>NC_088357.1:8879375-9487500 GCF_036884655.1 Musa acuminata AAA Group | reverse complement strand
CTTATTTTTTTCTTTTAAGTGTTTATCATCACCCTGCAAAATACCCAACTGTGAATTTTTGTTTTTTTTTTTCTGTAGATTAATCTGACAGATAATGCTGTTGACAAGGAGGCCAGGCTGCAGAATCAAGAAGCAGAATTGGCACGATGTCGTGCTACATGTGTTCGTGTTAATCAGGTCAAGATTACATACTGCAGTTATTTATAGGACTAAGTATGAGTACCTTGCGTCATAGAGTAGCTATTGTGTTTTGCATGGAAGCCAGAGGCAAGTGTCACATATCATTCCTAGTTTTTTACTTCCTGATTGTTGCATTTGTGGATAACTGGTACAGATGAACTCATACTGATGAATTTTGTTTCCCAAACAAGGTACTATGTTGAATGCAAAGTTGATTGTAGGAAACTTGCCAGTTTTGTGCATTTCACTGGGCCATGATTATGTTGCATGTCCATGTGTTTTGACTCCCAACCCTACTCAATCTCTAGTTGATTAGACCTGAATCACATTATATATATATATATGTGTGTGTGTGTGTGTGTGTGGTTGGACTTACTGATCGATGATAGGATTTATTTTATTTTTGGTGGTTCAGATAGGTTAGGTCTACATGCTGTAGCAACACTACATATTTTTTTTTAACCTAAGGGCTTAATTGATTAAGACAGTGTTTGTTGTTTCCGTATCTAGTGTCGCTGTCGTGTTGTTGATGTTTTTGTTATCTTCTGCAACCTTTCCCAAATATGTTAAAAAATGCTATGGGTCATTTTGGTACTTCTTTTAGTGGGCCTTTGTGCAACTGTAAGTTCACTCCATTCTGGCATAGGCTAGGTCACGTTAACCTCTTGATGGACATAGATCTCAGTGCACGTATTTGTATCCCTATGACCTTTGGCAGGAGTCATGCTCTGAGGGTGAGGGTTGCCCTTTTTGTTGCAGGTTAGCTAAGGTTGTATTCTTAATTCTTGAGCACTCATCTTTACTACATGTTCTGAAGTCTTAAACTATAATCTTAGCAAACTCTTTTTGGGGGTCTTTTTGCTTTTTCATGCTTTTCTTCTAAAGTTTTCCTAATTCCAAAGCCATATAAAATCTTTTCTGGGCTTTAGAAACCAGATTGCCAGATTCATCTGGATATCAAATTTGCAACCATATTTCGTTGATGATAATGTCATCATACTTAATCTTTTTCTACATTGTTATAATGAACAGGAGAAAGAGCTTCTAGAAAAGCACAATGCATGGCTTAATGAAGAATTGAGTGCAAAGGTTAACAGTCTTGTTGAAGAGCGTAAAACACATATGGAAATCGTGGCTGATATGTCTGCTAAACTTGCTGACGTGAGTGTTCTAATCCTAATGAAAGGTGTTTTATTTTTCAGCACATTGAGTTCTGAAAGCTTTGCAACTATTCCTGTTATGTTATTTGCAGTTTGAGAGACAGATCAATGAAACTTCTAGTTCATTGAAACGAAATAATGAAAGAATACAGGAGTTGGAAATGAGAAATGCCTCGTTGGAAAAAGTAATGTTACATTCTTTTGATTATTAACTTTATAAGTTTGCCACTCTCTTTGTCTGGCCTGTTCATATCATGTTCTGTTTATTGGCCAATTTAAGGAGTTGTGCTCGTCAAAGGATGCCGCTGCAGCTAACGAAGAGCAACTTTCTTCTGAACTGTCAACTGTCAGTATCATCTTTAATTCAGTTTGTTGCTGTGTTATTGATATTCATGCTTCTCTGGTTATCAGCAATCTTTAGCTGCTTTTATAAAGTACACTTGAAAAACATGCAGAAATTTTAAAAACTAGCAAATAATTTGTAGACCAAGTAAAAGTCAAGAATTGAAGAAGAGTCTTGGGGTTTGATCTGGATTTTGCTGTGGTTCCTTTGCATTACATGTAGTGCTTGGGGAAGATATTTTTCACTGGCTGTTAACATATAACATCTGTAAACATTGGGGACGATCGAGAACTTCTGTCATATATTCTCTAGATGTAGTTATACCTTTTTCTTTGGGGTGGGGGAAGTAAGGTTTAACTTGGGGTGTACCTACATTGATGATCAATGATTGTTTTCCACTAGCTTGCTTAGAAAAAAATACTTAATACTGTCTAACTTCAAGTTGTACTCTGCTTCATCTCTTGTGCCGCTTCTTATCCTATCTCTCCTGTCTTGAGATTCATTTATTCACAATCTGAATGATGTAGGGAGGAATTTGAAGAGGTTAACAGCAGTTTAGCATCTGATTATTAATGTTTTAAATGGATTTTTACATGGTTCGTATTACCAGTTCATACTGGTGGACTGACCAGCTATCGATATGGTACATACCGAACTGTACTGACACAGTATAGTAGGCGACAAACTGGTATGTTCTGCCCATACCAGTCTCTTATTGGATTGGTAAGTACCACCCATACTGAGCGGTAAACTGCAGTACAGTAACTGTATGCTGTAGTACGACGAACCTTGGATTTTTCATATGTAAAATTAGAGGGCGAGCCTTGGCGCCATATTAAGGCTGTTCCTGAGCAGTCTGAGTAGCCGGGATTTGAGTGACAGAAGCAATCTTTCTGTTTCTAGGGGTCAGATTGCACATTCACCCTCCATATTCTGCATTTGTACAAGCTTCTTGTACTTGGCTTGTCCTTGCTCTCATATATAAAATTGTTCCTTGAACTGGTTAATGTATACTGGCTAATACTTGCAATGGTTGATTGTTATTGTTGTTTATCAGTGTGGTTCAGAGTGCAAGTTGATCTGATATAATGGATCATGTAGTTTTGGTTCCATCATATTCAGTTTGTTGTAATTATCTTTAGTATGAAGGCCTTTTTATTTTGTAACATATTACAGAACTAAAATGTCATTTGACAATGCTTTAATGAAATCTATGTCTCTTCTAATTTCTCTTTATAAAAAGGTTACAAAACTGGCTGAACTATACAAAGAGAGATCTGAAGAATGGTCCAAAAAGGCTGGAGAGCTTGAGGGTGTTATTAAAGCTTTGGAGGTTAGGATATGTTTACCATCTCATGCATTACATATTTTTACCTATATTCAGTTTCAGTCTGTATAGTGAATATGCACTCATTGTTGATCTTCTGCTTTTGTTTTCCTTTGTCGGATGCAGACACATCTTTCCCAGGTTGAAAATGAGTACAAAAATAAACTTGAAAATGAATCTTCCCTGAGAAAAAATCTTGAGAAGGTATGAATTTGGGTTTTGACGCTGAATAACTTATAAATTGGTTGTTATTAATTCCAGTAGGGGTACAAGTTAGCATATTTTGTTTATCTCTGTTTGTCAAATTGTCAAATTACCTCCCATGTTTCATGTTGATGCATGTTAGTATCCTGAGGTACATTTTTGACCATATCATTCATGCTCGTGCCTGTGCAATCAATATACATTGCAATTATGCAACAGAGATCTATTGTTTTCATCCATACAGACAGTCATTCTTTATTGTACAAATGATATAGATTGGTATGTTTAGTCTGCTCGTGATCGTAAATAAGGGCTTCTATAGTCACATGAGAAGCCATTTTGAAAGTTTTGTTTTTATTCTGTTATAATGTGACTTTTTCTTGTCATGTAGGATGCTTCCGACATGAAAGGAAAACTAGAGAAATATGAAGCTGAACTTGAGAGTGCTAGAAAGGCTAATGAATTGAGCATCATCCCGATGTCCAGATTTCATGCAGATACAAATTTAGAGGAGCTGTATGTGCTCTGTCTTTCGATTGCTTGGATTATAAGTTTATTTTCTTGTGTTATTTTTATTAAGAGCTAAATTTCATAAATTATTTAAGATTCTGTTTATCATGAAAAAAAGTTCATTTTTATTTGAATAATGAAATTATGTAGGAATATTGGAATAAGCGATTGGGAGAAGGAGCTTCTTTTTCTTTGTGGATTTGTACTATATTTTTTAGTCATTATTTCTTCATCAGTTTTTTTGCTTTTAAGAACTTTATATTGCTGGATTTTGGAGTAGTTAAATGGAAACTTGATTTACATGATACTTGAAGATATTGAGGAAGTTGAGAGGTATGTTTTATGAGACAACTAAATGTTGTCCAGGTCAAACTTCAGATTTGAGAATAGTTGAACACTGTGAACATTATAAGAAATTCCTGTTAGCGAAGTGGTTAACAGGTACTTCTTTAGAGAATATATATTGTTCTATTAGGCAGTACTGTGTTTGAGGAGAAATGTGGCTTACAGGTTGGTTCTGTGCAATTAAATTTTATTCTTTACAAAAGTCTATATTTGTGGTTAGCAACTTGTTTGTTCTTTTAAATAATTTCCTGTAGAACAATCTGTAATTTTTTGTCAAACAGGAGAATAAATTCTGGTTGATACTGACAAGTAGGATGGGTTTGTGTTCATGTTTGTTTTCTTTCAGAACCTGTGAACTTGACCTATATAGTTGATGATATTAGTTTACACTCTCATACGCAATTATGCAGAAGAGAACAATGGTGCTTTTATTACATCGTCTCTGTCATTTTAGTTTTAAGGCAAATACATAGTTGGAAACATAAGATATGTGTACTTGAAATGTGTCTTACGGAAACAATTCTGGATCTGGAAATTTTGGGCATAGAAAATTGAAACGAAGAATTGAAATGAAGAATTGAAATGAATATGCTTCTTATTGCACCTTTTTGATATCATGAAACCTGAGATTTGATCAAAAATTAAAATTCTGAAATACATGGCACTCATCTAAAAAGTCCTGTTGAATTCGGCTTGGACAGTATATTTATGGGACCTACATGAGGTGAAAGTTCTTTCACTTAACAGAAAATCTGACCAGAAGCTATTGAAAGTTTTTGCTGATATAATGTGTCATGTACTCTGACCACATCTCCTTCCACTCTAATATCTCTTGTTTCTTTCTGAATGTTGTTTGAGTTCATGGTACATCCTAGTTCTGTTCTGTCATGTGATAAGCATTGTGGCTTATTTGTGTTGTTATAAGGATCTCTTTTACTTTTTCGCAGATCAGTTGCAGAAACAACCAGCTGTAGAACATATGAGAACAATCAGATGCTTGTCCCCAAGTTTCCAATTGGTATTTCAGGCACCGCATTAGCGGCTTCCCTAATAAGGGATGGCTGGAGTGTGAGATCGTGCACCTACTCTCAATCTTGTCCTTCATTGTTAGTTTTTGCTTATTGAGTGTGCTTGTTTGTTGAAGTTGTTTTCTTCAAAATGCAGCTTGCTAAAATATATGAAAAATATCAAGAAGCTGCTGATGCTGCACGGCATGAGAAATGGGGCCGAAAAAATGCAGAAGCTGTTTTGGAGCGGGTACTGATTCTGACTATTGCACCATGATAGATGGCTGTCATTTTTTTAATGTCGACAAGTTCTTATTCTTTAGGATATTTAATGAATCATGCTCTGAAGTTATTTTTTCCACAAATTTTGTACTCCTAACCTTTTCGTTTGAGATAGCATCTTATTGGATACTGCAGCATGGTTACTGTGAGCTATGGATGTTTTAGCATAGAGCTATGGTTTTTGTTGGCAGCTTGCACTTTTTTGTTCAATTCCTTTATCAAATTTCATTTTTGGTATATAGTATCTCGTGATAGTATTCAAATACGATGGATTCTGAGACCAGTAACTTGTTGGCAATATAAAGAGTTGCCCTATAGGTTCCACCAAAATGGTCATCTTACTGAACACTTTTCTCATCGAATAGGATCAGCAGACAGTGAAACCATTATATAACCTCTTTTAATGAGCGGGAGCCTTCAGTAGACTTGCCCTGTAAATTTAATGAGGATAGACAAAGAAATGAGAAATCCAATCAAATCCATGAAAGTTTCAGCATGCTATTTTAGGCATTCTCTTCTGTTTAGAATTCGATTTTTGAAGTTCCACTTTCCTATTCAAATACTATTGCTATTGTAGATTCTATATTGTTGAGAAGTCTTTTGTTTAATTAATTTTCACAATGCGGGTAGGAGGAAATTGAATTCTGTGATAGTATATGACTTTGAGGTTTAGGTATTTGTATAGTCATTATTTGCACAAGTTGAAATGGATGCTAGAACGAAATTCTTCTGAAGTTACATGATTTGTTTAATTATTTTTGAATGACACACTTGTGCATTTTTGTGTTCTTTTTTTGGCAACTTTTTAAGTGTACCTGACAATGATACCTAATTTTTGGTCGAAGATACTGCAGGTTTTCTCTTTTTGAGTAGCCATGTAGCAGCCAAAAACACAAGTTAGGTTTATACGAGTAGTGTCTGAATATGTGAAAATTCCTCTTATGTATCATTAAATTTTATTATCCATGGTTGCATCTGTGAGAGACTTGTGCTTTTAGGTGTTTATTTCAACATCATAGTATTAGGGTGCTTATTTCTTTCTAAATTAGAACATGTAGGTTATACAAGAAATTACTAATGTTTGTATTTGATGCTTAATTTTGTCTAAATTGAACATGTAGGTTCTACATGAAATCGAGGAGAAGGCTGAAATAATTTTGGATGAACGAGGTGACTCCTTCAGTTTTATGCTGACTAGAGATAGCCTTTTTTTTGTTTTTTATATTTCATAAATTGCCTTTTCATTCATAAGTTTTGTTGTTATATATACTTTTTTTTGTTCTTCTGATTTATGGTATCTGAGCTAGCAGGTGGATGTAACTTATTTGTAATTAAAATGCTATTTTGTTAATCAGGTTCTACATAGGAAATAATATCTTGTGGAATTGTTTAAACAGTGAACTATCAAGTCTCCTATTGGCCTTGTGAATGTTGGTTAGGATACTAGGCATATGCAAAGAAAATTGAATTTTTGTTGGACTATTTCATTTGTACCTTTGCACACAAGAACTAAAACACATTTAGGAACTTTATGTTCCCATTTGTGTTCATCAAATGTACCAAGAACATGTAACTATTGATTTATGCAAATGTCCAACAATTACTACCTCGTGGTGGTAGCCTCTTTAATATTATTCTTTGTGGTACATGGATTTCTTTGATTGTTTTGTTTTGTATAGATGATTTCCGTTATAACCATGGGAAAGGGAGTTAATGGTGTGGGGAGCTAGAAGATTGGGAGGGAAAAGGAGGGCTTAGAAGTTAAATGAAGACTCGCACATGAGAGATGGAGATAATTAGATGCATGGAGTGAGAAAAATAGGCATGTTCATATTGAAAAGAATTGTAATATGATAATCATTATTTTTAACACAATGATCTATCTTATCTGGGTAGACTCAAGAGGTTATTTATTCACAGGATTCTTAATTAGGAATAATATACAACTACTGTAACTTCTTAGGAGCATCCAAATATTTCCAAGCATATGATAGATTTTTTGTTCTATTTCATTATTTAGGGAGCATTGCCATATAAGCTATAGTTGTTTGATTCTCACTGGTTATCTGTCCAGTCTAGTTTGGCTTCTTGATCGAATGTGCTTTTAAGTGTGGGTTAAAATCCTGCCTACCCTGTTGGTTCTTTGATGAATCGTGTGAACTTGATGTGGCTGGTTATGTTCATTGTTTAAAGACTTGAAACCTCATTTTTGTCTCAAGTGTCTTGCACAACAAGACTTGAATCCTGCTTTCCTACCTCAAATTACTGTCTAAAAGGGGCATTGACAACTACACGGTCAAGGTAGAGCATTAAGAAAAACATTTGAGGTAATTGCTTCATTCACCATAATTGAAGAATAGCATCATGGTTGAACCAAGTTCTCGTTTGACTATGCGAATCAAAGGACTTGATCTAAACTCTAGTTTGGTCTGTGCTAGCTTTCGAAGATGAGATTTCAAAGGCCATCGTGTCTTAAGATGCATGTGATTATCCTCATATTGTCTGGAATAACTACATAGAAGATTCTAGACATAAAAACATACTTTAAGGAAGCCTAATCATGAAAATGATAGGGGTTCAACCAAGGAATAAAATTTTGGTTATTGCATCCATACTGATTGATGGCCTTTCTGGTCTCGGTTTGGTCATTGCCGATGTAGCGACACATGGTCTGTTGGTATGCACCATGATATTCGTTTTGCTAGGGAGGGGGCCGGAGGAAGGAAGGAGAGAAGGAGAGGATGAGGTTGTGGTGGAAGAAAAGTGGCAAAGAAGAAAAGTATTAGAGATTTGGTGGAAGGTAAGCGACAAGTGGATGAGCGATGATGACGGGGTGGGCGAAGGTGGTCAGATGACCATGTAGAGAGGAAGAACGACCTTGCCACTCTTTGTGAGCCTTGAAAGGCATTCAGTTCGGGGTGTTTTGAAACCAAAAACCTATGCCTAACATCTTAGAAAAATTGGAATTGATTGCCTGAAATGGGGAGGTCAGGTCAGTGTCTCCATTCATGCCCAAACCAATCTTGGCGTAATTTGATTTACTAGGTTCAACAATCTAATCTTAAGAAGAAAAAGGCTCGGATGAGATGGAAATGAATCAAGAATTTTAAATCTATTAAAACAAAGGTTCTTTACAGCAAGGTATGCAATTTCGAATGGTACCGGGCGGTACATACCGGTCTGACGGCTTATTGGTACGCGGACCGCCCGCTATCCGGCGGAACGTTTAAAAGCGCCTCGTATTGGACGATACAGGGTAATATCGGGCGGTAACGGTTGAAATTTCAATCGTTATCGCTCGACACAACTCGGTAATGGTCGATTTCGACCGTTACCGCACTGTAACATTGCTACAATGCTATTTGACCGTTGGACCCCTTTCTCATAGACACAACCTACATGATATAGACACAGAAAGAAGCTCATCGTATTCGCAACCATCGTATTATGAAGAATTATATGGGCAACAACAGTATGGTGATAGTTGGTCTTCATTCTCTGAGCAATAGTATGATACAGAGCAACAGATCGGTAGCGAAAGTAAAAGCTCTGACATTCACCAATATATGCCTCAAGAGTTGCCTCGGACAAATATGATTCATGACGATCAGCACCACATTGATGCATCAATGGCATACAGTATATCAATACACTATGTCATGGGATCAATTTCATGATTAGGTCCAACAAACATATCATATTGATATGCAGATGTATAAGATCGAGGACCCCGATCCACCACCCATTGAGGCCCGTCGTTTGTTTTGGTGGTAGAATCAGCAATCATGTATATCTACATATATGATTATTTAATTTATTTGAATTTTAGAGTTTATATTGTAATAAAATAGTCTAATAATTCAAATGATTTTTCTGTAGATATTTTAATATTTATATAAGGACAATCCGTAATGGACTGAAATACGAACCTTGCACAAGATATTCTTCAAAGCCCGAAAAAGATATGTGATACTATTTTTGCCTAATTTACATTGATTTTGCTAAACTTATGCTATTACTATATTTATTTCTAACTTAAAAATCCTATCTTAACTTTTTTTTTATTTTCAGATATTTTCAGAGGGTTTTGCACCTAAATTAGGTGTACCGTTCGGTACGCCCTGGCATACCGCTCGGTACACGGTACCATACCGTACCGAGCCAATCTCGAAACACCGGTATGGTACGGTATTGCATACCTTGCTTTACAGTGCCAGCTGGTACAAGCCAACAAATTGGCCTAGTTTATATTGGACATTTGAATCTTAGATATACCTTGTTAGGGTTTGATATGTAGACTGATGTTCTCAATAAGTTTCATGAAGAATTCAAAAGAGTTGGGAGTTTGCTGCACAAGGCAAGGATATCTTTTTAGGATGGCCACACTGATGGCTTTGTGGGCGTTGTTTGGTAGAAGTCTTGAGAGTCAATTGTATCGGTTAGGTATGTTGATTTAGGGAGTTCGATGCTGAAACAATAGATAACTAATGGAAGACCTTTGATTCTTATATACTGAAAGACAGATTAAAATGGGAAATAATTTTTGTTATGCTAGGCTCTCTTCAGCAACACTAATATTTATCTGATTTCAGAAAATCTTGGTGATAGAGAAAATGAAATTGGATACATTAAAGTGGTTGCATGTTTATCAATGAATATAATTGATCTGCTACTTCTACATAATCTTGGACTCTTTAATAAGAAGAAAAGATGCTGCTTGCTGAAACTATTCCCAACTGATTGACCCCAATTGGACTGCAATACTTGAATAAGAACCTGTAAACTTAGTAATTAGAGAATATTCAAACTCTAGATGAGATTCTTTTTTTTGGTCCTGTTCAAGATGGCATGGTACTGCAAAACCATAGTCCTGTGCTATTGTCTGTAGCTTATTTCTTTATAGTGCAGTAGCATTTGTTGTACAGCAAACACAATTAGGATATTGACTTCTATTATGCATGGCGGCCTTGTACTGTGAATATTGGCTTGAGGCACCGATTTAGCTTTCTGATATTCACTTTGCCCGATCTTTTTTGCTCCCGTTGTTTTTCCTGTTTCTTGGTTACCTTTCTTTTTTATGCTTTTGATGCTATTATGATCGAGATCTGTGGCTCTATGATTTTGTATTCACTATGTGATTATTATATTTAACTCTTGTCAAGTCAAATTATCTGAAACCAGAAATGTGGAAGGCTTGCATTTCTACTTCTTCCATGATTATTTTAATATGTTTATTGTGGTTGTGTTCTTGTTGTACTCATTTATGTTCTTGCTGGAAGATAAAACCTTGTTAGCTTTGTATCAGCTGAACATGAGAGAATGATTGAAGCCTACAATTTGATGAACCAAAAGTTGCAGCAGTCTTTGCTGGAGCATGATAGTTTTGAGAATATCATTCGAAACTTGAAGGTATGGAAATTCATTGTGGAAATACATATTAATTTTTACAGTCTGTCCTAAAAGTTGTGTTTTAGGCCGAATTGAAAAAGCGTGAGCGTGATTATACAATCGCGCAGAAGGAAATCAGTGATCTTGAGAAACAGGTAGGTGTCTTCATGTTCTTTGAGTCATTAAGAGGAAAAATATGAAGTGCTGATTAAGATTGAATCCATTGATGAACATTTTTGTTGATGCAATGACTTTGTTGTAGGTGACAGTACTATTAAAAGAATGCCAAGATATTCAAGTTCGCTGTGGTGTTTCTCAAGTATATGCTGACAATTCTCTTGCAAGTTCTCTTGACATTGATGGAATTAATGCCGGGGGTTCTACTACTGAATGCCCTGTATGTCAGTTTACATAATAAATTTTATGACATTTTTTCACTTTAAAATCACTCCTTTCAGATAAGTTCTGAAATGTTTTACATATATTTTCCACTTCCAACAGATGTCTTTCAAGGACATAAATGAACTAGTTGAGCAAAATGTCCATCTCCGAAGTCATGTGCTTAGGCTTTCTAGTGAAATTGAGAATAAGGAAGAGGAGTTAAAGGTGAATATCAAGTTCTTAAATGATATTTTGGATCTTTCTTTTCCACTTGTGTTTGTAATATGGAGTTTATAAATTAGTTCAACTTCATTACACTATTTGTATTTTTACAGTGTACTTGATGGTTGTCTAGTTGTCTGAGTATTCATGTCTTGTTTTTTAGGAGAATTTCCAAATTCAGCTCCAAAAGGTCACTGAGGAGGCAACTGCTAAGGTTGATACAGTGCTAAAAAAATCTGAAGAACAAGGGCAGATGATTGAATCTCTTCATAGCTCTGTAAGTCATGGGCTTGTGGTCATGCTCATTTTGAACTTTACGAAAGAAACATATTCAACATTGCTTAAGTGTTTTACATCCATGTTGCAATCTTGCCTATTTCTTGTTTAGGTTGCAATGTATAGGAGATTGTATGAGGAAGAGAGGAGGACGTTAGCTTCTAGCCACGTGTACAAAGAATCTATTCCAGGTGCAATTTTTTTTACATTCGATATATTGTACTAAGATGCACTTTGGAATCTTGAGGATTATTATCCAAGTCATCTTTGTTATATGTGACTTTATACATCAAATTGCATGTGCAATGTTGCAACCAGTGTTTTCAAAAGCGCTAGGTGCTCGCCTAGTCTCCTGCCTAAGTGAAGCAAGGTGCTCCCAGATATTAAAATTTTAAAAATATATTATGATTGATAAATATGATCACAAAAATAAAAATGACACAATCACATAAAGTAAAGTTACATTGCAGGAAATAAGAGCAGATATCTACAATATTCCTACGTAACAGTATATGTTCTAACTCCTAATAGTGTACCCACCTCAAGTTGATGTTGGAAATTTAACGAAGTGTAGGAAATACAAATAGGAAATAGGAGATCATTAATGGTGCAGGAAAGAGATCATTTAACAAAGCTGTTGTTACCTATAAACTGAGAAAGAGGAGGAGATGGAGAAGTAATCGATGGAGGATGGTGGTGATTAGGGCAGAGGATATTGGCAATCTATGGCAAACCAAAGCTGGTCGACGACATAAACACACATGATGAAGAAACAAAGTTGCAGACGGTTGTGTAGGGGGAGGAGGCTCGTGGTACGACGGCGTAGGGCAAAGGGGGCTCGTGGTTTGGCAGCGTAGGGTGAAGGGGGCTCACGGTCCGATGACCATAGGGAGGAAGAGGCTCGTGGTCCAACAAAGTACGCTTGGGCTAATCTGGACTTGATTTAATCGGGCGCTCGCCTAAGTCACCCATTGTTTGGGCCCAGATGCACGCCTGGGCGGCGCCTTCTTCAAGCGCGTCCGAGTGACCCTGTTACGAAGCGCTTGGGCAAGGTGAGCGCCTTTTGAAATCACTGGTTGCAACTACATTTTCTGTTCTGTTGTCATTGTCTGTTCCTTGTTGTGGGACTACTATGCTTATTAATCATGCTTTATTCATCTTGATTATTCATTTTCATTCTGGCCTTAAAAAGGCACTTTGAATGCCTCTGATGTATGTGTGCCGGAAAATGACATTCATAAGATTGGCAACCTGATTTGCTGTATGTTATCTCCTCCTATATATGCATATGATTACAAGAACTACCATGAAGTCCTGAAAGATTAACATGTTGAAGAGATGTTCTTGTTTGTTCAAGTAGCACATGTTTTTTTTTTTCAATATAGTTTTTCAAAAACTCAAATGGGTATTTTAGTCACTCTACACCATAATATTATGCAATGCATGGTTCCACTGGGGTCTTTTCTTGAGCTAAACTGGACAATGAAGTCCCAGATAGGATGTCTGTAGTCACAAGGTTACTGTTAGCACCCTTTGTAAGGAAGGCAGTCCATCCGGTTGGTCTGATCCAACCAAGGTGCCACCAGTGTTAAGTTTCAAGTGGCAGTGGCAGCTCCCATCTATGGCAAATAAGTGTTCTGCACCGTAGTTTCTTAGGTACCAACAAATACCCAGCATACTTTTTCTGCCAGGAAATGAATGCCACCCCAAGTCTTCATTTCTGCATGTTGGGTTCCACTACTTTGGTTATTCTTGCAATTATCAGTGAATATTTTTGCAGAGGATGGAAAGAAGGAGCTTATGCTTCTATTTGAGGGTTCTCAGGTAATTTTTACTTGATGGATCATGTGAATGATCATTCTGTCATTTTTCTTTTGTTGTTTGCCTTGTCTTAATGGAATTGTTCTTCCATTGTGTTTAGGAAGTTTCAAGGAAAGCCTATGAGCAGCTCGCTGAGCGTGCTAGAAGTCTAGAAGAGGACTTGGGTAAATTAAGGTATTGTTAACTGTCTTTGGTGCATCATAGATCGAGCTTCCTGCCTTGTCACTATTGCATTGATTTTTTTGCATACCCAAAGTTAGAATAATTTTCTACTTTTCAGTTCATTTTGTGAAATAGTTTGTTATTGTTGCTGCAAACTGTCTAAAAATGGTCTTTGAGACTTTAATGAGCACCTTTTTTTTTAAGCAGTTGGAAGGGACATAATTGATTATTTAATGTGGAGATGAGTAAATGTTAGATGTTATTTTTAAATTATTTTTTTGTTTTTTCTTCTCTCCTTTGTGATTGTGTGAAGATTATCATTCCTAACAAATATTAATGTAATCAAATGGTTGGTGTCTGATGATTTGACCCACGTGATTCTGATTGGTGCCCAAGGATTTGACCCATATGATTTTCTAGGTGTGGGTTTCCCTGTTTGGTATTTGAGTAAATGGAGAACAGCTAGCATTTACCATATGGGATTGACATAACTAATTTTTTTCACCATTCTGGGCTAGTCAGTGCATTTTCTTTTGAAATCCTCCTTAAGCATTTACCATGTTCCTCCTAATTCACTTTGTAATGTTGGTTCCAGTTCCCTGTATCTGCTTCTAGGTGTTGTCTTCTGCATAACATGAACTTCATTTTATGTCTCTCAATATAGCCAACATGCCTGCATCCAAGTGCATATAAGTCCATTTAAAGCTAAATTATGATATTTCAATCCTCTATAAATTGCTGGCTTGTCGAAAAAGTGTCATTTTATCTTATTGAAAGACTCCTTTTGTACTGGGAATATCTTTTTCCACCCCTAATCTCTTCTGCTTTTCTTCGTGTAACATTGAAGTTGTCTTTTTTTTTTTTTTTTTACATAAATCATTCTATTCTCACCACATTTTAAGTCTTCTTATGTCTTCTCTGCTGTTGGTTCAGGATGACTGCGAAGTATTAACTGATGAATGGTTCTAACCATGAAGAGTATTTTATTTGCTTTGTATCACAATGTCATATCGGTTGCACTTCCAAAATTGGTTTCTCGTTAGCCATTTGATGGCAATCTGTTTGAATGCATAATTTTTTTATTCTGAGAAATTAACGTACTTGTAAGAAAGGTTTGAAACAGTTCTATGATTGTAGTAAACCATTGGACCTTTTACCGAACAGTTGTTAAGGTTTTGGAACTCCTGATATGCCTCAAAAGTTACCAAATTTTTATTTATTTGTTGATTTTTTTGGTAACATGACATATAGTGTATCAGTGCCTGGATGGCACACCTGATAAATACCATGAGACTTCCACAAGTGCCTGTAAATGTTATGAGAATCTGGCCCGAACCACACTGAAATTTCAGGGGTTTCTAACTGGGTTCCGTTTACCCTCTAAAACAGTTAAATCATTTTTATTTGTTTTGAGTTTGTAAATATAGACAGCCTTGTGTGCATGCAAGCTGTGTACAAAGTTCCTGTATTCTATTTTATTAGTTGATGCTTGATCTGACATTTATATTTTATGCCACTTCTTTAAATCTTGTGGTCTGTGTTTTTGTTCTTCAATAAGGAGTGAAGTTTCCTCATTACGTTTAGAACGTGATAAAAGGGCTTTGGAAGCAAATTTTGCCAAAGATCATTTTGATGGTTTGAAGAAGGAAATTGAACACCAGGTAGATTTTTGCTGAAAATTGATAGCATAAGTAATCTTTTGTAAATTGTTATAAATTGTTGATTTGTTTAGCATATCCAGTATTTATTCTAGACGCTGAGGAGTATTGTTCTGAGTTTCCTTCTGCCTCGCCACATTAAATGTTCTTTCTTGATATCACCTGTGTTCTTTTCTTTGTGGAATTATTTAAAATTCTCCCTTTTAGACTGGTAACAATGTGAATGTCATCTTTATTTAACCACAGTGCAGCCTCTGAAAACCTGTATACTAGTCTTAATTTACATTGGATGAACCATTTTTGCAATAGCTAATGTGTCTCAGAAAAAGTAAAAAGAAATTCAAATATCTCATTTTGTCCCATCTTTTTACATGAATATCAAACAGGAACATATTACTTCTAGATCTGTATATTTAAATTTGCAAGGCATGTGTCAATCAACTAGTTTACTCCATATGGACATTTGTGTGCTTTGTTTTAGTAGGTTTGTATTGATAAATTGATATTCGTCTTGTATCAAGAGCATTTGTGCTTTAGAAGTCCTTTTTTTCCTGTAATGCTTACATTCATCGCTGTGCATTTTCCTCTGAAATCTATGCAGAGAAAGGAAGCCAATGCTGTCTCAGCTAGAAATGTGGAATTGACTCATTTAGTAGTTGATTTCCAAAAGAGGCTCCGGGAATGTTCTAATTCTCTACAAGAAGCTGAGGAGAATGCAAGGAAGCTAACTATGGAGGTAGGATAATCACTTTGTGTTGATGTTTTTGGATCAGTTTATTCATATGCTGCCTTTTCAGGTGTCCATTTTGAAGCATGAAAAAGAGATACTAAATAACTCAGAAAGAAGAGCTTCTGATGAAGTTCGCAACTTATCGGAGAGAGTACATCGTCTTCAGGTGTTGTTTGATACTGTTCTCACAATTATCTTTTGAATCCATCACTGTTCTTTAGTAGCTTGTCATTTTCATGGTTTTGTGTAGCATTTCTTTCTGGAGTTCCAGGTGGGCATTTGTTTGTGCATGCCTTTCCCTTTTTATGATCTGGAGAATGTTGCATGATAAATGATGTTAAAACTTGTTACTGTTTATTTTATTCGATTGATAATTTGGATGGTGGTTTGCTTTTGATGCAGTCAAGCCTTGACACCATTCAAAGTGCTGGAGAGGTTCGGGAGGTATGTTTGTCGTTAGCTGTTCCTATTGCTGTGTTTTTTTGACATCATTTGGGTTATAAATGATGTATATTCTGATAATTTTCTTCTCATAATTTAGAATTCAAGAGCTGTAGAAATGAGAAAACTAGAGGAATATGCAAAACAAATAGAGGTATGACAATTATACTCAGCTTCTTTTGTAGTATTAATATTCTGCATCATTTTTCTTTTGTTTTAAGGTCATATGCATGCGATTTTTTGGGTTGTCCTCTTTCTTGTAGTTTGTGTTTTTTTTCCGTCTTTTCCTTTTCCCTCGTGATAATCACTTTTTTTTTGTTTTCATATGCATATTGAGAATCCTTCCACTAATAAGTGCTTACATTTTCTTGTATTTCAAATGCCCGAGTTGTTGCATTTTTTTATTATCTTTCCAGTACATTGCTTAATACTGGATTTACATATTAAATTGAGACTCTGGACCTAGGTATACATTTGGATACCTGGCTTAGTATCATACCATTTGACAGTGCCAATTCAAAAGGTTTCCAGATGTGGTGCTAATTTCTGCAGGCTAACTTCAAGCAGCTTGTTGGCTGGGGTCCAACTGAGCTTAATGACAAAAAATTTTTGTTGTTAATGCTTATTGGTTAGTTTTGTATATATTATCGCACACATGATAGTGCTGTTGACAAATCTCCTCTGTCCAGAGAGAGTGGGCAGAAGTCAAGAGAGAACTTCAAGAAGAAAGGGATCGTGTTCGTGCTCTAACAAATGAAAAGGAAAATGCATTGGAGGCTTCTATAAACCAGTTTCAGGAAATGAAGAAAGAGTTAGCTGAGGCCTGGAGTGCTGTTGCATCTGCCGAGTCTAGGGCTGCTGTAGCTGAGGTTTTCTTTAAATTAAATATGGAAGTTACACATTTCAATATTTATATTCTTAATATCTTGTCTGAATTAAGTCTCTATCTTTTAGGCTCGATGTTCTGAGTTTGAAACAAAGATGAAGAGTACTGAACATAAGGTAAATGTGAGACCCTCTTGTCTTTGAGTAGATGTTGGGTGCTGTATGATGCTTCTCTTGATGTTTACATCTTTTGCTTATTATGTTCCTCCGATATATATCATTTATTTTGGTGCTACTTAGGTGATCTGTTAAAATGGTTTGATCACACCATGAAGCCTTAGAATGATACTGTTTGTCCCTTTTTTTTTTTTTCGCTTTAGCATTTAGATATTGTGATACACTTGATATCTCAGATGGCTAAAGACTGACGTATTATGTGAAAGTATTTTGATAATATATTTTAGAAATGATGACTGGAGAAATTACTTAATGCCAGCATTGTAATTTTTTACGTGGATTTTGTTGAGGCATTCAAAAAAGGCAGTTTATGAATGAATAACGTGGGAAACATTTAAGGATTGCAAGATAAATCAAGAATCTAATTGCCTGTTTAATTGTTTTTAAAACAGTATTTTTGGGTGTTAAAATCAAAAGGAAACTTGAAAACTTGTTCATCAAATAGGATTTGAAGATAGGACGTGCCCCTTTGTGGCTCTGAAACCTCTTTAAACATCATGCAAGGATGTGCTAGATAATTTAAAGACAAAAGAAAAAAAGACTTTCTTTGAAGAAAGCAGACATCGGCTTTGAATTAACTCTGAATGATGTAATGCCTTAATGCTTTAGCATGGGCTTCCTTTTCCCTTACAAGGCTAAGAGTTGTTTTCTCTATCCTCTACCGTTTTTCTTGGTCCTCTGGCTCAGGTGGAGGCAGACAATGAGCATGACAGTGGATGACAAACTTAAGAATCTTGTTGTTTCCTTCCCTTTACAGTCACTATCTTTCTCTGCTTCTTTCAGTGCTCCTATCCGAAGATAGTTTTGACAGTCATTGGCCTATTTCAGTGCTTATATTCTGTTTTTTTCTTTTGAAGCTAACAAATCAAAATTGATTAGGTCAGGCCAGGGTAGGCCGAGTCCAGCTATTTTTAGCAACAAGACCATAAAATCAGCAGAAATTGGATTTGACTATCTGTATGGAATGAACCATCATGGGAAACAATACATGAAACATCAAGCATTTGGTGTGTTATGGGTTGTTGAAGTTTTTAATGTGCTTGTCACTTTGTTTATTGTAATTAATCTGGACCACTTTAATGGAATTTCCTTCATTATGGATTTTTGTAAGTTTTTTATCTACTGCAAACTGTTCTGCACTTAAATGGAACATTATATGCCGAGTGGACCTTTTGCCATTTGTATGCAATTTGGCATTCATTTTCTTCTGATATGTTTATTTATACCAGCTGATAATGATCCAGTAGTTTCTGGGGTAGCTAAGCAATTGAAACAATATTTCTACTGTGGTAAGTGAGTTATAAACACATTTGTTGTCTCCTGGCCCCACTATGAGCCATGCCTCAGGAGAGTATCTCCCCATAGCAAAACATATACCACGTGAATCTAGTAATCTTTTCATCTGAGTTTGTTACTAAATTTTGTTCCCCTTGTCAAGGTCAGCATGTAGGTAGTCTCCAGTATGTGGCATGTGGTAATCATATTAGTGGCTTTATGCTTTGACATACCCTAGCACTACTTTGTGGGTTAGCCTTTTTCAGGTTCATTAGTCTACAAAATACAAATAACAGATGTTCTACTTGTAATGAACTGGCCCCATACCACGTGAGCCTTGCCCCCTAAAGGGAGTGATCTGCAGGCTCTCATACCAAAATCATTCATTATTTGTATTGCTTGAGATTTAATGGATTGGGCTGAACTTATTTGTATGCTAATCATGTTATCAATACAGGTCATTAAAGGGGATAGCAGACATGACCATACAGTGTTTTCTACAAATGAGGTACATTCCATTTATGTTTTTGGGTTAATTTGGTACTGATACGCTGCTTCCAAAATTTACCCTTGCTGATGCAAATAGTTCATTTGGATTGTTAACATTCATAAATTTGAGGGAGCTGTATGTGAAACAGCATGACACATAACACAAAGTGAAGTTTGGTTAGAATTGTCCTTTTGCTTCTTCTTGATCATTGTTGGGTCAAAAGCTAGAATCCTACAGCTATTGCCAAGGATAAGGAATGGTAGCATTCACAAGTTATTTCAAACTCTTTAGTGTTAAATTATTTCAGAATGGAATTATTATAAATAACATTCTGGGTGTGCTTCATGGCAAAACTAGGAGATTCTGATGTTATTTCAGATAACACTTATAAATTGGTTTTCTCTTCTTATTTTAGGCTTAATGTGCATTAGTATCTCTCATAACTTCACTGTATATTGTGGCCAATGTGATCATTTTATTGATACATAATTGTCCCCGGATATGCATTTAGCACTTTAGTTGTTATTTAATCAGCTCTCTTATCAAAGACTAAGTTCTGCTTTCAGCAAATATTTTGGGAAACCACCTTCCACTATTTTTAGCAAATGATCATGTGATTGCCCGAGTACTCTGATTGTGTGTTGGCAAAAATCATGCTTTTTAAGTTCTTCATGTTTCTTAATCCATTTTGATTCATGGACATTATGGTTACAATTGACCCTTTCAGTTGCTGCAAGTGTTATATTAACTTTGAACTTTTCATAAAAAGTCATGCTTTTAAAATTTTCATTTTTTATGTTGTCACCTCTTATGTGCGGACATGTGGTTGTGATCAACCTTTTAGTTGCTTAAGTGTTTTATTACCTGATAAATCCATACATGTATTCTTAGGGTGTATCATCAATGAGGTCTTTTTTTTGGCTTGAAAATATAAATTCTGGTGTTGATATATGGTTTGAAGTTTGAACCATTCCTACAGATGCTTTTGTGCACAAAGTAACAATGTCAGATGTCTAGCATCTGCACCATTGGATAAAATTAGTGTAGAGAACCATATAGGTAGGCATTGACAATTATGAGTTATGTCTAGTGATCAGCACTGATATTGGATATTGGTAGAATGTCAAGTGATATTCTATGAGACTATGTTCCTTCCCTGGAAAAGACATTCTCATATGAAATCTCATTGAAGTTGTGCTCTAGCAACTATCTGCTGTATAATTGTATAATAATTCAGTAATATATGACAAAGATTCATCGTCATTCTTATACTATAATTATACTGCAGATTCTTATTCCATCATATTAATGAAATGATATGTTAAGCTGTACCCATTTTTACCTGAAAGAAGCACTAAGCAAATTTTGTTTCTTTCAATGATTCTAATAGGTTTCTGGAGAGCTCTGGAAAATAACAGAGGAGTTGGAAAAAATAAAAGAAGAGGCAAAAGCTAATAAGGATTATATGGTTCAGGTATGGTAATCCAGTAAATGTTTATAATATTTTATTCTTCTATAATTCTATGGACTTGGATCTGTCTGGGCAGTACAAAGAAATAGCACACACAAATGATGTGGCACTGAAGCAAATTGAATCAGCACATGAAACGTACAAATTGGAGGTGATTCAGACTTTGATTAGAGTTGATAAGTTGAACATGCCAATTTCTTCTCTGAGCTATTTTCTTGTTACTGAAAATTTTGCTTTTCCTTTTGCCTTCAGGCTGAGAGAGTAAAGAAGGCCTTAGAAGGTGAAGTTTCATCTCTCAGGGATAGGGTGTCTGAGCTCGAGAAGCAATATGTATTAAAGTGTGAAGAAGCTGTCTCTCTTACTGAAGCCAAAGATAGGGAAGTCTCTTCTCTCTTGGCTGAAACTTCAGGACTAAGGGGAGAAATTTCTCAAAAAGTGTATGTTTTTCTGAAGTTCTTTATCAATTTTTTTAGTGAAGTTCTATTAGCTCATCATAATGTTTCTCCATCTTACTGTAGAACACAGATAGAATCACTGGGCACACAATTGTCACTGTTAAAAGAAGATCTAGAAAGGGAGCACAAACGCTGGCGAACTGCCCAGGACAATTATGAAAGACAGGTTCTATACTCCTCTATACATAAAACTCTTGGTTTTGACAGTTTGATACTTTAGATACTTCTAATATTTAGGAAATTATTGAAAATTCATTAACAGTTAAATAATCATTGATTATTATTAATACATAGAGCTGTTCATTTAGCATTTTGGTAATATCATCAATATCAGTCAATCTGTAGCAAAATCTGGGCAACTCTATGGATTTGTGATTATTTTGGGTAAAGTTCTCATGTTTTCAGTCAATATGTAGCGTTTGGTTTTTTTAATGGAAGTGTTAATTAAAAAGACATTTTGATGAAATATTTGATGGAATCACAATAATTGTTGTTGAGTTGAACCTGGCTAATCTTGATTGAATCCTGAAAGTCAGTGGAGTCGTGATCAGAATCAGCAAACTCCCACCTGTCTAGGCCTATATTGTTTTTGTGTTTGGCTGAGCAGGTTGATCCTTGCTGATCGACTGGTACTACTAATTTTTTGTTTGACTTGCATTGGTTGTGGCTTTACTAGTTTTAATGTGATTTCAATGCTAGATTTTTAATTACTACTGCTGTCTAGACCAAAAGCTTCTTTACTAGATTTTACTTTTTTTGTTTTATGAAGAAATTAGTGATTACTATCCTAGCTGTTTTTGCAGGTTATGCTCCAATCAGAGACAATTCAGGAGTTGACTAAAACATCTAAAGAGTTATCTTTGTTGCAATGTGAAATAGCAAAGCTGCAGGAGGTTTCAGATACCATCAAAACTGAAAATGTATATTTTCTATCCCAACTTATTTGCAAAACTTGTTTGCTGTTTTTGCTGTTTGATATCTGCAAAGTTAGTTGTTTTTTGCTTGTATTTGCTTCTATCCCAACTTATATTTTCTCCTGTTATTGAACTCTACTGTGGTCAACATCACCCTTATAATGAAGAGTCAGCAAATAATGTTGTTATTGTTTTTAATTAAATATGCCCATGTTAATTGCCATGTTTTAAACATTATTTTCCTTTTTCCTGCTTTGTTTTCTATTATTTGTTTGCTCATTCGTGAGCTGGGAGTGTGATTTTGTGGTCCTATCTGTTGTGCGTAAGTTTTTTTTAGGGTTGTCATTTGTGCTGTCTTAGGTTTGATGTTTTACTGGGTGTTCATACTTAATTTTGACACACCTTTTTATGGTTTCAGGAAATGCTGAAGACATCATGGGAAAAGGAAAAGGTAACTTTGCAGGCTATGAAGGATGAAGCTGAGAGGAAATCTAATGAATTAAATGAACAAGTATGTCATGTTTGTCCAATTGGTTATTCATTTTTTTATTTGATTGATATTCTGGTAGGCCTTTGTGTACTACTAGTATATACTATATACCACTATTATCTTTTTACTAACTGTAATTGAATATGTCATTGCTATTTAATTCACTTTTGTACAACAAAAGTGAATGGAACAAACTCTGGCTTCGAGACAAAAAGACAAACTTTAGAAACAATTTTGCATGATAGTGTCTGGTTAAAATTGTTTTTATTTATTATCTGATTTATCATTCTAGAGGGCATATTATGATCATACTATTATGGAAACCTTTTACATTTTAACCAGACACTCTAAACATGTGATCGTTCTTCTGTCTTAGTTTGCACTCGAGCAATCATGGCTTTTCTAGGATCGTTCTTCTGTATTAGTGTTTGTTCCCATGGATAGCCCACATGTAGATATTGCTAACCATTGAATGTGTGTTGTTGATGCACCTTTTCTTGTTTCCTTTTAGGCTTTATGGAATGTTGATTTCGTTCTTTCGAGTTGCAATTTTTTTTATAACCTGGATTATGCGAGCCGGAAAAATTGCCTATCAACAATTTCAACATAGTCTACCAGGACAGTAATTTTTATTTGGATTGCAAGTGTAGACTTGCAGAGCTTGAGTTGACAAGCTAAATTTGTACTGCAGATAATCAATTTGTTTGAGAATTTGTTTACAACCAGGTTAATTATGCTTGTTGTGAATTAGTGCATGAAACTGATTCTGGAAATGATAATTTAAAGTCTTTCATTCTGTATAACGTATATTAGTTATTATAGATGGCGAGTATGAAATGATTACTTTGTCATAATCTAATATATTAGGTGTTTTATGCAAGCTTTTTTTATCTCATGGAGTGGAAACACGTCATCTAGGAAAGGCTGAGGCTCAGCTTTGTTTACTAAACTAGTTCTTCTTGTTCTAATCTTCAAGTTGACACTCTGCTCAAAATGGCTCACTTGTATGGCAGCTCCACTTTGGATGCATGAGACACTGGAACATGTGATTTTCTTGCTTTAGGGTTAGTACTTTAAAATTCAGGAGCTTAAATTTTTCTGTCAATAAACAGAAGGTGACAGGAGAGAAATCAAGAGATTGAAATGTTATGAACAAAGTAAGATTTGCAAATTGATGTAGTTTAAGTTAGGATAGCTTTCACGATAATGATGATTAATTCTTGAGTCCCTTTAGAATTAGGAGGGACCTTTTCCAAAAGGTGTATCATGTAACTTTAGATAGACATGAGGTGATTTTTCCTGACTTTTACAACCACCCTTGCTGATTCTTGTAAATCGGTGTTTTCGTGTTGGCATATCTCTACTAAGCTTCTATAACAGTATAACCTATGTTTTTTTCCTTTATATAATTTTAGTTTTATATCTCTTTTTTAATCTCATTAACATATCATCTGTTGCCTACCAGAATATCTGAATATTAGTATGAATGAATTATGTAACTGCATTCTATTCCACATCTTTTAAGCATTTTCCCTGTTGTCATCTTTCAGAATAAAATATTACTTGGTCAGCTGGAGTCTCTGCACGTTAGATTAGCCGATAAAGAGCACAATTCTGCTGGACTTTTCGCTCAGAGTACAGATTCAAAAGCAGAGAGTGATTTACATAGTGTTATCAGCCATCTTCGCCGTTCTAAAGAAATAGTAAGTTGAGTTTATCTGCTACTTAGGTGGTTATCATGTATGTTTTAAATGTCATGATATATAATATGCAGGCAGAGACTGAGAAAACCTTGCTGAAGCAGGAAAACTCACGGCTACAAGCACAAGTATGTTAAATTTTTTATTCACTGTTCTCTTAGTCGCAACTTTTATCTATATTTGTCTTTTTTTTTTTCTTCTCTTTTACAGATGAAATTGTGGAAACTACATCTCTAATATTCTTTATTTGATAGAAACATGTTGCTTATACGTTGAGGATTTTTATTCTGAAATTTGTTAGGCTTTGAAAAAAGTTAGTAGTATGAAGCATGTTACTATTAACGGCCTCTACTTCCAAATAGTGATCCTACAACTAAAAAGTGTACAACTATTAATTGTGGCTATGACTTTAAGAATTCCAAACTGCTTCAGTAAGCTGAGGTGGAAATACAAGAAAGAAACAGTGAATGGCAGCAGGTGACCATCCCTGTGGCAGTCCTGCTTATAAGAGGAAGCTGAGTAGCATATGTGGGACTCCACTGCCTATCTGCCATGCCCCAGGAGAGGTGATAGTAGGAAGTTTAAAATACCTGTTGGACATATATACGTATTGATTGGTATTTACTTGTTGTGATCTAGATTTAAAACCTGGATGGTAAGTATTTTCAACCTTCCAACTAGGAACTCTCCAATCGGTTTGAAGGAGACGAACACCAGAGATAGAAAACCCTAGGAATGCATGGGGCATATCATATGCTACAATATTAGAATCATGGCCGTCCATTGATAAATAGGAGAACAAGTCAAAGAGGAGAAAATAAAAGGGAAGAAGAGAAGAGGAGAAGATAATGCCGAAGAAGTGAAAGAAAAGATTGGTGGGAAGCAGCAAACAGAATAAGAAAAGCCTTTATACTTGTCTGCTTATCATTCAAAAACTGAAACCTTGGTTAGCTTCAGATTATATGAAGACACAAGCCATTAATGAGAAATAAAGAGGGGTCGTTGATGGACATGTGGTGTAAGGAGATGAGAGAGAGAGAGAGTACATTCAATTATTTATATTTCATTATTTGTTCCTTGGTTAATTTGGAACCTAAGGTACATATGTATGTTGACATGCTTTTGAAATAACTCATTATATTATATTATTCAGTGTCTTGTATGAGCATTGTGGGACCTTTGCTGCAATCCATGACAAGTAACCTAAGTAAAATTAATTAAGTTCATAATTGGCTACTATATGATTTATTCTCAGTTCTTAATCTCATCGAATATAACAAACAATAGCATCCATAAGTGGGATCAGACTTTGTGCACTATTTTGACTCATCCATATTCAATTGTTAAAAACCCAGCTAAATACATTTTAAAAAAGTATTTATTCGTCACTGTGTACTTTGTTTTAGGTAGCATTATTTCTTTAAATGATGATATACACAAGGACTTTCATTTGAATCTAGATATACTGACTGTCCATTTGAAGAACCTGTAATGTATTGCTTCTGAAGAATGATTTTTTGTTTTTCAAGAGCATTGCAGGAACATTTAAACATTGTTCCCTTTTTTGCTTATGGTTCACTTTATACAATATGTTTTAAATAAATTCCACTGCTCTTCGTAAAACTTTTTATTTTGTTTTTAGCTTGAAACTGCTCTCAAGGCTTCTGAGGCAGCTCAAAAGTTGCTCCACTCTAAATGTGAGAATGATAGAGCGATGTTATTCAAGGATGAAGAGTTCAAGGCTCTGCAGCTTCAGGTGATGAATTTATAATTAGTTTCTTTTTCATGAAATTTTCTGTTTTTTGTATTTTTGTGGGCACGGGGGGAGGGGGGGGGGGGGGGGAGGGGGGTGGTGTGGGGGGATTTAACGACATTGGTTAATCGCAGCAGTCAATGGTAATTTCACAAGTCATTCAACTTTTTGCAGGTAAGAGAAATCAATTTGCTTCGTGAAAGCAATATGCAGCTTCGTGAGGAGAACAAGCACAACTTTGATGAATGTCAGGTTCGGGAAAGTGTTTGTTACTATTGCTAATGTGCTTGTAGGAAGCATGTGATGTTTTTCTTATTTTCATACAATTAGTAGTTTCCTAAAATCCAAAGTATTGGGTTGCATTATAGAATTAGAATTTGGTATTTAGAATATCTACTTATGAGTCGTTATTGTGCACAGAAATATCGTGATGAAGCACAAAAAGCTAAAGTAGATGCAGAAAAGTATGAAAACCTTCTAATGGAGAAGCAATTGGAGTTTGATGCATGCCAAAAAGAGGTTGAGATGCTGAGGATAGAGATAAACCACCTAAATAATAGAATCAATGAGGTATTTATAACTTTAGGCCAGAATGAGAAAACAGTTACATAAATGTTTAAGAGATCAAGTGTTTTCCTCCTTGTTGCAGTTAGCTGAATCTCATAAAAATATCGACCCTGAGGAGTACGATAGGATGAAAAATGAACTCCAACAAACTAAGGTGAAATTCTGACTTCTATGTCTTTCTTCTCTGCTGGTAATGCTTTGTATCACTTGGACATTAATGTTCATCTTCATATTGTTTTGTGATATACTATCTTATAGTAGGTGGCAAATTGCATCTTTTGTTCAATGCATTTTGTCTTTTTGTGTACAAGAGAGGATTGACTACAAACTAACATGTACAGTAACTTCTGTTATTTTAAATGTATTTTCCTATGAAATTTTGACTCAACAAACAAGAAATTCTTACTGATTTTGCTGTTTGTGGTGAAATGATGAATTGTTGGTTAGACAACAAAAGAACTCTGCTTCATTTATTTTATGCTGGTGTTGCTAAATGCAAGCATGTTGTATGGATGTATGCTTTCCGACAACTATACCTGAAAAGAAGTAAGTCTGGCACGCATTGCGACAAATAGAGACTGGTAGAATGTGCTGTTCTGTTGAGTGCCCTGTGGGTACCAGATGGGACGAAATACCAGTTCGAAGTACCTGAAAAGAAGTTCGTTTGAGTTCCCTGACAAACTGACTATTGTTACCCTGTCCCTCGCCAACAAGCAAATCATATCCAATCATAGATAAAAGTTGTCTGGCTGCCCCTTCAAGGTTCCTTCTAACCCTTCTGTCCTAAGAATTAGCACAGCATGATGAATTCATCAGAATCCCACCTCCTTGCTTTTCCTGATCCTTCGCCTAAGACTTTCCAAACATCTTGAGGGGCCCAAGATGATGCTAGGAGGCCAAATTTCAAAAAAGAAACCTTCAGAGGGGAACTGAAGCAATTAGTTTGCTAACTACACTGTGCAAATCATCATGTTGGTGGCCTGGCACAATACTTGCAGAACATGCAATTAATGAAGGGTGGGCCCATCAATATTTGGTTAGCAATTGAACAGAGGGATAACAAATGCTGCAGTCAACCTTTAACAGAAGAGTAGAAACTATCATATTTAGGTCCGAGTTTTTTGGTCTCGTAACAGAACTGATTCTCGAGATAGGTTTTGATATTACATGGTTTCTCAACCATGAAACTATGTTGGTAGGCACTTAATGCTCTGGGCTTTTATTTAATTTCTTATTCATGTATAAGATAATTCCATTTTCATCGTTACCAATGTTCCAAGTATCATGGTGAGTTGTATGCCTCCCTTGTGCTGGTTTGTCAGGGAACTGGTATCCTGGCATGCAATATTGTGTATTTTGACAAGGAAATTTTTATTTTTTTATTTTTTCATACCAGGCTGACTAACAAGTACCCATTTGATAAATTATCAGGTTCAATACCCAATCGATACTTTAAACGTTGATCATTCACATAATACATCCCTCTGGATAGTAAATGTTTAAGTTATGTCCAGACTCATCCTTTCTTTATGATGGATCCACTCTCATTCTGATGTCACTTTTTTTTTTAGTGATGATGTAAGCTTTATTTATTGTTATTGTTGTTTGTGTGATCAACTTCAATGTTAGTTCATTATGATTTGGATATAAATGAATCTCATACATTATAGTTCACCATCTAGATTATAGTATCAGTCACATATAGGTTTATTGTCTGTCATCCTCAGATGCATTGTAGTTATAATTATTAGGTTTGTCAGTAACATGTTTCATATGTGATGATTAGGTGTTGCTAAGAGAATCTGAGGCGGAGGTTGGACTGGCAAATAATCTTGTAACAGAGAAGCAAGGAAATATATTGAATTTAGAACAAACCCTTGCGAAGTGTAAACTTGAATTAAATGAAAAGGAGAAGAAGTTAAATGATGCTGTTCAAGTTGAAGTAATTTTCTCCAAGTGTCCCTGTTATCTAATATGTTTTCATCAGGCTGAATACTGATTATATGGTTTGATGTGACACAGGGAACTATCAAACAGGAAAATGAAAAACAAAAGAAACTTCTCTCCATTCTGAAGGTTGTAGTTCTATCCTAAAATATCTTTATTGGTATAACGTGTTTGATTGTTGGTGATATTTTAGATCTTTTATCTTAATTTCTTTAGAATTTTTATGCTTATTAATTGTCGCCATATAATTGTTCATTCTTCAGAAGAAAAATGATACTTTAGCAAAGGAGAAGGAGGACTTGAACCAGGAAAAAGAAGTTCTGCTGAAAGAGATAGAAGATTTTAAATCAGGTACTGACCAAAGAACATCTACACAATTTTAAATTACTTTGCTTCTCTTAATTTGGTCAAGATTGATAGGAAGGAAGACCTCAGGTGACACTTCAACTGACCAAGCCACAAAGGAAAAGGACACCAGAATCCAGGTTTGTGTTATGTGCCAGAAGTTAAGGGTTTTGTCATTCATGTTAATTTTTCCCTGACATTGGAAATCAGATTTTAGAGAAAACTCTAGAACGAGAGAGGGACGACAACAAAAAAGAGAAACAAAAACGGCAGAGTACTGAGAAGACAATGCTAGAACTTATTCAGAAAGTTAATAAGGTTCTTTCTCATCTCCTACAGTAGTTTTTCTTTAATTTTGTGGTATATTGCTGTGACCACAAAATCCACCATATCCTATTTACTCGATGAGGTATTTGACTGGTATGTGGTGCTATCTTTAAAGAGCGTGACTGATTTATCAAATTTCAGGATAAGAAATCATTTTTGGAGGAGTTCTCGAGGCACAAACATGCTGTTGAGATGTTGAAGGTACCCCTCTTTTCATGCTTCTTCCATGCATCTGTCTGGTTAGTCTGATGTGTACTGTGCATGCAATACTTCTCAAAATTCTCTGATACTTGCATGTTGGACAATATATTTTTTACTTATTTGAATTATTCTTTTCCTCAATCTCTGGTGCTGTTTTCACTTTTTTTTTTTGCTTCCAGGCAACTGGAGTAACAGCTCAGCTTCCTTCTGAGAGTACATTGGATGAACAATTTGCTACATATCTTCAAACAACTACTCAGCTAGAAGCAGCTTCAGGTTCCATTGCAGATGATGGGCTGGGAAGTCATTCTGTTGCTGTAGATACCTCAGCCACCGATACATCTATGCCTGTTGCAGGTTCCGGTTAGTGTGATCAAGAGTTTATCCTTTTAAGACGATCTGGTTGTAACTAATTCTCTTTACTTCTTCAGGGCGACAAGTTTCTGCTCAGCAGATACGGCAACTGACATCTCAAGTGAAATCTGCCGAGGAAAAAGAGAGAGGGTCTACTGTGGTCAAAGTAGCTACTGGGGCTCGCAAGGTAGGGAGGAGGCTTGTCCGCCCTCGTCTAGAGCGACCTGAAGAGCCTCAAGTTGATGTTGGAACCTCTGGGATGGATGGCCCGACACAGATGGAAGAGGAAAAGGCTGGCTCATCCCATGAACCAGAACCTGCAGGTGACAATTCTTTGACACAGTCGACATCTTCTAGTCGCAAACGTTTGGCCTCATCAACAGCAGAGCAAAAAGAAGACATTGTTGCACGAGATGAAGTTGGTGCTGATACTGCTCCTCCGCCAAAGAAGCCCAAAGAGTCAGATGTGATGCAAGATGTGATGCAAGACAGCAATGATGAACAAATCATCTTGCCAGCAACTGAAAATATTGAAACAACAGAGGCTTCTTTTCCATCGTCGAATGTCTCTGATGTACAAACACCTGAAGACATGGAAGCTGATCAGGCTCCTGTATTGCCAAATGAAGAGACTGCTGATGCAGTAGAGGATGATGATACCTTTGTCAAGGAAGAACCAGTGGAAGAGCAAAAGGCTTCCTTTGATGATACAAATCGTGAAGAAGAGGTTCAGGGTGAAGGTGATGCAATAGTTGAAGAGCTATCCGATAAGCCGACAGAAACAATTGAGTTGCTGGATGAAAGTTTGAGGAGTGAGGGTGGAAAAGAAATTCTGCAACTAGCTGCTGCTGATGAAGACGAGAAGGAAGAAGGAGAGTTGATTGCAGATGAAGCTGAGGAACAGGAAGAGGGTGGCAAATCAGGAGATTGCCAGCGTGAGTCAACTCCAAGCGATGGAGCCGGTATTGGTGATGAAACCGGGTATGCTGTTGAGGCCTCCTCACCTGAAGTTCCTAGCCAGAAAAATGCTAGTGCCGATGCTATGGATGAGGTTCGTGAAGGTCATAACAACGAAGATCAGTTTGTTCATGAAAGTTCACAAAGCCCTCAGAGATCCTTGGGCGTACGCGAGGGCTCACTAAGCACTACCGGGCATGCCACAATTTCGCAGCAGCAGAGTTCCAGTACTATTTCCGAGACGGAAGAATCAAGAGCAGGACGAACAATAACAATATCAGAGAGAGCCAAGCAGAATGCCCGACTAAGACAAGCTGGAATTGCAGCCCCAGCGACATCCAGAGGCCGAGGCCGGACCACAGGTGGCTTCAGGGTATGTTATACCTCGGCATGACAATACCCTTTCTCTTGACTTTCCACAACATTATCGTTGCTCACAAAAGTTGTTTCTATTAGGGTAATCGTGGGGCAGGCCGAGGAGGAAGAGCACGAGGTGGGCGTGGGCAGCCTTTTGGTGAAAGAGAGTGAGCTCTCTATGACGCCATGTTCAATCCGTGAAACGAAGCCTTGGTAGCTGATGGGACTCAGGAAAATGGTGTACGCTTTTGTAGTTTGTTCACTGTTAACTTGCACAAAAAATTCATTGAATTTTTTGGCGCACATTAGAGAGAACCTTATAATTGATGACATATTTAATTATTCTCTATGATTTGTATGTGAGAAAAATTTGTTAATATGACAATTGCGATCACTTAAGTGTCGAGATATGGAATTTTATATAATGCGTGCTTTTGAGTTAATTGTCGAAGCTCCGTTGTTCCTTCCGCTGCCCTTTTGAGGCGGCGTTCTCCACAGTTGCAAGCATAGGGTTACGCTTTCATATTTGAGTCGTCATCTTATCCATCTCACTGGAGGGACGTTTTGCCTTTTGGCCTGCGGAGTAAGAAACGTGGTATTCATGTTAAGCCGAAGCGTTAGTAAAACGGATCCGCATCTCATCCTATAATTCACACTCGGACCGCAAGGGGAAGTGCATTATTAACGCTCACACGTAGCTAGTATCTCACATAGATGCATGCAAAGACACAGATGCAGACGCAAACAGCAAGAGACGATGAGAGACACACAGCTTTGTGCACTACATAGGAGACGAGACCATGGAAGAGACACGCGGCTCCGAGGAGGAGGTGGGTCTGCAACTAGGGGCACTTGGTGCGATTGCCGTGGGTGGTCATGTTGGTGTAGCAGGCGCCACACATCTCGCGGTTGCCGGAGGTTCCCGGCGGCACGCACTTGCACCTGAAGCAGCACGTCCCGCACGCCCGCTTGCACAGGTTCGGCCTCGAGTGCCGGCTGCATCTCACCCCGCACAGCCCGGCGCAATCTGCAAGTCATTCTCATGCACTGTGTAAAGCCGACACAACCATTACCAACAGATGGAGAGCTCTCGACAAGAGCTGCAGTGCTTCTTCTTGGCTTCTCCAACTAGATAGTAAGCACAGCTCAAAGGAAACGTACGCGTCCAGTTTTGGCAGATGGGTCTGCAAGAAGACACGGCTGCTAAAGATACGTACGTTCTCTTAAAGGAAGAGACCGTAGTGGTGAAAGGTAAATGATGATGATGGTGACCAACCCATGGCCCGTTCTGCCATCGTATATTTATTATAGGTGTTCTCTGCTTTGGGTGGCCTTTTTCCTCGGCCACTTTAACGCTTTTGCCTTCTCAGTGGGATGACATCCACGTGAACGTTTCAGCATCCAATGCTACCATGAACGTTTTAGTTTGAGGCTCTTTTATGGTTCTCAGAACCATTTTCACCTCTTTGTGTGATTCGTCGAATATGTTGCCTTCTTCTTGTCATCGACTCAAAATCCAACCAAATCAGCATCATATTACACTAATTTCTTCGGAAATGGGAGTCATGCAGCAGTATGGTGATCAAGGAAGCAAAAGGCTAAGAGGATTAGTGCTCACCTATCACGGGAACCGGCGGCTTTCCATCCCCTCCTCCTGAAACAGGCTGTGGAATGCAAGAAACGATGCCACTACAACAGTTAGATCAAAACAGAGGATGGAAGAAGAAGAAGAAGAAGAAGACATGGAAGTAGCTCATGCAAGTTAGATTACAGGTTCATCCTCAACGACCGCCTTGCGCAAATGAGCCTGCAAGCATTTCGAATGGATTATGAGCAGGAAGGAAAATTCCGAGACTAGATCTGATCCAACGAAGAGGGAGGGTGTTACCTGATCAACCAGAACACAGAAGAGAAGCACGGTGTAGAGAAGCTGCCTCCAACGCATAGCCATGGCGAGTTGGTGGAAGAGAGAAGCGATGATGAGCCGAAGTGAAGCACAGAGAATATATATATATATATATATAGGCTGAGAGAAGATGAGCAGTAGCGTATTCTGTGGGTGTGGGTAGGCTGTTGAAATGGAACCAATAGAACCCAATTCATTCATTAATAATTCAGTTTTCAAAATTATAAACAATTATAATCGATTCGAATCGAATAAGATCGATTTTAACTTAAGAAATAATAATTTTATTGGACTTAAACTATAATGATTGTAGAATTTAGCGCATATTTTAATATTAATTTGTTAAGAATGAATGCAAATATGATTGTTTTATGTTAACATCCAATCCCTATTTGCTCAGTTGTTGTCACTCACTCTTTGGCAAGAAGAGTAGCTGAGCAGATGTTGAATCCGAGAGAGTCTCCTTCCACAGCCTATCAAACTGTGTACATGTCATTGCCCACAGCTGAGATTGGCAATGCAACTCTCTGAACCTTTCTCGGTTACCATTCATTGATATTAGCATCAATAACAACAAAGCCAAGCCGTAATCTGATCTCAACTATTCGAGATTCATTACCATATGAATTGAGCTCAGTAAATCTTACCGTACCATTCATTAATTGTAATTATTTCACACATTTTTATCTACGACAGAAGTGATTTCTGATTGAGATTTCCTCCCTTAAAAAGACTCCCAGTAAATGGTTTGCTTTGTCTGATTGTGTTCAGTTCCTATGCTCCAGCAAAGCCAACAAGCCTTTTGTTCTTCCATCATGCAAATTAAGGGTTCATGGAGTACGAGGCATTTCAGCACCTCCTACTGCTCCTGCTGCTGCTGCACTGAGTGTAACCAAAGCAAAGAGACAAAGGTCTCTCTCTCTCTCTCTCTCTCTCACTATACATCCTTTTCCAGCTGGCCTGTCGCATTTAACTCAAGTTTTGACCCAGTAGAAAAGCTATACAACTTTTGTGAGTCACTTTGCCTCGTCTTCTCTACGTTTCATCCTTCAGCTGCAGCACACTTACTGCGGGCCTTATAGAGGTGGAGCAGCCATGGGGGCCAAAATTAGAACATGTCTCCTAGGAATTGATTGGGTGATGGCAGGGCCGATGTGTCAGTACTTCTTGGTGGGACCTGAGCATTCGATTCGTGGATACAGCTGGAATCCACTTTGGATGGTTGGGAGATGGCAGGGCCCGAAGGCGGATGCTGTGCATCAGTCGGATGTTGAGTTCACAAGAGGTAGAATCCGACATGACGATCCGTATCGTCACATCTGATCTATTGGGTCGGGTGAGGAGAACGTTAGGATCATCACATCTCATACATATTTCATCTTTTGTTTCCTTTTTATATTTTCTATGTCATACGCTTGCATGGTCAAACTCCACGAGCTGTTTATCATTGGCTTTAGTTCGAATCAAAATTAAATCGATCAAAAATCAGAATTGAATTGAGATAATCACTCGAAGGTTTCAAATCAAACTAGAATTAGTGATTCTAAACTAATTAAAAATAAAATAAAATAAAATTAAAACACAAATGAGTTACACGATAAAGTGATTAACATTTTAAAGTTTAATGACTTGGGTTTAAATATAGGTGAAAACTTTTTAATTTTATTTTATCAATAGAAATTGACGATTCGAATCATATTTGAATTGGTTCAATTCCGATTCTATTTTTCATAAAATCAAAATTATTGATTGAAAATCTTGATCCCTCGATCGAGCATATGGAGGGTTAACGGTATTTTTTTCTACAATAATACTAACCTAAGCCACGATCACAAAAAAAATTAAAAAAAATGATATCTAATAGTAAGTCGATAGCTTTGTCTATGACTCGCTGAAGTTATGAGCCAAACTTGATATATGTCAATTAATTCTTTCAATATTTATCGGTGTGAGTTTATCCTATTTTCAATTTCACTTATATGTTAAATGTACCGTTAATGTCTCTCGTAAAGTGATCAAACCAATATTATTTTTTATTTGATGATGGCCAATATCTATTTTTTTCTTAATTTTTTAAACTTATTTATTCTTTTACGAATCTTGACTCTAATACTCGAATATTAACTACAAAGGAAAAAAGAGTTAAGGTTAACATCAATATTGTTTTGACTCGATCATACATATAAGCTCAAAGGGACTAATTCATGCTACTTGGTACCTTTGGTTAATTATGAAGAAAAGAAATTTTTTATCTTTCGGTTTAAAGAATTTAAGCATCTAATTAGAATGCATAGTTCTCTAAGAAAAGGAGACTATGTGTTTTTTTTTTTTATAAGTTAAAAAAAATAAAAAGAAATGTCAAGAGATTGGAGGCTTAAAAGGATCAAAGAAGGGTTGCTTAGTTTCATATCCATGATTGATAACTTGCTCAATCATTCATTGCATACCATACATATGTAGATGAGAAGTCATCCATGTTTGAATGTGCCATGTCCCCATATCCCTGTCCAACTTCCGTAGGTGCTTTGCTTTCTTTTGGTGGATCGACTATATTCTGTCTCCTCTTGCTCGATCTTTATTATTGCTACATGTTAGTGTTGTTGGTGAGAGATAGAGGATACTAGAAACAATTAAAACAAAATTTAATAAAAATATATTAAAAATTGATACATGATTTACCGTAATTCATTAGTTCTCATTTATATTCAAAAAATATATTTTTTTATATCAGATTAATTATAATATTTTAAAATTATCTTCACTTAGACGGAGTATCTAACATCAATAACATCATCAATAATAGTATTCATGATATAAAGATGAATAGTACTTGCATCCTTTGCCTCAAGCTCTTATCAATCTTCGTCGCTCGTCTTTTTTGATTTATCTACTCGTCGCTTAAATATTCTTGACTTTACTTAATAAGAAAATCTTTTATCTTACTTTATAGGGTGAAACTATTTCTTTCGTCGACTTTTTTTTAGAGTAAGCATAGTATAAACAATCAATGACATTCTTATTAAATCTCTAATCGCTAAAACTTTTATGCTTTGATAAAAAAAAAAAAGAAAAAATCAAAAACCAAAAATCAAAAAAATAAACCAAAGATTAATAATTAAAAATAATTAGAAAGTCAATATAAGATTTAATATGATTTAATGAGAAAATTAATTTTTTTATAAGAACTAAATCCTAATTTTAATCTGCCAAAACATTTAAATTTAAATGGACTCCTTCTAATTAATTAAACATAGTTAAGACTCTTAAAATACTCATCCAACCTAACAAATATAAACCTTTGTTCTTTGATTCGAGTAACTCTAAACGCCTTTGTTGTTGAAATGAAGATTAATTGTCTCGGAAGGACATCATCGCCCACTCCAAAAATTCATTGAATGAGAGGTGCGGTAACGACAGCAGGCTGAGATCAAAAGCATGGGTTGCAGCAAACACCACGCAAATAAAAGGGAAACAAATCCAAGTAGGCCACAGCTGAGGCTTCCTCCTCCTCCTCCTCTTGGATGATTCGTCCTCATCCAATACAAGTAGATGGTGCAGAACTCGCCCCATTACGATCTCAATTTAACGAATGAAAGGAACTCTCCAACCATATGTGCAGCGCAATCTCAGACTCACAGTCCGAAGAAGATGATGATGATGTGATGTGATGTTATCAGAAGTGGAGATGGATCCGTCAGTCTGCAGCGCCATTGGCTGACTTGAGAAGATAGAAGTGTGCGAAGGCCGCATGGATGGCTGCACCGACGGGCAGAGCGTCCTCGTCGATGGTGAAGTAAGGGCTGTGTGGTGGGTGAATGGAGCCAATCCTCTCATTGTACGTCCCTATTAGCAGCAACGTCCCCGGTACTTCCTCCAGGAAGAAGGCGAAGTCCTCGCTGCCCATGACCTGTGGAGCTACTCGTGTCTTCTTCTCTCCCACCACTTCTCTCGACACTTGCTGCACGTACTCATGGATCGCCCTGTCGTTCACTGTGGGCGGGATCGGTGGCTCCTCCGACTCCAGGAACTCGATCTCCGCCGTGCACCGGTACACTGCTGCTTGTGCTCTTATGACCTGCACGGATAGCGAGCATATGATAAGCTTGCCATGGTTTCGGAGTGAAAGAAAGGTAGGGTTTGCTTTACCTCTTCGATTCTGCTGGTTATTTCGTTGAAGCTTCTCTTGCTGAAGACCCTGAATGTCCCAGAAATCGTGACTGAATCGGGAACAGTGCTGTATGAATCGCCTCCATCTACCTTGGTTACTGACACCACCTGCCGTATGGCAATAAACTCATGAGTCGATGCATCGATGAATCATCATCAGCACTCGAGAAGAGAACCAAATGACAAATCTCAACAGAGACTTAGGTAAATTGTAGAACAGAGGCACTCTGTTCTCTACCTAAAACAACTGGAAGAAGAGAGGATACGGAAGATGTACCTGAGCCTCCAGAGGACTGGCTTCTCTCGAGACCAGACTCTGTAAGCTGATCACTGATGCTGAAGCTGCCAAGATGGGGTCAGTTGATCCTTGTCGACTCACACCGAGGCTTCTCCTCCTCACAATGGCTCTGAAGTTTCCGCACCCAGCTAAGAACTCCCCTGGCCTGGAAGCCACAACCCCAGTAGGGAAGATGTAAGCGACGTGCATGCCAAGGATGGCCTCTACACCTCTCAGGGCGCCTTCTCGGATCATCTCCGATGCCCCCACACCCTTCTCCTCTGCCGGCTGAAATAGCAGAACCACAGTTCCCTGAAGCAGCAGAGGAATCGAGGTGTGTTAGAACATCTTAATCACGTAGTGGATTCATGGCAGGAGATGCATTCTTTTACCTGCAACGTGTGCCTCAGACCCTGCAGGATCTTCGCCGCCCCGAGGAGCATACTGACATGTGCATCATGTCCGCACGCATGCATCTTCCCCTTCACCTTGCTCTTGTGCTCCCATTCGACCAGTTCCTGCACACGACCAGTGCCTTTCTTAGCAGCTTCTCATGAAACTTTGACTCGCTACGTTAGATTCCCAATAGAAGACGCAACGTGTGAAACCTTAGCAATTGGAAGTCTGGAACACATATAAGAAGAAGTGGCAGTGGGCAACATTGACTTTTTGAACCAAAAGATGGTCAAATATTGCTTATACTAATATCTTCTTTAATAGAACGTTGGCTACTGGTTTGACCATTGTCACCCGTAAGCCTATCAAGAATATTAGGTTGACTAAGTTCCAGAATTCAAATTTCTATATATGTATACATCAAAATTGAAGTCATTCTGCAGTAGAATACTACTCACTTGGAAGTTTATACAAACAGCAAATTTCTCGCATAATGTAAGTGAATTTAATTAAAATGCTTCACATCGTGCTTGCTAATTGGGTCGCAAATCATAGTTAGAATTGGATAATCTTTTCATATGTCGTTCTTCTCTTTCCTTTTTTCTATTTTAATCCACATATATAAAAAACATCTGCCTTCAATTTAGAGGGAGATGGAATAGTGATGCATGCGGTGCCATCGACATCAAAATCCTTAGCAGTCAACAGATAAAAGGAATTGTATATGATTAGGACGCTGTGATGGATGAATTGTCTGATGGTTTTGAAGGACGAGAGGAAGAAGTTACCTGGATGGGCAAAGCATCCATGTCCGCCCTGAGGGCCACAAAGGGTGGGAGCCCGGTGCCTATCGTCGCCACGACCCCGGTGCCGGCGACCGGCCACTTGTAGGCGATGCCCATCAGGTCCAGCTCCCGCCGGATCCTTTCGCTCGTCACGAACTCCTCATGAGCGAGCTCCGGGAACTCGTGGATGTCCCTCCTCACCTTCCTGAGCCAGTCCACTGTCTCCGGAGCGTTGGCTAGCCGCACAATCTCTCTCGTCACAGATTCTTCTTCACTCGTCTCCAACTGGAACCCGGTAGAAAAGCCTGTGTCAAGGCCGACACACTCGTTTCTGGGAGGACGGGGGAACAAGGGAAAGCTGGAGGCCGACGACGCCAGGACGGGGACGAGGAGGAGGAGGAGGAGGGAGAGGGAGAGGCGGGAGCACTCCATGTGACCATGCGATGGGTTGAGGCGAAGCAAGAAGCGGATTTGAGATAGATACTTATAGTTGTGCTCCACAGCGATGACGGTAACATCACACCTGAAACCAAAAAGGAGGGTGAAGTGATATGAATACCCGATCAAAAGCCAAGTCTCACGCTACTCTCACGGCAAAACCCACAGCCTATAAGATGGTGCCAATGCAGAGGACGTATGTGTCTCACGCACGTCCATACGAAGGAAGAGGACCATAGTTTCCACATGTTTAATGCGTTCAATGAGAGATAGAGAGTGCGTGTGTGTTCCAAAAGCATCCGTCTTGGATCACCACGTACGCACGGCAACAAAGTTGGAAGTTTCGGTGGCATGCTTTTTCTGATAGTACGACCGAAGCATCTGCGAGGAAGGAGCTGAAGACTAGTTGACAGGATTGTGAATCACAAGGGAACAAACACGAGGCAGAGAGAGAGAGAGAGAGAGAGATGCGTCCAAGAAAGAGTTGCTGTGGGAAACATTAGACGAAAGCTGCTTTCTTATCTGCATCACAAATAATTTTTGGACGAATTCAGAGAATTTTCTTTTTAATTGTGGAAAGTGAACCTCGAATTTTCTAACAGTGTCTACTTTTTCCCTTTTCATGACATATGAAATATTCTTTGTGTTGACAGTCAGCCACATACCTCCTTTTCCACCTTATCTTATAGATTCATCTAATAGGATAAATTATTCTAATTATAATATTTTAAAAAGAATCTAAAAAATGTTATAATATAGTAGAAAAATATTGTAGCATGAATGATATTTTTATACAAATTTTATAAAAATACTATAAACATAATATTTTTACGCTGATGTTTTCAAATAATAACTAAGAAAACACTATAATACAATATAAAAAAATACTATAACATAGTACAAAAATATTATAAGTGTACTAGGAATACATGGTTGTGGGTATTTCATATATTAGACCAAATAAATCATGATTAATTATTTTTGAAAAGAAGTTTTTATTGATAATTCCTTAAAAAATAATAAAATATAATTTATAATTTAGTTTCTCATACCAAACTTATCTTCTTTTTTTTTTTAGAATCCCTTAACATCACTTGTCGCTTAGCATTCTCTCGTTCCTTAATGCCCACTCGATATATGTCCAACCTCGCTCGATAATCCGATGCAAGTGGATAAGCATGTCGTTCGAATGCTAAAATCATTTTATTATTTATTTGTCACTTAAAAAAAGTAAAAAATAGAAAAAGAAAAAGGATTTGTTATTTGCTATCGCTCGATGCTCGAGAATAAGAACAATAAAGAAAAAGAAAGTATTTACATCTATTTATAAAGGATATCTCTATACTATTAAAAAAATTTAAAATATAAATATAAATAGTGAAAAAAAAGATTGTGAATAAAAATCTTCATCTAATAATGAGATGCTTTCCAAAGTATAAAAAAAAAAAAAAAATCTAAACAGATGGACTTTTTTTTGGGAAATTCTACTCTTCTTTCGGATTCCTTTTTGGAAGAGAGAAATCAAAGTCTCAGACTTGGGTAGTGACGTGCTCGAACAATCAATCTCGCGTCGCAGTATGAAACCACGGTGGGATGGCGATGCAGCCAAATCTGTAGAACAGCTACAGTTACGGTGACAATACGTACATAAAAGAGAATGCAGAAAAGCTTATTGTCGACAAGACTTTGGGGCAGCAGATAAAGCGTAGGTCTGATACATGTGGATAGCCCTTCCCACAATTGACTCGATGATACATAATATATATATATATATATATATAGGAAAATATTGAAAAAAATAAACATGATGCGACAATATTAATAGTCTAAAAAATAGCACCTTATATGTGAAATTTTTTATCTAAACTAATTCAATCAATGGCCAAAAAATCTTTTAGTTGTTTTAATGCTCCTATGTTGTCGATCGATATGAATAATATTTTGTTAGGTGTAATAAGTATTTTTAGACTTCTAATGCAAACCAAATTTAATCATATATTTGTTCTCTTCAGAATATTTTTTCATATGTTTTTTGTTTTATTATAGGTTATTCTCTCCTAAAAATTGAGCGATGATCTATCTTTAAATTCTTTATCGGTTTTGTTTTCAATCATTTATTTTTCACTTGTAAGATGGACCATACGAAATTATGGATAGATTGATTCTTTGTAGACGGCTATTATATGGGCATCATATCATATAATTTAAGTAAAATCAGTTAAATCCGATACTCGACTCTCAATATAATAAAATCTCATGAGAAACATGTCTTAGCTAATTTGGCCCCTAGACATCATTGACACGTATCCACAGTGGTTCCAATAGTTACCTCCGCATGAGTCAAATAAGAAGGCAATTCAAAGGAGTTGAGCATCATATATTCTCTTTAAACATGACCCACAACCTTTCTTCTTTGTTCCACTAATCTTAGAACCCAAAAGTCAAAAGGAAAAAAAAATGTTTCAAAGAAATTAATCACGGTTGGTCAAATTTGTGTTAGTAGTAGTCTTCATTTAAGGCACGTTATTTCGATGATTCTTTTGACATAGTATTTTTCTACCATAAAGCCATATGAAATTACCACATTAGTGGTAAGGTAATTAATGTATTAGATTTTAGGCATCATCTGTTCTAAGAAGGAAGAGTTGACCGATTTCTTTCAACTTTGAGCAGAACAGGAGAATCAAGAAAGATGTGTAGAAGTCTTGAAAAAAGAAAAATCTAAGAGAAGGATCTAATTGTGTTTAGAGAAGATTTTTCATTTGTGTAAATCAAGCATCAGATCATCTTTATATGGAAAAATTGATGTGTAATAAGCCAAACGACTATACGCAATGATGGCCAATAAATCTAATTAATGGATATAATTAAAAAATAGTAAAGAAAACAATAAAGAAAGCAGTGAAAAGTAAATATATTTTCTTCTTTTTCTTGTTGTGGAAGAAGTGAAATGAATGAATTTTTGACCATAATCTTTTTTTAATCTTTTTCTTTTCTTTTCTTTTCTTTATTTCCATGCCATGGATTTTACCAACCAAGAAAAATAAAATAATTATTATTATATTAAATCATTTTTAAATCTAGAACGTGAAAATTTTAGATTTATTCGATTCTTCTAAGTCAAATTTTTCATTTGATTTAGATAGAAAAGGATAATACATTTTTGCATTTATGATAGAGAATGATTGCTTCTATAGATTTCTTTTTAGATTCAATTGAATTGATAGAGAAACAAATACATATACTAGAATGCATCACACTATATTCGTACGTCTCTCGATTTTTATTTACAGAAAACGACACATGAGATTCATAATAATCCAATCAGATGAAATTGAATCCTACCGTATTTATGCAATACTTGTTTTTCATTTAGATGTCACACATACACTAAGAGAGAAGATGTTAATGTTTATAAATATTTTTGAGATCAAAATAAATACCTTGCTACCATAATTAACGTCGAAAAAGATTCAAGCATATGAAATTTCTAATTGATGAATAAAATGTCGTGGCATAATGGGTTTGGAAGACAAACAATAAGCCAAAAGCCAAAGAGAACTCGGACTCTCATACATAGAAAAACTTTACACTCGCGTGTTTCAGTTTTGCACAAAGACTTGCGAGAGGCATTAAATAAGGTTTTGATGAAAAAGAAAGCACTGCTGCTTTTATTCCCACTTAGGTTGGATGCGAAGAATTTGGTCACATCATGTGGATGTGGCATTACTTTCTTCATTGTCTAGTGGATCGTGCAATATGAGGGGCTTTTTCTTATTTTAATCTCTACTCCTTATTGTCTAGTGGCTGTCAATTAATTTAGTGTTGAAAGATGTATTTCGATACATACTAAATAAAATCTTAAAATCAAATCTCACTGATAAGGTATATTTTGGATCTAAGATATTTCATAATCGATGTCACGTCGCATTACAGCTGAGTCGACAAGGGAACACTCCCACACACCAAGTCAAAACCCATACCAAGATATTGTTTGATAGGTCCCGTTGTTCCAATAACACATGAATTCTTTTATTAATTTTCATATCTAATAGGGGGAGGAGGGCATGACACAGCTCTTGTGATCTGACCCCACAAATTCAATGATGTAACATCAATCAACCGACGAGAATATCGATTGGGTCTCATGAAATCAAGTACACAATATTAATAGGTAAAATTATTACTTTATAATCATAATATTTATGATTCACGATCTCACGGATGGTCAAAAGATGCACATAATCAATTTTTACATGGTCTCAATCTAATACTCCACTATTAAGTTCAACGGTCAATCATAAGGACCATTGATAGATAGTCAAAAGATGCAAGTATTTATTATGACCTCAATCAAAAAACTTGATTATCATGTTATATATGCATGCTTTCTAAGTATTATTTTCAAAGACCTTCTTGCTAGATATATTTTTTTAATTAATTTTTAATAATTAAATATCAAAGAGATTTTATTATATATATATATATATATATATATATATATATATATATATATATATATATATATATATATTCTCCCTATGTATTTTTATATAGGGTCTCAACCCAAATCACTAAACTCTCAATATCTTTGTTTTGAGATGAACTTGAAAGTAAACCTCCATCTATGGGGGCAAATGGTGTGGTCATGAGGTATCAGTGTTTGATGTGATTCTTTCTATTTTGCGACTTCAATTATGGGGGGTTGGTCATATTCAAACAATATAATATGACACGTGAACTAACTATAGGTGAGCTCTACCTAAGATATGTTAGGTGACCTCTTGCCATGGATATGTTTGAGACACCAACGTGATGGACAATTAATTATTGGCAGGTATTCCCCACACGGGTGGGGTTGGCTTCGTATATTGCATCACTTCGTTAACACCACTCCTCTCTTTTATTTTGATGATTGCAATAAAATACTTGTAATATATATATATATATATATATATATATATATATATATATATATATATATATATATTAAGATAGGATAAATTTTTACATCTAAAAATACTTGGAAAACCTCTTCTATCAACACTTCATATATCAAATAATCTCGATGGATTAAGATAAGATCTTATGATCAAAAATTGTTTTCTTTATTTATCATTTATGCTTGTTAAGCCTAATGGGCTTCAAGAAGAGTCGGTGTCAGTTGTAGGACAAGTGGGGCCGGTGTGGCTTGTGCCACATGTGAGGCTACCATCCAACACGAGTGGGAAGATGACGCAGACGGAATCCGGGATAGATAGATCACGAGAGACGTTTAGCTGTTGCACCGACCACGTGCGAGAGACATCAGTCCGCGGACGCGACGTGCGCAAACTACTCATCCGGAGCGACTCTCGATGGCACGAACGGGGCGTGCGGCGCTTTCGATTCTATCACATTTGAAATCGGGAACGAATCAATCCGAAACCTGCCTGCGGTCGGGGACGTCTTTGACGGTTTATCTCCGAGGATGGATGCTCGTGACACCTTTGACGGATAACAGTGACGAACTCAGCTCAACTCAACGGCAAGGGGGTGATAGTGCTTCCGTGACAAGGTGGATCGAAGATGTCACGAGCTCCACCTGCTGCTGCTGACGTGTTTGTTCGTCGCTGTGAAGTGGCAAGCATCGAACGTGTATCATGTTCTTCGTTCTTCCAGTCGAGCTTTGAAGTTTGAAGCCATGACGAAGTGAACGTGTATCATGTTCTTCGTTCTTCCGGTCGAGCTTTGAAGTTTTAAGCCAAGACGTTCGTCATGGTCCTGTCGTAGAATTTTTCGCTTGAAAGGAATTATATACATATGATTCAAAAGTAAATTAATAAATTTAAATAATATAATAATATTATATTAAATTTAATTAGTAATATAAGTCGATCTTTATAATTTATCTTATATATATATATATACACATATATATATATATATAAGATAATTGAAATAAATAATTTTAATTACAATTATAATTTTTGTTCAAACATGCATTATCATATCTTTTATGGGTTGCTCACAAACCTAATCATAAGAATATATTCTTTCAAATATTTTACATTATAAACTCTAAATGAATGGATCAACAATTAATACGTACAACTCAGGTTCTTAATTGACACTAGTTGATTCTAGAGTCTTATTCTAAATCTTCTAATTATATGTTATAGTTAATATTATTTTTTTAATATCATTTAAGATTAATTCTTTAATATAATTTTATATTAATATAATAATATAAAATATAGTTTAAAGTATCCTATAAATAGTAAAATATTTATTATAATTCATATCTTATAGGCTTATCATTCTATAATACTTTGGCAACTACTAATCAGATAAAATTTAGAGATATAAGTTATAAATAATATTTATTAATTTTTTAAATCTAATTTATACATAAATAATTCAATAATAATAATTATATATTAATTAGTATAAAAATTATATAATAACAACTATAATTTTGATAAGCATAAATAAATAAATATATATATATATATATATATGTGTGTGTGTGTGTATATACACATATATACATATATATATATATATCTAAAAATATCTAATAATAATTAGAATTTAAGAATTATAAGCAATAAATTTTAACCAATATGTCATAAAAGAAAACTATCAATAAATTCTTAATTTATATTTTTAAATTTAGTGTAGATCCCTAAATTAGACTAATCAACGCTATTTAATTGAACAAGAATTGAACTACCAAAAACTAGTTAGAAGATTTAGGCTAAATATCAGTCTAATTTGATCAGTCAAAATTAAAATAAATAAAAAAAAGTCAAATTTTAACTTTCCCTAAATTTATTCAAAAATTGAGGATCGAATCTAAATCCATTCAAATAATAAAAATACAATTAGAATAAAGTCAAACTAAAATATTTTATTAAAGTAGGTCAAATTAGTTAATTTTATAGTTAAAAATAAAAGTAAAAAATATTTGATTTTAGAAGAATAAAATTTTAATTTTGTTAGGATATATATTAAAAACATTTGATTTTATAAGGGAAGAGAGACACCAAATGAAAATAAAAGAATTTAGAAAGATAAAACAATCTTTTAATGGGTGAAAAATCCTCTTTTTTTTTTTCTTCTCAATCATTGCAGTACCTATGCAAGGCTTGCGATCATCGTAGTGCACGATCGTTCGCCGCTTGCAGTTGATCGACGAACCCTACAGTCACTATGATGTTTCACCATGCATGACTGTTCTCATGCGCGATTGACATATGCTGTCGCTAGAAACAACAGCTAAAACCACTACCATGCCTCAATGCCCAAACGTCGTGATGCCATCAACGCCAAAACCCACCGCTGCGGCATAGGTGGTCGTCGATTACTCTAACAACCCCGACAACAACCTACAGTCGCCGAGCACCACCACAGCAACCCATCGTGCTTTGCTTTCTAGATCAACACCGTGACGCTCAACCATCGTACGACCTCAATATCGCAGCATCCTCTCCATTGTTGGCTACCCACCACTCTGGTTGCCAACATCCTAGCGTCGCTGGTACATATGCCGCAACCTTCACACCTTCACCGTAGCGTGAAGGTGTTCCCTCACACAATAGCCGGTGTTGCCCATCGTAGACACTGTTGCCATTTTCCGAGGGACCACCCATCACCCTCGATTGCTGCCAAAACAAGTGTGAATCAACGTCGTCAATAGTCCATGATATGAATTGCGTGAGCAAGAAAATCTTCATTGCTCATAAGCAAAGACGGATCATGCAAGCATTATACGATCGAAAAAGAAATAATAATTTGATATAATCAAAATAGATCTAATGCATAAATAGATCAAAAATAAATCTAATAAATAGATCGACATGACTCTGATACCAATAATAAGAAATAAAATTATTATGTAAAAATTTAATGTCAAGATTAAAATCAAATATCATATATCTAAGGTAGAACGTGTACACCTCTTGAACACAATAATCAATATGGTATCTCGGATGTTGCAAAGTAACACTCCATGCGCATTAGAGGTAGGTAATAAAAAGAATTTGATTATGGTGGACTACCAAATACATTCTAAGTTCTGATATATACATAAAACACTGCTCCATCCTAAAGCCCAAACAGCCCATAATACCTGATGCAAAACAATAACCTCGATTGTTTGGATGATTTCCGGCTTTTAAGCTGGTGATCTTCGTACAAAGGAGTGACCACGGACAACAAAAGAAAGGAAAGAAAATTAGAACAAATATGTTCTTGGAGGCATCTCATCTTGAGAATCTCTGATACTTTAAGAGGAAAAACATACACAATCCATCATGATCAACATGGCTTTCTTTTGTCCATTTTCAAATGAATTTTAAACCATTTCTTTCTCTTCGTCGGGTCCCTACATTTCTTTTCATCCTTTGACTTCTTTTCCTTTGTTGGACACTCTTCTTCGCCATTAGAGCCATTGAAGGCACTGCTCATCTTGCTGCTACTTGAATTCCGTTGTAAAGGAGGAATGCTGGTGTAGGAGGCATGAATAGCATTCCTTTCCTTAAGAAGCTCGTCAATCTGGAGCAGCAAATAACAGCACAAATCAAAACATCAGCGCGTGAGAAACAGAAATTTGCAGTGTTGACGGGTCTGAAATGGTGAAGCTCACTGATTGCATTTCCTGTGCATATCTGCTTGTCATCTCGGTGAATCGGGCTAACACCTGTCAATCTCCACATATAGAGAGGCAGACTTGCATGAAAGAAAGGTCGGCAAGAACGTGTGAGTAAAATAGCACCATCCAGGAGATGCATCACAAACCTCTCTATATTCTGTCTCAAACTTGGACAGCTCAGCCCTTTTGGTTAATATCTTTGCCTCCACATCCTGAAGCTTTTCCTTTTCTGCTGAAAATTGTTCAGCACACATAACTTCTATTGTGTAGCTTACACTTTTGAAGAAGTTGTCACCTTAACAGTTTGTTCAACAAGAACAAGCCATTAGCTGCAACCCTTATCAGAAGTCACTCAAAGAAATAGCATAAATATGCAGCTTACCATAGACAGCAAATGTATGGGTCCCAGCTCTCAGTTCATTTACTTCGCATGCTTGAAATCCATCCAATTTCTTAAAGAATTTGGCATCAGGATCTTTAGCGATTGTTACCTGGAGGTAAGAAACATAGGTAACCAAATAAAAGGTGCATAATTTAGTAACAATCACCTCATTTGGTTGCAAAGTCACTTGCAGCATTAAAAATAATTAACCCCACCGATTGGCTTTGATCAAACCGATAAACAGGAAAGCGAAGAAAGAACATTCCAGCAGAAGTAACCTTTCCGGTCTTGATGCTGTCTTCCTGACAAAATTAGATGAATACATCACAAGCTAACTACAATCACCTAAATTATAATCCATATAATAAATGAAATGATAATAAGATGGAAATAATATTAGAACAAATAAATATAGAGGACATAGTTGCAACTGAAGTGAGGATTTTGAATAGAATTAAATGCTGATATCAAAATCAAGATCCAAATGTCAAAGTTAATGTCATAAATTTCATGAATTGCTAATTTCAACATAGACTATTTCTATTGTCTGGATGGAGCACCAATAAAGTAATAAGTAACCATATAAATCACATAAATAATGATGATTAGTCAAATTTACAAGTCTCCATCGAGGGGAATGTCAATGATTTATGTTCATCTCCATTGAGGGGACTTGCACTTTGTTGAGTAAATAGGATTATTTTTTTCCCTCTTGGCAGCATCAATCATGACAATTTGGTTCTCACCACTTGAAAGGATAAAGATGAATATGCTGACCCTTCTGAAGTCCTGCACTGATAGTAGCCTTGTGTGCTTAAAAACCTGGCATAAGCAAGTACATTGTACAAACTCGGAAATTGTTTCTTTGTAAATCAGAGATCACAGTCGGACACCAAATTTCTCTGTTAAAGCAACAGACTTTAAATATGGAAAACATACTCAACAAAGATTGAGCTCAAAAACATGTTATAGTGATTTCTTACACGAGAACTGACCAGGAAAAATCACAATACCTATGCGAATGCCAGACAAAGCTAAATGGCAAGGAACAGAGATGACAAAAGACATTGGGCCTCTTATTTAAACTCCGGTTACTGACTGGTTCCTTATAAATCTGGTTGGCTTCTCTACTTCCTATTTTATATTTTAGTCTTATATTGAATGTACAGAAACAAATAAGAACATGGAAGCCCTTTGTAATTCAAGGTGTCCTGCAGGTTTGAAAGGCAGATAGGGTTACTCTTTGCAATCTAATGATAACTAGGAAAAATGCTTATGCCCGAAAGCAGATTAGTATAACAACCATTGTGATGATGAATAAGATGTTCAACAGGACATTTTGAGATAATGGACACTACAGTTGACACCACAGCCCCAACTGCAACCATTACTAACATCAGATTACAAACAAGCACATGTCAAAATAACAAAATGTGTTTCAAGTAAATTCTAAATTAGTAACATCTGAGCAGTGTAGGACCATTAGGCATGCACAAAGATACACAAAGGAATGTAAGTTGAACTTTCCATATGACTGCACATGTTCTCTTTGAGGAGTAACCAAATAGTTGACCAAAAAAACAATGATAGACATCATTTATTTGTCAATAAATTCGCCAACATAACAAGCTTACTTGTAATGCAAGACCAAGTCCATTTTCTTCCTGCTCAAAATATAGTAGCTGCAATAAATAAAAAGCTAAAGTAAGAACAGAATTCCAATTTCAGTAAAATGTGATCAAGCACTAGAAGTAATCATCATAAATAAATTCCTAAAAAATCGTTTAGAACCATATAGCCCACAAAGGATTCATGAAGAGACAACTAGCTAACATAGCATTTACATAGTTGGAGATAGATTTACCAGGTGGGGCAGCATAATATAAAGTGAAGATACATTACTCATTCGAACCATTGTCCTGTTAAGTGTCGTAAATGCTAGACTAAACATATAGAATATATGTACTCAGTATGGAATGCATTGGCTCCTTTGGATAATGACAAGCCAAAATCTTCCATTTATCCATGCACCACCTGACTTGCATCAGATAACACTATTAGCAAAAATATGACAGGTCCTGCCACACTTTAGATAAACTTTTACAAGATTTAATTTAAAAAGGGACTGAAACACAAGTTATAGAAGCATGAAAGGCCATCAAAATTGTCCAATGACAGTTTGTAACCCTGGAAATGTCAAGGTCAATATCATGACTCCATAGATTGTTAAAGTTCCTACACTATGAGTCACCCAAAAGTCCACGAATTTTTGTAGCTTTAAATAAATACAAAAGAACACATGCAGCTGTGCTATTAGAAAATGCTTTAAATAACCTTGAATTTGCTTTTTTCAGCAGAACAAACTCGACAAACCACTCCCATCTGGGCCTCCCTCTCTGTTATTTCTACCGAGTAAAAGTGAGCAGACTGCTTTTCTACCTGTGTAGTGTTGGAGAAGTAAATAAAAAATTGAATGCAACAGTTCTAAAAGCAATAAGTGGAAAAGTGATAACCTTTCTGGCAATCAACTGACCCAATGGAAGTGGACTAACAATTACTGTGCCATTAAGTGCCTCCTCCAAAACAGTTGCAGACACAGTTGTCTTAATCGGCACTCCAAGTTTACTAACATCCAGTATACATTATAAATAGGTGGTCATGAAAGTCTTCTGATAATTGGTGCAAAAGTGTTGTCATGAAATACAAAAATGCCAGCAAGTTTCACTAATTAATTTTACCTACAAAGTGCAGCAAACATTGTGTTTACAGTACCAAGATTTGAAAGATCAACCTCCAATTCTTGGCTAACTGATTCAATGGCCTGGGAAAAGAAAATTAAATTCCATGACTCTGTTGGTGGATAAAAAGACAGCATCAAATAAAAAACAAAGAGAGTACAAAATGAGAGAAAACATGATTTCAACGATGACGATGGTTTGGATGAGCTTAAGTGTTAGACAAAAGACAGTCCTGAACTGTCATCTAATAGAATGAAAGTCAACCTCGAAACCTGATGTGTCATACTGATGTCGTTTATCTGGATCAGACAAGATATTGTATGAGAATGTGACCTCCTTAAAGGCATCCGCTGCGATAGGATCATTTGCATTTTTGTCGGGATGGTACCTGCAAAATGAGCAGAAACAGATGATCAGGCAGATCATGGATAATTTACTTGCTCTTACCATCCCCATCCCTAGCAGGATAAAATTCAACCATGACGTGTTAGAAAACTTTTACAAATTTAATTTCTTGACTACTTCAACTGAATCGACAATTTTCACTGCCTCAGTTGTGATCATGCCATATAGCCTCAGAAACATCTTACATAATGATGTTGATCTTATTTGCTTCTATCGTGATGCAGCTTTAAGCATTTTGATCGTCTAATTAGCAATTTAAGAGTTGGGATGTCATTGTCAACCTCAGAACTAGATCAATCCCAGGAAAGTCAAAGAGTCAACAGGAAATTTTCTCCAAACAAAAATGTCTTTTCTATATAATTGTCAAATAATACAGTATTCTTTGTGCCACTTCAATGGCAGATGAGTATTTGCTTGGGTGCTACAAAGTCAAAGTAGAACTACACTTTGAATATTCATGGTTAGGAATTAATCATATGAAGACAACCTGTAGCTAAGCTTAGCATATGGAAACAACGTGTACGAACCCAAATCTTCTATGAAATTGTCATCCACCTCTACTTGGAGCTGTATAATACGAAGAAACAGTTTACAGAAGAATTTGATCAAAACGTCAGATTTTTGCTGGTGCAAGACCAGCAGTCCATGATAAGTTGACCTAATACTGTAATACAGGATGACAATTGGATTGCTATAGTGTTTGATCATTTATATATACACACACACACGCAAGCATACATGCATAGTTAAACTTTTAGCATGGATAGAATCAGACTCATGATAATTTAAAATGGAATCTCGGTTGTAAGACTAGTTGCCAATCCAGGAACACATGATAATTTTTTAGTAATGTAAGATGTATCTAAAAAACGTCTAATTTCTTCAAACAGTAACTAATATTCATCACCAGGTTATTCCTTTCTACCCAAAAATAAACATGAATATGAAGCACCAATAAGTCCAAACATATGTCTATGTGCTAAGTAACGTTGGATTGGCTCTACCACCAACTGCTTGCGCTAGTTAAAGAGATATCAACCCACCACTGAGACTTAAAATATACCAAATTAAATGATCATCTCAAGAAAATAAGAAAACTCTCAAAATAATAAAAGCCCACTTATACTGCAAAGCGATACGCAAAAACTACGCTCTCAAAGATATCACATTTAGAATCCACCAAGAGAATTCGGGGCTCTTACTTGAGGGCCATTCTCCTATACGCACTTTTGATTTCCTGTTCCGTAGCATTGCGAGAAACACCAAGAACTTCGTACGGGTCCCTCCTCTGCTGCTGCTTATTGGCATCCTCTCTCCTCTCGGACCTCGAGGAAGGAAACCCCGGAGCCGGCATCTCTCCACTCCCAAAACCAAACTCCGAGCTTTAACCCTAATCGCCCTCGAACCCAACAAAGAGAACACCTTGACACGACCCAAACCGCGAATCCCGTGTGAAGGACACAGATCTACAAGCCTAACTCGTTCTGTTACCCATTCGAATCCAATTAGAGAGCGAACGAGATAACCCACGGAGCTCGAGGAGGGAGCGATGGAGCCGCCTCGAAGCCCACCGAGCTCTGCCAACGAAGAAGAATAAGAGGCGAGGAGAGGGAGAGGATTTGGAGACGGAGAGGAGGGAGGAAGGATGGGTGGGGTTTCCACTGCTCCTCATGAACAGTGCATCTGTTAAGATGTCCCTCTCCCGTCACGACATCCGAGCTATCTACGCCCCCCACATTAACCGCTGATGCCGCACGAAACTTTCACGTGCGGGTAAATCCTCTGCCGTTCATTATTCGATCAACGTTTCTGATCGAACAAATCTTATGCGGGTATTCAAATGGAAGAAACGGCGATGGGGAATTTGAAATCAGATCGGGAAAGCCATTGATCGGTGAACGTTCAACTCTTACGCGTATTTCGCACCTACTTATGATTGGGTGCTGAAGTGGAGTCCACTAACCAAGCCTCCGAGATTTCCAATCAGATGCAAGAGGGTGCGAGTAAGAAAAGTGGGTTATTTTCTGCAATTAAGATGTGGGGCTTAATTGGGTCCACAGCGGTACTTCTCTTATGCATCTGAGAGACACCATTGACGTAACTATTGGGCCGATAGGGGTCCCACTGAAGCATGGACCACTAGTAAGGCCAATGAAGAGATTGATAACGTCACCGTCACCGTCACCATCAGGTAGGAAGAGTTCTGTAGAGGAAGAACAGCCTGCTAAATGACAAGCCATACACAAATATGTGATACTGTGCCACTCAGAAGCCATCTCTCTTGATACTGTGCCACTTTGAACCTTAACATGTCAAGTCGTCCTTAGTAGCTATCACTATGATAGTGCAACAAGAATGGAAGATCAAAAATATGTGATGGGAAAGCAAGCAAGCATTGGCAGAAAGTCGAATGCCAAGAGGCAGCACAGCCTCCCCATAAACCATGCATCATCTCTTTGCTTTCTCCTGACAAAGTCTTTTGGCCCGCAGACAAACAGAGTTGACAATGTAATTGGAACAACATGCGCCCACAAAATATGGAGCAAAGCAATACTAAAAGCTTAATGTATTCGTGATCACCATCAATTTAATAAGCTGGTGAACCCAAGCAAAAACTTGCACTGGTGAACAACATGGAAATCAGATCCCTGTCATTCATGGCTGCAGTGCTGCCAACCACCAATTCCAGCATCCTGATTCCTGCAAGGACAACAGCATGCACACACTTGAAAGCATCCTCTCTTTGAGCCCCAAAAACTTCAAAATTATATATATATGGGTGTTCTGATGCAGTATTCAGTAGGATGAAGTCTTCTTGACAAATAACCCTGCTGTTGTCAGCATTGATGCAGTTGGTTCCATGGAACATTGTCTATGAATGTTTCATGAGTCATGCAATCCTAATGTTTAAAGAGAAAAAGAGTATAGTTTTATCATCGAAGGTATGATAAAGATGTTAACTTCTTGAATAATCCACTTCCATGGTATGTCATGAACTGTTCTTGAGCTCTTCCGACTCCTCACACCTAAAAACAGCTTGCACCTTTATCTGTACAGCACCACCATAGGGACAATGGATATTTGTAGATCACCAACACAACATGTTTCGTGATGCCCCAAGAAAAAGAGCTGTGCTTTAGACACCCAAAAAAGACATCTTAAACAGCAGAAGATGTGGCATTAATCAAAAGGTAAATGGTGACATTAACTGTGGATGGTAAGATTTATGGGATTAGGATCAGCTTATTTTGTGGTTGTAAGAATAAAATGACCTGTGTGGAGCCACTAAATCTTCCCTGATGAAGCCAAGCACCAATATCTATATAGCATTACCCACTTTGTTTACTAGTTCCATCATGGGGCTTTGCTTATAAATAAGAAGACCAGAGAAAAGCCCAAAGCTAAAGTGAGAGAGGCATTGTCTCTTAATCATGGACAAAAAAAGTGATTGTTATATGAAAGAATGTGGAGCTCACTCTTCCATGAACATGGTTTGCTTTCTCTATATTTCTGGCTGGCTCCCAACCTCTCTAAGGGATCCACTTGAAGCCTACACAGCTCAATAGAACCTTTATCTTCCTCCCATGGCTTCCGAGAACTTCATCACTAACAGTTTTCCCTTCTATCATAACTATGTTATAGTTGAAGAGTTATGACCAAAGCAAAAGCAAGTCATAAAAATTGAAAACCAATATAACCTTTTTCACTAAGTATCTAAAGCTTTTCTTTGAGATGGTAGCAATAAATAAAGCACAACTTGGAACAGCAGAATTTAAGTTGTCAGGATATGCTCATCTGTAAAGCTTTAGTTTTCTAGCAACCTTTTTGGTTTGCCTTAAGTTCCAGAGTTCCACACACAATCAACTAATTAGAAGGGTCACCATAGCCAGCCTCATCAGTCTATGAAAGTACTACAGAGTTTTCTCTCATGGAATAGAATTAGCCTACTTTCTTCAGTATTGAGAACTTTAGCTTCTTTGAACAAAATTGTGAAGTTTGCAAGTCTTCTGAAGGCATTCTACATAGTGCTTCATATGATCCCTTTTCTCAACTATAATTCAAAGTTGCCTTTAGCAATAACTTTTTACCGAGAATTATTCGAATAAATAATCTCTCTGTCCTTACCTTCACTATGCTTTAATGGGATAGCTTCAATAGATTCTGTTCATCAGGCACTTTTTACAGGGAATAATGATTCACAATCTACTTCTGCAGCATGTCTTAGAAGAGTTATCTTTTTTCCCTCCATTATCTAATTTCCTATTAAGAGCTGATCCACCACAACCATAGTATATTGGCTTAGGTAACTATTTAAACCAAATCGTATCTGCACAACGTGGTACCAGATCCATGTCATGTTTCTTGCCATCAGTTCAAGTACCATGTCAAGCTAGCATCAACAAGTTCTTGGAATAACACTCGAGATTTTGAGTCCAGGATTTTATATGTGAGATATGGAAAGGATCACTTCTTTGATTGGTTGGATAATTGAGTGGGGAAGGAAAAAGCACATATGGAATGCCTTCTTTTGTCAGCTGGAAGCCTCTAGTAGTCTAAATGTTGGGACAATCATTGGTTGGCATATCAAGGATATCTAGCAGTTTATTATACCAACTACAGTGAAGATGCATAGAGAAGTAGGCATGTCAGATGAGAAAACAAAGCTTTATAGTTTAATCAAACTTTGATGAGAAGGAAATAAACATCTATATGAGATGAAAGAAGATTAGTTTGCAAGCATTGAGAGGAAACTCTCAGCTTAGTGCAGTTTTGCTTTTAAGAGAGTAAAATAGACTATTTTTCTTGAATAGTATTAGGCTCATAGACAAAGTTATGCATTGTAAAAGATTTTTTCGCCAAGTTGATGCATTTGGCCCCATTTAAGTTGACAATCACCAGTGAATTAATTTCTACTGCCACAAACTCTAAACTTCAAAGTGCTTTCATTGTAATGAGCTGGGAGATCTGTTTGACCAATCTACCAGTAGCTTGAAATGGGGTTCTCTGAACAGGATTTTTTTCCAGCTGGAATGCTATGTTAAGAGCAAGGACACTGCCATAAATCATTGAGATAGAATGTTCTGATCACACACTGTTGCAAGAGATGATTCAGTCAAGAAAATGATGAGAATTTTTTAGCTTTAGATCATCAGCACAGGAAGATCAGGTGCTCCTAGAGAATGAAAGTGACAGCTTGCCTATACAAAAGTAATGAGATTTCTCATTGGAGCCTTGAGTTGTTAATCATTCTACATCATGGGGGTTGCTCCTATTTCATTCTGAATAAACAAATAGCAGGCTTACTTGTCATTGTGGATCTGTCTTCAAGTTGAAAACGATCTATGGAAGTCCCAAAAACTAACAAAAAGTATTGCTGATAATGTGGGAGTATCATTAGGGTTTAACTGTGGCTAGATTTAAAGATCATATAAGCAATCCAACAATTGACCATGAGGAGTCTTAATCTGTGATGGGAAGTCAAATGGTCAAACATGAACTATAGTGATCCATCCAACTCTAAAATGTAGAAAAGTCATACAAAGCTGCAACTGCAATTTTCTTCTATCTGCCTGGAGGCTGAACTTGATGACAACATACAAGTCAAATAAGACTAGGACACTTGATATGCACTTTAAACTAACACCAAAATAACAGTGAACCACAAAAAGGATATCTGATCAATATATCTCATCGAAACATTGAGAACCTATAAAGCAAGCCAGTAATGCTGCTGTGAATATTCAAACTCTGGCATCTCTTACATAAGCCAACAATACTACAAGTGCACAATGGGGTCTGCTAAAGCTTATGCTCAATACTATTGGCTAATAAACTAAAAACTGATCCTTAACAACAATCTTATGTGGTCCTATCTTGGTTATTTCAAGTGTCCTGATTAAAAGATAATTGGTACAATACCAAATCTACTTGAATTAACTAAGCAAGATCTAGCACAAGTGGGTAAAGGGTGCACCTGATAAAGGTAGTATAACAAGCTTAATTCTAACTAATTCAAACAGGAAGCACAATAAGAAAGGTTGAAATAAAAATAGAGAATCTCAATGGTTCATGCAATATTGACAATCATTATATATTTGTTTTATAAACTGGATATGTAACAGTTTATTTAGAACAAAATTATATATTTTTTACAGTAATCAGAACAGTTTATGAGGTCTTAAGATAATAACCATTTCTTGAACCCCACAGCTCTGAGTAAAATATAGTCGCTGAGCTGCTAATAGAGAGAAGACAAGCAAACTTCGAGTCAAAGTCTTATGTCTACTAATTCTATGTTATCAATACATATCATCATTAGATTTGTTCATGGCGAATCATTTACCTACTGAATCTTCCCCTGGTCTTCGCCACCTAAAAGTCTAGAGCTGTTCAACATTACCTGGTAAAGACTAAATGGAAATAGAAGAAAGAAGAGATATGAAACCACGGTGAGGAGAGGAGAGCTATATATGGCTAACCTTGAGCTTGGAGCGACGGGAATGAATGGGAAGCCTCAAGTCGTTTTGGAGGTTCTCCAACCACCACCGCTCGCCTTCTTCCGCCTCAGGCAACGCGCCCATGTCCTCCATCACGGTGTCGGAGATGCCCGTGGAGTTCCTGTGCCCCATCTCCCGCTCCCTCATGGCCGACCCCGTCATCGTCCCCCCCTCCGGCCACACCTTCGAGCGCAGCTGCGTCCAGGCCTGCGCCGACTTGGCTTTCTCCCCGCCCGGCCTCTTTCTCGACCTCAGCCCCTCCTCTCTCCTCCTCATCCCCAATGTCGCCCTCAAGTCCGCCATCCTCAGCTGGTGCCAACGCTGCGGTGTCCCATCTCCACAACCTATCCCCCTAGACGCCGCCTGCGCCCTCATCCGCAGCATCATGCCTCCCTCCACCAATCCACGTCCCCCTCCTCCGCCCCTCTTGTCCGACCCGCCTCCTCATGTTGGTGGTGGTGGCGGTGGTGGTAGTAGTGCGAGAAGAGATCAAAGAGGTGAATTCATGCGGCAATTCACGGCGTTCTCTCTCGACGAAGCAGAGGAGGCCGAAAAAGGCGAGAGCTTTGGACCGCCACGGGAGTATGCGTACCCCTGTGATGGAACCGAAAGAGTAAGAGAAGACAGAGGTGACCTCTCCAGAGACCGAGGATACGACGAAAAATATGAGGAATTGCGAGCTTCTTCGGCACTGCCGGATGGAAAAGGCTGCAGATCGAGGATAAACGTCCAGAATATGAGGGAGACGATGAGCCCCAACACCCCTTCCGCTTTCTCGGTTCGCACTACGAATCATGCTCCCTCCTTTTCGCAACTCTCGACCCCATCGGCGTCCGAGCACCAGTCTTCTTCCTCCAATTCCTCCATTACCGAAGCCTTCTTCGAGCAAGCGCCCAAAGAGCCGCCGCCGCCGACATCACAAGTCCAAAACCCGGCCGCTTCCAATCTCCCTGCGTCTCCGACCGCCGACTTTGATTTGTCGGAAGAGGAGATCCTGATTAGATTGATGGATACGGAGTTATCCGAGCAGGAGTCCGCCGTGGTGTTGCTCCGGCTAGCCACAAGGGAGAGCCGCGACCGCCGGATTGACCTGTGCACGCCTCGCCTCCTCGCCGCGCTCCGCTCCATGCTCCTCTGCAGCAGCGCCGCCGTGCAGATCAACGCTACCGCCGCATTGGTGAACCTATCCTTGGAACTGGAAAACCGCGTCCGCATCTTGAGGTCGGGAGCGGTGGCGCCGCTAGTGGACGTGCTCAAAGGCGGCCATCCGGAGGCCCGCGACCATGCCGCCGGCGCCCTCTTCAGCCTCTCTCTCGAGGACGAAAACCGGGCGGCAATAGGGGTGCTTGGAGCCATTCCGCCGCTGCTCGACCTCTTTTCCGTGCCCTCAGCCGACGGCGTCCGCGCCCGCCGGGACGCCGGGATGGCGCTGTACTACCTCTCCCTCGCCGGCTCCAACCGTTTGAAGATCGCGCGAGCTCCGGGGGCGGTGCGGGCAGTGCTCTCCGTGGCGTTGGAGAGTGAGGAGGCTCCCGTCGACGGGGCACCGCCGCCGCATGGGCCGGGCTTAGCGAGGCTAGCGATGATGACGGTATGCAGCCTGGCCGTTTGCAACGATGGGCGTGCGGCACTGATGGACGGCGGGGCGGTGGCGTCGGTGGTGTCGTTGATGAGGTCGCCAGCGGCTGCAGCGGTGGAGGAATACTGCGTGGCAGCACTCTACGGGATGAGCCGCGGTAGCCTCCGGTTCCGCGGCCTGGCGAGGTCGGCGGGGGCGGAGCCGGTGCTTATGCGGGTGGCGTATAGCGGCGGCGGCGGCGAGATGCGGCGTAATATGGCGAAGAAAACGCTTAGGGCGATGAGGGGGGAGGACGACACTGACGCGCCGCCGCCAATGGGATTCCCGGTGAGCGACGACGGCAGCGTTGTCTCGGAGGGGTTGAAGTCGTTTCGCGGGCGACCCAACCACCACGCTAACCCGTCGCGCATGAACTCGGCCGGGTTCTGACCGAGTTGAGATGAATTATTATTATTATTATTATTATTATTATTATTATTATTATTATTATTCGAGGAGAGGTGTGGCTATCGAAGGTGTAGAAGTTAGACAATTGTGTAGTTCTATCTCCGTATTTAAGTGATCAATGAGCATTTCATTCTGATTTTTTTTTTATTGAATGATTAAAGAAGTAAAAAAACGAATACTAGAATTATTTTAGTTGAATAATCATACAAGTAAATTAAATTCTTTCTGAAGACACTTATATGGATGGTGTATTGGTTTCATTTAATTTGGATGGTGTATTGGTTTAAATGAAGTATTAATATGCCCATAATCTGACTTTGGTTTATCTTTATACTAAGATCATTGTGAATAAATATTACTTGTTCGTCTAAGTGTCAAATTTGCTTTGTTTTCCAAACAAAACCCTCCCCTAATTTTATTTAAAGCTTAAATCATTTTTACTTTAGCTTTTGCAAGATTCTCGTGAGACTCATGTCAGGTCACAATATATTGAAGAAGACCCTTAAACAATTAAGTAAATAGACTAAACAATCCTTTCGAATATATCAAGAAAGGTTTTGAAAATAATATTTAGTATTCACTCATCAAATGTAATCAATGTTAGCAAACAAATATACGATGAGTCAGTACGGTCAAGTCCACAGGTCAATGTCAAGAGCTTTCTGTAAAGCGAGTTGGACGATGAGGTCGTCGCGCTCTCGGGAAAGAGTGCTAGTTGACGTTGATCGGGGTCCTGGTCGATTGACAGCTCTCCTTTGTGCGGTGGATGACGTCCCGGGTTGAGACACTCATCGCTCGTGGGTGCTCATTCGTTTGCAAAAATGGTTCTCGCCAAGTGATCCCCGGTTTTGACCCCTCCGACGAGCAAGTCAATAATGGGACGAATTATTTTCTATCCCTACTTCCCCATGCCGCCCCCCCCCCAACCGAAGATCGGTCAGGGGCTTTATATTATTGCACATGGATCAGTGGCACGTCGATTCGATGTGACCACTTACCCTCGAGGGATAGGATGATAATTCTGATCGATCATCATCCTGGGACGTGCGGAGCAGCGTCAGACGACATCGCCCCGAGCTCTCGGGACGGGACATGTGGAACAACTTCTTGGTACGATTCTGACTTGGCATATGGCGTCAGTTGTGATATGTCTGGAGCCCAAAAATACGTTGTATCAATCAATTTATTTTGATTTACATATTTGGGTTCTAGTGATGGAAAATATTTGTGTTATGAAGAGAAACCGTAATGCCTCGTTGCAAACGCATCCTCGTCTTGGATGACACCAATCACATCACGGGAGTGATGTAATCAAGATGGCCGGTTGACAGAGAGTCGTAACAGCCGCAACTGTCGTCTTGGGAAACCAATATAGGTCGTTGCAGCGCAGGTAGAGGCCGTCTTCGTCCCCTCCTAATTTGCTAGGCGTCGTTGCAGCGCAGGAAGAATCATACAGGGCAGATGAATCGGAATCGTCCCGCTGATCCGCCGCCTCTTCGTCCTCCTCCTCCTCATCTTCCGGTAGGGGTGAGATTCGGTCCGACCGGCATCGAGATGCTGCATTACTTCCTCCGGCCCAAGGTGCACTGCCTGCCCATCAACGAAGAGAGGATAACGGATCTGAACATCTACCTCTTCCACCCCGACCATCTCCCCAGTAAAGCATCCACACCATCATCTCTTCTTCTTCTTCTTCTTCCTCCGCCTCCTCTCTTTCTAGGCGGTATAAGTGGTCCTGCATCTGTTCTTGAATCGAAGCTGCCCGGTTCTTGAATCCAGACCTCTCGGCAGTGTCATGATTCATCTGATGGTTCTCATTTGGATCTTGGATCCGAAGCATTCTCACTTACGTTGGTAGTACTGCGTGCAGTTACCTTGGAGGGTCCGGACGGGCGGTACGCGTACTTCTTCGTGCGAAGGGAGCCGAGCGAGCAGAGGCAGAGGCGCCGACGCACGCCGCATGGCTACTGGAAAGAAGTGGGCTTAGAGGAGGCAGTCCGAGACGAGTCATCGAACGTGATCCTGGGATTCAAGAGGAACTTTGTGTTCTTCGAGGGAACCAACAAGAAGACCCTTTGGGAGATGGATGAATACCGCCTCAACCTGGAGATACAGGGGATGAGGAATACGTTTGACCCCAGGAGGAACAACTACGTCATCTGTAAAGTGTACACGGAGACTTCAGAGTCTTCTGGTGATTTGTCATTCGCTTCTGCAGAGGCTCAGTTAATCGGCAGCGACGAATCGGACAGCACCTTGGCGGGCAACAAAAGGAGACGCAACTGAACAAAACAGCTCTGCAGGTGATTCAATCTGTACGTGTCGCATGCTACGTCGAAGAAGGCAGATTCTGCTTTACGCATCTTTGTTTTCCTTAGTGGAGGTACAGTGTGATCAAAGTTTCATGTTCTTCTTGAAATGATTGATGTGTTTCTTAACAACTTGACGGATCTTGGCATAGTAAAAGAATAGTTTACTGGAATAATCGCTGTTCTTGAATCCTTAAGTTTCGATGAATTTTTTGTTACAGAATTTTTTAAAAAACTTCATATCACTAAAAATTTATGATTCTTTATTTTGTTTATTTTAGATCGTAGTTTTAAGAAAGCAATAAAAAAATAAAAATGATAAAGATATTAATAAAGAAAACCAAACAGCAGCAACAGCGATGCCCTACTCACGAAGCCTCTCACTCATAAAACTGTTTATTTTGCATCGATCCAAAATTGGTATTCTTTACAGAAGTGTTATCTTGCGGAGGCATGATAATAGATAAGATTTTTCCAATCATATGAATGCACTCAAGCTTCTTCGATAAAATTTTCAACATATTGGCCTCTACATTAACAAGGAAGATGACAGACAGGAGATGGACATCTACGGCTTCGACCCAGACCAGTTCCCCTGTAAAAGCTTCCACTGTTGGGCTGATGGCCCATATTCAGCCCATGTGAGCTTTATCAGCCCACACCCCCTCTTAACCTAACCCTAATTAAGATTAGGGGGGTGTGGTGGCTGCGTTTTAGAGGCAGATTAAAGCTATAAAAAGGCAGCAACGAGGCAGATCTTTGGAGCGACGAGATTCCAAAGAGAAGAAGGAGAACAAGGCAGAAAAGGAAGAGAAAGAAAGGGAAGAAGACAATGACAACACAGAGAGACTGTTCACAATCATCTAGCAGTGTTCTCATATCAGGTTAGATCAAATCTACAGTAGACTCTTGCTGTGATTACTTGGGGAGGTTTTAGATATTGTGGGCAGTGGCATGATCCTTGTATCTCAGTTATTCTCTTGTGGTTGTTGCTAGGGTTTTGGGCAAGAGATTGAGATTTGTATATTCATTATTCTCATAATGGATTATCTCTAGTTTGCCCCGTGATTTTTACCCTTCACATTGAAGGGGTTTTCCACGTATATCTTGGTGTTCTGTTTGATTGTGTTTCCATTTTATTCCGCTGCATATTTTGGTCTTCTAGTATTTGTTCCTATACAAAGGTTATTCCTGTTTATATCTCCATCAACTGGTATCAGAGCGGGGTTTTGGTGATTTAATTTTTTTTGTATTTGAACATGGAGGCCAATAATATTTCTCGTATGATTAGTTTAAATGGAAATAATTGGATGATATGGAAACCAAGAATGGAAGATCTCTTGTATTGCAAAGATTTGTATGGACCTTTGCAAGGGGATAGTGCAAAACCTACAACTATGACAGATGATGAGTGGAAGATGTTAGATCGAAAAACAATTGGGTTTATTAGACAGTGGCTTGATGATAGTGTCTTTCACCATGTTTCTACTGAAATTTTTGCATATTTTCTTTGGAAAAAATTGGAAAGTCTCTATGAAAGAAAAACAGCTGGCAACAAAGCTTTTTTGATCAGAAAACTTGTGAACCTAAAATATAGAGAGGGTGCTTCTATTGCTGAGCATTTGAATGAAATGTAGAGTATTACTAACCAGTTATCCTCTATGAAAATGTCTCTTGATGATGAGTTGTAGGCATTGTTACTTCTCAGTTCATTACCAGAAAGTTGGGAGACACTAGTAGTTTCCCTTAGAAAAAGGGAAAAGAAGTGGAGTCTACAGAGTCAAAGGATAATACTACAGCTATAGTGCAGGGTGGTGATTATTTGATTTTGTCTCCTTCTGATGATATTTTTTCTTGTGTGTGTCAGGATCTTGAATGGGTGATTGACACAGGTGCTTCTTATCATGCTACACCTTGGAGGGAGTTTTTTGCTACATACAGGTCTGGAAACTTTGGTGTTGTCAAGATGGGCAACTATGGCACAGCAGACATCATTGGCATGGGTGATATCCATTTAAAGACCAACCTTGGCTGCAAGTTGGTACTTAAGGATGTGAGGCATGTGGTTGACTTGAGGTTGAATTTAATTTCAGTTGGAAGACTAGATGATGAAGAGTATGAAAGCAGATTTCACAGAGGGCAATGGAAGCTCAGTAAGGGTTCTTTTGTTATAGCTAGTGGAAAGAAATGTCATACTTTGTATAGGTTGCAGGCTAAAGCTTATGGTGAGAAGTTAAATGCTACAGAGAAAGACTTCAGTATGGAGTTGTGGCATAGGCGATTGGGACACATGAGCGAGAAGGGGCTGCAAGCTCTTTCCAAGAGAGAGGTATTACCATATCTCAGAGGTATACATCTGAACCCTTGTATTGATTGTTTGGCTGGTAAACAACATAGAGTTTCATTTGTTAGTGCTGCTTTGTCTAGAAAAATGCATGCCTTAGACCGTGTTTATACAGATGTATGTGGTCCTTTGAGGACAAAAACTCCTGGTGGATCTGTTGATGTTCTTGGTATAAGTGGTGCACTTTATTTTGTCACTTTTATAGATGATTTTTTCAGGAAAGTTTAGGCTTATGCTTTGAAGACCAAAGATCAGGTTATTAATGTCTTCAAAGAGTTTCATGCCAGGGTTGAAAGGGAGACAGAAAGGAAATTGAAATGCATAAGATCAGATAATGATGGTGAGTATACGGGATTGTTTAATGACTATTGCAGGTCACATGGGATCCAACATGAGATGACAGTTCCTGGTACACCTCAGCATAATGCAATTGCAAAGAGGATGAACCGCACCATCATGGAAAAGATCAGATGTATGCTTTCACAGGCCAAGCTACCCAAAAGGTTTTGGGATGAGGCTTTGAGGACTGTAGTTGATCAACTTATCACCATGTACAGCCCTAGATGGTGATGTTGCAGAGCATGTATGGTCAGGGAAAGATGTTTCCTACAGTCATTTGAGAGTGTTTGGTTGTCGCGCATTTGCACATATTCCAGACAATGAGAGGTCCAAGCTAGATGGTAAGTCTAAAGAATGTATTTTTCTTGGTTACTCACATGATCAGTTTGGTTACAGGCTTTGGGATCCAGAAAAGCAGAAGGTGTTCAGGAGCAGAGATGTGGTCTTCTTTGAGGATCAAACCTTTAAGGATTTGAAGAAGAAGGCACCAGCCAAGACTTCTGCAGAAGGATTAGCAGATTGTGACCCAGTTATTCCTCCAGTATATCATGGTGATGGGGGAGATGTGCAGGAAGATAGTATAGAGCCTGATGTTGATCTACCTGCAGGACATGTTGAGCAAGAAGAAGTAGGAGAGCAAGTTCCCGCAGAACCTCAATTGAGAAGATTTTCTAGACAACGTCAACCTTCCAAAAGATACTCTATAGATGAGTATGTGATGCTTACTGATGCAGGTGAACTAGAGAGTTACCAGGAAGCAGTTGAGAGTGAGCAGAAAGAGAAGTGGTTAGTTGCTATGCAGGAAGAGATGGATGCTCTTCAGAAGAACCACACTTATGATTTGGTGCTGCTACCAAATGGAATGAAGGCCTTGAAGAACAAGTGGGTTTTTAGGTTGAAGACTCAAGAATATTGTTCTCAACCAAAGTACAAAGCTAGATTGGTTGTGAAATGCTTTGGTGAAAAGAAATGTATTGACTTTGAAGAGATATTTTCTCCTGTTGTTAAAATGTCTTCTATTTGTGTTGCTCTTGGTATTGTTACTAGCCAGGACTTGGAGGTTGAGCAGTTAGATGTGAAGACAGCTTTCCTTCATGGTGATTTGGAGGAGGAAATTTATATGGAGCAACCAGAAGGCTTCAAAGTCAAAGGTAAAGATAATTTTGTCTGCAAGTTGAAGAAGAGCTTGTATGGGCTAAAGCAAGCTCCAAGACAATGGTATAGAAAGTTTGATTCATTTATGACAGAAAATGGATACAAAAGAACGGCTTCAGATCATTGTGTGTACATCAAATGGTTTGGTGAGGATTTTATTATTCTCTTACTTTATGTTGATGACATGCTTATTCTTGGGAAAGATATGTTTAAAATTGACAGGTTGAAGAAGGAACTGAGTGAGTCTTTTGCAATGAAGGACATGGGGCCAGCAAAGCAAATACTAGGCATGCATATTTCTCGTGACAGGAAAAACAAGAAGATTTGGTTGTCACAGGAGAAATACATCGAGAAGGTATTGGAAAGATTCAGTATGAGCAATGCTAAGCCAGTTGGTTCTCCTCTTGCAGGTCACTTCAAGTTGTGCTCAGAACAGAGTCCGTCAAGTGATGAGGAGAAGGAGAAAATACAAAAGGTTCCTTATGCTTCAGCAGTTGGAAGTTTAATGTATGCAATGGTATGTACGAGGCCAGACATCGCATATGCAGTGGGTGTTACTAACAGATTTCTTGCAAATCCAGGCAAAGAGCACTGGGCAGCAGTGAAGTGGATTTTTAGATATCTCAAAGGGAGTTCTAAGGTTTGTTTAAGTTTTGGAGGTGGACCACCTGTGTTAACAGGTTACACAGATGCAGATATGGCAAGAGATATAGATACGAGGAAGTCTACTTCAGGTTATGTACTTACTTTTACAGGGGGAGTTATTTCATGGCAATCCAGGTTACAAAGGTGTATTGCTCTTTCCACCATAGAAGTAGAATATATTGCTGCTATAGAGGTATGCAAAGAAATGTTATGGATGAAAGAATTCTTACAAGAATTGGGGCTGAAACAGGAAAATTATATGGTGCATTGTGACAACCAGAGTGCCATCCATTTGTGTAAAAACCCAATGTTTCATTCCAAGTCAAAGCATATAGATGTCAAATACCACTGGATTCGAAATATATTTGAAGAGAAGCAGTTGCAGCTTTAGAAAATTCATACAGATGACAACGGAGCAGACATGTTGACGAAGACCTTACCAAAAGAAAGACAGGAGATATGTCGACAGTTGGTCGGTATGGCTTCACATTGAGGAGTCATGGGACAGCCTCCCTTATGGGCTGAAGGGGGAGGTTGTTGGGCTGATGGCCCATATTCAGCCCACAGCCCACACCCCCTCTTAACCTAACCCTAATTAAGATTAGGGGGGTGTGGTGGCTGCGTTTTAGAGGCAGATTAAAGCTATAAAAAGGCAGCAACGAGGTAGATCTTTGGAGCGACGAGATTCCAAAGAGAAGAAGGAGAACAAGGCAGAAAAGGAAAAGAAAGAAAGGGAAGAAGACAAGGACAACGCAGAGAGACTGTTCACAATCATCTAGCAGTGTTCTCATCTCAGGTTAGATCAAATCTACAGTAGACTCTTGCTGTGATTACTTGGGGAGGTTTTAGATATTGTGGGCAGTGGTGTGATCCTTGTATCCCAGTTATTCTCTTGTGGTTGTTGCTAGGGTTTTGGGCAAGAGATTGAGATTTGTATATTCATTATTATCTCTAGTTTGCCCCGTGGTTTTTACTCTTCATTATTCCATTTTATTCCGCTGCGTATTTTGGTCTTCTAGTATTTGTTCCTATACAAAGGTTATTCCTGTTTATATCCCCGTCATCCAAGCCATCATCTCTTTTTCTTTTCTCTTCCTCTGCGTTGCCGGATTTGTGGATTTTGTAGTTTTAGATCGGAGGCATACGTAGTCCTGCATCTGTTATTGAATCGAAGCTCCCCGGTTTTGGCGTTATATCTAGTCTTGCATCCATTCTTGAATTCGCGCTCGCCTCTTGGTTCTGACTCAGTTTGGTATTTCGAGGGAGCGAATGGGAGGTACGGCCACTTCTTCGTGCGCAGGGATCCGAACGATCTGAGCCGATGCCGACGCACCCCGAATGGCTACTGGAACGAAGTGGGCATATAGGAGCCTGTCCGAAGCACGTCCTGGGACATTATCCTGGCATTCGAGAGGACCTTTGCCTTCTCCAAGGGAGCAGACAACGGCTCTGTTGAGGAAACCCGTAGGAGGCTGGAGGAATACCGTCTCAACATGGCGTACGGGATGAGGAATACCACCGACCCCAAGAAGAACGACTATGGAGAATGAAATATCAAGTTGGTACAGTTCGCAGGCTTCTGATGAAGTGATGGCCCCTTCTGGAGCTGCTCATCAGCAAGGCGGCAGTGGTGCAGCGGCCACCAGCGGCCTGTCGAGTAATATAACACGTCACTTGCCGTACGTCATTCCTTTGGTTGCTGCTTGCGCTCGAGTGCTGTTTTTTCCGCGACTCTATCCTAGGTAGAGCTGAAGGGCGAGGAGGAGGAACAGAGTCGAAGGTGGTGGTGGACAAAGCTACTGTCTAATTGCTTACTGCCGAAACGACAACTTATAATTCATTCTTTTTCTAGGCATTAATTCCCTTTATCTGTTCATCGACGTTGTCATCCTTCCAACAATCCAGCTCCCTACCTTGCTTGTTCCAAGTGTAGCTCTGCACTCTGTACTCGTGGCGGCTTGCGAACACCAGAAACACCACGAAGTTTAATCACACTCAACACTGCAAGTCTCCCCTTGGTCAAGTTGTTCTTGATCCATAGCCCGTTCGATGCCTGGTCTACCGGGGCCACGACCGAGCTGCTGAAGAAGAACCCCATGGACAACGTGGACAAGAAGAGGCCCGTCCTCGTCGGCTTCATCCTCTCAGGAGCTTCCCTGATGAAGAACTCGAACTGCCCTACGTAGGCGAAGGCCACACCGGCTCCAACCAAGAAGAACTGTGGAACGAGCCAGAATACACTCATCTTGGTGTCGTGATGGACCGAGAGGTTTCTTCTCTTCCTCTCGACGACGGCGGAGACCACCATTGCGAGTATGGAGAGCGCGAGGCCGACGCCGGCCCGCTGAAGGCTTGTGATGCCTTGGACTTGGTTTGTGGATGAAGCTCCGGGCGATGGGGACGAGGAATCTCTCGTTGAGGGAGGTGAAGAGGAGGATGGAAACGAAGAGGAAGAAGGAAAGGGAGCCGGAAGGGTGGACGTAGGCGGTTCATGTACGTGGCTTGCTCCACCGAGAAGTTGGTCATCTGGGAGTAGACGATCCAGAAGAGGATGCAGGTGGACCAAATCGGGAGAAGCTTCAGGACCATCTACACCTCTTCTACTCGTGTTACTGTAGCTGCCTTGCTAACGTTGCAGGCTCCACCATCTTCACCTTCCTCGTCTGCCCTGGTGTTGCACGCTTGAATGGCTGCTTTGTCTAGCCACCTGCACCCACATGATCATCACTCCGGTGTGATCGATAGATTTACATGACCATTCCTTAAAATAAAAGAGAAAATCCAGCTTATCCATTAATGAGTTAATATGTTTGCGAGTACTTTTGGTTTAAGAAGTCGAGACAAGGTATGGATGTTGTGATGGTTGGGTTATCCGAGTCAAGATGAGCTTCTATTATACTTTTTAGCAATTATTCTCTTCCACTCTCTAGCGCCAATGACCAATGAGAATTTGCCACGTTCCCCGGTGATTATTTGAATCATCCGGTGTGCGCGACCTAGGCCGCGGTGTACTCGGTTAGCTCGCTGGCGTCGGCCGGATGAGGCAACCTCCGCTTCTCCCAGGCCGAGAGGAACACCCTCCATCACCGTCAACGGGCTCCCCTGCGGCCTCCTGTACCGGTATCGCCTCGTGCCCTGCAGCAACACCACCATGGTGGCGGCCGAGATGCCGTAGGCCCAACCCCGGCTGACGTTGTCCTGGACGTACACCAGCACCGTGGCCGCGAACTGCTAACCGAGGCTGATGCAGAAGTAGAAACGGTTGAAGAAGAAGATCATGGCCTTCTCCTCCTTGAGGTCGCGGCTGCAACACGTTGGCCTTGATGCCGCCTGCCCCTAGGGCTATCGTGTGGTGGGAGACGAACAGCATCGCGAGATGGTCGCCGCTAGCCACGACACATTCGTAGCGCGCCACCCGCGCGCTGTCGCAGGCCGGGGGTCTCATACTGCTAAGGGATGTGTCGATCGTCAACAAGCTGACGCTCTGTATTCACAAGTAGAACGATAGCATACTAACATCTTAGCTGTGTGTGTGTGTGTGTGTATATATATATATATATATATATATATATATATATATATATAGTATTGTATTTTTTGTATTTTTGCTTTAGATGGTCATACCGAGGCGGTGATCGTGGCGAAGATCGCGACGGTCATGTAGCGGCCAAGCTTCGCGTCGGCTAAGAAGCCTCCGAGCAATGCCAGAAGATCAAGTGTGCCCATAAAATTTGTGACGATGTTAGCTGATCTTGAGGTGGAAAGATGCAGATCTCCCACCGAGTGACCAAGAACAGCGTCTATATGGTCCTTCTCAGCGCTAAGACATTGCATATATAGGCAGCATCTAGCAATGGAAGTAATATGGCGCCTAAGATGAGACCAGCACCAAGCCACCCTCCCATCTTGGATTTATCGGCCGGATTTCCATTGTAATTGACGACTTCACCTTTGTCATCAATAGGAACATCAGCAGAAACCTAGCAACAAAGTGGAGCACGGTGGAAACACATAGTACTCAGAAACATACAGATGAGCAGAAAGCATTTGATGAGCTTAGATGTGTAATAGACTAATACTGATGAGTAGCATTTTGCAGCTCCTGTCAGAGATGAAGGGGAGGAGGGGAGAGATAAGTTGATGATGGTGTGACCTTATAAAGGCCGCAGCGATATGAGGTGAGGGAAGGAGGAGAAGAGATTATTGCCCACGTCTTTATACTGTGGAAAGCATGGTGTTTGGATGGGTGAGCGCTGCTGCACAGCACGCAGCGAATGGACGGCGAAGAATGGCAACAACACTGCCAAGTCCGCGGCAAAGACGGTGCGATCGACGCGTCTCCTGAGACACACGCGGAGGGTATTCGACGATTGGCGCATGTCTTGTCGTCCTAGTTATCTGTTTCCTGCAGCTCGTCTAGCGCTGGAGATCACAGTGGCAACTTATCCAACGAGTCGAAGGGAGATTACTACAGCTCGGTCTTGTCTCTCCATGAAGCCTAATTTGTTCTTCCTTGATTTATATCTAGCATGTCAGTCATAGACGAAAGCAAGTCAGTCATAGGAGTCTGGTTCTGATCGAGCCGGAAACACGAACGGTCTCGATTACCAAGAATCATTGTGCAGAACAATTCATTGGGGAATCAGATCGAACACCTTGCGATGGCCAGGCGATTGAGTAAAAAGTGGCAAGTGAAGCTTATCAAGAGAGAACAAGAGCTCTACAGTCGAGAGAACGAGACTGTGGAACGCAACACGACCGACGCGACCACACATCGATGACACGATTCGACTGCACAAAACTCGCACGGTCGATGTGAGACCTCGAAGATGAGGTTTCACTACGTCCAATCCGATAATTAATTCGGTCGGATTCGAACATATTGGTGGCTCCAAATAAATCGGATTTTAAATCAGATGCGATCAAGAATTGAATTGACACGACATAACATTGTGAACTGCCCTAAATTACTGCTTTGGGACTCGGTCAAACCAAATAAATCCCACACACAGGGTATGTCATAAGCGATAAAATATTTCGGATAATCCTTGTATTGATACTTCAAGGTAGCAGTATCCGTGAAACCTGGAACAGTGACTTGTAATCATGGTCAAATTAATATAGTATTAGTGTTTTAAGCATCATAATGAGTGTTTGAAGGTGACACATAGGTAATTATTTTTAGTTAAAGAATAAGTTATATATATATATATATAATAAATTAGTCCGGGGGGATCTTTAACCTCGTCAGGACACCAAAAAAAGAAGAAATTAACATTGTACTCGCAGGAATGGAACCCAACCCACCCACTTCCCTCCTCCCAAGAAACTCACGTTGCAGTGGCATTAGTAAACTAAGAGCTTCCATTAATAGAATAAGGGGAGCATCAAACGGCACACGGGCTTCGCTAATGACGCAATCAGACAGGCCACGAGGCGACTTGCACGTGTCGTACAGCCGGTTAGTCAGGCTCGTGTACGGTACACGCGACCCGACGCCCAGTCACACGTCAGCGTCGACTTTTGCCTCCGTCCCCGGTAACCCGTGGCTCACCCCTCGAGGATGACCCATCGCCCGCTCCCGCCGGCCCCACCCTCCCCGTCCTTCCCTCGTCCTTCGCCTTAACCCCGGGGCCCGCAGGTCGACGGGAATCGCGAGGCTCGTGGGAGTTCACGCCCGTATGATAGGGGGCGTGGCGCGCAGACTCCGAGGGCGATCTGGAGTCGGTCGCACCCCCCATCGATCGGACGGCTGTCTTCGAACACCCAGAAAGAATGCTAACTCGTTCCTCCACGGATCTCCGGATGGTCTGTGATTGGAAAGGCAAACAGTGGGCCCCATGACAGGCACGTGTTGTAGGCCTGGAATGACCATAGCAATACCCTCCTGCTTTATAGGGCCAAAAACAAGATTAATCTTCTCTTTTTTCTTGACAGTGAATTCAACTTTGCTACTTGAGATAAATATATATATATATATATACTGTGATAAACAAAGAAGATTGTTCAATAAATATTTCTTTTTGTTTTCAGAGAGATCTCATATGAAGGGAGAATAAAGCTATGAGGGGAGAGGCCTCCTTGGTTACTGTTTGTAGGGAATGCTGTTAGGCATAGAGCTCCCTGAGGACACAGCTAAAGACGTGTCAGAGATGGATCTTTTATCCCTGTTCTCTTACATGTAATTTGAAGGCAAGGCTGCAGAGTGCTCAGAAACAACTGTATGCAGTGGAAGAGGGAACTTCTACATTTCCTTTGCTTCCTGTGAACTCTTAAAAATCTGTCTCATGACAAGCTTCCTTTGGATGACTGAAACCTCGATCGAATGCTTTCTTTGTCAAAGCCCTGCATTGCATGCAGTCCCCATTTTTCTCCTCTTTCTTTTATTCTTTCCTTTTACTATAACAAGTTTGCTCATACTCATCTTTGTCCGAAAGGTGGAATAACTAGGGAGGATGACGAACAGACGATGAATTACGCAAGAACAGAGTTGTTTCCTCTGACATGTTCCATCCATTCTACACTCTAAAGACTTGTGAGGTGTGTCGAGGAGGATAATTACTGAGGTAAAAATTTCTACCGCGAGAGGCTTTTAGCAGGAGACCAAGAATGGTTGATAGGTGGAAGGAGACTCGAGGATGAGTCAGTGCGTGGCCCACTTGGTGGTGGGCGTCACGTGCGGTCTGAGTACGGCCGCTCTCCTCACTTTACATATCCCCTCTCCCTGCAACGATGCAAGGACGCCACCAAACACCATTGAGTGTGTGTCTGTGTGATGAGAGAGAGAGGGAGAGGGGGAGAGGGAGAGGGAGAGAGACGGACAGGCCAACCCCCGCCTCTGCGCCTTTGGCACGGCTCAGTACCAACACTTGCAGGCTTTTATACCCTCTACCTCTGTCTCTCTCTCTCTACACACTCTCACCTCTCATTCATGTCTCTCACACACGCTGTATACTGTTATCAGATACTTGTAGTAAAAATACTGGTGGTGTTATTGGAGGTGTCAGTGGCACTGCAGCAGCAAACCATCGGACAATGAGAACGCTGAAGGCGTGTGATGGGGTGTGAATGTGTATGTGAAAGACAGGTAGGAAAAAGAAGGTTGAGATGGATAGGAGATTGATGGCAAAAGGAGAGAGAAAGGCACAGGGAAATATGCCTGCTTCTCCTGCCGCAGCTGCCTCCTCTTGTTTCCACGCCCGCGGAGGGCGCATGGGGTGCTGCCGCGGTGAGGCTAAGCGACGCGTCACCGCCTCTCGGATTCCCGTCCTCCGCCGCGTACCGCATTTATACCCCACCTGCGCCGCTCCCAGTCCCTGTCTCCCCCTCCTTCGTGATCCCTCCACTGAGCACTATTTTTGAACCCTCTCGAGCGTGTTGGAGATCCGTTTGGGCTCGTGAGTCCGCGGCCGCCGACCGATGGGGGAGCCCGTGCCGAGCGCGCCGCCGCTTTCGGCTCCACCGGTCGTGGTGGTCGCTCCCAGACCCAAGTCGCCGCCCAAGTACCCCGACCTCTGCGGCCGCCGGAGGCTGCAGCTCGAGCTGCAGATGTTGAACCGCGAGATTGGCTTCATCGAGGTAACCCAACAAACCTTCTCGTTGACCCAAATATCGGATTTGTGGAACTATTTGAGTGCTTGCGATGGCTCTGCATGGAAGCAAGATTTAGATGGATTATCTTGCAATTTTTAGACTCTGCAATTTGGGTAGCAAAACATTTTGATTGAAGAGCTAAAAATGCTGCCTTGCTCGATGGTTGAAGATAGAAGAGCACTGTCACCCTCAAAACAGAGCTATGAATCCTAGTCCAAATGAACAGATGTCAAGATGGAAGACATACAGTAACAACATCAGGTTTGTCAAAGGCAAAAAGAACATTTTTTAATGGCAAAAGATGCTGATGTGGCTAAAGGAATTTTTTTTGAATGGATCTTTATGTCTCCAGCAACATGTCTGTTGCTACAGCTTCACTGGAGTGCATCCGATAGATCATCAATGTTCAGCTGGAACTATTTCGGAGACTGCACTGAGGCATTGTTTTGGTATACATATAATGTATAAGATACATATATACACACACACAGTTCGGCTTACATGAGTTCTTCTTCAGGAACTTGAAGTATGTGCCTGTTATACAAAATAAAACATAAATGCTATGTGTGAGATCAGTGACCTGATGATATGCTATCTTTTCTGTGAGCTTTGCTATGTGTGGCATGCTGATATGTGTGAGCTTTGCTATCTTTTCTGTGGAACTAAATATTGACTTCAAATCTACAGATCAAGTAATTCCCGTAATAGAATTGGTTGAAGGTTTGTATATATCTATATTGATTTTGCAGCATGAACCTGTGAAAATTAGCTGCTGCTGATATGCTTCTCTGTTTTACGTTTAAGTTTCCGTTGTGAAATATGAATATCTCATTGAAATTTTACTTTTGAGCAGGAGGAGTTACAATCACTTGAAGGAGTCCAACCTGTTTCCAGATGCTGCAAGGAGTATGCTTCACTTTTTGGTTCTTGTACATTATTTGATTTTATTTTCTTTGTGATTGAGAAAGCAAATTTTGTAGGTTGCCTCTGGTTGTATGTTATATTCGACCAAATATCTGGAAATGTGTATGAGAAGAGACTGCCACTCTTTTCTCTCCTTCATCAGCTGCTTTTCTCACAATAATAATGTTCCACCACTTTTTTCACTTTGAATTGTGTAAAGCTCCATTGCTGGCTCAAGTGACTATAACTTGAACCTATATTAGCAACTCCAATAAAATGCATCTATAATGCTGATGATAGGAACGATCAATTTAGGTAATGCATATAAATGAATTTTTTGCTGAAGTTCTTGATATAGTTTCCTTCTGCCATAGAGCTTTTAGACATTTGGGTAAGAGTTACAATCTTCTTTATCTTCTGTCTGTAAGTGTGGTGTGGTAGTTTTCTGTTTTCTTGTTCTCTGTAGCTGTTTCTGTTGGTCTAGGCTCAAGTTGGGCTCTCCTACTTGTGCTCTCATGTAGCAGTTTCATGTATTATTTTCTTTCTCCTTAATAAATTAATGGGATAATTACCTCATTCATCCTCCCAGAAATGAAAAAAGACTTGTGAGATCCAAGTTGTCTATTGAACTTAAAACCTCGAGTGCAAAACCATATTCAGTGTCATATAGACTTGGGGTATCCAAGTTAATAGTATGTTCCCTGAGAAATTCTAGTGCTTTCAACAATATTAAGATTGTATATCATTTTATGCAGACTAAAATTATAAATCATGACTATTTTGCAGGGTCAACGAGTTTGTGGGAATAAAACCAGATCCTTTGATGCCTATGTATGATCCTTCAATTTCACCTGTTGCGTACTAAGGTTTATGTGATATGTAAAATATATAACATCTGTATGCTTGTTTTGTCAAATAGAAATAAGCGGAGGCACGCATCGTGTTGCTTGTGGAGATGGCTGAGGTACTTGATTCTATTTCAGTTTTGTTACTTACTTTGATTAACACAATTAAAGGAAGATATTTGCAATCCTGAAGCTGTGAAGATAAATAGAACTTAATATACAGAGAAAACAGGGAAAGTGTTTGGTCTTGTTGATGTTGCTGCATATTATAGATTCATCTGCACTTTTTGTTCTTATTTGAGCATTACCAAGTCTTTAATCTATTAATGCCTTACATAATTATCAGTGAGAATCATAAACCTTTATTCTCCACATTCATGTTGTCATGTGACAATTAAAATCTCACTCAGAAGATATCAGCTGCACTACTTGTCATGTTGTGTTGCTTCAGATAATTGGTGATTTCTGCTTTCACGCCTTCTCAACTCTGCCTACATTTTCTTATTATACTTTGGCATGATGTCTTATGCCTATATTTTCTTATTCGTACCCTTTTTTAACGTAGTAAGAATTAAAAAAACTGAAGTATTGGTACTTTTCCTAATATGCTTGTTTTCACCCTGTCTAAATGGTTTATTTGCTATATTATAAATTAAAACAATGCCAATCCAGTTCTGGCATGCTTAACTGATGGATATTATGGTCCATGGAGTTACTAGCCTCTTGGTGTTGATTGGTTTCTGAGGTTATATGATGACCAAATCTTGATTGTTATGAAGGTCTGTTCTTGAAGGTGTTAAAAAATTTCTACAAATTTCTATAGTTTAGCTGTTGAAGCTTAAGTGTATTTACAACTTCTCATTAATGTAATGTACGTTGATCGAGCAGCAACAACTATAAAGGGGTTCTAATCTTAATACAGATAAAAGTTACTTTATATTCAGTGTAATTTTGTAGGCTGTGCTTGGATACATAATTATGCAGTAAAGTGATATTGAGTTAATAGTTTTTTGTGCTTGTGAATCTGAAAGGTCCGTGTTTATTTATGCTTTAGCAGATGTGAGCTTCAAGAAATTTTGTTAAAAGGGAAAAAAGACAAAACTAGAAATTAAAAAGAAGAAACAAAATGAACTAACAATAGAAAGCCATAAACGAACAATAATTACTTGTCTCTGATGTTTGTTCTTGTTGACTTATTCCTTTTGCATTGTTTTGGTTGAAGATGTGTTACAATAATGTATTTTCCTATACTCAAAACACAAATGACTAGCATAAAGCATGACCATTTGAATGAGTCATTCAGAACATTTATTTACTCTGATCGGTATTTGACTTGGTGAAACTTTTGGATCTTCCTTTCAAGTTTTGTTGGTCAATTATGGCATTCTTTCCCTTATTGGTTTGATAAGTTCATCATATTCATTTTGGATTCATTATTGTGCTTTCATGCGGTCTAACTGCTACATTCTATCGCACCGGAACATTGCTCCAGAAACCAGATATCTTGTTTTAACATCTTGGATACACAGAATCTTTTACTAGATAACAATTTTCAGATCCGGTTGATTACACATGAGCCGACATACTTATTATATGGACATCATTCTTTTTCATAAATATCTTGACAATCATTCCATATATTTAAAGAGTCACAACATATATTGCAGCATCAAATTTGTTGACATCTTCTTAGCTGTTAGTGTCATATCCTTCAGGAAGTCCTTGCACAAGGTTCAGAGGTTGACAATTGAGTATGACGCAGCAAAAAACATTAGTTGTTACGCTTATAGAAAATGTAGTTTCTTTTCATTTGAAGGAAAAAAAAGACTTGTTTGGTTTTTGCGCAGGTCGAAGTTGTGCTTTAACTTGTCATGGATTTGCTGCCTCAGTGGGTGTATGCTTGAGCTCGAAAGACCAAGCTGTTCTTGTCCACAGAACTGTAACCGTTGTCAATGTGGATGTCCCTGCCCTCGATGCTGTGAGGCTCCTACCTGCACACCATGCTGCAGTTGTTCCCGAGTTCCCTGTAGTTGCAGCAGATCACCCTGCAGCTGCTTGAAGCTTCCTTGCAGTTGCATTGGAGCTTGCTGTAGCTGCTTGAAATCTCCTTGCAGTTGCAGCAGAAACTGCAGCAATTGCTCGAAAACACCTTGCATTTGCGACGGAACATGCTCCTGCTGCTCCAAAATTTCCTGCAGCTGTGGTGGAACATGCTGCAGCTGCTCGGAGGTTCCTTGCAGTTGCACCAGAACATGCTACAGGTGCTCCAAAACTCCTTGCAGTTGCTGTGAAACATGCTGCAGCTGCTCAAAAGTTCCTTGCACTTGCGGCTCAACATGCTTCAGCTGCTCAAAAGCTCCTTGCACTTGCGGCTCAACATGCTTCAGCTGCTCAAAAATTCCTTGCAGCTGTGCTGGAACATGCTGCAGCTGCACAAAACATCCTTGCAGTTGCGCTGGAGAATGCTGCAGCTGCTCGAAAACTCCTTGCAGTTGCGCTGGAGAATGCTGCAGCTGCTCGAAAACTCCTTGCAGCTGCGCTGGAGAATGCTGCGGCTGCACCAAAAATCCTTGCAGTTGTGGTGGAACATGCTGGAGTTGCCCAAAGGCTTCTTGCAGCAGTTGCTCCGATGTGTCTTGCTGCAAACCGCAATGCCATTGCTTCAACGCTTCCTCCTGCAGGCCTCACTGCTGTAGCTGGTGGCCTTCCTGTTTCAGGCCATGGCGGTGTGGCTGGTGGCCGTCATGCTCCAGTTCATGCTGTGATCAACCATGTTGCGGTGGCCGGAAGACATCATGCTCCAGTTCATGTTGTACTCGACCACTCTGCTGCGACTGGAGGCCGTCCTGCCCCGGTTCCTGTTGTGCCCAAGGATGGTGCCGTGGGTGGAACCCCACCTGCTGGAGACCACAGTGCGACTGCTCATGGTGCTGCGGCTGGAAACCTTCGTGCTGTTCCGGAAGACGGTGCTGTAGCTCGAAGCCTTCGTGCTCCAGAGGCTGCTGCGCCTGCGCCCTCCCAAGACTCTCCTGCCCTGAGTATTCTTGTGGCTGTGTCTGGTCCTGCTCCAAGTGCACAGATGCATGCCTCTTACCTAAATGCACCAAAAAACCCTGCTGCATCACTGGATGTCTATGTTAAGATTCAGACCATAAATTTGTATTCCTTTATTCTAGCTTGACATGCCATATTATATATTCTATTGTATCTCTGAAACATGTTCAATATATAGAATTCTGTGTAGTAGTCACTCATTCTTGATGATTAATAGCTCCTCCGCCAGACTGCAAGCATTATTTCTGTTGCAGGCATATCGTTTTCTTCATCGAGGAAGAAAGAAAAGGTGGCAGGAGAATCAAGATAAGGTTGACTATCATCAATGGCATCCAAATAATGGTGGAGTTAATATATGCAGAATGTATATACGCAAGCAACGCCACCCATCGATGATGAGATAGATAGATAGATAGATAGAACATGTCGTTTGTGTTGTCTCGGGAGCATCCGCACAATGGATGGGCTCGAAACTCTTCATGCTGAGGTCATGTGAGCTTCTTATTTTTTCTTCTCACGTAGAGCATCGTCTCCTTTGAGGTTGCCGTCTTCTTCAGACCAAATGCAGACAAATCAACGCTTCTTTCCTTGTCGAATACATTGAGCAAAAGTTAATTTGAATTTATGATTTTGCTATTGGAGAAAAATAAATCACTATATCACTTGGATTTAGTCTGACAAATACAGATTATTTTATAAAAATCTGATAGATATATTATTATTAACTTGAGCCAATGTATCGTAGATTAGCTATTTGGTGACATACTGAATCAATTATCTATTTATTTATGTTTTAAAATCATATTATTGATAGTAATTATCTTTTTATAGCTCTCTTCCTTTTATATATATATATATATATATATATATATTTGTGGGTAGGTTTTCGGAGTTGGACTTAAATTCCACCGCGAGTGAGCAGAAACGAGTCCGTATTCTTTTAAACCACGTTCGTCCTCGCTTGCTTTTCGAATCGTGCGTCCGCCTCTCCGCCACCAGGACCGCTGTAATGGCCACGTCCGACGATGACGCCCAAAGCTGGCCGTCGCGGCCTCCCACACGTGGCCCCATGCTCTTCCGCATGCCGCACCGCTGGGCGGCGGCCCCGTCTCTGCGGCGGAGGAAGATGACCGTTGTCCGGCTGGGCACGCGCCGTGGGTGGCGGTGGCGCGGTCGACGGCTCCTGGGAGGGCTCCTCCGGCGTATGCGTCTCCGGTGGCTGGCGGCCATGTACCGGTCGGCGCTGAACCGGCTTCGGGAGAGCTACGGGGCGGTGGTGAGGGATCTAATTGAGGCCCAGGCCGTCCAGTCACAGCTCATGCGGGAGTCCTGCTTAGCCGTCCCCTTCCCGGTCACCGCCCCTTACTTCCATCATACCCGCTCCTAATCATGTTATCGTTCCTCTCTTCTTCTTCTTCTTCCTCATCCTCATCTTCTTACAGAACATTTCTTTCTTCCTGTGTCTCAGTTTCCTTTTAGCTCTTGCGTATTGGCTCCTCCCTCTGCTTTAAAGTTGGTGATCACATGATGCATGTAGAGTAATCGATCATGAGCGCATATCAGGCTGCTTTAAAATTGGCGATCACATGATGCGTGTTCCCAAAGGACGATCACACGCAAGTCTGAAATCTTAATGTTTAATAAATATGATATTAATATGATGAAGATTGCGCAGCGTCAGGAAATTGATTATGGTGTTTCCTATAACACATTGTTTATTGGAGTTAAAGCAACTCGAGATGTATTATTTAAGGGACATGATGTCAGTGGCGGCCATTCTTCCATCCTATAGCACTACAATCCCGCATGGCACGCAGATAATAGATCTTGAGAATGCATCCATCATTGAGAATTCTAAATCTACAAAATGGTTGTATAAATGGATATCATTCAAAAATTACTTATCTCCATCTTTAGTTATTGCAATTAATCCTGTTTAGTTGACTATCACTTGACTATTAGAACAAAGATTTTTATATTTTAATTAACATTAATATATATATATATATACATATATATATATATATATTAAGAAAAGGGCTTGTTTGAGAATCACGGTAAGGAGCCTTAATAGGTTCTCAAGGAATAATAAAGCAGGAAAGTACATATTATGCCACTTCATCAAGGAAGATTGAAGACGACTTGAAGAAAACAAATGAATGTACAGATGAATGAATGCATCATCTATGACATCAAAGAGAGAATGCATCTCATCCGAGAGTGGGTTGGGGCATATGGCCAAAGATTTGGTAACCAATGGTTGGGACATAATACACTGCATCTAATGATGAAAGATTTGACAAGTTGATGATCTACGATTTATCTACCAGAACAAAGGTAAGCATTACACGACACTGAGGTCATACCTTAGGCAAACCCAGTTGCAGAACACTACAAACAAGATCAAAGAATGCATTCCATTCTACACAAGCAATCTCATGGAAGAAGCAGGTCTATTCAGTGGATTGGTGAAGTCACACTGCATCATTACCAGCTCATTACAGGCCTAATCTGCATGCATGGAAACATTGCTTGACTGCAGAAGTTGGCCTGCTTTCATAAAGAACTTTCTGTTCATATTCGCAAGGAATTCTCATGATCATGCTTTCAAATTCCTTTGCACATCATAACAACATGAAACTTTTTTATGTTAGCATAAGAGAAACATAAGCTCATAAGGAGTTGTCAAAAGTACATCCGGCCAAAGCTAAAATATGCAATGCAAGTTGGAATATATCTTCCCCTGTATTGCTTTCACACAAGCCACAATCATCTGTCATGTAACATTTCAAAGGAAAAAATATATATAAGGCTCACTATTTTCTCTTTCCTCACAGCCACAATGGAGGCCTACTTGATAATATGAAGTGCTTTGGAGATTTCAGCATGGCTAGGCACCTTTCTCAGAGTTTTTCAGCTTCAGCATGTGTGTTTGTGCCCCTCATTCAAGTTTCTTAGAGCAGCAGCTGTGTTAAGGCATTGATCTGCATGATCTACTGCATTCTGTTGTTTGAGCAAGTTAAATTGGTGTCAAGATTCTAGATTGTGAATGTTAATACCACAATAGTCAATGAACTTGACCCACATTGGAGGTCAATCAAAGTATTATGGAACAAGACTCCACCTAACCCCTGGACTCTCTAGTTGCTTCAGTAGCCATCGTGCCCTAGATTCAGAACATGATGGTGATAGGCTTGGTGACATAGAACCATCTAATTTTATAAAAGATTTTAAAAAAATTATTATAGGCAAACAAAACAATAATAAGTCATCAATTAATTGGTCTATAAATTCTAAAGTCTTTTGATCTTTCCGAGGGACTCTTTTTATATAAGTACATTCATGAATTAAGCATGCTCATTTGCTATTTAAGTATTGTAGAATCACATTTTAGATTTCTAAGAGACATACTAATTTTTTAGGAGATTAAGTGACTCCTTTTATATTTCTTTACTCTTTTTCTGGTCTTTCTGTGGACTCTTTTTATATTAAGTGCATTCTTGTATTAAGCACACTCATTTACTATTTAGATATCCTAGAAATTATATTTTGAATTTCTAAAGGACATACTAATTCTCTAGGAGATTACTATTGAAAATTATTGCCTTGATTGATTAAAATAAGGTTCCTAAATCCCTATAGATAATGAAGCTTATCAATGGATGATTTACTTGAAATTTGAATTAAAAAATACTTACATATTTTCTCTTCTAATCTCTTATATTGTTCTCTTGCTATTTTGCTCTCTTTTTTTTCTCCTTATTTCTCTGTTCTTTTTTACTTTATTCTACATCAATTTGGTATTAGAGTCGATCAAGAAATCTATTGTGTATCCAATACGGTTTTAACTAGCAAAAAAAGTTTCGATCAACACCTAAGGATCATTGCACCTTCAACGTAAATCTCTTGCGTTTGGAGTTAGACTTCGGAGTGACTATCTCTACGGAATTGGTGGACCACATAGCCCTTAATGCCGAGTAAATTTTTAAAAACTTTACTAACATTTTTATTAAAAATTATATATTTTATTAGATCATGATTTTCATGACTTCTTCCCCGTTTTCTCCCCCTTTTTTTTCTATTTATCACCCTTTTTTTCCCTTTTAGCTACAGTATCACTAAAATTTAAACACTTAAAACTTATAAAAAAAAAAAAGAAAGAAAAAAAAAGCAAGAACTATTTGAAACATTGTATTTTCTCCATTCTTTACAATCCATAATTTCAAATCAAGGAATTTTACCTACTCCCCAAGTCCTAGTTCGAACAAAGCCTAGGTCCACCCGTGGGAAACCTATTTATAATCATGCTCCAATATTTTTTTATAATCAAGCTTTTGACCTTAATGATAAATTCTTGGAACCTATTAGAAATCTACAAACCTGAGTAATGAGCTAACGAGTTCTGTTTGCTAACAATACGAGGGAAATATCTTAAAGTAGATGTGTTGAACTTTGATAGTAGGTTTGACTCAAATATATTTGTGACTAATTAGATAGAATGAAAGACTACTTTTAGTGATATTGAATGATTGATATTGAATGTGTACGATTTATAAAAATAAAACTGGTGGGGTCTGCAAGAAAATATTGGTAACATGTCCAACGTAGTCTTGAACACCATCAAGAGCCTCCCATCACTCAATAGGAAGTCATGAAACAAAAACTTAAGGAAAATATTTACCAGCCTACTTTCAAAGCCAATTGGTTAAATAACGGTTAAGCCTTAAATAGTTGAATTCTAGTGTGGCGAAGTATTTGGCCCAATTTGAGGAGCTTTTACTTATGTGTGAAATAGAAGAGGATCAAATCATCACTGTTCGAAAATTTGTTAATTGATTGAGGCTTGACATCTAACAAGAAGTCTCCCTTAGTTTTCCTGACACTGTGGAAGAAGTTTCTCGACGAACCCTTGAGATTGAGAAGGGCATCAAACCTTATCTAATTTATCAATCATCTTCTCAATCTCTCGATAATAGAACTATTTCCCAATCTACTCTAAGGAGTGACTCTGTCAACCCAAAAATCTCCACTACTAGCAACAATCCTTGCCTAACTATGAATCGTCCAACTCGTTCAATTATTGATTCTCAAACTAGTTCTTCTTTAATCTAGTATCATTATTATCATAATAAAGATTATATTGCCTCTTGTTATCCTTAACGTATCCCTACCCTAAAATAAGAACTACGATGATCAAATCAAGGAAGCAAACCAAGTAGTTAAACCTGAAGCCTACTTAGTTGATAAAAAAGAACTAGAAATTAAAGATGCCTATGTTAATGTTGTCTACATTATTCTCTCTGCTGCTAGTGATTCCAATGAATGGAAGAGGACAAGTATCTTCCATACTTTTATCCGAAGCGGGGAATGAACTTGCAAATTAGTTATTGATAGGGGTAGCACTATGAACGTAGTCTCAAAATCTACTACTGAGAGACTAAACCTTAAAGTAGAGTCACATCCGATCCCATCACAGTAGCCTTGGTTGACAAAACCACTCTACCCGTGATCAAGAGAAACTTGATACCAATCAAAACAGGTGATTACCAAGATGAGCTTTACTATGACGTCTTACCAATGGACATTGCCCACATTCTTTTATGTCGATCTTAGTTGTATGACATTGATGTTACCAATCATGAGAGAGAAAACACACGTCTTTCGATATAAAGGCAAAAACATTATCCTACGACCAGCAAAATCATCATAAAAAGATAAAACAAAAACTCTCAAGTATCTTCCACAAGCCGCAATCACCAGGGACTTCACTTATTGGATCCTAAATCTTTTGAAATGGAGAGCCTAAACAACAAATTTTATATGGTCATCATTACTAGAGAAATTTCTGTCCCTTACATTATTCTTGGCCTAACTCCTAAGATTAAATCCTTACTCAATGAATTTTTTGATGTTATACTCTCGGAATTACCTAGTGATACCAATCTTACAAGATAATCAACATGCCATTAACCTTCTCGTGGAATCGTAACTCCCTAATCTCCCACATTATAGAATAAATCCTAAGGAGAGAGTCGAGTTAAACAAACAAGTTGAAGAACTTTTGGCTAAAGGTTTTGTACGACATAGCGTTAGTCCTTTCGTTGTCTCTCTCTTATTAACCCCTAAGAAAGATGAGTCGTGAAGGATGTATATAGATAGTAATGTGATCAATATGATAACAATCAAATATCACTTCCTAATTTCTCGACTTAAGGACATGCTAGACCTTCTCGTTGGATCTAGTTGGTTTTCAAAACTTGACTTGAGAAACGGATACCACCAAATTCATATTAGACCCGGTGATGAATGGAAAATATCATTCAAAACTCAGGAAAGTCTATATGAATGGCTAGTCATGCCCTTTGGTCTATCCAACGCCCCAACCACTTTTATGTGCTTCACGAACTAAGTTTTACAATCATATGTAGGCAATTTTGTTATAATCTACTTTGATGACATCTTGATATTTACTAAGACCAAAGAGAATCATTATGAACATCTTCGACGGGTTCTTACTACCCTTCGAGTTGCTAAGTTCTATGTCAATCTAAAAAGTGTTTGTTCAAAGAAACATATGTCTTATTCCTAGGTTTCATCATTTCTGCCCAAGTTGTTGCTGTTGAATCTCGTATTTTGATGATGAAACCAATTGATAATTATGTTTATGTTTAACTGCATTTTGAATGATGCAGGTCTACTCGATCAGAATTAGACAGTTAACGCAGGAGGAATTGACGTTGCGCCGGAGATCACATCAAGATATTGGACGACAGAAGGCTTCGGACGTCGGGCATCGGGCCAAGGAGAGCGAAATTACGCCAAGGATATCGGGGTTGCGGAGGTCAACCGCCGATTGGGCAATAAGCTGCAAGAGAGGACGATGCACCGAAGAATCGGACGAAGCGCCAACCAATGACGTGCCGGGCAACAGAATGTCAATTCGCGTTGTAATAATTGTCTAGATCGGAGTAGAGTTTTAGCTTGTGTGTGCATGATTAACTACGATAACGACGAAGACATAAAGCAAAACAAAGTGTCGGAGTCAAGCACGAAGGATTCATTGCGAGTTCAAGAGTTCGACGGAAGTCCGAAGGTTCGTCGGGAATGCTGCCGGAGCTAGCCGAGAATGAGTAGGGAGCTTGCCGAAGGGTTTTTCGGAAGCTCGCCGGAAGGTTCGTTGGAAGTTCGCGGAGCTTGCCGAGAAAGATCGGAGCTTGCCGAAGAAGCTCGTTAGAACTCGTCAAGATCAAATTGTGAAGTCTAGGAGCTTGCCGGGAGTCCGCAAAATGGTTTCCGAGAGTTTATCGAAAAACCGTCGAAAGTTCGCCGGAAGCTCGCCGGAAAAAGTCTTGACTTACGGACTTTGTAATAGCTTAGAAAATGTCTTTAAATTCGTAGTTAGCACGTTAATTAGGGTTAGGATTAGGTGTTAATCTTATAACCCAAGTAGGGGCCAATTGGGCCCGAGTTCGGACTGGTTTGGGCCAAGTTTGGAGCCCAACCAGTGAGCTGAATTGGCTTAGGCGGTGGCACCGCCCAGCACCCGAGAGCTGGGCGGTGACACCTCCTGGGCTGGGCGGTTGCACCGCCCAGCACCCGAGCGCTGTGACACGAACTTAGCTGGTTTTGCCTAAGTCGTGCGGCACCCTTGCGTGTCCGTCCGCAAAGGTCAGCCTCCCCGAAGCCTCCCATTGTCCCTTAGGACCAACAAAAGAGAGAACGGGTTAAAGAGAACGCCTCAATCGGGATCCACAAGCAAACATGTCCGAAAAACACTTCATAGACAAAGCAAATTACAAACAGACTTTACAAGCTCTGAACAGTGGCACAACAAAGGGTAAAATGGTCCATTACAGACCGAAAAGCTCTCGAGCGTGTCCACATGACACAACCTTTATTTACAAGCCTAAAGAGGCCACCAACCCAACTAAAATGGGACTATTAAGCCTTCGGCCGCCCCTTTACATGCTATACAAGGCATGAACATGCCAACAGACACGGACAGATATAAGCATTACATCAAACACCTTGTTTAGAAGTTTGTCCGTGACATTCTCCCCCACTTATCCCTTCGACGTCCTCGTCGAAGCCTTTGTGAACACTACAACTCTTCGCCTTTGCTGAGTCTTCAATCTTCTGCTCTAGCTGCAATGCGCCTCCTGGCTCCCAGCTGCTCTCCGCTGTTGTTTTTGAGTAGTCGAACCTTTGATCCGCCATGCTGCTTCAACTCGCCAATGACTCTGACTCTGGTGTGGGGTTGGCTGAGTTGTGTTGATCCTCGTTGATTCCTGCGGATCCACCAAATGAAGGAAATGACCATTCTTACTGCGCCAGTTTCTCAAAATTTCCACATGCTGCTTGAACTGGGTGGATGCTTGTTGGAGCTTTAACGAGCATCGCCTCGCAAACTTCTGAAGTTTTGGGTCCTTCCTCCACAAAATCTGTTCATTGACTCTTCTTTCAGTTAGTTGTCACATCCAAGTAGGTTCGCATCACTTCCGCTTTCGATTGGCATTTCGTTGGGAAATGAAGCGGACAATCTACTCTCAGTAGCACTGATCACCGTTGGTGAGGATTTGACAACTATTGTCTTCCATTGTCCTCGAAGGGTCTTTGAACTTGTGCAGAGCTCCTCTGCTGGATAAATAAGAGAACTGGGGTACTCGGTTTCGCCCATTCTCTTAAGAGTTGAGAAGGCAAAGGTTACTTGACTTCGCCCGCCTCCTCGAGATTGTACTTCATGCATCGAGCTGGTTACTGGCCTTCGCCTGCTCTTTGCTCACACTTCTGAAGTACTTGAAGTGTTTGCACTCCTTGCGTTGAGTTAGCTACTGTGATTCACCTTCTCAATGCCATTGAACTTCTGGAATGCAGGAAGTTTTCACCCCAACTTGGAGTAATTCTCTGATAGATGAGGTCGCCTCTGGGATTGTACCGTATTCTCCATCAACCCTGCCGCCTACTCCACTGAGTAGCAAAAGAACAACACCGCGTACTGCTTGCTTCGTTCCTTGGTCGTGCACTCTTGCATGACCCGAAGTCCTTCACTTACGGCAATCTTGATGAGAAACTTGTTGACACCGGTCTTACGAAGTTCTTCGGCCTCTGCCCTTCAGCCTTGTCTCGGTACTTAAAGATTGCCTCTGCATTCTCCACCTCCTCGGCCCCTTTCACGACCAAGCGCTCTCCCTCCATGAGAGCAAGGGATCAATGACTTTCACGGAAGTCCCGCCTCTGCGGTACCATGGCGCTGCCATGCCCATGGCACTACTATCCGTTGCCTCGCATCTACATCCCTTTTCTTCACAATCAGTAGATATGCCTTCGTGACACTCCTCTGAGTCCACCTCCATTCTCACTGATTGCTTGATTTTGGGTAGCTAAGTCCCTCTGGACTTGTCGTCGCTTCCTCGCCCCTTTCGACCTCCTGCTTCAACACATCTGTGTTCTCCAAGCAGTCTGTTTGGTCGATGGAAAGACAGACTGCAACTCCCATGCATGGCCTCTGCCATCACGTTGTAGGGTTTGCACCGATTCTGTTCTCCTTAGCTTCCTTGGTAGCAACGTTCGCTTACTCGACCTTGTCCTCTGACTTGTCGGGCTCCCTTAAGCGAATATGAGCTCTGGAGCAGTCCAACTCTCCAGCTGCTTCGATCATACCTCTGCATGATCAAGTCCCTCCATGAAACTCACTGGTACTTGCATTCGAACTTTTTCCCTTAGTGGAACACAGCCCCCATATGCTGATGACCAAGGTTTTCATCCGATGCAAAATTCGATGCACGCCCGGAAGACCCGCCTCTGCGGTACCATGGCCTTCACTCCTTGAATCCATAGCCCTTCTTGCCGTCGTGTTGTTCACCGAAGTGGAGCTTCCAGTAGCTCCCGATCATACCTCCATATGATCTAGTCCCTCCCGGGACTATGTCGTGTGTGTCGCATTGCCACGAACTGTTCCACCACGATCCGCTGCACCATGTCGCCTCCTGGTGACATCTCCATTGCATTCTGATCCTTGTGGAATAAACTCGAATTGTGAACCCTCCATGTGTGGCCTCTGCCAATACATCGCAGGGTCTCCTCCACCTTCGATTTTGTTCGCTCCTTTGGCAATCGACCTTCATCCACCCACTCTTGGGTCACACCTAGATGAAGCACCGCTCTAGGACAGTCCGTCGCCTAGTAGCTCCCGAAGTCCACCGACTTCGCTATAATTTGTGCACCATTGCCTGGATCCTGGGCCTCTGCCCCTACCAGCACAATCTCCGTTGCGCACTGCTTCCTTCATGGCAACTTGAATGGCAACACTGTGGCATATTCTTCAAGAGTACCCGCCTCTGCGTCCTCTTGCCCCGTGCTAAGGCCTTCTGAACCCAACTTCGCCTCCGCAAATTGAGTCGCCTTAGTTCCTCCATCAAATGCTCCTCCGAGATAAGGTGCATGTGCCCAGAAGCTCCCTTCATCTTTGGCACCATGCAAGATGAGTCCACTCCGTCAGAATGAAGGACCCATGGAACAACATGATCCTGCTCTTGCCTCTACAAGAGTTCATGTCCTTGACCTCTGTCTAAGGAAAGCACTGTGCCTCTGCTCCATGTTCCAACTTCTCTGCTGGCTCCCTTCATGCGGCTTGGGTACTTCGCCAAGTTACACCCAAGTTGCTCCGCTCCTCGTTTTTGCATTGAGTCGATGGTGGCCCTCGCGCCCACCATTCCACGGGTCAGCCCTCCCTTGAGTCCGATCTCTACATTGACTCCAAGTGTGCCTACATTTAAGTTGCTTTAGGTCGCTCCCCCACTTGATCTCGCAATGCATCCACCCATGCATTCTCTCGAGCGAGATCATGTGACAACTCCTCGCTGCTTGCTCGGTCCATTGAGCTTCGTGGAGTTGTTGTTTGTGAGGTACTCCTCCTCAACATGTGAAGTCCGTCTCACATGATTCTCCCTCTGGAGAGCCGAGACTTATCCTTCCTGGATAACTATCCCGTTGGAGCAACATCTCTCTTCGTTTCGGAGACCACCATCCCCTTGGACTACTCCGATCTGCTGAACAAACTGTGCATTGTTCTGCCTCTTGCAAACGCACTTGCTAGATTGCGCCTCCACGTCAATACAGCCACCGCTGCACCCCTCAAGGCCTAGCAACATGCTGAACTCGTTGCACACTTCAGCCTCCTCCGGACGTATCCTTCGCATGCCGAAGAGAAAGTTTCAATGCTCCATGGCGCCGAGTCTCGACCGCCTTGGGATGGCCACGAACAATCCATCGTCCGCATACAAGCCCATGCATGAGTACCGAATTCTTCGAGTTAGCAATTCCCCTCACCTCTGTGAGCTTTGCACAACTCTTTCGGTCGCTGAGCAACTCATTCCACTTTGCATGGTCTCGTCCTTTTGCCAAGCGCCTCGCTTGCCTTGAGCACCATCAAGTAAAGTTGTCAACGTTGAGCCGTAGCTCAAACTCAGCCATCCCAACCTTTGTGCGCTCCGCATTCTTCCAAGCTTGCCTGTTCTCGTGGTGCCTCTCGCGCGAAGGGTTGGCCATTCCTCTGAATGCCAATGTCAGATGCCCGCTCCTCTGAGCGACTCTTTTCCCTACATCTCCATGCCCGTTTTCCCTCAAACGGTCGCGCGTTGCTGACTGCCCTCCATGCAGCCCCACTAGGTCCCCCACATTTGCATGTCAAGTGTTTCTATGAGTGCTTGTCCCGCTCTGATACCATATGACACGAACTTAGCTGGTTTTGCCTAAGTCGTGCGGCACCCTTGCGTGTCCGTCCGCAAAGGTCAGCCTCCCCGAAGCCTCCCATTGTCCCTTAGGACCAACAAAAGAGAGAACGGGTTAAAGAGAACGCCTCAATCGGGATCCACAAGCAAACATGTCCGAAAAACACTTCATAGACAAAGCAAATTACAAACAGACTTTACAAGCTCTGAACAGTGGCACAACAAAGGGTAAAATGGTCCATTACAGACCGAAAAGCTCTCGAGCGTGTCCACATGACACAACCTTTATTTATAAGCCTAAAGAGGCCACCAACCCAACTAAAATGGGACTATTAAGCCTTCGGCCGCCCCTTTACATGCTATACAAGGCATGAACATGCCAACAGACACGGACAGATATAAGCATTACATCAAACACCTTGTTTAGAAGTTTGTCCGTGACAGCTGGGCGGTGGCACCGCTTGGCTGGGCGGTGGCACCACCAACATCGGGAACATAAGAGAATTCAAATTTTTGGAGCCCAAATTTGAATCCTCTTGAGGCCTATAAATACCCCTCAAGTCTCAACTGAGAATACAACTTTTTGAGCAGCAAGTGATTGAGAGAAAAGTCTTAGAAGAGTCTTTGCCTTTCCTGTTTTCAATTTGCTAGTGTTCACCTCCTTCTTTCTTGCTGAAAATCTGTAAGAGAGTGAACCGCTTGTAAAAGTTGTAAGAGGGGTATTTACCCTTCCCTTTCAAGAGATTTGCTAGTGGAAGGTGGGAGCCTCATCGAAGAGGGGCCTCGCAAGTGGATGTAGGTCATTTGACCGAACCACTGTAAAATCGGCGTAATCTCTGGTTTGCATTTACTTATTGTCATTTATATTACTGCAAACCATTTGCACTTTAATGCTATACTGCTTTGTCTCCGTCTTACTTATCTCTTCAAGTTAAAACGCAATCGAAATGGTTTTAAACGAAAACGTTGCTTTTATCGTACGAAGTTTCCGAAAAGTGTTTAAATCGTGAAAAGTTTATCGCACTTCACCGCTGCACTAATTCACCCCCCCCTCTTAGTGCCGCTCCGATCCTAACAGTTGCCACTGATCCAGAAAAGATCTGCATCATTTTAGAATGGTCTAAGCCTAAAATCCTTTCTAAAGTTCGACATTTTCATAGATTAGTCTAATTTTATAGGAGATTCATTAGAGGGTTTAATTTTATCATGACACATATCACTGATTGCCTAATGAAATGTGAGTTTTCTTGGACCTTGGCTACTACCAAAGCTTTTACTGACATTAAAATGAAAATGACCATTGTTCTTGTTTTTAGGCATCCTGACCTCTTAGTAAACCCTTTGAGGTCACTTGTGATGCCTTTGGTATAGATAAAGAAGGAATTATCAGTCAAGAGGGTCAGCCTATCGCCTTTTTCAATGAGAAATACAATGATGCAAAATAATATTATTCTACCTACGATAAAGAATTTTACAAGATTGTGCAATGTCTTATGTATTGGTGATATTATCTTATGCAACAAGAGTTTGTCTTGTTGTTTCACCGCCAAGCCTTAAGGTACTTAAATGCTCAAAAGAGATTAAATGCTTGCAATACCAAGTGGGTTGAGTTTATCGATGAATACTTTTTTTGTAAGTAAGCATGATTATGGCACTCAAAACAAAATTGTTATACCCTTAGTGGAATTTTCTACAATCCTATCTGAGTGTCAAGATCATATGATTCGAGCGATTAAAAGATAATATACTCAATGTCCAAACTTAAGTCACATGTATCGAGAAGTTCATGACGAAAACCATCATGAACATATAAACTTTGTTCTTAAGGGTGGTTACTTTTTGATCTATTAGATTGTGTGTTTTCTGATCCTCCCTTCGGGACTTCCTTATTTGGGAAATGCATGCGAGTAGATTAGGATGTCACTTAAGCTAAGACAAAACCATTGTATTAGTCGAGGATAGATTTTATTGGCTTTCTTTAAAGTGAAATGTTGCTTGAGTGGCATCGTAGTGTCGCACCTATCAAATTGCCAAAACTCACAAATATAATACTAGCCAATACACCCTATTACCCATTCCGTATTTTTCATGGTAAGATGTGAGTCTAGATTTTGTCCTTGGACTTCCCAAAAGAGCCCGTGGCCATGATTCTATTCTAGTTGTTGTTGATTGATTTTAAAAATGACCTACTTTATTTCATATAACAAGACTAGAAACACCCGCTAAATTACTTTCCAAGAAGTGGTTAAATTACATGGCTTGCCTTTAACCATGGTGTTATTATATGACTTGCCCTTAACCATGATGTCATTACATGGTAAAATTCTCTTCGGCCTTTCACCACGAGATTGATGATCAAACCAAGATTGTTAATCGTTCCTTGAGAAATCTTCTTAGATGTTTAATTGGAGAAAAATCCAAAAATTGGGACTTAACCTTAGCCACTATAGAATTTACATATAATCGATCACTCCACAGGAAAAACTCATTTCAAACTATCCTCATTTATACTCCTTGTAACCCCTTTGGCTTTGCACCCTTTCCACTTGGCTATTGTGCCTCAAAACTATCACACTCATCTGCTTAATATTTTTTTAAGTAACGAAAGTCATATGTTTGCTACCAATGCATACTGTAGAAGTTAAGAGTCTCAAGTAAATATCAGAATCCATATTGTATTAAGTGTAATCATTTACTATTTAGGTATCTAGTTACATTTTGAATTATCAAAACGTATACTATTTCTCTAAGAGTTACTCTTGAAAATTACTATCTTCATTGATTATATTAAAGCTCCTAAACCCCTATAGATAATAGAGCTTATCAATTTACTTGAGATTTAAATGAAAAAGAAATACATCTTCTCTCTACTAATCCCATACACTCTTCTCTTACTATCTTACTTTCTCTCTATTTCTCTCCTCTCTCTACTATATTCTATATCACTTGGTCCAGGCCTAAATCCAAAACTTCACAAAAGTATGATAAGATCATACCTACATCACTTGTCCAGGCCTAAATCCAAAACTTCACAAAAGTATGATAAGATCATACATAGATGCTGTGTTTGTTAAACCAAATAGGAGGTCTTTTTGTGAAAACATTCAAACTATTTAAGGTTTATGCAAAAGGTTCTGGACTTTCACAAAAGGCCATTTTCAAGTTTTAGCTTCACAGCAAGAGAATTACCTACGTCAAAAATGCAGCACAATCACCATGGGTATGCACTAGATGCTATTCAAGATGAAGAAGAAAACCCTCATTGTGAAGCTCGCCATCATGTCAAAAGCGTTCGACAAAGCCGAGTAAATTTGAACAAGATGGGAACTCAATTTATGCACATAAATATGTTGACACAATATACAATTGGTGGTTCACAGAAAGTGATAGAGTTCCAACAAGGACTATATCCAACAAAGCTTTGTGGTTGTAGAAGCAATGGCTCCTTAATCAGCCTCCGTGGATGATATAGCGAACAAAACTTTCTCACAAATCCAAGTGATTAAATTGAGATAAAGAAAAATAACATAGGCGCTAGCATATGTTTTATCATCATTGTTACCAACTCAATTGGCATCTTAAAAATACATAAAGCAACATCGGAGAATCCTTCCGGAGGAATAAACCATAGTGAATAGTGCTCTAAGTATCAAAGGAGACGTATTACAATTATTCAGTGGTTTGAAATAAGCTTATGCATAAACTGAGATAACAAATTGAGATAACTTATTCACGAACAACATCCGAATGGATAAATATCAAATCCTATAAACTATGAACAACATAATGATACTCAATGGCATCAATGATATTAGTTGTAGAGAGTGATGTAGGAACAATATTGATTCCAAGCATGTAGGTACAATCAAGAAGGTTATGAATATACTTATATTGAGAATAGAAGAGAACATTCACTATGAGGATACCTTAGACACCAAGAAAATAATTGATTACCCTAAGATCTTTGATAGAGAAATTATTAATAAGTTTTTTCTAAAATTAATTAATTATTATTAATTTATTACCAATAATAATTAAGTCATCCAAATAAACCAATAAAAACATGATAATTCTTTCTTGAGAATAACTGAAACCAACTAAGAGTATATATGTTCAAAATTCATGGTTCAAAGCATAGGGGACCTGCTTGAGACCATAAAAGTTATTACAAAGCTTGCAAATATGTTGACAAAGATTGAGATAAAAAAATCAAGAGGTTTACTCATGAACTTATCATTGGAAGTGTGATCGCGAAGAAATACATTTATCATGTCTAATTATCAAAATTATCAATTGTTAAACATAATCAAACATAAAATAATATAAATTATTATTGACTTCATAATTGAGCTGAAAGTATCACTGTATTCAATGCCTGCATATTACTGGAACCCCTTCGCAACAAATAATGCTTCGTGCTTACTAATGGATCCATTGAGATTTCACTTGATATAGAAAAACCTTGTAAGGTTTTCACTAATTTGACAAGGCATACACATATACATCAAATATCAGAATGCATATTGTTCAGCATCAGCATTTGTCTCTGCCCTCTAAATCATTCGGTACCACTTTATATGCTCTATGTAGTCAAGGAATATATAGTGAAACATAAAATAGATTTTGTACTCATCCAACAAGCTTTCAGCTTTTCCTACTGTTTCTAATGCACTGATTCTTCTTTGTAACTTGAACAGTAGAGGGTAGAGACATGTTAGCATTTTAATTTAAAAAATAAGGTCCAAATAGTATATAAAAAAAAGATGCATACAATGCATGACGCTTCCGCTGAAGTAGAATTTAGGGAGGGTTAATCAATATAGTCTTACCCACCCTACAAATATAGAGAATTATTTCTGACTCAAGCCCTTGTTATCAATGTCATAAAGGACAAGTTTATCCTTCTTCCGAGAGTCAACCTCTAATTACAGTCCAAATTGTGAGAGATAGAAATAAAAAAAAAAGTCTCAGTAATTTTCTCATGGACTGTAAATCAATGATAATTTCTAACCAATGCCAGTACAAAATGTAGAATTATTTTGTCTTTAGTGCACTCCGTAAGAATCGAGAATGGCCAGTTCCCTTCATGTTGCATTAGAAAAAGAAACCCACACAAAAGTTCGATTAAAGTAAACTTACTTTAAAGTTTCTTTAATAGAATGTTAAATCTGGTAACTAAATTTATGTATAATTTTGTTTTTTTTTACCATTGGAGGCAAGGAAGGCATCAGACGCTCGCCTAAGCACCTGAGCAAGACAAGGCTCAAACACCTCGATGATGGAGCAGGTAAGCACATGCAACTAGAAGTGGCCTAGGCACGTGCTTGGGCCTAGGTGTCAAACGACTCAGGCCTGTGCCTAAACTGATCACGGTTTGATCGAATTTGACGAGTCCAATGATGGTTCAATCAAACCAAATGACCCATCACTTAAACCCACTCCCCCCCTCCCCCCCTTGTGCATGAGAATAACCCCAACCTCCTCTCTAGAAAGCCTAGCGCTAGTGGATGCGAACGACTTCCTCCCACAACAAAACTAGCACTTCTATGACAAGTGAGTGACTTCCTCTTACACAGAGGCCCTTCGACAACATTTTATTCTCACAATAACTCTCCTACTCCTCCTCAATAGTCCCCTCTCAACCTAGGGTCACCAAGCCTCTCTAGACACGACAACTCCCCTCTCCTTCCTCCTCCTTTCCGATTCTCCTCCTCCTTCTTCTCATTAATTATATTTCTTTAATTATTATATTTGCAAGTGCGTTGCTTTGTTTGGGTGAGATAACACCTCAGATGTTTTGGCACTTTGGCGCCTTTGACTACATCTCCTGCAATTGATCTCATTTGGAGGTTATGCCAATGAAAAACACTTGCAAAGTAACTAAAAACTGGAACAGCTATAAAATTGCAGTCCCAATTACATGACTTGCCAAGAGCAAGCTGTGCACTATTTTGTCGATATGAGAATCCAACATACAAAGCAATAGCTTAAGTAAACATATATGCCATTACATGTCGTGACAAGATCTAAACTGTTTTCTTCTTTGTTTATTTTAATTTCAAATATGAATTGTGTACTTCTAAACTACAACCACTATTAAACATCACACTCAAAAAACATTGTAAAAACCAAACCAGAAACTTAAAATAGATCATCACAAACGAAAACAAAGAAGAAAATTTTAAAGCATAAAACAAGATATCAGAACTCAAAACATATTTGATACCACTGGAGATAAAACAAAAACTGGAAACAACAGTATGTTTTGGGAATTGCATAGACTCATATTTCCAAATATCTTTTCACAATTTTACTTCACAAAAACTATGTGCATAATCACTATTATGCCACCTTGTAAAAACATAATGCAGAAAAATGTAAACCATAACACGATAATTAACAGAAGAGTTCTCAGTAACACACATTTTAGAAAGATATAAAGCATGTATCTAAAGCGAGTACCGAAGATGAAAGGCCGAATTAAGGGCAGCCACAGGAATTCTGCAACGCCACGAAATCCGCTTCCCCTCCGCTTACAAAGAAGAAGTACCCGACCGTCAGGCCGGCGACGACGGCGACGAATACGCCGGCGTTGTAGGACATGACGGCGAGCATGAGGAGGTACCCGACCGCGGAGTTCACGCCGAAGAGGAGGGCGGAGGCGAGCCTGGGGGGCGGGCGGAAGAAAGCGGAGGCGGAGGGGGGCAGGAGGAAGGGAGACTCGACCGCCGACGGGGGCGGCGGCAGGGAGGGCTTGGATCCGGCGAGGATCTTGAAGCGGACGCGGCGGTCCTCCATGTACTGGTAGAAGAGGGCAGCGGCAAAGAGAGCGAGGAGGCTGAGGAGGTAGCCCGGCCAGGAGTCGGTCCGCCACGAGTCGAACAGGATCGTCGCCTTCTTACCCCAGTAGAAGGTGATGTGCATCATCTCGAGGGATTGGAGGTGGAAACTGAAGCTGAAGGTGAGCACACCAAGAGGTTATAAATTTGTCCGTCTTGCCTGTCACGGTTTACCTCGGCGATGTCACCAAATAGCTTCGGCGGACACGACGGGGGTTTTCAAAAGTGTTCTCGTTGGTTTAAACACAAAGAGCAAACGCCTTTGTAACCCTTTTGTGATCTACCCGCTCGTCTACCAAAGTTATGATTGGAGAAAAACAGGACAAATCCATGTTCACGTCCACGTTGTTTACTAGATGGAACACACCATGCGACCTATACCTTCTTGGCGCATTAGAGAGGTTACCTAAATAGAATTCGAAACTACTATAACAAAGTAAAATCCCAATTATTGGAGATCCATTATAATTACAATTATAATTATATATATAAACTTTTATTTAGAGTCTCTACTAATTTTTTAGATAAAGAAATCTAACAAATCATTATTAACTGATACCATTTTATAAAGGCTGACCACATGGCCATGGTCACTTGTGTTGACTTCCAAATAGCAAATTCTGAATTATCAGACTATTATCACTGAAGACAGAATTTTGAGGTATCTTACTGCAAATAGATCCATCGAGTATGATTCCCATCACAGTTCAGTGATACCAATGTTCTGTCAAGTCATTTAGTATCAAATAAAAGACGAGTAAGACACAAACAAAACTGTTCATAAAAATTGAAGCTACAGTACTAAAATCAAATCACGACAATAGAAATGGCTGCTTCTATACTTGGGGTAGAGTTCTTCAAATGGTTGTCACCGGCACATCATTCAGGACAAAACAAAAACAAAAAAAAACAAAATATTCCTGTCGAAAGCTATGTCATATCAATAGCAAATATAAGGTATGATGTATAAAAGTTGGACGACATCAGAAAGATCAAGAAAGAGAAGAAAATTTTGACACAGCAAATAAACATGATTTTGACTTTTCTGTCTTTGATGAAAAAACAAAAAAGGAACAATCACAAAGAAAAAGCTAAACAAGGTAAAAGTTTATATAGCTGAAATCATACATCAAATGGGAGTTTCTCAATGCCTTGTACAGTATTTCTAAGAAGCAACAAAGCCCAAACACATGAGATTTCATATATCTAAAACCAATGGCTGACAAAGCTAAAAACAGAAAAATGGACGATTCCAGTTTCACCTGTAAAGGGATGTATCAAGCGAAGTAATGGTGATGGAAGCAGATAACATAATTAGAGTCTTTGAGTTAAGTTGCCAACTACTTGGAAAATTAATAGCTATTTACAACAACTGATATTTCCTTCTAAAGAACATGGATTGTCAGTTTTGAGCCTGTAAGGGGCAGTACTGCATAGTATGTAACATTCTGCAACTAGATAAGAGCCCCAGTTCTTATAAACCAAATCTCAGTCTTAGATGCATCTCGTCTAACTAATTAGGAATCTGCTAGTCCAAGTGACCTTTTTGCATTATCCATCTTCTACGTCGGTCGTTAACCACAAGTGATGCTTTCTTTTGTCGTGCCAGCCCATGCTACAGGCATGCTAGCAGGTCTTGTGTGTTGGCACATTCCGGCATGCAGCATGTATTGTGTTAGGAAGTTATGACAAAGGACCGGTGAGCCATAATTGCAACAATATGGTCACATTCTTGAAGCTAAACAAAACTATTTGATGAGATGATCATGATAATAAAAAGTTAGTAAATGGTAATCAACCACCGAAAGGACAGAATCAATGCCCTTCCAGTTCCCATTTGTGGCATTTGAGGCAACCAATTCTTTCGAGGATTACTTCCAACTTCACAAACAGCTTTTGTTAAATCTATCATCAAAAGCAAAAAATTTAGCTATTAGTGAAGCTCTTCCCAAAATTTCTTTCAAGCTGACAACTTTCAGTGGCAACAAAAGATTCATGTAACTGATCCTAAATAGTTGGAATTTACGGTTTTATCGTTGTTGTTATTGTTGTTGACAAACTTTCAATTAATGATTATGCTATTACCAATGTATACCATGATTTGTGCATAACAGCAGTGACAAGAAGGAAAAGTAAGAGGATGTTTGCTATCATGCCAATACTAGTCATTTTCCTTATTCTACATTAGCTGATAAAAGATCCTGAATTTGGTTAACAGATCATTTCAAACCATGGTGATGTCATGATCTTTTCTAATGCTTAGTTGGTTACAAGTATATAAAAAGACTCGGACCTACCCTCGACCACTTTTGATGTGGACAAAATCAACAGATAAGAGAATAGAAGGTATCAAGGGATCCAAGATCCATGAATAGTCACAGGTGAAGTTTGTGTATGCCTTTCCGACCTTTAAAAGGTAGATTACAATAAGGTAGGTGAAAAATGAAAGGGCCAAGTGTAGGAGAGGTTGTTTGTAACATCAAGAATGGAAATGCTTGACTTTGCTGAATCCCTCAAAACACCTGAAAGTCTATGAGCACCATTCAGGATGAATAGATGGAAGAAAGGTGACAGGGGTATGGATATCATCAATGGGTTTCCTAATGATATTAGAGTTAAGTGAAGGAAAATAATGGAGAAAACCAAAACATGCTAGAGAGACAAAAGATGTGCAACAAGAAGCATTAAACATAGAATGAAAGCCAAGGAGAAAATCAAAAGCTTTTTTATTATTTTTTTCTGTGAGCTATCAATCATAAAAAGGCTTTTGACATTTAATGTGATCAACATGATGATATGCAGGCCAGGCACAACTTAATGTTTTAAAAGGAAGAAAAAGACAACACACTTTGTCCACTGAGATGGTAGCCATTGCATCACAGATGTCTATGAAATATATGTCCAATGATACTCTCAAAGGATTCTGTTACAGCACTTCACCATGATAAGTGTGGTCACAAACAAAGTGCAATAGAAACAATCCTTAGACTTTTGGTAAACAAACTTTATTTTCTAAATGCCACAGACCCAACATCATGAACTCAGTCCTTCAAACTTTGCCACCAATCATGAAAAAAGTGAACTTCCATATCAGTCAGAGAGCTTACACAGTTCTGTATTCCTAGAACCTCTTCACACTTTATAAGAGAACTTTATGGTGCCAAAGAGTTTTACCGATCAGTAATCAGCTTTCTGATTGTGAAGTATAGTTGGTTTTTCATTTTCCTGGTTCCCTAAGACTTTATTTCACATAGATTATTTGGCCAAATACAGATATACCTTGACCAGTAGTATAAATATCAACAGACTTTGCTGTGAGAAGATATATCTCCAATAAATTTGGTTTTGTGTAAGCAACTATATTACCAACGTGTGTTGCATCTTTCTCTACTTTCTTGATCAAAAACCTGTGTTGCGTGTTAGAATTACAATTATTGCCTGGTAAGGTAGTATACCATGTTTTATGGAACTGATTAGATTGTTTCTGTATACCCAAGATTTTATGTTTTTCAAATGAATATTTCAGTTGATTGACAAAGCAACCTTTAAAAATAAAATGTTTACGAACTATTCCATATTTTATCAGCTGATGTTGTAAAATCATTGACATGCTATGAACTACCGAAACAAGCTAGTGTCTACAAGAAAAAATGAGATATTCTCGATTTCACGTCAATGATTTCAGTAAACCAAAAATGATCTTCAGATGAAAAGAGTTGGCATAACAGAGCAGGCAAGATGAATATTAGGTACTAAAAACTTGCATAAGTAGAACACATTTGCATGTGATCAGAGTCTGTTAGTGAACTAAAATGGTTTTCTTCAGAGGATAACAGTCTGCAAACTGCCAGGCTCATATGCTCCGACCAAAAAAATATTATTTCCTTGATCTACAAACATCTTAAGAATGATTCACGACAGAAGAAATGAAACATAGAAGTAAAAAGTCCGTGAAACAAAATTGTAATACAATCTACAAAGTACAAACCCTCACAAAAGTGACCCTACAACCAAGACGATACATTAAAATAATCATCCACAACGAACAAAAATGAAGAAAAAACAGAAGTTCAGAAAATTTTCATATCTAGTAATTCCCCAAGGGATGCAAAAAGTAGACACAATATAAACATGCTAAACAAATACTAAATAAAAGAGAAAACAAACTTGCTTACAGAGGGAGGGAAACTAAACAGGCGAACCCCCTGAGTTATTTGAATCCTCCAACAAGATCTTCATATCAGATACAAATATTACGTGGGACTTCTGAGCTCTCCATCAGCTACGCTAAATTCTTCAATACTCCACATATCTGTGCTGCTAAGACTTGTCACCTCATCGTTTCCCTCTTAAGAAATTAAAGAATATCAACTAACCGAATCATCAGTCTCCTTTCTTGATACCATCATGTGATTTAGTGAGATCTTCTTCTGTTGTTTAAAGAAGGAGGGCACCCTTCAAAAAAGTCGGACAAGGATATCTCAAGATCCTCAACAGAGTACTTAATGTACATCTCAGGGTGCCTCCCACTCTCTATATGTTGCCGGAACCGGCCAAGAAAGGACCTATACGCTGGTAACAACTTCTCGGAGATCGAAATCCTCAATTCCTCTCTCAGCTGTGTGTCTGGCACAAACCATATAGCTTGGGTTTTATGAGCCTCCTCGAAAGCAGCATTGAAGGCCCTGAACCTCTCCCTCAGCATCGACTTGGAGACGCCGGACGAGAAGCTCCCACTGACATGAATCCCCTCATCTCTCAAGCAGTGTAGGATTCTTACCCACGTCGCCCGCTGGTAGCTTGTTGCTGACAGCCGGAACTTCCCGGTGAGCTTTCTTAAGTATTCATCACCGATCATTTCACGGAGCTCAGGCGAACCCTTCATCTTGTGGACGATATAGTGGACGTTGTTCATCAAGAAGAGGTGGGCAAGAGCGGTATCCTTGTAAAGGTTCGCCTTGTTCTCGAGATTGTGCGCAAGAACAACAATGATCCAGATCAAGTGGGCGGCAAGGGGGGTCTGGTTCTCGGCCTCCGGGAATTCGATCTCCGGTGGTGTAGCCCCAACTGCGGCTTGATCATCGCCAGAGAACCGGGAGCTCGCCGATGGCCTCGTAATTATGAGCTCGATGAGCGTGGGCTTGTAGTCGGAGATGAGGCTGATGTAGTTCATTACGTAGCGAGTGAGGGGATGGATGGTGCCACCAGGGACCGCGGTCTTGGGTGGATCTCGAAGCACTGCGTTCTCGAATTCCGAGAGAATGCCTCGGACGGCCTCGGCGAGCCGGGAGAGAATCTCGGCGGCCTGGGTGTAGATGGACTCGGCAGACTTGGATAGGAATACGGCGGCGATGTCCGGGAGGAGGTCGGAGATGGTGTCATGGAGGTCGAGGATCTTGAAGAGCTTCTCTGGTGACCGGCGGCCGATGCTGATGGCCTCGGCGAATCCAAAGAGCTGGATGGCCGCGCCCCTGACTGTCTCAGTGAAAGGGGCATCGTCAATGATGCCGAGGCCGTCAAAGACACGCTCGCAAAGACGGCGCTCGCTGGAAAAAACGATGCGGACGCAGATCTTGGCGGCGCGGATCCAGCGCCGGATCTTAGCCTCCAGGGCGTCCCACTCGAGACGCTGGACCTCGCCGATGCTATGCTTCTCCACCCCGAGCTGGCGTAGGCACACGTCCACTGCCGCCTTCCGGGCGCCGGCGTACACCTGGACACACTCCCGGCCGTACCCGGCGGCGATCATCCGCTCGGCGATACTCCGGAGGTCATCGACCGCGTCAGACGGCAGCAGATCGATCTCCCGGATGCTCCTCGTCGACCGCATGCTGCTCCGCCTGATTCTGCTACTGCTGCTGCTTCCCTCCACCGTCTCAGACAAGAAGGCATGCTCCTCCCCGCCGTCGACACCGCCGCCTCCCTCGGCATCTGACAGATCACCGGATCCCTCCCCGGACGCGGAGCTCTTCATGGATAGCGTGCTCAGATCGACGAGCTCATCGACTTCGATCTCATTAGGCCGCGTCAGAAGCAGGTTGCGGAACTCGTCCTCGAGTCGGGCCATGGCGATCTGGATCGCGTTCTCCGAGGAGGAGTGGAACGCGGATGAGGACAACCGCCGGGGGCTACCGGTGGCGATCGGTTCCCTGATCGAACGGCGGATCTCGTCGACGGCACGGAGGAACCTTTCGGCGTCCGAGCGGTCCCCACCATCGAATAGCATCCGCTCGTCCCCGGCGGAAGACGCCGTGGAGTCCCACCGCATGATCAGCTTCTCCGCCGCCTCCAGGTCCCCCTCCACCGCCGCCGCTCCTCCAGATCCGTCCATGTAAAGCGACAGCGCTTCACGGTCTTCGCTTCGCTGCAGGGGAGTTTGGGGGAGCAACCGCTGGTGCCTCTCTCTCTCTCTCTCTCTCTCTCTCTCTCTTGCGTCCTTCTTGCACTGGGGTGGGAAGCAGCTGTGCCGATGATATAGGATATTCCGGTGCCATCGCGGCACACGGGACCAAGCGCGCACCACGGATCAGAGGGTCTTAACGGTGCCACGTCAAGTGATCTCCCTCGCACGGAGCGTCAGTACGGAGGCTTCCTGACACGAACAACGAATGAGGCCCTCAAATAGCTTGACGTGGTCGCTCGCCGCACGAGATTTAACAAGGAATTCTAGCCGTCTGATGGGCATCATGTGGATAAGAAAAGAAAAGATAATTAAAAGAAATGCGGGACGAGGATATAGGGTCGTGTCACGGGACAGTGGAATCCCACGTGACGTGTCTACCGACGCATGCGCGAGACTCGCAGTATTCCGCCATGGAAGCGACGGAAGGTCCAATGCCGAGTGGACCCCAAGAGAAACCGGACCGAACGGGTGGATGGTATTCTCGTGGGGAAATTGTGCCGCTGGGTTGGCCACCACCTCCTACGAGTATGAAGGGGGTTAATGGTTAGTCAAAAGAATCATTCGATTGGATATAAGTAAGCCAAACATTAATCAACTTCAAACATGATTTGATTGCAATGACATATGCAACAGTAAACCCCTCCCTTTAATTGGATGCTCTACACCGGCATCTAATATCTAATATCTTTGTGTAAAGCATTGATGATCACCACACAACACATAGCGTTTGTTTTCTTTTGTCCTCGATGACGGATGATTCCGTCTTGAAGAACCTCATAATCTTTCTTAAGCATGAGTTCGAAGGACAACTCGTCGTGGTTATAATTCAAGATGAACCGATGGATGTAATGTTCATTACTGAGGGTATAAGGACTCGAAAGCAAACAAAACTATCTCCGTACCCAGACAAAAACAGTGAAGGGTGGGTCCCAGCAAAACTATCATCCAAGGAATCAAAAGCTCCAAAAGAAATTGATGGATGGATGGATGGATCCATGTTTACTTACTTCTATTGAGAAATTATTAGGTATGTGGTTTAATATTGTTGGTGTAAGCAACTTTATGTCGTGGCCTCGGGGTCGACGCGGCTTGGTTCAGGTCCGAATACGCAGGGATCTTGCACGGCGTTCCTCGGGACAGTCGAGGTGGCCGGTTACGATGGTCCGGGCGGGACGTTGCGTAGGGAGTAAAGTTTTTCCGCGGCGCTGGGAAGATGCAACCTCGCCCTTGTACCTGCACACAGGTCGGGTCGAAAGCTCGGCCCGACCCCTCCGATGATCAAGTTAGATGATGTGGAAGGAGTCTTTTTCAATGAAGAAGTCTCCCCCCTTCTGTTTAGCACTCGGGGGTATTTATAGGACAATTTAATGTTACCTGACGTGCCTGCCTACGGGGGGCAGGATCGTACCTCTAATGGCGTCTGACATCGCCATTGACGTTGCGTGGGGAACCGAACTGCCGCAGTGTCACGGACAAACTTCTAAACAAGGTGTTTGATGTAATGCTTATGTATGTCCGTGTCGTTTGGCATGTTCATGCCTTGTACAGAATGTAAAGGGGCGGCCGAAGGCTTAATAATCTCATTTTAGTTGGGTTGGTGGCCTCTTTAGGCTTGTAAATAAAGGTTGTGTCATGTAGACACGTGCGAGAGCTTTTCGGTCTGTAATGGACCATTTTACCCTTTGTTGTGCCACTGTTCAGAGCTTGTGAAGTCTGTTTGTAATTTGCTTTGTCTATGAAGTGTTTTTCGGACATGTTTGCTTGTGGATCCCGTTTGAGGCGTTCTCTTTAACCCGTTCTCTCTTTTGTTGGTCCTAAGGGACAATGGGAGGCTTCGGGGAGGCTGACCTTTGCGGACGGACGCGCAATGGTGCCGCACGACTTAGGCAAAACCAGCTAAGTCCATGTCATATGGTATCAGAGCGGGACAAGCACTCATAGAAACACTTGACATGCAAACGTGGGGGACCTAGCGGGGCTGCGTTGAGGGCAGTCAGCAACGCGCGACCGTTTGAGGGAAAACGGGCATGGAGATGTAGGGAAAAGAGTCGCTCAGAGGAGCGGGCATCTGAAATTGGCATTCAGAGGAATGGCCAACCCTTCGCGCAAGAGGCACCACGAGAACAGGCAAGCTTGGAAGAATTTGGAGCGCACAAAGGTTGGGATGGCTGAGTTTGAGCTACGGCTCAACGTTGACAACTATACTTGATGGTGCTCTAGGCAAGCGAGGCGCTTGGCAAGAATGAGACCATGCAAGGTGGAATGAGTTGCGCAACGACCAAAAGAGTTATGCAAAGGTCACAGAGGTGAGGGGAATTGCTAACTCGAAGAATTTGGTACTCATGCATGGGCTTGTATGCGGACGACGGAATGTTCATGGCCATCCCAAGGCGACCGAAACTCGGCGCCATGGAGCATTGAAACTTTCTCTTTGGCAAGCGAAGGATACGTCCGTAGGAGGCTGAAGTGTGCAATGAGTTCAGCATGTTGCTAGGCCTTGAGGGGTGCGGTGGGGGCTGTATTGACGTGGAGTCGCAATCTAGCAAGTGTGTTTGCAGGAGGCAGAACAATGCACAGTTTGTTCAGCAGATCGGAGTAGTCCAAGGGGATGGTGGTCTCCGAAATGAAGAGAGATGTTGCTCCAACGGGATAGTTATCCAGGAGGGATAAGTCCCGGCTCTCCAGAGGGAGAATCATGTGAGACAGACCTCACATGTTGAGGAGGAGTACCTCACAAACAACAACTCCACGAAGCTCGATGGACTGAGCAAGCGGCGATGAGTTGTCGCATGATCTCGCTCGAGAGAATGCATTGGTGGATGCATTGCGAGATCAAGTGGGGGAGCGACCTGAAGCAACTTAAATGAAGGCACACTTGGAGTCGATGTGGAGATCGGACTCAAGGGAGGGCTGACCTGTGGAATGGTGGGCACGAGGGCCACCATCGACTCAATGCGAAAACGAGGAGCGGAGCAACTTGGGCGTAACTTGGTGAAGTACCCAAGCCGCATGAAGGGAGCCAGCAGAGAAGTTGGAACATGGAGCAGAAGCACAGTGCTTTCCTTAGACATAGGTCAAAGACATGAACTCTTGCAGAGGCAAGAGTAGGATCATGTTGTTCCATGGGTCCTTCATTCTGACGGAGCGGACTCATCTTGCATGGTGCCAAAGACGAAGGGAGCTTCTAGGCACATGCACCTTATCTCGGAGGAGCATTTGATGGAGGAACTAAGGCGACTCAATTTGCGGAGGCGAAGTTGGGTTCAGAAGGCCTTAGCACGGGGCAAGAGGACGCAGAGGCGGGTACTCTTGAAGAATATGCCACAGTGTTGCCATTCAAAGTTGCCATGAAGGAAGCAGTGGGCAGCGGAGATTGTGTTGGTAGGGGCAGAGGCCCAGGATCCAGACAATGGTGCACAAATTACAGTGAAGTCGGTGGACTTCGGGAGCTACTAGGCGACGGATTGTCCTAGAGCGGTGCTTCATCTAGGTGTGACCCAAGAGTGGGTGGATGAAGGTCGATTGCCAAAGGAGCGAACAAAATCGAAGGTGGAGGAGACCCTGCGATGTATTGGCAGAGGCCACACATGGAGGGTTCACAATTCGAGTTTATTCCACAAGGATCAGAATGCAATGGAGATGTCACCAGGAGGCGACATGGTGCAGCGGATCGTGGTGGGACAGTTCGTGGCAATGCGATACACACGACAGAGTCCCGGGAGGGACTAGATCATATGGAGGTATGATCGGGAGCTACTGGGAGCTCCACTTCGGTGAACAACACGACGGCAAGAAGGGCTATGGATTCAAGGAGTGAAGGCCATGGTACCGCAGAGGCGGGTCTTCCGTGCGTGCATCGAATTTTGCATCGGACGAAAACCTTGGTCATCAGCATATGGGGGCTGTGTTCCACTAGGGGAAAAGTTCGAATGCAAGTACCAGTGAGTCCCGGGAGGGACTAGATCATATGGAGGTATGATCGGGAGCTACTGGGAGCTCCGCTTTGGTGAACAACACGACGGCAAGAAGGGCTATGGATTGAAGGAGTGAAGGCCATGGTACCGCAGAGGCGGGTCTTCCGGGCGTGCACCGAATTTTGCATCGGATGAAAACCTTGGTCATCAGCATATGGGGGCTGGGTTCCGCCAAGGGAAAAGTTCGAATGCAAGTACCAGTGAGTCCCATGAGAGGGACTTGATCATGCAGAGGTATGATCGAAGCAGCTGGAGAGTTGGACTGCTCCAGAGCTCATATTCGCTTAAGGGAGCCCGACAAGTCAGAGGACAAGGTCGAGTAAGCGAACGTTGCTACCAAGGAAGCTAAGGAGAACAGAATCGGTGCAAACCCTACAATGTGATGGCAGAGGCCATGCATGGGAGTTGCAGTCTGTCTTTCCATCGACCAAACAGACTGCTTGGAGAACACAGAGGTGTTGAAGCAGGAGGTCGAAAGGGGCGAGGAAGCGACGACAAGTCCAGAGGGACTTAGCTACCCAAAATCAAGCAATCAGTGAGAATGGAGGTGGACTCAGAGGAGTGTCACGAAGGCATATCTACTGATTGTGAAGAAAAGGGATGTAGATGCGAGGCGACGGATAGTAGGGTCATGGGCATGGCAGCGCCATGGTACCGCAGAGGCGGGACTTCCGTCAAAGTCATTGATCCCTTGCTCTCACGGAGGGAGAGCGCTTGGTCGTGAAAGGGGCCGAGGAGGTGGAGCATGCAGAGGCAATCTCCAAGTACCGAGACAAGGCTGAAGGGCAGAGGCCAAGAAACTTCGTAAGACCGGTGTCAACAAGTTTCTCATCAAGATAGCCGTAAGTGAAGGACTTCGGGTCATGCAAGAGTGCACGACCAAGGAACGAAGCAGGCAGTACGTGGTGCTGTACCTTTGCTACTCAGTGGAGTAGGCGGCAGGGTTGATGGAGAAGACGGTACAATCCTAGAGGCGACCTCATCTATCAGAGAATTACTCCAAGTTGGGGTGAAAACTTCCTGCATTCCAGAAGTTCAATGGCATTGAGAAGGTGAATCACAGTAGCTAACTCAACGCAAGGAGTGAAAACACTTCAAGTGCTTCAGAAGTGTGAGCAAAGAGCAGGCGAAGGCCAGTAACCAGCTCGATGCATGAAGTACAACCTCGAGGAGGCGGGCGAAGTCAAGTAACCTTTGCCTTCTCAACTCTTAAGAGAATGGGCGAAACCGAGTACCCCAGTTCTCTTATCTATCCAGCAGAGGAGCTCTGCACAAGTTCAAAGACCCTTCGAAGATAATGGAAGACAATAGTTGTCAAATCCTCACCAACGGTGATCAGTGCTACTGAGAGTAGATTGTCCGCTTCATTTCCCAATGAAATGCCAATCGAAAGCGGAAGTGATGCGAACCTACTTGGATGTGACAACTAACTGAAAGAAGAGTCAATGAGCAGATTTTGTGGAGGAAGGACCCAAAACTTCAGAAGTTTGCGAGGCGATGCTCGTTAAAGCTCCAACAAGCATCCACCCAGTTCAAGCAGCATGTGGAAATTTTGAGAAACTGGCGCAGTAAGAATGGTCTTTTCCTTCATTTGGTGGATCCGCAGGAATCAACGAGGATCAACACAACTCAGCCAACCCCACACCAGAGTCAGAGTCATTGGCGAGTTGAAGCAGCATGGCGGATCAAAGGTTCGACTACTCAAAAACAGCAGCGGAGAGCAGTTGGGAGCCAGGAGGCGCATTGCAGCTGGAGCAGAAGATTGAAGACTCAGCAAAGGCGAAGAGTTGCAGTGTTCACAAAGGCTTCGACGAGGACGTCGAAGGGATAAGTGGGGGAGAATGTCACGGACAAACTTCTAAACAAGGTGTTTGATGTAATGCTTATGTTTGTCCGTGCCGTTTTGACACGGACTTAGCTAGTTTTGCCTAAGTCGTGCGGCACCCTTGCGCGTCCGTCCGCAAAGGTCAGCCTCCCCGAAGCCTCCCATTGTCCCTTAGGACCAACAAAAGAGAGAACGGGTTAAAGAGAACACCTCAAACGGGATCCACAAGCAAACATGTCCGAAAAACACTTCATTGACAAAGCAAATTACAAACAGACTTTACAAGCTCTGAACAGTGGCACAATAAAGGGTAAAATGGTCCATTACAGACCGAAAAGCTCTCGAGCGTGTCCACATGACACAACCTTTATTTACAAGCCTAAAGAGGCCACCAACCCAACTAAAATGAGACTATTAAGCCTTCGGCCGCCCCTTTACATTCTGTACAAGGCATGAACATGCCAAAAGACACGGACATACATAAGCATTACATCAAACACCTTGTTTAGAAGTTTGTCCGTGACATTCTCCCCCACTTATCCCTTCGACGTCCTCGTCGAAGCCTTTGTGAACACTGCAACTCTTCGCCTTTGCTGAGTCTTCAATCTTCTGCTCCAGCTGCAATGCGCCTCCTGGCTCCCAGCTGCTCTCCGCTGCTGTTTTTGAGTAGTCGAACCTTTGATCCGCCATGCTGCTTCAACTCGCCAATGACTCTGACTCTGGTGTGGGGTTGGCTGAGTTGTGTTGATCCTCGTTGATTCCTGCGGATCCACCAAATGAAGGAAAAGACCATTCTTACTGCGCCAGTTTCTCAAAATTTCCACATGCTGCTTGAACTGGGTGGATGCTTGTTGGAGCTTTAACGAGCATCGCCTCGCAAACTTCTGAAGTTTTGGGTCCTTCCTCCACAAAATCTGCTCATTGACTCTTCTTTCAGTTAGTTGTCACATCCAAGTAGGTTCGCATCACTTCCGCTTTCGATTGGCATTTCGTTGGGAAATGAAGCGGACAATCTACTCTCAGTAGCACTGATCACCGTTGGTGAGGATTTGACAACTATTGTCTTCCATTATCTTCGAAGGGTCTTTGAACTTGTGCAGAGCTCCTCTGCTGGATAGATAAGAGAACTGGGGTACTCGGTTTCGCCCATTCTCTTAAGAGTTGAGAAGGCAAAGGTTACTTGACTTCGCCCGCCTCCTCGAGGTTGTACTTCATGCATCGAGCTGGTTACTGGCCTTCGCCTGCTCTTTGCTCACACTTCTGAAGCACTTGAAGTGTTTTCACTCCTTGCGTTGAGTTAGCTACTGTGATTCACCTTCTCAATGCCATTGAACTTCTGGAATGCAGGAAGTTTTCACCCCAACTTGGAGTAATTCTATGATAGATGAGGTCGCCTCTGGGATTGTACCGTCTTCTCCATCAACCCTGCCGCCTACTCCACTGAGTAGCAAAGGTACAGCACCACGTACTGCCTGCTTCGTTCCTTGGTCGTGCACTCTTGCATGACCCGAAGTCCTTCACTTACGGCTATCTTGATGAGAAACTTGTTGACACCGGTCTTACGAAGTTTCTTGGCCTCAGCCCTTCAGCCTTGTCTCGGTACTTGGAGATTGCCTCTGCATGCTCCACCTCCTCGGCCCCTTTCACGACCAAGCGCTCTCCCTCCGTGAGAGCAAGGGATCAATGACTTTGACGGAAGTCCCGCCTCTGCGGTACCATGGCGCTGCCATGCCCATGGCCCTACTATCCGTCGCCTCGCATCTACATCCCTTTTCTTCACAATCAGTAGATATGCCTTCGTGACACTCCTCTGAGTCCACCTCCATTCTCACTGATTGCTTAATTTTGGGTAGCTAAGTCCCTCTGGACTTGTCGTCGCTTCCTCGCCCCTTTCGACCTCCTGCTTCAACACCTCTGTGTTCTCCAAGCAGTCTGTTTATTCGATGGAAAGACAGACTGCAACTCCCATGCATGGCCTCTGCCATCACATTGTAGGGTTTGCACCGATTCTGTTCTCCTTAGCTTCCTTGGTAGCAACGTTCGCTTACTCGACCTTGTCCTCTGACTTGTCGGGCTCCCTTAAGCGAATATGAGCTCTGGAGCATTCCAACTCTCCAGCTGCTTCGATCATACCTCTGCATGATCAAGTCCCTCTCATGGGACTCACTGGTACTTGCATTCGAACTTTTCCCTTGGTGGAACCCAGCCCCCATATGCTGATGACCAAGGTTTTCATCCGATGCAAAATTCGGTGCACGCCCGAAAGACCCGCCTCTGCGGTACCATGGCCTTCACTCCTTGAATCCATAGCCCTTCTTGCCGTCGTGTTGTTCACCAAAGCGGAGCTCCCAGTAGCTCCCGATCATACCTCCATATGATCTAGTCCCTCCCGGGACTCACTGTCATGTGTATCGCATTGCCACGAACTGTCCCACCACGATCCGCTGCACCATGTCGCCTCCTGGTGACATCTCCATTGCATTCTGATCCTTGTGGAATAAACTCGAATTGTGAACCCTCCATGTGTGGCCTCTGCCAATACATCGCAGGGTCTCCTCGACCTTCGATTTTGTTCGCTCCTTTGGCAATCGACCTTCATCCACCCACTCTTGGGTCACACCTAGATGAAGCACCGCTCTAGGACAGTCCGTCGCCTAGTAGCTCCCGAAGTCCACCGACTTCGCTGTAATTTGTGCCTCATTGCCTGGATCCTGGGCCTCTGCCCCTACCAGCACAATCTCCGCTGCGCACTGCTTCCTTCATGGCAACTTGAATGGCAACACTGTGGCATATTCTTCAAGAGTACCCGCCTCTGCGTCCTCTTGCCCCGTGCTAAGGCCTTCTGAACCCAACTTCTCCTCCGCAAATTGAGTCGCCTTAGTTCCTCCATCAAATGCTCCTCCGAGATAAGGTGCATGTGCCTAGAAGCTCCCTTCGTCTTTTGCACCATGCAAGATGAGTCCGCTCCGTCAGAATGAAGGACCCATGGAACAACATGATCCTACTCTTGCCTCTGCAAGAGTTCATGTCTTTGACCTCTGTCTAAGGAAAGCACTGTGCTTCTGCTCCATGTTCCAACTTCTCTGCTGGCTCCCTTCATGCGGCTTGGGTACTTCACCAAGTTACACCCAAGTTGCTCCGCTCCTCGTTTTTGCATTGAGTCGATGGTGGCCCTCGTGCCCACCATTCCACGGGTCAGCCCTCCCTTGAGTCCGATCTCCACATCGACTCCAAGTGTGCCTTCATTTAAGTTGCTTTGGGTCGCTCCCCCACTTGATCTCGCAATGCATCCACCAATGCATTCTCTCAAGCGAGATCATGCGACGACTCCTCGCCGCTTGCTCAGTCCATCGAGCTTCATGGAGTTGTTGTTTTGTTGAGGTACTCCTCCTCAACATGTGTAGTCCGTCGCACATGATTCTCCCTCTGGAGAGCCGGGACTTATCCCTCCTGGATAACTATCCCATTTGAGCAACATCTCTCTTCGTTTCGGAGATCACCATCCCCTTGGACTACTCCGATCTGCTGAACAAACTGTGCATTGTTCTGCCTCTTGCAAACGCACTTGCTAGATTGCGACTCCACGTCAATACAGCCCCCACTGCACCCCTCAAGGCCTAGCAACATGCTGAACTCATTGCACACTTCAGCCTCCTACGGACGTATCCTTCGCTTGCCAAAGAGAAAGTTTCAATGCTCCATGGCGCCGAGTCTCGGTCGCCTTGGGATGGCCACGAACATTCCGTCGTCCGCATACAAGCCCATGCATGAGTACCAAATTCTTCGAGTTAGCAATTCCCCTCACCTCTGTGACCTTTGCATAACTCTTTTGGTCGTTGCGCAACTCATTCCACCTTGCATGGTCTCATTCTTGCCAAGCGCCTCGCTTGCCTAGAGCACCATCAAGTATAGTTGTCAACGTTGAGCCGTAGCTCAAACTCAGCCATCCCAACCTTTGTGCGCTCCAAATTTTTCCAAGCTTGCCTGTTCTCGTGGTGCCTCTCGCGCGAAGGGTTGGCCAATCCTCTGAATGCCAATTTCAGATGCCCGCTCCTCTGAGCGACTCTTTTCCCTACATCTCCATGCCCGTTTTCCCTCAAACGGTCGCGCGTTGCTGACTGCCCTCAACGCAGCCCCGCTAGGTCCCCCACGTTTGCATGTCAAGTGTTTCTATGAGTGCTTGTCCCGCTCTGATACCATATGACACGGACTTAGCTGGTTTTGCCTAAGTCGTGCGGCACCCTTGCGCGTCCGTCCGCAAAGGTCAGCCTCCCCGAAGCCTCCCATTGTCCCTTAGGACCAACAAAAGAGAGAACGGGTTAAAGAGAACACCTCAAACGGGATCCACAAGCAAACATGTCCGAAAAACACTTCATTGACAAAGCAAATTACAAACAGACTTTACAAGCTCTGAACAGTGGCACAACAAAGGGTAAAATGGTCCATTACAGACCGAAAAGCTCTCGAGCGTGTCCACATGACACAACCTTTATTTACAAGCCTAAAGAGGCCACCAACCCAACTAAAATGGGACTATTAAGCCTTCGGCCGCCCCTTTACATTCTGTACAAGGCATGAACATGCCAAAAGACACGGACATACATAAGCATTACATCAAACACCTTGTTTAGAAGTTTGTCCGTGACAGTTTGGCATGTTCATGCCTTGTACAGAATGTAAAGGGGCGGCCGAAGGCTTAATAGTCCCATTTTAGTTGGGTTGGTGGCCTCTTTAGGCTTGTAAATAAAGGTTGTGTCATGTAGACACGTGCGAGAGCTTTTCGGTCTGTAATGGACCATTTTACCCTTTGTTGTGCCACTGTTCAGAGCTTGTGAAGTCTGTTTGTAATTTGCTTTGTCTATGAAGTGTTTTTCGGACATGTTTGCTTGTGGATCCCGTTTGAGGCGTTCTCTTTAACCCGTTCTCTCTTTTGTTGGTCCTAAGGGACAATGGGAGGCTTCGGGGAGGCTGACCTTTCCGGACGGACGCGCAAGGGTGCCGCACGACTTAGGCAAAACCAGCTAAGTCCGTGTCAGCAGGGTATGGGCGTGCCTCGGTGGTCGTTCTCCTCTACCTCGGTCGAGCGCGTTGGGTCAGACAACGATGAAGTCTTCGTCTGAGAGCGGGTGACGTCAACGCCCATCGTGTCGGCATTATTGCCCTCTTCCAGGCAGAGTGTCGTCTAGTCATGACTGACGTCGTAGCGCGTCATGTCGCCATTATTACCCTCATCAACTATATTATGGTAATTTCTCCGCATAGAATGATAGGATTAGTACTTATTTTTTTTAGTCATAATTAGATTCAAATTATTTGAAGGGGTTTTGATTAGATGATTATAATTAAGGCTATATATTAAGTAGGAAACAAAGTTTTTAGTGAATTAAAATTTATTCCTACAAATACATCATCAATCTCTAGATTTCGTGAGTGAGAAATATAAAGAAAAACATTGTGAATGCCCCTGGGATATTCTTCTGGTAGATTTAAAGATGTGAGAGGATATATAAATATTTTGAGTTTGAATTTGAGTTACCTTAAGAAAGATATTTCTTCTATTTATTTTTTTTCTTATATAATAAACAAATTGGATTTTCTCGTCTTTAGACTAGCATAAAAGAAATATTAAGATTTTAGTAAACATCTAAATTTTTTATTGTTTAAAAATAATAAATAACTACTAAAAATTTTATAAATCGAAACATTTAAGTGTATATATAGTATCCCTCCACTAAACACAAAACAAGATTGACTATAAAAAAAAATCCTTTGGTGGTATTTTAAAATATCTTAACTATCGTAATTTCACTTTAAATTTCTAAAGAAATATTAAGTCTTTAAATTTTTATATTAAAAATATTTCAAATTATAAATCTGAATCATTCATATTGTGTTAAATTTATGACTATAATTTTTTTTACTTTTTTTAACAAAGGATAAGTGATGAAAGTGGAGTTCGAGCTCGAGATCTTATAATAAATTATCAAGTTCTTTCTTGATCAAATTAATTGACATATTTAGAAAAATATATATATTAGATGATGATTCAAACTTTTAACTTTTGATAAATGAGTTTGATATAAAGAAATTACTTATTTGCACCAAACTATAGAAGGTTTGTAAAGTAAGGTTATGGTTGAGATTTTAGTTTATGTTCTTCAACCAAAAACTAAAGAAGATACAAACTAGTTATAACTTTTACCGGTTAATAGTAAGGTCTAAGATTAAATTTCATAGCCATCATTTTAAAAGCTGTATCATTCCATAATATAAGATCAAAATGCTCTGAAAATTTTATCTATGATAAGAATTATCTAAATTCTTAAATGGGGTGTATCCAGTGTTTTCTTTGTGTTCAGGAAATCTTAGATTTGATCTTTTGAACTTCTATTTAGTTATATGCAGTGTTTTTCCTTCATTTATGTGTTAATCTCTATTTCAAATCTGATATTTTTATTTTTATTTCATTTAATTCTATATAATATTTTTTTCTTTAGTACATTAATCTCTATCTCAAAATCTAACATTTTTTAATATCTTTTTCATTTATGAACTGGTCTCTTTTTAAAAGCATAGTTGTGATAAATAAAAAAAAAGCACACTTTCCACTCGTTGGTCTCATTAATTAGACCATTTCAGCTTTCAAAAAAAAAAGAGAGTAAATGATGGTAAATTTAACTATCCACAAATATATTTTTAAATTCTCAAGGATATTATATTTTTATTATAAGAGAAGAAATTTCTAATAATATTCCTCCTGCTTTGTTCAGAGCATCCTTCCTAATTATATGTAATAATATTATAATAATATTTTTTTATATATTATTTAAATAAATATTAAATTATTTCAATGAATGATCCACTAATCTAAGATTTAATGGATCAATATCCAGTGATATCTTTGTCCACTATGGCTACATTTGAGAAATATTTTACTCGTTAAAGATTGGGCTAAGATTTATTTGAACTTATGAGATGTTGGTCATCGGCCTCTTAGGTCTTTTGGTCATGGATCTTAAAATAGACCTCTTAATATCCATTTTAACTCATATATTTTTTTAAAATATAATATATGAGTTCCTCCCGTTAAGTCTGAATTAGTTGCGAGAGTCTACTTGCATGATATGCTGACTCATAATAAATCATTATATAATAACATATATAATATAAGTTAAAAAAACTAAGGCCATCGTTAATAGCATAAGAAAGCGTCTTTATGGAAGCGATCACCGATAACAGTATCAAACTATTGCTGTCTAGTAGAGTGTCATACGCACGTAGCCTCTCTTGCACTAATGATGAACTCATGAGCTTCTGGTCTTACCTCGGGTGGATGTGCATCAATCAGTCTGGCGCTAGGCTCGTAGTGGTCTCTTGGTCCTTCTTTCTTTTCCTAAGCGTCTTCATCTCAATCATCTTTCACTTCGTCCTCCCTTGCGCCCCCACCTGTCGCACCTACAACGTGATGGTTCAACTCTTCCTCACCTCCGCCTTCAACCTTTTCTACATTTGCCTCTTCGCAAGGGAGGTGGCCTATGAGGTATGGTGGTACTCATATGGATTAGAGCAAGTATTGCTCGCGATAGCAGGCAATGCCGTGGTGGGTGGCGTAGTGGCATGCGCCCCTAAAGTTGGTGAGTGACATTTGGTAGATTCAACTCACTAACTCTAGGGTGCATGCCACTACATCGCCCATCACGATGTTGTTTGCCACCACAAATGATGCCCGCTTCGATTTTGATGAGCATCGCTATACCTTGTAAGACATCTCCCTCACGAAGCATGATATCACGAAAACAAAGAGCATGCAAAAGGAATGGTTAATTGGTCCATATAGGTCTCTCGCACCTACTCGCTCTCCTCGACCAGCTTGTTGAGGAAGAGGAAGCGACGGACAAAAGTAGAGAGATAGTGGTGAGGGAGAGCTAGACCACCACGTCATAGGTGCAGTGAGTAGAGGCACAAGAGAGGACGGAGTGGGAGGCATTGAGGATGACAATGCTTAAGAGAAGGAAGAGAGACCAGGAGACTACTACGTGCGTAGCATTAAATTAATCGATGCACATTCACCAAATATAAGATTGGAAGCTCTTGGCTCATCGTCAGCATAGGGGAGGCTATGTACATATGACGCACTGCTAGGTAGCAATGGCTTAGTGGTGCTGCTTCTGGTTGTTTCCACGACAACGCTTACTCTTGTTATTGATTGAGATTTTAATTTTTTTTAAAAAAAATAAATTATATATATCATTATATTAATTATTTATTATGAATCATTATGTCACATAACTAAATTTTAATGTCAGCATAACTTACACTAATCATTAAAGAATCGAAACACGAGAATCAGCAAATAAGAGTCAGTCATTAAAGCTATTGCAAATTAAAATCATTCCAAGAAAGAGAAGAAAACCCTAATTATTCTCCTGTTATTAGCTTCCAAAACGAATTTATACACTAATACGAAGCGTTCGAACGCCAAACAAGGCGCGAGCTACCGTGGCGGGCTATCTCAGTCGTACGATTGACATCCCACGGTCACGACATGGCGGACGAGAAGCTATTGTCGCTCCGACGCCTCGCCGATGCTCCCGACCCGACGTCCCGACCGCTCCCCCGGTGCGGCCGTCTCAACCTCGGCGGCGACCTCCTCGATCCTCTCGACGGCCTCCCGCAGCTCGATCCGCCGGTCGGGCTCCGGATCGGTACAATCCACCGCGACCCGGAGCAGCCGCTTCATGTCAGGCATCGACGACTGGGCCCCGGCCACGAGGGCGGGGTCCAGGATCTCGGCCTCCCGTCCCTCGCCGATGGCGTACGTCGCCCAGTGGACGACGTCGGTGCCGCCCTCGGCGCTGTCGAGGTACTGCGACGGGAACTTGCCGGTGAGGAGCTCGAGGAGGATGACGCCGAGGCAGTAGACGTCGGAACGGGGATCCACGGGGCGGTCGGCCAGGGCTTCGGGGGACCGGTGGGCCTGCATGGTGGTGGGGGCCTGCGCGGGGTTGACCAAGGGGAGGAAGCCGTAGTCGACGAGGAGGGGTTCGAAGTCGGGCGCAAGGAGCACGTTGCTGGACTTGAGGTTGCCGTGGGGCGCCTCGACGGGGGGCTGCTCGGCGTGGAGGCAGGCGAGGCCGCGGGCTACTCCTCGTGCGATCTTTAGTCGCGTCGGCCAGTCCAAAGAAGAGTAATCGAGCCCGCGATCACCTGCAAACCGGTTTGAAACATACGAGTTTAAGCCAGTGTGACTCGTGTCGTGATAGATTGATATGTAGTGATCGTGAGAGGTATATATAAGAAGAGCATCTCACCGTGGAGGACGTACAATAAGCTGCCTTTAGGGATGTATTCGTACACCAGCAGCTTCTCATCCTTCCGGTAATGGTAGGCTAGCGGGGGAAGCAGGTTGGGGTGGACGAAGCACCCGAGCCGGCGCATCTCGGCGTCGAACGCCTCCTTCCCCACCCGGTTCATGTCGCGTATCCGCTTCACCACCACGGCCACCCCGTTGGCCATCACCGCCTTGTACGCGGAGCCCAGCCCGCCGCTCCCCATCACCTCGGCCGCGGCCTTCATCAGGTCCGGCAACCCGAACGCGCCTTTCCTATCGTTCACCATCACCAGATCCGCGGCCCCTCCCCCTCCCCCTCCCCCTCCTCCGCCTCCTCCGTCTCCGCCGTCGCCTCCGCCGCCGCTGCCACCCTCCCTTCCATTCCCGACCGGTTTCCTCGACGACTCCATTCTTCCGTACCCGTTGATGGATCCACCCTTGGGCCGGCTGCTAAACGCTCTCTGGTATTCCTCGTCGGGCGAACCGGGGGACGTCGCCCCCGTCTCCAACTTTCTTTGACTCTGTACCGTGTCAAGCGCAGTTTCTCCACTCCTCTCTCGTTTTGTGAATATATACATAGCCAAGCACACGAGGACGACGGTGACGAAGCACAGAACCAACACCTTGTCGTTTCCCATATGTGTCATTGTTTTGCATGACTGGCTGTCAAGCTGCTCGCCGCACAAATCTTTGTTGCCCAGGAACGAGCTGGCGTTGAAACTGGAATAGACGTCGGGGATCGCCCCCTCGAGTTGATTATTCGACAGGTTGAGGGAGGAGAGGGACGGCAAGATCAGAGCGGGTATGGAACCGGAGAAATGGTTGTCCTCCAGGCGCAGCTCCAAGAGGGCGGTGGCCTTCGACAGGGAGTAGGGGATGAGGCCGGTGAAGGCGTTGTCGTTGAGCCACAGCTTCTTGAGACGAGTCATGCCGTCGAAGAAGTCGGTGGGGATGGCGTCGGAGAAGTGGTTCCGGGACAGGTAGATGGCCTTGAGCGCATGAAGGCGGCCGAGTGGAGGAATGGGGCCGGAGAAGGAGTTGTTGGCGAAGTTTACTATTCGAAGCCCGGTGAAGCGGGAGAGCGCGTCGACGTTGATGCTCCCAGAGAGGCCCATTTCGGAGAGGTGGAGGGCGGTGACGATGTCGTGGAGGCAGAGGACGCCTCTCCAGGGGGAACTCGGATTGCAGGGGTTGGAGTTGGTGGGCGTCCATGACGACAACGCGGTGGCGTTCGTGAAGGAGTCCTTGAGGAGTAGGAGGGCGTTGGTGTCCGACAAAGGGGCCAGCTCCGGAGCAGAGTAGACAGGCACTAGCAGTAGGAGGAGGAGGAGGAGGAGGAGGCGGTGCCGGGGGTGGCAACGGTGGTGGTGGAAAAGGAGGGCCAAGGCAGCGGCCATGGGCTGAGCCGGGATGGAGGCCGCTGTTTCCTTCTTTTTCTCTTCTTCGGACATGGGGGGAAATTAGAGAGGAAGAGACAAGGGTCGGTGGAACGGGAAGATTGACTAAGAATAGGGAGCGGGAAGCAGAACACAAACGTCAACGGTTTCCAGGTCGACAATGTTGACCTAGTCAACTACATAATTTTGCTCGATCAGATTATATTAATTAATGATGGGCCTAAATCAGGCCAACTCCTCCTCACTTATGATGAAGCCCAAAACGTACTTTGATGAGTGGCTGTCGTGTCAAGTGCGATTCGTATTTGGTGCGATGTGACGTTTCTCGTTTCTCCAATAACCATGGCAGGCTGGCACATTGAGACCAAAAAGACGGGAGACATCACATCAAAACTCGCAATCTCGTGCGATGCTGCAACATCGGATGGCAATCGTGAGTGCCTAATTTCATTTCCATCGATAAGGCTAAACCGCCGTCGGTGGCAAACCAAACCGGAAACGAACCATTCAAAACTAGACTTGGAATCGATCAACGAGCCAGCGGTTGCAAATCGAACCCAAATCAGGCAACGGTTCGGAATCAAAACCGAAGTGAACCGAACGTACGGTGAAGCAACAACCTCTTGTTTTGAATGGCATACGGTGCGATCCTGAATTATTCGTTTAATTTTAATTGTAATTAATGTTGTAGCTAATGGGATTGGTAGTGGAGCGTAGGGCCCACAGGTTGGGCATGGTGAGGGGTTACTATCTACGCTCGGACTCCTGAGGTGAGTTGAGATGATGCTGATGAAGACGGGAGTACTTTGTGTGATCGGTGGCCTCCATGCCTCAAACTCGAAACTCGGAACTCGGACCCTTATCCAATTACTTCTTCCTTTCTTTTTCTAGATTTAGTTGAGATTAGGGTTGCTAACGTAAGTATCTTTAGATTTCTTAATTCAACTAGTTAACTCAGAGGAAAGGATAAAGAATTCTACTCCGAAAACGTTTGATTGCTTTATAAATATCATACATACATACATACATACATACATACATATATATATATATATATATATATATATATATATATATATATATATATATTTGAATGCTCCAAATATGTAGTCTTCAGGATTGAAGAAAATACTTCATGATTTATATGCATTGAGGTTGAATTTTTATTAAATCAATAGATGTATTTTATTATTATTATCATATAATAAAAATTTTAAGTTTGTTTACATCCATGGATGTAAGGGCATGCAACTATACGAATCTTGTGTCTCTGTTTTAGATGTATCTTTTAGTATTGATTTATTTTATTATTTTGGTTACATGATTTTTTTTCTTTATAACTAAACAATGTTATTAAAAATAATGATCCAATTGATTTGGTTTGTTAACAAGTTGATTTTAATATCGTAAGAAAAATTTTAAAGTCAAAGGTGTTAGCTAGTTTAGTTGGTAAAAACTTTGATAATTTCTCGTACGATTATGTATCGAATTTTGTCTTTTCCATTTATGTTTTACCAAAAAAAAATCATCTTAAGTTCAAATATTTTCAGGAAGCTACATAGAAATTGTTTTCTTCTTCTGATTATGAAAACATGTAACCAAATAATATAGTTTGATGGAATGTCATCATCGTAAGGAAACCAGCTGGAAGTGTTATCGCTTGTTCATTTGCGTGATTAATATGTCTAATATCATACCATTTTTGACCATCACTAAAATCTCTTTCATGATTAGTACTCTCGTCATATCTTATTATTCTTTTTAGTTTACTTAATGTCTAGAGCTCTCGTATTAAACCTGAATCAAATTTACTGATATGATCTTTTTGACACCCAATTAGTATCCCAAAATGAATAAAAGAATGATTGTGAGTTTCAACTTTAATATTTTTGACAAAAAGTCAAATCCTATTAAGTTATAATGATTACAACTCACACATCACCAAACTCTCGATACGATGAACACATGGATTACATCGGATGAAGGAGTCAAACCAAATGATGGGAATCGAGAAGACTAATAACGTAACTGGGGTTAACTATGTTAGCATTGTCTTGGATCGTTAGTCTCATCATGGTTAGGTCTACTGGTGGAGGAGCAACGCTTACAACGTGCAAAAAGATGTCACCGGTTTCATGAAGTACGTGGGGCTCGCATGTTGGGATCATATCGAGTTAAAGGCACACTACCAACTTCACCTCGTTCATATTTGCATCTTAATAAAATAATCTGATCAATTATGATTATATTGATCTGATGGTTTCATTTGGAAGGAACATTAATGGTGTTAACTTATTACAACATTCATGAGACCGACCGTACGAGGTTAAATTTGATTCTTCCACTAAACTTATTTGTCATTCATTCTTTCTTGTTGTTACTAAAATATAAAATCACATGCGATTGATTGATAAAATAAGAAAGAAATTATTAGCAAAATTAGATCTTGCTTATACATATCATAACTCGTCTTTGTCATTTATTTATTTTTTAAATAAAACATGATTTCTTCCTCTAATCCCACCCATTTGTGACCCTCAACTCGAGTCGAGTCGAGGTTAATTTAGGTGCATGTTTAGAAAATTCATATTAATGATTGTTAGGTATATTGATTTTTATATTAATCAATGTCTTATAAGCATTATTGTTACCTTTTACCCTCAAAAACATCTTTAGAGAACTATCACAAAAGGACAAATTGTGTGAGATTATCTAAAATGAATATTAGCCTTATAAATCTCATAGAATAAACTTAGTAATAATTTTGAATCCCTTTTCCGTGTGATTGATGTGGATCATCTCCTTCTTCGATCATAGCAAAGGTGTGAGTAATAGATAACAATAGTGGTGGATTGGGTTTATCGAGTTAATTGATTATATTAGATCTGCTTAAATTGAGTTAGATCGAGACAAACTTAGATATACAAATTTATTTTACCATTGCAATTCCAATATCAATCTCCCTCTTACGAAAGAGTTTGTTAAGATCGACTTCGCCAACCAAACGAGTAGTCATAGATTATGTTCAAATTTTATTAAGATTTGTCATCGTCGTCATCAAGTACCGAATTTTGTTTTATATCGACTACCAACATGTTAAAATATAAATTTTTATTTTTAGTAGTATATTATACTTTTGCATCACGGAGAACTCACTTAGGCACAATGGATGATGCATAAACAATGATTTATATACAATTCCAATTGATTTTAGCACTTGCAAGAATCGATTTCCACTTCTCTCTAATCTTCAAAAATATTATTTATACGAATATTTCACACCATTTACACACTCACTCCATCATATTAAAATATTTATTTTCTTCGTCGTATATTAGTTGGGTACAATCTTCAGCACCAAACCACAACATTATTCGTAGAATAATTTCGACATTTTGAATGGAAAATGAATAGAGGACAAATTTGGCCTAACATTTTAGAGAGAGAGAGAGATAGTGGCTTCCTATTTAGCATTAAAATTGTGGTTGGGTAATTGCAACCTCTCACCCACAGACACACACCCGCGCGGCAATTCCAAGAGATCGACTGTTGGCTCCTAAGAAGTCACATGTGAATTGATGGCCTCAGTCCCACCTTTGCCTCTCGTTCGACCTATCTATCTCCACGGCTTAAGTCACGAGTCCACATAGTCACGCCACAATTAGACTATACAAATCCATTGCATCTATCCAAATCCATCACTTAAAAGGGAAAAAAAAATATATTATAACAAAAAAAATGTGTAACTCATGCAATATAGAAAAGATAAAGATAGGAGAGAGAAAGAGTGATGGTGTTCTATTATCTAACCTAACATAACAAGACAAATTATATCCCACATGAAATATATATATATATATATATATATATATATATATATAATATCATTTTCGTACCTTCAAGTTTTTATAAGAGAATTTAATACATTATCATCAGAATAATATTTAAAGTATAAAATATATCATAAATATCTAAAAATAACTCAAAATTTCTCCTAATAATACTATATATATATATATATATATATATTGAAGTTATTTATTTTTATCTTTATTTTCTATCACCAATATTTTTAATAAAAAATAATTATTAAAGTCGAACTTATTTGTTCGATTGGAATAAAAAAATCAAAAATCGATAGACCTTTGACCAGATTGATTGGTTTACTATATAGATAGTTCGTTGTTGTGATTCAATGATTAGATAGTTGAAGAGTCCTAAAAAAATATTAAAATTAATATAATTCATATGATTATTTTTTTAATGTATTTAAAAGGTTTACGATGCGAATTTAAACTCCACTAAGTTTTTTACAAGGTTATGTTATTAATTCGGACTCTAAACTCTTTGTGACAGTGCTTTCAAGAATTCAAAACTCTCAATTTTTATCTATTATCGAATATATTTAAATTCATAGATGTATGCAATAAAATAATATTATTCTTATATTTTATACAATACATAATTATAGTTTTGGAATAATATTAGACATGTGATTTGATCATCGACCCACCGGTCTAACGAATGATCCGTCGATCCGAGACTCGGACTCGATTTTGATGGCCGTGGAAGGAAGGAATGTGTACTACACTAAGCACGAAGTTTAAAGAAGATATCAGGACACGATTACTTTAAACGTGATCCGCATGACATGACATGGCATGGCGAAACCAAACTACGCATGCATGTACGAAGGTGTGTACATACGCATGCGGGCGATGATGGATGATGCGCGATGGGCGTGAAGGATGGTGCACATGAGTTGGCATCATCCGGACTCGCACCGTGGCAGCATCTATCTCCCCGCTTTATCGAGCCGTGCCGCTGCGGTGTGTGTCTGTGTCATGTGCTCATCTTCTCTGTGCTGGTTTTATTTTGGTGGACTTTTGTCTGCTAAAGACACCACGTGTTTGTTTGGAGGCCCTCTTTTTCTTCCTCCGCTTCCTTCCTGTGTTCTTTCCATCGGCCTCCCTCATTCCCTCCTTTCCTCCACTTGAACCAAAAGAGCACGTGATTCTTGACCCGTTCCTCGCTGGTTACTCCCTTTCGCTCTCACCCTACAGCCGATGCCGATGCACAGAGACTATAAAACAAAAGCCTAGAGATGAGTGGGGAGGAGGCACAAATGTTCAAATTGACCCGAGGAAAGGGAGAGGAGGAAGAGGAAGAAGAAAAGGAAGCGACGTTGGAGGGGGAGGAGGAAGATGGCAGATCAGAAGATGGGAAACAACAAGGGGGAGAAGTCCAACTTCTCGCTCACATGCAGGCTCTTGAGCCAGTACTTGAAGGAGAAGAACGGCTTCGGTGGCCTTGGCCTTGAGATGGCGGCCGCTAAGCCTCTTGATCAACAAGCCAAAGGTGAGATTTTTCCTTTTTCCCTACAGTTCATTTCTTCTTCCTTTTCATTAGCCCCAAATAGAATTTTCCTGATGTCTGATCTATAGCTTTTTTTTGTTCCTTCATGAGATTTAGATTTGGTTGATCTTTGTTTCAGGTAAATCTCGGGCGCCCACAACCATGAGCCTGTTGCCGGGGGCGGATGTGTCGGGAGATGACCAAACTCAGAACAACGAAGACGAGAACCCTCTCAAATCCATGGATCTCTTCCCCCGGAACTCTGGCTTTGACTCGGGTCTTCTGCCCAAAGAGGAATCGGGCAAGACCCCGGAGATTAAGTAAGTCTTCTAACTTGCTCCGAGGATCGCCTCATCCGATAACTGGAGAAGCTAAACCAGATGGTTTTACTGCTGTCTCAGGCGACAGACGGAGAAGGGCCAGCTGACGATCTTTTACGGGGGGAAGGTGCTGGTCTTCGACGACTTCCCGGCCGAGAAAGCCAAGGATCTGATGCGGATGGCGAGCAAAGAGAACATCTCATCTCAAAACTTCAGCTTCTCCACCCCCCACCCCGCCGCTGCCGGAGCCGACTGCCCCCCCAAGCCTGACCCCATCTCACCGGCCGATAGCCTCGCCAAGGCCACCGCTTCTGGTAATTAATCCTTCTTCCGTGGACAATCTCCTGCCCAATTCATTACGACTGGCGATGCTAACAGCTGCTTCCGGATGGACTGCAGATATGCCCATAGCGAGGAAGAACTCCCTCCATAGGTTCCTCGAGAAGAGGAAGGACCGGTGCGTACTTCAATCTCGAGTGTCCATGATGTAGTACCACAGCTGAAACCTCACGTTCTTGTCTCTGTTAACAACATGTTTCAGAATCAACACCAAGGCGCCGTATCAAGTCCATGGCTCGTCGGCGGCCACCAACGAGGCCAAGCCAGAGTCCAGCCAGTCCTGGCTCAACTTAGGCCGACAAGTCCCGCAGGCAGAGCACGGTTCGGAGACCAGCAAACAGCACATGTATCGGTGTGAAGGGAAGCTCGTCTGACCAGCATCTCTGCTCTCCCACTTCCATGTCAAGAACTTTTAACTACGGTGATCCATTCCTAGATCTGTTATCTATGTTTGCTAGCCTCCATTTTCATCCTCTTAGTGCGAGGATGATCCCAGTAAGCGAGGTGGTAGTGTTGTTTCTTCTTGATCGATGCAGCCTATATTTTTGTAAGAGCTTCCTCGACAGGGAATGCTCTTGTTTGCCATTCAGACCTATTGAAATCTGCAGCAATATTTACGCTTAAATAATATCCATCTTCTTCAAGGAGACATGCAACCCTCTTGACATTCTCTTACTGCCGTTGCCTTTTCCTTCCCTCTTCTTCACCGTAAAGATTATGAGAAGATGATGTCTGGTTAGATTACGGTCAGGAAAGGCACTTGCAGAGATCACATGCAGCTATTAATTGGCTAGTGACAACTCCCCCTTCAGAGATGCAAGCTTTTCTTTCTTGCACTTCAAAACGTATTCGCAACCGACAATATCTAATGGCCATGTGAGAATCTCATGTTGAAATCAGTAAGCATGATCATGTACAGAACCGTCCGATGAGTATGCGATGTAGAAAGCAGAGTTTGGTAGGGATAATGGGTCCTGCTCATCTTCCCTTGCCCACCAAGCTCTATGGAGCCATGGAAATCTTGTAAGCAGCAGCCGATGCCGCTTCACTGCAAAGGCAAGCTTGCTTGCTTGCTTGCATGTGGAGACCTAACTTTCAAGTCGTGGAAAGTAGAGCGTCATCGAGCTTTGCTCGTCACGTTTTCCTCCTGCGCTTCTCCGCTCCTTTTTCTTAATTCACCGTCGCAGGGTTCCTTGCAGCTTCCTCGGAAAGAGATCGAACAAGAGAGACAGAGAGGGGGTTTCTAGGAAGTCGTCCCGCACTGTTCTTCGGCAGAGACTCGCGGGATTCGTGGTGGACTTGTGGCCGGCCGGATTCGAATCTCTCTCTCTCTCTCTCTCTTCGTCCTTGTTAGCTTGAGTGTCCTGTTTTGGTTCTTAGACTGCAGGATTCGTATCTCTCTTCGTTGCATTGGCTGTAAGAGACCAGTCAACCGTGGTGAAGTTTCATCTTAGGGTTCAAAAGCATTTAGTTGGGTCAAACATTCTAAATACTCTAAATATCTTCACAAGATCTCTTTGATGCTCATTTTTTTCTTATGATTAAATTAGTAAATATATAAAATAAAGAATAATAATATGAAATATAAAGAAAAGTAAATATTCTTTGATTTTAATTTAATTTAATTATGAGACAAGGCTAAGTGATGCTACTGTAGATAATTTGACCTTCTTTTATGCTCACATCACATCTAGATACTGTAACATTAAAAATAATAATCAAAAGTAATTTAACCTTTTACTCTCGAATCTATCGGAGATAAACTTTTGGGATAAGTGGAACATAGACTTTAACATGGAGAGGTTTATTGTGAATATTTATAAGGAGTATTATTTATTATTCTAAGTTACTCATCAACCTAACCTAAATCATGTGTTCGCTTCATGTATTAGATGTGTGTTGGGGGCTTTATGAAGCTTGATCAGAATGTAAAGGCAAAGAGAGCATGGATGCTTCGCGGAAGATATTTTTGGGGAATGGACGCACGTGTTTAACGAGGGAACACCAAAAAGGTGAGCCACCTCACCTCGGCTCCATCATTTTGTCATTTAATGTATATCATGAAGGAAGGTGATTTTTTTTATAGATAGATAATAGAAGAATATTTCGGTCAATTTGTTTGATATGCCACTCGTACATGTAGGAAGATCATTTCCCTGATTACGACTCCATCACATAATTCCAAATCAAACAATAAGAGAGAGAGAGAGAGAGAGAGAGAGAGAGAGAATCTTAGTGTACCGCAAAGCATACAATCATGATGTCGTGACTTAATTCGTACACGCAACAAAACAATTTTTTTTAATGTAGATTGTTTTATTTTTTCAGATGGACAAAAATGAGAGTTTGATTATTATTATTATTATTATTATTATTATTATTATTATTATTATTTTATTTTAAACGGTCACAATGCATTTGGTCAATTCATTTGTGAGTATTGAGAATGACAATTGGATTGACACGTACATGTCCACGTTGACAATCGTGTCGATTGTCCGCGTTGGAACCAAATCAATTTCTTTTAACGTCGGCAATGAGTACATCGACGTCAATGTTGGCTACACCCATTACAGTGTTATGACCCTCAAATTGTATTGAATTGATTGATTACAATAATCATTTTACCGTACAATTACAAATAAGAGGCTTCAAAGCATAAGACATTCCACTGGAACTTCAACAAGTTCTTATCTACATGTTCTCTCTCCCTAATAATTTTATTGGCTTTTTTTCAGTTGACTTTTTAGTCAACATAATGTCCATTTTATTCCATCACTTCCTCTCTGCCTCACAAGCATCTACGATCAACTTGCCAATCTTTCTTCCATCCTTCTTTCCCTTTTTCCTTTATCGCCCTCTTCCACCCCTCTCTCTCTCTCTCTCTCAGCCTCTCTTTCTTTCTTCTCGCTTCTTCCTTCACCACCAAAGGAAGTTGGTGCTGAAGTCACGGATGAGCTCAGAGCTCACGGGTACTTGCTTCCCATGGCTGCATGAAATCCTCACGTCAAACATGTGCTTACTTGCCTCCACCTGCAACGTATATAATATGCATACTTTCCCAAGACCACTTGCCACGGACCTCCCATCATATCACGCGTGGAGAAATGTCTCGACCAGCACCGACACCATGCCGGCAGACAAGCCTCTCACAGGCCATCGTTGTTCTTGTGCTATATATGGTCTTCCTTGTGCATCTTTATCTTGTTTTCACGTACATCTTGTTTGAAAGAATATAGTGAGAATTTATTATTGAGGAAGAGATTAAATGGCGGAGTTAAAATCTCCAAGCAGACGTCAGAAACGTCGCCAGCGGAGAAGAAGAAGAAGAACAACTCTTCGAGCTCATCCTTCTCTTTCTGTGACCAAACCGTGAGACATACAGTTATCTAATGAACCGTTGTTGATTCTTTGTGTCGCTGTTTATATTCTTTCAGAAGCTCCACAGAAAAGAATTCGAACCCAAATCTATGGGGCACTGATCCTCCACCACTTCCGCCAGTGGCGCCGTCATCTGCACCGGCGAGAAGAAGTCACACATGAAGTCGTCCATCAAGTCCGGGAACTCTCCGGCTCCCGCCAGCGCCGCTGCCGCCTCCTGCGAGTCCATGAACGACCAGTCGAGCGTGTCCTCGCTCCCGGCCGTGAACCCGTCCGAGGCATCCTCCGACGGGGAGCTCGCGGCGCGGGGATGCCACAGCTGCGGCGGCGTGGACGCGGAGGCCGCGTGGCGGGCGGCGGCGGCCTGGATCTGCAGGTGTGTGAGCCGCTGGGCCGTCCGGGGCGGGGGCGTCTCGGGGAAGTTGAGCCGCGCGAGGCGGCCGCGGAGGCACGCGGCGGCGGCGTCGAAGGCCCGGGCCGCCTTCTCGGGTGAGTCGTATGACCCGAGCCATATCCGCTTGCGGCTGTTGGGCAGCCGGATCTCCGACACCCACCGCCCCCATTTCCGCAGCCGCACCCCTTTGTACCGCCTCTCCCCCGCCGCCGGCACGCCGCCTTCGCGCTCCGTCATCTTCCTGCTCCCGACAGACAAGCCTCAGCTGACCTGCAGTATGTTCTTGCAAATCCCCAGGTGGCGCTGGTGATGACACGACTCGGAATGCCGTCGCCGATATAAGGTAGCGGCCAAGCGCGTGGTGAAGCGTGTCCGAGCGTCAAAACCGCGAAACGATGTACGCTTGCGCGTGGTCAATAAAAACAACGCCTCTCCTCCAACCAGTCTTTACCCTACCTGAACGCATACCTGCCGTACAATTGGGTTTCACCTGGGTCCCGGAGTAAATCGGCAATGGACACGAAAGGCAAAGTCAAACAGTAGACCTATTGTTCTACGTGTCGTAGTGACAGCGTGGGGAGTGGTGCGACTGCCCGTCTTCGTCCCCACCCGCGTAAGGCCATGCATGGGTTCCACGTGGTGCATTGCATCCCTCGCTACTGCGAACTCAACCATCTCCGGCAAATAGGTAAAAGCTGCTCCGTTGGCTCGCAGTCGCTGTTAAACGCATGCATGCGCCATCGCTCCCTTCGAGCGTATTCGTACGTAATAGCCTTCCGATACGATGGAGCTCAACTTTGATTCAGATGTTGACCCAATTGCCTAAAGTCCACGACATACGTGACTATTTATGTGTTGCAATGGCGATTTGTTCTCCGTTTACTACGAGCCGATCATAGTCGTCAGAGGTAAAAAGAGATCATAGTCATTAGTCATTTGCCCCACACTCAAAAACAGGAAATATCTTTACAGAGAAGGCAACATCGATCATTTTAACTGGTAAGGTATATTTCGGCCCAGGTCACGTCATGCTATAGTCAAATCAGTAAAAGAAGCACCTCCACACGCCGAGCCAATAACCGTACCAAGATGCCGCTCGGTATGTCCCGTCCCGATAAGCTCGGGACGATACCGCATGGCGTTGTTCCTCACGTCCCGGGACGGTGACCGCACAAAGGTACCATCTTACCCCTCGAGGATCGATCGTCATGTTAAACCCGCGTATGACCGACTCTCGTACAGTAGTATAAAAGCCCCTGGTCGGCATCCGGCCTGATGAAGAAAAAAAAAAGTAGAAAGCAGAACCCCACACTGACTTACTCATCGAGGGGCAACAATCAGTAACCACCCGATATGGCCTTATGTGCAGGAGAGCGGTCATCCCCTAAGCAAGATTATCTCGGAGAGATTGCCTCCCCCTGACGCACCGATCGGCATCCCGAGAGCCATCAACCAATTTATCGTACAACAGTCACCAACTAGCTTCTCGACCTCAGCTACCAACTCAGACGACCGAAGACTCCCGACATCGATCTGTGAACCAAGCCATGCTAACTCATCAGCCACGATGTATCTGTTCACCAATATTAACAAAAATATTTACACATCATATACAAGGAATTATAGCTTGTACGGTAACTTTGATAACGGTTTTAACTATAATGGGTGTAACGGCTTCAAAAAAAATTATATAAAAATAATAAAATTATAAAATTTTTAATCAAATTAAATGACTCTATCAAACCCAAGTTAATTGGTTTTAAACTTAGGATTTAACCATAACATAAATTATAATTGTGTTTTATTTTATTATATTTAACTCATTTGAAATCAAAATTATTTTTTTAAAGTCAAGAATCAAAATTGAATCATTCACAACATTCAGTTTGAAACCAACGAATTATCAAGCCAATTCGATTATAGTTCCAGCTTGATTCAATCCAAACGATGATAATAAAATAGAGATAATAATAAAAACATTGGACGTAACTTCAACTTCTGTACTCACAACACAATACAATATTTTTAGCACCATTCTGATTGGGGAGAGACAACAAAGAAAAATACAAACAAACAATAATATTTTGAAACTAAAATGTGCTTATTTCAATCGATAACATAGGATAATTTTACATAATCATTCTAACAAAAAAAAAACACATTGATCAATAAATTTTTTTAAATCGAATAAAAATAATGATATCATAAAATTTTAAATAATGATATTATAAAACTTTATATACTGTTGTCTATAAACTTATTTAATATTATAAATTGACTTATACATTTACAAACCTTTTTTTTTCTTTCTCTTCGAATCCTCTAAATTATTCTATATAGATTTATTCATCTATATCCTCATTCAGAAAATATTCTTTTCATACTCGTTTAATGTAACTCAAAATGATAATGAGCTACTAACGTCGTAATGATCATCAACAAGTTTTTTTTAAATAAAAAAAATATCTCATTATAATTGATACTTTCCTTATAATAAAAATCTTTGACTATAAATTTGACTTTATATCATTCAATATTATATTTTAAATTATATTTTTGTTAAAACTCATTTAACCGAGTCTTTTACAATTATCATGTAATTTTATGAGTTCACAAACACTATTTTAGCCTATTGATTTTAACTTTTTTTTTATTGTATCATATCATATTTCAAAATAGCTATTTTTAATAACTTGTGAAAACGATAAGAGGTCCTTTGATTCTTACGTCATAATATGATATTTATAGATACCGTAGGTCATCTTTTCCTATTTAAATCTTTTCAAAACTATTACATGTGATTGTTCAACAAGATTATTAGCAATGACAACATATAGGAGTTTATTAATATTATTTTATTATTTAGTAATTCGAGAAATAATAATCTATTAATTAAGAAATGATAAAGGAGTAATAACTTATATCTCGTTCATATTAAAATTAATCTTTCGATATTTTTTATTTTCACTAATTTTATCATTAATCTTACATTACCATTATCTACTACTCATACTACGATTAGGGTAATAAAATATGTATTCCTTAAATTTTTTAGATAATTAATAAAATATTAAAAAATATTCTTGAATCTAATTTTTTCATATGGATTGAAGATATTTATCTTTGGACAACCTCAAATATATAGTTGTCTCAAACTGAGTTTAATACTAGTACATAACTTAAATAGAGTTGATGAAATTGACTTATATGAACTCTGTTAAAAATATTTATAGTTGTCCAAAAAGCTTTACCCCATTAAGAGTCAATCATAAAAAAAATAACTTATTGTACTCCTAATTATGTCTATAAGAGTATGATTTTATCATTCAACAGTATTATTCTGTTGTGACATCTGGTAATACATATCGAATATAAATATCTAATTTTTTAAGTATCTAATAAAAGAGCTAAGATTCTAATATGATTATCATATTTATCATAAAATTTATCACCCCCTATTTGATATGATAATTTTAACATTTTTATCTTAGTATTTCTCAACATCATTTATATATTACTCAAGACTATGAAAACTTTCATGTATTAGATATACATAGTTATATCAATAAATATATTGATAGGTCAAATATAAATATGATAAAATATCATATTTATATGAAATGATGTACATATATCAATATAAATAAACCGAGGAAGTTCATATTCTTTTTATATACTTAGTTTAATTTTATATTATATGAAGTCAACGATGGTTTGATCGATATCAATCATACTACAAGTTGGCATAGTATTACCATACCGTAAAAGGATAAAACCTTTGCAGCCCTCGAAAACAAATGGCCATCAAAAGTAACCGCGACAAAGGAATCCACGATCCCCCGTCTCGAGAGAAAATGAATCGTCGTTTCCGTACCCGCCGGACTCGTCGTCGTACCCGCCTGTCCGTGGCTCGATGGCGATCACCGATGGAGACATAGCACGAACTACGAAGAAGCATCACGCAGTTGGACCTGTCTTCTTTTTCTTTTGTAAGATATCGATCGAGCATATGATGTAATGATAATATATGAAAGCTGGCTCGATCGATTCTATGATGAAACGAAGTTAATAGTATGCTTATTTTCGAGACCAATTTGCATCACAATAAGAAATATTAAAGTAATATCAATAATATATATAGTCTCATTAGTTCTCGTCTCCAATGTAAATATTCAGAGACGGGGAAGGAGGAATAAGGGAATGAAACGAGAGGAAGGAAAAGAAAGAGTTACAGGAAATTGGCAGGCTGGCGCGCCTTGCCCTTCCCATGCAGCAGCATTGCCCCTTCCTCTAGGGTTCCGCCTTTGGCCGGGGTGGATGCCCTCCGCCTCCCGCACGCCGCCGGCTCGCCCTCTGCCGGCTCCGTCCGCGACTCAGTCGCGGAGGCCGCGCCCCGTCGCGAGACGGATCCCAAGAAGAGGGTGGTCATCACCGGGATGACGCTCGTCTCGGTGTTCGGAAACGACGTGGATGCGTACTAGTAGAAGCTGCTGGAAGGGGAGAGCGGGATCGGGAACATTGACCGGTTCGACGCTTCCAAGTTCCCCACGAAGTTCGCAGGGCAAATCAGAGGATTCTCGTCGGAGGGGTACATTGACGAGAAGAACGACCGGCGGCTTGATGATTACCTGAGGTATTGCCTTGTCAGTGGCAGTCAAGCTCATGATAAGGTGTTCCTCTTTTCACATTTCACTATAAAGTATACTTTTATATTCACAAACCAGGGAATGCAATTGGAGATGTATTCTTCATGATTATAGTTCACTTATGAATTGCATGAGTGATGCTGTCCAGGCTCTGATTAATATTATCAATCATGATTGCAGTAGTGTGAAACTTTGTTTGGAATTAGAGAAAATCCATCAAAGATAAAATGGTTAAAAAAAATTACTTTTGGCTGATACTCGGTATTTTCTTAAAGTGTTACCATTCGTCTGTTGTTTCCTGAAAGATTTGCTTTCGTTTCTTTGAAAGTGAAAGAACCATTTCAATTGGGTTTTTCATGTTACGTTTTCACAAGCATTGCCTATGTGGTTGACTTGACTCAAAACTTTCAAGTGTCTTCTTGGATTTTAGAAAGAATATAGTTATGCCACTACTGGATTATGATAGTTGCTTTAATTGCGTCTTTGATGTTATTTTGGTATGGGAAAGATTGGGAAGAAGAAAGCTTTGTTTTAATTCATCCTTGAGGTTGTCTATTGATAGGGGATAAGATTTCTACAACTGCTTGAGGAAATCTCTATAAATAGAGTTCATGTACAATGCACTTTAAAGATGCAGAGTGTTAAAGAAGATAAGATTTCCACGATTGCTCGAGAAAATCTCTCCCAACTAACCGATAGAGGATTGGAAATATTATTTTAACGCAAGAATTCTGATACCATAATAGATTGAGAGGTGATGAAAGAGATTGACATAGTTGCATTAACATGAACTCTATTTATACAGGGTAGAGGGAAATATTTCCTCTATCAAGATCGGTTAGTTGAGAGAGATTTCCTCGAGTGGTTGTGAAAATCTTATCTTAAGTGTAACTCATCATTTGCATAGAGACAACTGAGTTTCCAATTTGCTAGGCAGAAGGCAAAGAAACAAATAACCATATTTAAGTAGCATAAAGCTGAAGACATCTTTAGTGGTCCATTTCACTAGTTTATGCATGAGAGTTTATTCTTACATTTTATTAAGCAAACAGTAAATTCAATAATTTATTTGCAGAAACAAGAGACAGATAAATAGTATGACAAAGGTGCCAAATAATTATGTACAGTGAGCAACAGTCTTTTCCAATCTTATAAAGGAGAACTTAAGTTGCAACAATTTTTTATCATGAACTTCAAGCATGTTTGCTCAACTGCAAGATGCTATGGTCATCATCATGAGTGTGCATATTTTGTATCATCAATTTAAATAAATTAGTATTTAAAAAGATGATTGTACATAATCACTTGCATATTTGTGCTACCTGATTTCATCCCTAGGGCAGTTGACCTAAGAAAATATTATGCAAAATGCTTCTGCTAATGTATATTGGGATATATATTTGGAAAGCAATAACTTTAAGCATCATTCTAGTGTGAAAATCTTAAGGTTGAGTCAAGCTTAGATTAATTTAAATAAGCTTGATGTAAATTTAATCATGCTTTATTTCACTAATGATTGTCACTTAAAAACTGCTCCATTTGTCCGCTCTGATTAAGGATGGTCTATTCATTCTCATTCAAATGTGTAACAAAACCAAGCTTGATGGAACACTTAGGCTCAAAATCAATCTCATGCTGTGCCCAGAGGAACTCTGGGCTTCATCAGGCTTGACTTTGTTAGATCCGTAGTTCCGTACTATACTAGTTGGGCACGGAGATATTTCTACAGTTTCTTTCACCATGTAGATAATGATCAAACTGTAATTGTTCAAGCTTTCTGGATCAGTTGCCATCAATCATCAGCATCGTACAATGATTTCTCCAAGTTTGACTTGTGATATTGCTCGGTGGAGCTGAAGGACTGGAAAAATGCTAATTCTTCTGCTTGGGACATCTTGACCTGTTGTAATCGTTGTCTCTGTTGTCATCATCATCTTTGTCATTGTTGTGCATTTATTTTTTTATAGATGATCTTGACCTATTTACAATTTGTCAATCTTCATTCATGTTCCATCTCTTATTGAATCATTTTTTGCCAAAACCATGTATTGGTGCCAGATCGACAAGGTTCGAGCAGGTGTGCTTATTGGAACAGGCATGGGTGGCCTGACAGTGTTTTCTGATAGTGTTCAGGTTCTTATACAGAAAGGCTATAGGAAAATAACTCCATTTTTTATTCCTTATGCCAGACCTAACATGGTTTCTGCATTGCTTGCTATGGATATTGGTTTTATGGGTGTGACTTACTCCATTTCAGCAGCTTGTGCAACCTCCAATTGTTGCTTTTATGCTGCTGTTAACCATATTCATCAAGGTGAGGCTGATGTAATGATTGCTGGTGGTACTGAAGCTGCAATTATTCCAATTGGTGTTGGTGGGTTTGTTGCATGTAGAGCACTGTCTCAGAGAAATGATGATCCAAAGACTGCATCAAGGCCATGGGATAAAGATCGAGATGGTTTTGTTATGGGTGAAGTTGCTGGAGTGTTGGTATGATTTGCCATATGATTATCTGCTTTTATTGTTGCTTTTAATGTTATCTCTCATGTTGTGCATCTTATCTATAACAAATGTCTTTGATTATTAAATAGATATAGCTTCTAACTAGTAGTGCTCTGGCTAAAATAATTATTTGAAAATATGTTTCATGCTTATGGATTTCTATTGGTATATCTTTTATTTTCTTGTCATCACTTAATTCACTTATCATCATTTCCCAAGGTTTTCGTGAGATTGTAAGATTGTTTATTTTGCCTGTTGGTTGGAGAAGTGCTTGGAATAAGTCTGGAAGAATTGGGCTCCTGGATAATACGTCATGTTTATATGCATAGCATTGTTCAAGTGATGAGTTCAACATAGTCATGGAAATATAATATATAAGTTAATATTTAAACATTACAATTTTGTTCAGTTATTTCAAACAGTTAAATTATTGATATTTGATTGGTTTCTGCCTTATTATCATGCCAGACATTAGATGTCTAAAGTGTCAAATTTCCATATTAGAGAATACTTAGAGACCAAAGTAAACAATGCACCATATATTACTTGTATAATGTGGTTAACCACATGAGTTGTTTTCTCTGTATATTTTGTTTGCCAATCTATTCATGATTGTTTTTTGTTGTTTCTTACTATGTGTCCTGGAAAAGGTTCTGGAGAGTCTTGTACATGCGATGAAGCGCGATGCACCAATTATTGCCGAGTGAGTATCTGGGAGGTGCTGTGAATTGTGATGCCTATCATATGACAGATCCTAGAGCTGATGGGCTTGGAGTTTCATCTAGTATTAGGAAAGTCTTGAAGATGCTAGGGTGGCACCAGAAGAGGTAACTCAATTATCTTTAGCAGTGTGAAGCATTCAAATTGATTTGTTCTTTTATTATCATGCATGTGGAACATTTTCTTACCTGTTTGCTATTTCATCAAAAATATTTGCTGGAGTTGGAAACTATATTAGATGTATTTCCACTCATCATACTAAGTGCCAATTTTGTTTGTGTGTGCACCTGTACACATGGATAGTTCTGTTGCTATCTATTAACCATGCCATTCACGCAGCAGCCTTCATCCTCAACCACTTTTTATGCGTAATTCTTTTACATAATTCGGCTTTGTTAATGGCAACTATCTTGGATATCCCATGGGCCAGCATTCTTTTTTATTATTTTCTAGTTAAGGAACTCCAAGCATGTCTGAACCTCTTCAGATGTTTTCCTCGTTTTAGCCTTGGTTGAAGACATCAAGGATTTGACTCATCAGTATATCTCCTTTTGTGTGCAGGAGCATGTCTGTGTATATTTGTGGCTCCCCTCATGCACTTGACTGCCCTTTGCATTGTTAATTAGAACTACCGATGATTCAGCAGAATGGAAGAGATCATAAATTGTCCAATCATCAACGTATACAGATTTATTATGCATCTGCAGAACTCTTTTTTTTTTTTTTTTCCCTGCATGAAATACATCTTTTAAAAATACTTTCTCCTGTCAGTGAGATGTCATAAATTTAAATTTTCTTTCATGTCCATTCATTGAGTTTGTTTTATAATTGCACCATTCTGGTTTTGTACTAATTCCATCTGAGTGAAGTTCCATTCAATTTTTAAATTAAACCTTTAAAGATGCCTTTCATAAATATTATATGTAATCTCATCATTTCTGCTTGGTAGACATCAAACAGCTAGTTTTAATGGCATCCTTCCAGTTGCCACTCTAAAAGATGTTGTGGCCACAGAGAAAGTTCTGTTGCAAGAACAATGTAGGTGTCATGTTTTTCATCATGTCTTCTGACTAAGATGTTCTTCATACAGGTTAATTACATTAATGCTCATGCAACTTCCACCCTTGTGGGTGATCTAGCAGAGGTAAATGCTGTTAAGCAAGTCTTTAAGGATCCATCTGGGATTAAAGACTTGTGGGTGATCTATAGCAGAGGTAAATGTGGTGGTACTTGCACCCTTCAAGCCATGATCCTGCTTGGCTAGTCGTACCCGTTCTCATACCCGCCTGCGCGTGGCCCCCAAGCTGTCACTGGCTGTTTCTGGGACCACCACCCGTGAGCGACTTTATAGTTCACGTAAGCCATGGAGAGAGAAGCAGCAAAATCTCCACGTACCCTCCCTTCTCCCGTCACACCAAACAAACCAAATAAATTGTTAATTATAATAAAATAAAATAAAAATCACTGACAGAGCCACAGCCGATTGGACAACGATAGATAATAAAATCATTTTTTAGAAAAAAAAAAAAACGTTCTGTGAAATTTTTTTAAAAATAAAAACACTCATTACAGATTTCTCAAAGCTAAAGATATTTTTCAGAAATTTATTCTAAAATATTTTATTAAACTTATCATTTATCTATCAATTTATCGGTTTAATCAAAGAGGAGAAAGAAAAAAAAAGGAAAAGGGGCAGGAATAAATCGTATATATATATATATAATTAAATATATGCGTCAAATCGATTGACTTATTAATCGGATCGATGACGCGGTGAGTGGAAGGCGGTCCGGTTGGACGATGGGTCCAGAGTCAGCTCTCCGTCTCGGCGATCGGTCCCACTCCTCGCAACCGAATGTGACGCGCCCAACGCCGCGATTCACACGTGCGAGGGCCCGTCCGGGACGTACGCTGACGTCGTCTGTTCACAACCAACGCAACCTCCGTCGAGCCCACCAACTGGTACCGTTATATTCCCTTGGGATTTCAGGAAACGATATGAGAAAACGTTGCATACGTGCATCGTATCGGACGCCCAAAACGCCCGTCAAAAACGTGACGCCGGTCGGCGGACGAATCCCTCTCCAAAAGAAATCCCTCCTCTTCTCGGCCGGCCGCCGCCGCCTCTTCCGATCCCTCCCTTTCTATCCTCTCCCTCTCTCTCGCCCTCTTCCCGTCTCGTGCCGTCGCCAGCCTCCCTCGCTGTCGCGGCAAAGCCCAGATCTTGGCGTCGACGATGGAGGACGACGACGACGCCCTGTCCCCGTCGCGTTCGCAGTCCCAATCCGCCTCCAGATCCCCGTCGACGACGTCGTCGCCACCCCCTGTCTCCGTGGTGCCCCCCTCCTCAGACCCCTCGCCCCACGTACGCAACGGCCGCGTCGCGGAGCCCGTCACCGTCGCCGCGCCGCCGTACCATGCCCTCGCCCTTGCCCTCTCCACACAGCAGCAGCGCCCCTCCCCCGCCGCCGTAGTAGGAGGAGGAGGCGGCGGCGGCGGCGGGCGCGAGGACTGCTGGAGCGAGGGCGCCACCTCCACCCTGATCGACGCGTGGGGGGAGCGCTTCCTGGAGCTCAGCCGTGGGAACCTCAAGCAAAAGCACTGGCAGGAGGTCGCCGACGCCGTCACCAGCCGCGACGGCTACACCAAGACCCCCAAGACCGACGTGCAGTGCAAGAACCGCATCGACACCCTCAAGAAGAAGTACAAGATCGAGAAGTCCAAGATCTCGGCCTCCGACAGCTCTACCACCTCCTCCTGGCCTTTCTTCCACCGCCTCGACCTCCTCCTCGGTCCCAACCACAAGCCCACCGGCGCCCTGCCGCCCTCCAGCACCAAGATACCCGCTGGCATCCCCGTCCGGCCCCCGGCCCGCCTCACCCAGCTCATCCCGCAGCGGCACCGGTCCAGCCACCCGGCCCTCAACAAGGCGAGGTCGTTGCCGCCATCGGTGTCCTCCAAATCAGCAGACTCGTCCGCGGACTCTTCCGACGGTTTCCCGCCGCCACCGCCGAAGGAAGCCAACGGCAAGAGGCAGCGCCAAGAGCCAGAGGAGGGAGAGGGGGAGGAGGAGGAGGAAGGGAGGGCGGCGGGCCTGCGGGAGCTTACGCGGGCGATACTGCGGTTCGGGGAGGTGTACGAGCGGGTGGAAAGCTCGAAGCTGCGGCAGGCAATGGAGATGGAGAAGCAGCGAATGGAGTTCACGAGAGAGCTGGAGTTGCAGAGGCTGGAGTTTTTTATGAAGACGCAGATGGAGCTGTCGCAGCTGAAGAGCCACCACCACCACCATGGTAGTAGTAGCAACAGTAGGAAGAAAAGGATGGATGTTGCAGGTGGCGGCAACAACCACCACAATCACCATGATACCAACAACAACAACAATAGCATCGACAACAGTGACAACAATGGCTAGTGCAAGCTAAAGGAACCTCTTTGCTAGTCAGTAGTTATCAGCATCTCGTAGTCATTCACCCCCATCCATATCCTCCACCTCTCAAACATCGAGTTGGATGATTGTATTCTAATCCTCCCTCAGCCGCATTCTATTTGAATCTTATGAATTCTAATCTATGAATGTGATGTTTCTGACAATCTATCCTGGAAATCAGTTAGCAGAAAAGATGATGGCAGAAGAATGAGAATGTCACTCACAATTCTTCACTGATTACACTATTTTACTCCATTGTTTTCATTAAAGATGAGAGACTGAGGAAGAAAAGTGCACGGCAATATATTGATTTGGTCGCAACTTCTTTTCTGGCAGGAGGCTTCACACAGTGTGATCCATAGAAACTACCAATAGCTTCATTGGGCATTCAGTTTCTGTATGCTGCAAAAGAGTCACTTATAGATGTCAAAAGTGGATCTATTGAGCCAGCTTTACTGTTAAGATGCATGAACTGAGTGAGCTTTCGGGATTTGACACTCTCTTGCGGATACCAAAATCATATTGTCACGGACTAAGCTGGTTTTGCCTAAATCGTGCGACACCCTTGCGTGTCTGTCCGCAAAGGTCAGCCTCCCCGAAGCTTCCCATTGTCCCTTAGGACCAACAAAAGAAAGAACGGGCTAGAGAGAACGCCTCAATCGGGAGCTCTGAACAGTGGCACAACAAAGGGTAAAATGGTCCATTACAGATCGAAAATCTCACACACGTGTCCACATGACACAACCTTTATTTACAAGCCTAAAGAAGCCACCAACCCAACTAAAATGAGACTATTAAGCCTTCGACCGCCCCTCTACATACTGTACAAGGCATGAACATGCCAAGAGACACGGACATACATGAGCATTACATCAAACATCTTGTTTAGAAGTTTGTCCGTGACAATATGGTGGATGATGAACAAATGAAGTATGAGAAGGTTCCAAAGAAGTTTTGTTCATCAGACCATATTCATAATTTTTTTGTTGAATAATTTTGGTATTATTTGGAAAAAGGTTTACATATAGTGTCAAAACCAAAAATACTTTTTTTTTTTTTCAAAGATCCTAAATTGATATCAATTGGCTCATATATTCTGCCTTTTCTTAATGGCATGATTCACTACTCAGTTCTGTACATACATTTTCAATTTATCCAAATATTGTAAATATTTGGAATCTTTTTTTTTTCAAAAAAAATAAAATAAAATTATTCTAAGAAGTACTAATATAACTCTAATCACGTTCATCCAAGCGTAGCAAACAATACGGATCAAGTGAATCTAACATAAATGATTTTACGTAAGTGGTCAACTAATATGTATACTTGTTCGTTCGATGTATAAATTAAATTTATTATTATTATGTGAAAATTTTATGAAGACGAAATTTTTTCATATATATATATATATATATATATATATATATATATATATATATATATATATATATATATATATATATATATATATATATATATATATATATGAGAAATTTTCGTCTTCATAAAATTTTCACATAATAATAATAATAAATTTATACATTGAACGAACATATGTTTTCTATTTTTCGTTTTTTAACAGTGGTCTAAGAATATTTTGAATGTAAGGTACAATTAAAGGATATGTTTATGAGTTGGACAAAAGACAAACTGCAGAATCAACTTTGAAATGCCAAGGATTAAGTACAGATCCTCTTAATTACCATGGAAATCCTCTTGCCATCTACAAGTGCAAAGAGATAGAAGAATGAAACCTATCAGCTGCATCACATTCATCGAACACATGACATGCATACCTGATACCTTCAGCAACTCATTCTCGAGCTTTTCCAGTAATGGTGGAGGAGCGAGTCCGAGCTGGAGAGGGCGGGCACGCGTTGCCGCCGCCACCGTTCCGATGGCACGAACACGTGCCCTGCTTCTCCAGCACGGCTCGCCCTCCCCTTCTCCCGCTCTAACCCCATTTCTGGGTAAGTGCAGCAACACATGACAGTACCTCACTGCTACCGTGAGTATATAACCTGAAAACATGGCGTCTCGTGTTGGTGGTCGTCAGAGTTTAGGCTGCCGGAAAGGCTTTGGTTGATGAGATGTCATGGATGACGGTGTAATTGGGAAAGATCCCAGGGCTGTCTACCTAAGCACCTACCTCCATGGCCGCTGGATCAATGGCAGACCACCCACCACTGGTTGTCGAGGGAAACCCTCGGAGGAGAAGTGGGATCGATCACGGGAGACACATGGACTTGGTTGAGGTTGCTGCGTACATCTCCAGCTTACCGATCCCTTCAGCTGTGGACGCCATTGCTGATGACGTACAGCATGGACTTAGAACCATTTAAGCGCCAACACGCTGCGCCGTCCTCGGCCGTATCTTAATGGTGCATGTCGTGATGAACTCGTCATGGGTTGAGAGGATTTGGCTTGCTTTGACGCAGTACGAATCAGCGGTGGCCAAATGACTTGGATGATTACTTATTTAGAGGATAAGGAATCAGTGGCGGCCAAATTACTTGGATGATTACTGTGTTAGAGGATAAGGAATTGACGAATAGAAAAACTCCTACATGGAAAGAAAAAAAAATATCTTAAATTTCAAAATTTACTATTTTATGTATATTAAAATTTTAATGAGAAGATATAAAAGTAAATTACAATGATAAAGATAAGATTTTCTCAACGATACGAGGAAATCTCTCTATTCAGGAAAATACTCCATTCGAAAATCTTTTCTCCTGTATAAATAGAAGAGGGACATATTAATGTATTTAAATATTTTCACTTGGTATCAAAGCAGTGAGAAAAGCGAAGCTTCGTTCTTGCCTTCGGCCAACGACCAATGCCACTGAGAATTGGCACCGTTGTAACTAAATTTCTTTTATTTTATGATCGTGATATCTTCTTCGAAGAAAGGTCTCAGACAATATTAGAACAATAGTCATATTTGTAGCGTGTTAGGATAATTCCTTCCTGTCTCTTACCTTTTTTTGATAGTAAGATAATTTGTTAGATTTTCATATCTACTTATGGATGACTTGTCAATCATTTGGTGAGGTGAATTATTTGAGGATTTTATACCTATAAATATAAAACTATGTGTATAGTTTGGTGTTTTCTAAGGTTGAGGAGACTTTGCTGCTCAACTCAGGAAGCGAGTAGAAGAAGAAAACCCAACACGCCAAAGAGGGTGATCAAACGTCACGGGCATGATCTTGATCTTGACACGTATGCCTATCTTCCTTTATCCTCTCATTGGCCGCAAAGCAACAAATCGATTGAGCCCACACAACAAGACGAGCAAGCTGTCCGCTGTTCGCCGCCAGACGACAAGACTGCAGAATCCAACACGTGTCCTGGTCCCCCACCGCGGTGAGTGTGACTCGGCTGTGACGATGACGATGACGATATTAATATATTACCCGAAACTCCATCGCCACGAAGTTAATATCCGGACAACCGAGCGGCGGTGGATCCGTGCTCGACTGTTCTTCCCGAGCCAAGAAACAGTTATTTTCCGGACAACAATTGAAGTCATGGTGGAGCCCAGCATTGGCAGAGAGTATGCGACCTCGAGCGAGGATGTCCCGAGTTCCGTGTGAGACAGGAGATCAACCAAGCTCGGCGCCACACTGACGTGGACCGCCTGGCACCCGCACCAAACGACGGCGGTACCTGCACACCGTCGTCCCACGCAACCCTAAGTCCTGTGGGACCCACTTGGAGATCCACCGGATCGCGCGACCTCCGTCGTCCACGATTCCGATTCCCAGCATCGGCGAGGCATCTTCCTCGGCATGTACTCCCAGCATCTCCGCATCACATCGGTCCCTATCCAACGGCCCTGATCTGGTGTCTCTCCTCTATATACCCCTCGCCCCTGTGTGCTTCTCGCCGCAGCTCGGAGGGCGAGTCGAGAAAAGAACTCTTCCCATAATACACACCCATCCTTCGTTTTGTCCCGAAATGGACGTGCTCGATGTGCCGCCACTCGAGGCGGTGGCGTTCCGCCTCTACTCCCTCCCCGGCGCCGCCGCAGGCTCGGTGTGGGCGTGGGCCGCCGTCCTCGCCGCGGCGCTCGGCCTATGGGGCATCAGAACCGTCGGAACCAAGTCTGACGCCTCCTCCCCCCTCTCCCACTCGGCTCCCCGCTCCTCTTCCCCCCCGCAGCCTGCCATCCCCGGTCCCGCCGTCCCCGCGGAGCCGGCCAAGCCGCAGGCGGAGCCGACCAATCGCGAGGACTACAGGCCGATCGCGCGGCCTACCGGATGCCGCGTGGAGGAAGCCAGCGCGACCAAGGCCCGGTTCACGGCCTACTACCACGGCGCCTCCTGCAACGGCTGCGGCGCGGTGGAGGAGGACGAATGCCACGAGGGGGAGGATGGCGGCGCTCGCGGCGTCGAGTGCGGGGTAGCGGCGCCATGGAATCAAGGGTGGCGGTGGGAGGGGCTGACGGTGCGGCGGCGGTGGGACTTGGGATGGTATCGTTACCAGGATATGACGGCGCTTAACGGAAGCGTGGTGAGGTTGTGGGATGGGGCAGACGGCGGCTTGACGGCGAGGCGACGGCCGCCGCAAAATCCAATTTAGTGGGGAATACAACTTTGTGAGATGTGTAAATGTCTCTGCCATCAGTAAAAGTACAATTTTGCCCTCTCATTGATCAGAAAACGAGATTGGCGACCTTCTCATTCAATTCTTGCATTCGAGGTCATTTAAGACTTTTGAGAGCAGTGTGTCACACTCTTACGGTTCTTTGGTGGTTCACTTGCTCATTCAGCTAAAAATCCAAGGAAAAAACATATGCCTGAATGAATTAGTCAAAACAAAGTGTAGTTGGTTGATATATATAATAAGCTTTTGATAGCCAAAAAGACTTAAAATACTTGTATTATGCCAAGTTGGATTTATGAGGATTTCATCTATGAGATCATCCTATGATTTAGATATGGTCAAAAGTATTGAGAAGTTGTAGGGTAATCATATATCTTTGCAGTACAGTCCCTCTCATGAAGCTAATGTGGCTTAGATTGGAGTTTAGCATAGAAAAGTTATGCTTGGCATAGAATTCTTTTGACTTATGAAAGTGTCAACAGGCCAATTTACCTATTTAGAAGGGTTTTTCTTTAACATATCCTTGTAAAACATAGGAGATATAGGGATGATTTAATACATAATTAAGAAATCATATGTTTAAAATAAATAATATTATCTAATTGAAAAGTAAGTTGAAGAAAAACAGCAAGTATTATTGGCAAAGGAAAGATTTAAATTGGAGATCTTATGATAAACTGTTAAAGTTTTTATCAATTAGGCCATCTAATTATTTTAAAATATTGGATAATATTTTAAACTCTCAAATTTTATTGAGTGGATCTGGTACCTCATTGCTAGAGTAGTATTTTAGGTGTAGCAACATATATGTTAAATTGCTTGTACATTCAAATTAATTATCCTTATAATTGAGTTTTTTTTAACACCAGAAAGGTATAATGACACATTAACACCAACCTAACCTTATGTTTGGTGACTGCAGCAATTATTAGGCCATTTTTAATGCTCACCAAAACAAACCAGTGTTCCTCACTCTTTCTGGCCACTGTCATCCTGTGAGAAGAGGGAGGAAGACAGTGAATAAGTGCATCATTTACACTTTTTTTTTGTTTTTTGGTTAGAATCTAATAGCCTATAAAGCAATAAAACAAAGAGAAGAAATGATGAAATGTAGGATGTTCTTCTTATAGATCAGTGCAAGTTGATATAGAACATCCTAATAACATATTTCAATTCTCAAACACTAAAGACACCAAGTAATTTTTGTTCAATCTCCCAAGACTAATACATTGAACTAGTTTAAGATATTTTTTATCTAGATAAATGCCTTAGGATAATGTATAATTTAGGTGTTTCCATAAGGTGTTCAATCCCATTTTTCATCTTCAGTATTTATAAATCTCAATCCTAGTGCAAATTGTGCCCAAGTGCTTAGTCCAAATGACTTTGTGGTGGTCCTCCTCTTCATTAGCATACATGAATGCTTGGTTTATTTGGTGCCAAATCCCTGCTTACTGCAATCTAGAGGATCACATCCCTGCAATATATAATATAGTTTTCATAATTAAGCAAGAGAAAGGTACCACAATAACCTACTCTACTCAGGGAAAATATAGTTTTATCAAACTTAGAGCTAAGAATTATCTATGGGGCAGTTATCAATTAAAGAATTGTTACTGCTTCAGTACCTTTGCCATTAAATATAAGGGGAGCATGATAATTGACATGTCAACAATTATTTGTGCAGAGTCTTCTTGATTAAGGAACTAATGCAGAGATTTGGAACCATCCAAGTGTAGATTCAATATTTAGCTCACTAATATCTACTTGTAGCTCCATCATATAATATAATTAATCACCATGTGTTACATGAGGTTTTGTACTTGTGTAATATTGAAAATGGATTAGCACATATTATGTTATAACTTCTTGATGATAGATCCAGTGGGATGGATCTGATAAAACTGACCCAGACAACATAAGCCATTAGCAGTGTCTGAGAAAAGACTCTTTGGTGACATTTTATAAGGCTGATTTCCTCTATCATTAACAAAGTTAATTCACCAAACTAAAGGACTAAGTGTGATCAGATTATTATGTCTTGTTATTTGAAACTGGGAAGCTTTATTTTTTCTTCCCTTTTCTGAAATGTTTTGGGATATAATTTGGGGAATCTGTGTGTTTTAAGATGTTGCACTTTTTTATTTAAATCAGTAAAAGAATGAAAAGTAATTTTGTAATAATAATATATCTATTATCCACACAAAACTATCACACAACCACAATTTCAGCTACACAGCAAGCTTGCTGTTTGCAAGTGTCACTAAGCTTTAACCTGGAGTTCCAATGTCAGCTATGTGCATTTGTGCCAGTGGATTCACAGGCTCAACTGAGTCTAACAAAAAGAAGGAAAGATTCTGTCGACTCTGCAGACAGACAGACAAATAATCCAAAAGGTAGACTAATCACAAATACAAAACAACAACACTAAGTAGACCAGACCATGTTTCAGCAATCATTAGTTCCACAAAAGCTGTTGTTTGTGATCTTGAAGACAAGCCGGATCTGGAGTTAACCAGTATGTATCCATACTAGTGTTTATCTAGAGATCTCAGTCAACTCTTCCTTTAATCAAATAGCACACAAGGATGAACATTTAATCCCTTCACACCATGTTTCTTGCCTGTTTTTGGTGCATTTCAACTAATGTTTTCCTTGTCAACTTTCTTAAGATGTTCAAGTCCACAAGCAAAGCATAATCTCAAGTTTTGGTGCAACAAAATTTAGATAGCAAGCATTCCATTGAACAGAAGACCCACCGCTTAATTCACAAGCACAAAGATTACAAACAGAAGGAGGGGACAAAGCCAAGTGGGGGAAATGATTGCATAGGTCCATGCTGTGCCCTCCATGGCTCAAAAGTCTCCTACAAACTTTTTCCTGACTCCTTCCACTGCTTTCTTATAGCTACAAAAACCTGCATCATATGCACAGATCAAGATACAAACAAAGGTGACGGCAACTCCTTGTCTGCGACTGTCTTCTTCTTCTCTTAGCTTTCCTAGCAAGCTTTCTCCCCCATCTCACTTTCATCTGTCTAGAGAACTTATCACCACCCTGCAAACCATGTTTCTTCCGGTAATTACAATTGCGCAAGCGTAAAAAGACAGTCTTTTGCGTTCCAGTGGCCCTAAATATGAATGAAATCACTAAAAGCAGAGCCTTTTTATCACCAAAAAATATGAGTTAGGGTTTCCTGGCACCAAGATTTGGGACGAACCAGTCATAGACGGTGGGGGTTCTCGGCTCGGCCATCCCCGCTCCCTCAGCCACCGGCACCGGTTTTCTCCGCAACCGCTTCCAGTCTCCCCACGGCCCCGGCGCTGCCAAAGAAGTAGTTCAAACAAGGGGAAAAAAACTCGTTCTTGTCAGCTCCGCTCGCGAAACCTCTAGAAGAGAAAAAGGAGGGGCGGGAAAAGGAGAAGCAACTTACGCGCGAGGGGGGAGTCCGGGGCGCTGGCCGGCGAGGAGGGAGAGCGGGGAGAGGTGGCGGCGGAGGAGGACGCGGTGCGCAGGATGGTGACGCTGCGGGTGACCTGAGCAACGCCGCCAGCGGCGGCGGCGGCGGAAGAAGCAGCAGCGGAGGATGAAGGGGAAAAGGAGTTGTACTTGCGGAGCTTGCCGACGGGCGGAGGCCCGGCGACGGTGTCGTCCCACAGTTGGTCGAGAAGACCCATTTGATCCTTGGATGGAAGATAGAGAGGGCTCCAAGGAGACGCCTTTCTGTTGCTGTTAGTATTACTATGTTTCCAGAGGAGGAGAGGAGACTCGAGGGGTTCGGTAGTTATAGCAGCGGATGGGGTTGTATTTGTTTCGGATAAGCTCATATTTTCCCGTCCTTTTTATTTTTTTAGGCGGTAATAAATGTTAATAGAAAAGATAGAAGGTTTTAATTTCTTGACTAATTAAATATTCATATTGATTTGAATATATATATATATATATATTTATTTATATTTACATCCGTGCTTATCCATCGATTACTGATATGGGTTGAATAAGTTTTGTTGACTTTAGTATTCAAGAAATATGCTACTTGATTTTATGATTTTATACCTAAATTTTAATTTAAAGTTGAAATTTTGAGGTGGATGTTTGGAAATAAGTGATGAAAAGGAGGCGGCTTCCGAGATGATGGCCACCTCATGCAGATCATGACGTGTCGGAATGATTCTTGCTGGGAGATTTCGATTGGGCTCGGGCCCAGCGATCAGTGACGTGGGGCCCACAAGATGGAGAAAGGGTACACCCCCCCGGGGGTATGTGGATGTACCGTCAATAATGTACGGCATACGGGCGGGCAATCATCCAACGGCTGGTGGGACTCCTCCGGCGAGGGGACCGGGTCACGGTGGGTCCCATTCCGGACGGACGACGAGGTGAAAGAATACGAAAAAAGGAATAATGACGTCATATATGGGGTCCGCATCATCAGCGGGGGCGTACCGCGTCTGAGCCGCGACACCACCGTGACCGGGGGGGGGGGGGGCCGTCTCCGGCCTTCCAGAATCGCCTGGCAGCCTCACAGCGTGTCGTGTCACGTCACCTTGCCCCGTCGCGGGAAAGCTGTCCCCTCCGTTCCCTGTGCTGATGTCATCACAACCTTTTCCCCTTCTGCAGACGCAAACTAATTCTTAGTCAGATACTCAAAAGTATTCTTATTTATATCACAGTCGAAACATGCATTTATATCTTAAATTTATTAATTTAATTAAATAATTATCTTATCGGATCAAATTATAAAAAATAATATCACATCTTATTTAATAGTAGACATCATGAGGAGTCAAAACAGTGGACTAATATGTATCATGAAAGGATTTGATTTTGATTATATTTATTATTGATAAAAAATATTATACTTTTAAATAAAAAATTATAATAAATATGAGCTTTATTTTGATTATATTTATTTGTTTTGTAATAAAAATATTATATTTAATTTGGAGCCATAGCAATGCATTGTGAAAATTAATAAATGATGTCTGATGCATGAAAATGTGTTTTATATATATATATATATATATATATATATATATATATATATATATATATATATATATATATATATATATATATATATATATATATATATATAGAGAGAGAGAGAGAGAGAGAGAGAGAGAGAGAGAGAGCTATCATTTTGTGGGTGGAGACATCATAAGTTGGGTAGGCTGATAGAGTGGCATGTGTGGTTGAGATTATTTTTGTGTAGATGAGCTGAAAGAGACTTGAGGATTACAAGACAATACTGTGGGGAGACTCTTTTAATCATTGGAGAAGGACAAGCAACATCACGCAATATGAACTCTACCCTTTTGGCCCATGAAATTTAGGCTCATATGCACCAATATCACATGCCACTTTTCCTCGATGGATGATTCCAAAGATCTAATTCAGCCTTCATCTTCTCTGATCTATTTGCTGGAAACTAACATCCAAATAGGGAGGGAATAACAGCAAGTTTCTCCTCTCATTCAGCTAATAGAGGGCCTGCAACTTGACCTATATGTGCAGAGCATGAACCAATTACTTCATTTAAAGTCAGTCATCCTATCTGTGGCATGACAATTCTTTTTTTAACTCACTCCATTTATCCAACTTCTGCCCTACTATTATCACATTGAACAATATACTAATGGGAAATCAAAGGGAAGAATATGCAATATAAATACCTGTTAATATAAACGCACACAAGCACACTATGTTTCTCGCTGTAAAACAAACACGAGAGAGAGAGAGAGAGAGAGAGAGAGAGAGAGAGAGAGGAGACGTTAGTAATATATAGCAAGCACCAGAACAAGTGCTGTTACTTCACCACTGCTTCTGCTCCTGTATCTATCAGCTCACGTCTGCAAGAACAAGCCAACTGTAGTTACAGCTACACGGCTTCTGTAACCCTATAAAGCTTTCGCTGAAGATGAAGAGCGTCGTCCCGGCATCATTCCACCGACTGAGCTTCCAAAATGGTCGGCCATGCACGCTGGAACATGAAGCCATGCAGAAGAACCAACCACGCGTGGGAGTGCAAACTAAAAGCAGTAGCCGACAACTAAGCCTATCATGAATCAATCTCGATCTGTGGAATCGATTCACGTGTGTGGCTCACGTGGCATCAATGTTGGCACAAATGGTTTCCGTATTTATTCTCTGTGGAACAACCAAGATGATCAGATGAGGCCCATCGAGGTGTCTTTGTCCATTAAAGTATCATGAAACATTCCATGTGCTCCTTCTGCCGCGCATGCATCACGATTGATCTGCACTGCCATCTCATGACTAGAGCCTTTGTAACCGGAGGAGAAGTCACACGTATCCGAGAAGCAATCTCAAGCTAACAGTGCTCTGAAGGAGTAGGACAGAAGTCCACATATCATCCAGAGTCGATGCATGGTATTGTTTAGACGACAAAGGGCATGACAACCAGAAGGCAGTAGAAGTCCGGCTTCTCCGCCCATGGCACATGGACAGGCAGGCAGGCAGGCAGTGTTTGACCATTCAGGGTTGTCATGGTTCTGTTAACCTCTCCTGTCAAATATCTCCTAAGCAAATCAACAACGTATGTAGGAAAGTGTTCATGATCCTTGGATTCTTCTTTTCTTCTCGGTCGAGCCCACCTCCGTAATCAGCGCAGTGCCAGCTCCTGAGAGGTGATTCACGACTGGTGTTTGAATCTTCTTTTCTGCTAACGAAGAGGACGGCTTTCGCAGTCTCATGCCCTGTGGATAAGAAGGTCATGCGTCGATGATACTGCAACGAATGCTGCACTTATCTGTACATTAAGCAAGTTTGATGGAACACCATGAGTTAGTGCAGTGCAGTAGCAGGAACGCGACATGAACAGCAGTTTACTCTCCTTCATCGTGTCACACTCGAATCTCATATCAGACCATACGCAGACATACAGAAAAAGCATCGAAAGCTTACTATTCCAGAGACTGATAGGGCCAGAAACAAGAACCGATCAGCCTTGAATTCTTTTGCATAACAATATACATGATTATTTTGTAGGACATCCTTAAAACTAAGAGCATCCACATCTGAGAATCTAGAACAGAATAGAGAAAACGAATGGTTTAAGCATGCTATTACACTAAGAAGAGCCACATCTGCTTCGCCATCAACAGCAGGAATAGAAGTCTACCATCTCCTCTAGCGACTCGGGCTGCGGGTCGGCGTTCTCCAGCATCCACAGCAAGTGTTCGAAGAGCACCACCTCGCAGTCCACCACCGTCCCGGAGTCGTCCGCGGCGGACCCACCCGACCTCTCCACCAGGACCCGGAAGAGCGGGTGGCCGGCCAGGTCAGAGCGGATGAGGTACCGCCGGCGGGACTTGCCGACGTAGACTGTGTGGAGCCCGGGCTGGACCTCGTCGCCTTGGAACGACGTCGCTGACCGGGAGGACGAGTCACTGCTGCCGCCTCTGCCTCCGGCCGAGCGCGTGATCTTGTTCGATGAATGCCAACGCTTTATCATGCACTTGAGCTTGTTCAGCTTCCCGCTCTTCGCCATTCGGACTTCTCTGGTGACTGGCGGTGGCTCCACGCCCAACTCGAGAATGAGAGAAGTTGGTGGTTGTTTAATGTGTGTAAGGTGGGGGGTTATGACAACTTAAAGCGGTAGGAAGGAAGGAAGGAGGAGGGGACAGCGCAAGTGGACAGGGAAAGTTTGGCCATACGGTGGACGGCGGAGGTGGACGTAGACGAGTCTTGTAGCCGAGGGGACATATGTATGCTACAATGACAACCAGTCCTAATAATTCTCCCTCTGCTCATGAGGCTAGAAATGAGACAACAACTGGAAATGATGTTGACCATCATATTTCTTCAAAGACAACGAAATTTTAGCTCAAATGTAGTCAACAATTATGTGTTATTTTAATGCAATTTTACTGCAGAACTCAAATCTTGGATCTCAACACTGAGCAAACAAAAGAAATGAGCACAGCTTAATTTCGTCCACCTTTTAGCTGAATCAGACAATTGCCAAGGCACTATTTCTTTTGGAACAGTCGAACACATTAGTCTAATCGAAAAACAGAGTTATCTGCATGAGTTTGTCTGAATCAAACAGATGTCACTCTTGTCTGCTATTAGCCATGGCCAGTCACAGAAGGATATCAAATGCTTATTTAGTTCTGCAGATAGAAAGCTTGGAATGCATAATTCGTATTTGTTTTCTGTTGACAGACGATACGAAATAAGGCCAAATTAAAGTGGAGGAATTCGTATGCTTCATGTTCCTGACTTGATACAACTTACTCTAATCTAAAAGGATGCATTTAGCAGAAGCTCCTCAAGGAAATTGCCAATGTGTTCGTCCGAGATGGTGGAATCATTGAAGCTGCTTAAAAATGGATGTCATTCGACAGCAGCATTCTGTACAATTTGTTTTTCTTTTATGTCGATAAAGATCAGGATCGAACAGTAGTTTTTCTAAACACATCAATGGGTGCATTCATCATTGGTGGTGCATTAGAGAGATTAAACCACAACTGTTAAGAGTTCTCTGCATGCAGCTGAGTAGAAAAGGCGAAGGAAGTCGAGGAGGTGCATGTGATACCTCCAGACATCCTATGAACACAGAGAACACGAACTACTTCCAGTGAACAGATCAAACTAAGCAATTCAACGCGAACAAAGATTTTGGTCCTGGAACCGTAGTCTCGTTGGGATCATCACTGCTTTAGGAACCACGCAGCAGAATTGTTGGGAAACTGGTAAGGTATATATTTTATTTATATAATATTATTTAGAAAACCAATCATCCAGCTTTCATAGCTCAGTTGGTTAGAGCACCCGTTTAGTAAGCGGGAGGTCTTGAGTTCGAATCTCAATGAAAGCATTATCTTTTGTAATATGTGTTTTTTGAGGAATATTAATATCAATCAGGGTTATAAGCGTCGATGATGAACGGAAGAAGCTCCACGTGTTGTGGAACTATTGCAGCGACTCGGTTTGAGTCGAGAGGTGAATTTGGTCCGAGTTGGAAGCTTGACCGACTCACCCAACTCATTCCCTAGCGATGATACTCCACCCATGGAAACGAATCCCACGTTTTGGCATGGAAGATTTATATGGTTTCCGTAAATTACCTAAGGATACTTCACAAATGAAAATTTTCCGAAGAAAAACGTTTTAAGATGAATATGAACTGTTTTTCTCCAGAATAAAATTGTTTTCTGCCTTTCATCCTACAAAATCATGTTGATATTATGATATCAAATTTAGATATAAATAAAGTATCCCTAAATCTATTCAAAAAATAAAAAAGTTATACATTCACTATTGCAATATTATTATCTCTCTCTTTAAAAAAAATGAAGTAAATGGATAATATTTTGATTGTTACACATGTAATAAATTTAAATATAAATATCCTTAAATTTTAAAAAACAATTATTTGGAGATGTTATTCCTATTCTTAAGGTATACTATAAAATGCATATAAAATGTTGAAAATATATCAAATTTAAATATAAAAAAGATGATAAATTCAATATTTTAATGTTATTATCCTTTTATTGTGCAAGTTGGAGTCAAAATGGATAATGAAATGAAAGCATGTCACGCTAAAAACATGTTAAAAATTGAATATAACTGTCCTTAAATTCACATAAAACATAGATTATAATAGATTCATCATTTGAATATTGTTAGCCTTCCATTGTTTCTAGAAGGGCAAAAATGTACTTTTGATGCCATTATATTTGAGGGGCCCATGGTAATTTCCAGAAGCCGGGGCGCTGTCATGAAAAGCCCGAGGTTTTTATTGGTAGATCAAATAAACTAAATCACATTTATTTCGACCCATCCGTCGTTTACGCGTCCGAAAACCCTTCTGGTTATTGCACGCTTTGTGGGTCCCGTGTTCAACACGGGGACATGGGTACCGGCGAGGAAGGTGGCTAAGTGTTGGTCTTAATTGGATTCCAATCACATGACTACGGAGGAAACGAAAGAAGGTTGAAGAAGGACCCAAATAAATAAAACTTCCGTTCTTTCCATTATATTTTCCCCAACTAAATTGGGATTTTGCGGATTGAAGGCGTCGCCGAAGCTGCGGTTTTCCTTCGCCCCCTCAAGGCCTCCCTCTTTCTCCTACCCTTCTCCCAATCTCGCTAAAACCAAACGCGAAAACGTATAAATTTCGTTCCTCTTTTGCTGTTTGTCACCTCCAGTTTCGTTTCCACCTCGAAAGATTCGAACTTTCGTTTGAAAGATCGCAAAATTTCCGCCTTCTCGATCGTGTTCGAGCTGGTTTCCCTGCGTTCTGTGTGCTCTTTGGTTATTTGAATCCGTGGATGGAAAAGAGGGCATTCGGGAAGCGGCTTCTGGCGCAGGAGAGGGGAGGAGGCGCTGAAAGAAGTTGTGGTGATTGAGGCGGTGGGACGATCTGGAGATCTGGCGAAGGTTCTGGTGATCTGCCAGGTTTGGGATGTTCGAGTGATCTGGCCCCAGCCCGGGGTTCGGGATCCGGAACGGGATGGTGGTGGAGGACGGTGCGGGGGCTCGGATCGCGGGCAAGCCCGACGCCTCGAGCTTCTACCTCCATAAATTTAGGCTCTACGAGACTCGATCGGTAAGGAGTTGCCAAAATGACATCTGTATGGCTTATCTCTTACCTCTACTTTGATTCCTTGTTCTTCTGTCATTCTTAATCTGCATGGGTGCTAAAGCTTCTATAGATGTGCTCCTTTTGATTGTCCTTTTTCATATGTAATTCCTTCGATAGTGTCTTCGATTTACTCATCTTTTTCCCATCCTCTGATATGTAGCTGAACTACGAAGCCTTGTCTGTAATTTTAAGAATTTATGTAAAGGCAAACTGCCACATGTTCTTAAACTTTTGATGTGTTCACCTTGCATCTAAACGATTAAATTTTCCCCTTCTCATACCCTATCCTGTAGCATAGGTTACACGTGTGGCCGCTACCATAAACATGTTAAGCTCAAGCATGCAAGACTTTGCTCCATATTCATCAGACAAAAATCTGTAACTTTTTATCATAAGCGGGTAATGGTAATCAAAAGGAAATGAACTTACAGGATCATAAATGCAGAAACTTTTTTACTTGATAAAACGGACACCCAGCTTAAAAGCCATCTTCACAAACATCAAAGAGTACCCATACTGACCATCATCAAAATCTGATGTGACAAAAGCACTTCCGATTCCAAATCAGACAAAGTTCTATGAAGTATGAACTGATTGCATAGCTGATATCTTCCCTGGAGTACCCACACTGATCATCATGAAAATCTGATGTGATAAAAGCACCCTTAATTGCAAATCAGACAAAGTTCTATGAAGTATGAACCGATCACGTAACTGATACCTTCCCTGCTGTTTTCTTCTTACTAATTTTGAGCTAGTTAAGAAAAAAATAAAATATGGGTGAATTCAATAGCTCATTTTCCATTTAATATCTTTTCTGGTGTAACAAGCATATAAAAGTTACATTCGATCACATGAGTCTCCGTTTCCCGGCTAAGGTTGCAGAATACATGTGGAGTTTAAAGCAAATTGTTACTTGTTTTAGATCAACTATACAAAATGAATGACGCATTTTCAGTGAGGAAAATTTGAACTCCTCAAACACATTAAGAAAATTAATTCCAAGATGATCAGTTTTCATAATTATATAGTAATTGATTAATTAATCAAGCAATGGCTACGCCAATCCCCATGGCAAATTTTATCTGTTATTACTTGTATCAGACAAAGACAGTACACCTATAGTTGCTTGAGTGCAAAGGTCAAAATCTTGATCCAGTATCAATATGGTTGGTATAGGGCACATCAGTCATTGCATGTGTTAGTATGGGCTGGCTTCAGTTGATACATGTTGGACTGTTCAGTATCGACTAGACCAGTTCTGAGGCATGTTAAAACTAATTAAATCCATTTTTTATTCTTTTTACTCAATAATGTATTGAAATTTATTTTTTAGTCTTATTGTGACCCATTTATTAAATAATGATGTGTCAATGAGCACGTAAAAATGCTGAAGTGGGCAAATAATTGAAAATTTGAAATGCTTGTAAATGCATGTAAAAGTGCAAAGGGTACATGAATTATAAGTGGTTACTAACTTACTACCACCAAGATGATCATAATACCAGCATGGACTTGGATCCATGAGTATCTAACCTACATATACACAAATCTAGATGGACTCTATGTGGATCTAGGTTGGTTTTATGCAGATATTGCCTAAATCCACATAATTGGATCGATGCAGATATAACCTAAATCTATGCAGAACTCGATTGGATCAGCATGCATCTTAGTCAGATGCAAGTGGATCTTGATGAGATTCAAACAGATCTTCACCCGATTCACATAAATCTTGGCCGTACCAAATCCAACTTAGAATCAAGTAGGTCTAAACTAAATTTAGAGAGGTTTTTTGAGTATTATTACATGATAAAGTAAAGCTTTCCAGAAAGAGAATTCTATTTACAATAGCTTAACCAATTATCTAAAAGCAGTTCCGCAAGAGAATAGTCAGCATATTAAATAGCAACTCATATCACATGAGATTATATTCCCAAAGTGATCAATGATTGCTTGAACTTGACCTATTGAACCTTAAAGTACCAATATCTGGCAATACTATCTTAAGCATTCGAGATTGCCAATAAACAAGTGACATCACGAAACTTATGGACCAGCTTTGAAATCCCTACTCACATGCCTTAAAATGTACATGGAGCTCAAGTTATGCTTCTAAGACAGTTGAAGCAAAAATTCTGAGTAGTAGAAATGATATTGATGATTTGATTACTCCTCTGTGCTTTATTTAAATAAAGAAAATCAATGACCCATTTTTGATCATTGAATAATTAGGGATCTGAACCCTATCTGTTTATTCAAGTCTTTGAAGAAAGTCTTTGCCTCTGGTTGACTGTGGGTCTAAAATGGAAGATGAAAAATATTAAATCCTATTTATCCCATTAGAGAGAGGTAGAGCACATAAAAGATAAAAGGATTGCTTATTACTTGGTTAAAAGAGAGAAAACATATATCAGAAGGAACAACATTTAAAAAAATTAAAGAATCAGAAATGATCTCGGGTGAAGGAGAAAGAATACTTGTTCATCTAAGACTCTGTCTTTTGAGTTCTGTTTTTTCCTTTCATTGGTCAAGTTAATGGTCTTACATTTGTAAACTTTTTCTGCATCTGGTCCAAATGATGAATGTCCAAGTTTTTATGTCCCAACTCCATAAAGATGTCCAGGTGCCCTGTTAGTCCATACTGCTATAAAGAGTTCTTAAGATAAATAAGGTAAAACAAAAAAATGATAAAAATTACACATTAATTGCTTGAGGTTTCATTTTTTGGTTCTAGCATTTAAAAATTTTCTTCTACTTGTATCTTTTGAGATATTTTTGATGATCCTGACCAATCTAATCATCCAACTTGTGTTAACAGGTCTTGGCAACACAACTCAAAATGGTTAAAAGTTAAAACCACAATTATAAGTATTAGAATCATATATTAGGAAATGCCAATCTAACCAAGCATCATCTTCACATGGGGAATTGTTGAAATGTAACAGTCTCTAGTATTAGTATCATCTGTTTAAACATGTCAATCCAACTTAGGATCATTTTCCAAACTGAAACTTTTTAAGTGTCACAATCTTTTCTATTTAGAATTTTATATCCCTCATATCCTCGTCAGGATCCAAAAATAGTAGGGTGGTGGGTACATACTGTCCCGTGCCCCTCCACCATACTACAGGTACCTTTTTCATTGAGCTCACTACTCCATTCAGTGTCTTATGATTTTGATTATGATTATCCGGGTTGAAATATGCTTTCAAATTAACGTCTGAATTAGTAGATGCTGCCAGTGTCCAATTCAAAGAGCATCAACCAAGTCTTCTTTTTTTCGGGGAAAATGCCCAAAAGGCTTCTCTTCACTTGAAATAGCACACAAATATTATTTCAGGAGAAAGTGGACTCCAATATATAGAAGGCATAGCAATCAACATAAAGTAGCAGTTATGGGAACTACAAAATATTTCTGAACTCCCTCAAAGAATATTTTGGAATAATCTACTGCATTAGTAATTTCTTTGTTTTCCTGGTTTGTTTGGATTTGCTTCTCTCTTATCCAAGAGATTGAAAGTAGTATCATTGTATGAAGAATATTTCTGAGGGGCTAAGATCTGGATCAGAACTGGGTACTCAGTAACACGACCAAGAAAAATATTATGTTTACAACGAAATTACATTTTGTTTAACAATAAACATTAAGTTGTTTTATTGGTAATGAATTTCATTCTGTTTCGAACTGCTTCATGTTAAGTGCTTTGCACAAAACTATGTACTGGAAATGTGCATCTTAAACTCATTACTGGCTCAGAGACAACCTAAATTGTCTTTTTCTACTGCCACTCTTGTACTTTCTTTGTCAGTTGCTTTCTGGATCATTATGTCAAAATGTGATTTTTTTGTATCACTTGCAGAAATTTTATATGATTGGAAGAGACAAGAAAAGAACATTGTGGAGAGTGTTAAAGATTGACAGATCAGAACTCTCGGAGCTTAACATCCGTGAGGATGCTACAACCTACTCTGAAAGTGAATGCAATGAATTGTTGAACCGAATAGATGAGGGAAACAGGTCGACCGGTGGACTAAAATTTGTCACCAACTGTTATGGCATTGTTGGTAAGTCAAGTATCAGCTATTCTTTGTGGTGCTTATTTGCAGTATTTTACTTGTGATATCTTATGTATTATCATTTCAGGATTTGTTAAGTTTTTGGGGCCTTATTATATGCTGCTTATTACTAGAAGGCGGCAAATTGGTGCTATATATGGCCATACTATTTATGCTGTCACCAAAAGTGAGATGATCGCACTTCCAAATTCTACCATCAGCTCTAATCTGACTTATTCTAAGAATGAAAACAGGTTTGTTTTTTATTATGTAACTAATAAAATGTTTTGACGAGCATGGAAACAGTGATATTTTGACATGCACCTTTTGTTATTTGAATGTCTCCTTTAAACTATTTTATAAATCATTATTTCTTGATAATTTGTTAGTTGAGAGGGTTTTTTCTACAGATAGTTTCTGATCTATTACAGTATTACTCATTTAATAATTTCTCTCCAAGTCATATTATCTGTGGGGCCTAAGTGGCAAATTTGTTATGTTTATTATCCTCGAATGACTTCATGCATTTTTTATGTTAATGTATATTATATTTAGATGTATTATAAAATCATTTTTTTCTGTCGTTCTTGTACTTTGTCGTGTAACATCATGATTCTTCAGTTGTATTTTATCAGAGTGATTCCTTAGAATATAAATTTGTCTTAATGATGGTGCAGATACAAAAAGTTATTATGTACAGTGGATCTCACAAAGGACTTCTTTTTTAGCTACTCATACCATGTCATGCGAAGCCTCCAAAAGAATATATCTGACAGTCAAACAGGACAAGCATTATATGAATCCATGTTCGTCTGGAATGAATTTTTGACACGTGGAATCCATAATCAACTTAAAAATACTCTATGGACAGTTGCTTTAGTATATGGTTTTTTCAAGCAGGTAAGATATTTTAACTTCTGTTTGTTTTATTATCAACACACAAGTGACTGTTTAATGTGCAGTTGCCTTGGACATATGTGTATGATATTTAGCTCTGCCAGAAATGTTAACTCTTGTTGGAAGCGCGTGTTTTTTTTGTCCCTAGCTGTTTGCTTTGTGAAACATACATCATTCAGTCATGGATGTTATGCTGAATGGATAATTGAACCTGCAATTTTTGGCAATGTGTTGGTCAACCCAGGAAAAGAAACCTATCCTTAGTTATGTCCATACAATTAGGAACAAATGTATTTAAAAATCTTAGTATTCCTTTGTTTCCTGAAGGAAAGAGTTTGACATGAGTATATATTATAGATTCTAAAACAGATGTTAAGATATTGGACATCTCGCTAGTTATGGAGGATAACTCATATCCGGATAATGTTCTCTCGTCTGTATACCTCAGTGGCGCTAAGCACTCAATGGAACATAAGAATGCAATTTTCCTCAAGCTAACAAGTACCATTGGTGTCAGCTGGATGATGTTTCTCTTTTCTGTAGACCTCAGTGGTGCTAATCACTTCATGGAACATAAGAATGCAATTTTCCTCGAGCTAAGAAGTACCACTGGTGTCAGCTAATGTCTGGTAAGATAACTAAAAGGAAGTAGGAACTATGTTAAGGTGGTTTTTCATTTTGCTGACAATTTTTCTACATCCACTTGATTGCTGACTGATCAAGTCAAATCAGAAGTGCTCAAACAAATTTCATTTTACCAAGTTACATTGCGTTTACTGGTGAGATGTGGTAGGTTGTTTATTTCATGAGCCAATCTGTTCCATTTACAATTTCTGTACAACGTTAGAAGGTTATGTAATTTGATAGTAGGGACATGATCTTATATCTACAATTTAATAGTCAAGGCTAAAATGCATATATTATTTTTAAAATTTTTTGGCAGGGGCACTGCCGCACTGTAAGGCTCATGAAATCCAAGTTACAAAATTCATGAAAACAAAATGAAGTGAAACAAAGAAATCATCTCAACATATGATAAGTCAATGAAGCAAGGTTTTAAATCTCGGTCCGATATGGAGTTTGTAATTTACTGGACTGCTACGGTACCAGTGTATTAAGCAATCTGTGTTGCCCAGTATCAGTTGTAGAAAATACTAAAATTAGTGACTACTACCCAGTACCAGATGATCGTCCAATGCCAGTCCTTGAATGGATTGGTGAATATGCACCAACTGGCATTTGAGACAAATGCAATGACATATACAAAGGTTAAGGTACCAACCAAATTTCTCTAATTTTGTTAAACAATGTGAATGATTATGTATCCTCATATTAACTTATTAGTCTTTATTGCCATTTACTTGTTCTTGGACATCAACCTTGTTTTAACACAATTCACTGGTAATGATTTTTATTTTGTTTGTTCAGGCAAAACTTTCAGTATCTGGGAAGATTTTTAGATTGACACTCATTGCCAGGCGCTCACGTCACTATGCCGGCACTAGGTTGGTCTACCTTTTTCGTTTATTCTTTTACTATGGTTGTCAGGGGAGTGACTAAGATCAATCCTGATGGTGAAGAGGATGTTTACTTCTCGGTACATTGTGTATTTTGATATGCGAAGATTGACAAGTTTATAACTATATTGTCTCTCTTTTTTTCTCAATTTTGATATGTGATGAATTCTATTGATCAGATATCTGAAGCGTGGTGTTAATGAGAAGGGTAGGGTGGCAAATGATGTTGAGACAGAACAAATTGTTTTTGAAGACATTCATGGTGGGATTCCAACTCATATTTGTTCAGTTGTTCAGAATAGGGGTTCAATACCACTTTTTTGGTCACAAGAAACCTCAAGGCTGAATCTGAAGCCTGATATTGTCTGTAAGCATCAAACTTGCTATAGCATGATGTTCACATAAGGTTTTATTTCTGTCTTATCTTCTCTTCTCTTTTCTGCAGTGCATAGAAAGGATACAGATTATGAAGCTACGCGGCTTCATTTTGAGAATCTTGTAAAAAGATATGGGAACCCTATAATCATTTTAAACTTGATTAAGGTATAATCTACATCGAGTGCCTCCAAGAGTTTCTTGTATGAAGCATGGATGGACAATTTTCCATTATAATAGGCATTCCACTTTAAAATTGGATGTGATGGTCATTTCTGCCACTTTTTTGTGTGGTTTTTTTTTTTTCATTTTTACAGTCAGAAGAGAAGAAACCCCGAGAATCTATTCTTCGCTCGGAATTTGCTAATGCCATTGAATTTATAAATAAAGATCTGCCAAATGAAAATCGTTTAAAGTTCTTGCACTGGGACCTTCATAAACATTCTCGGAGGTACCTACCTCTTTGTTCTATACTTTATAAAGATATAATGCCTGTTAAGTCATGCAGTTCTAATCCAAAAGCTTGTGTTGCAGTAAGGCTAAAGGTGTGCTTACTTTGCTGGGAAAAGTTGCGACCTACGCCTTGAATCTAACTGGCTTCTTCCATTGTGAAGTGACACCAGCTTTAGGGTTTGATGTTGCTTTAGGGGGGCCTGTCATTTTGTAAGAATTTTATCTTTTTAATTTTTTGCTTCAGTGTACTGAATCTGCTATGTCCTTTTAATTTCCTGCTTTAGGTTCTGTAATGTTTTCTCCATCATTCTTTTATAAAAGGTTAGTTTTGTACTGGTTCTTTTGTCCAAAATAAACCCAATTACAAATTTATTTTATGTTGACGAGCTGATATATTAATATTTACATTTCTGGATGTTACTTTCTCTTCATCTTCCTTAGATATGCCAATACCTGATTATATGCTTATTTAAATGGCACTTTGACAGTTTACATCTTCAGAAGTGACCTCTTGCTCTAGGTCTAGTCTGCCAATATTTTGTGCTTATCTTGCTCTTTCAGATTAAGGAAAATGATGTTTATATTGAGATGTTTCCTGAGCATCTCCTCAATTAATAATAATTTAATATGACCATATCACTCATGAGACCTTTGTTACATTTTAGTATGGATTATTCACCCTTGAGGAGTTTTATCACATAGCCTTTTGTTGAGAAGCAGAATCATGAAGTATTTTGGTGCTTAAGCAACAAAGTTCTGGCTTTTAAGTGCAATATTGTTAAAAAGATGTTTATACGTCAAATTCTCATTCACCCACTTGGTGTGAAATGATTTGTTGCAGTGCTATGTTATTATCCCCTACAAAATTTGAGCTATGGTTTCCACTGTAGTACCAAAAATATTCAGGCTGCAAAGGGAGTCTCTGATTTTAATTTCACTCTGATCCTTTGGCAGCTTATGCGATCTTTAACCATCTACAAGGATGCACAAGCATTACTTTGTAGAACACACAGCATAATGAACATAGGATTTAGAAATTCTAAACCAAATGTGTGTCAAATATCATGTTCGATATACTTTTTTTAGTTCTAGTCAGCAGAGTTAGGCCCTATATCTATATAGGCAGACCCTTATGTTAAATGGCTCCAAATTGCATGCTAGGTTATTGATTGGCATATACTGACTGTAAGCTAACACCTTGATTTTTTAAAATTTTTCTTGGTAATATGTTGATATTTTTTATCATACTGATGGTGTGCTATTCCACACTGGTCAACTGTAGCATGATATTTTTTTAAATCATTGACGAAAATTATCATTTAAAATAGCATCATTTAAAAAAAAGGCATATTAAAATCATCATCTCTGAACTACTTAAGTAGTTCTCAAAAAAATTTTTACACCATCTAATTCTTCAACGAATTCAAACAAAGACTCCCTGTCCAAAACTTGAGGTACAGATTTGAGAGGGTTCATTTCATGTTAGAAACTAGTTCCATAGTTCTATAGTTTTCCTTCATAAATGCACTAAACCTCATCACTTCTGATAATTTATCTAATAAGTTTCTTAGACTTAATTAGTCAAGATAATTATTCATCGTCTTCACAATATTATCAGGATATTCTTTAATTTGATCATGCATATAATATTCCTATGTATTATTTAGTAGTAAAAAAAATGCACCTGCCCAAGAATTAAATTGTGCAGTGTGTGCCTGTGCCTACCACCCATGAGTTTTATGTAACTAAGTGCATATCGTATGTATCATGTTATGGCATGTATTAATAGAGCTGCATGTTTGGATTCTGTATTGGCACAACATGCTGAATGCACTAGTTTTTTGCCATGTTACATATTATGGTATGTACTTTGGTAGAACATGCACCTTAATCCATGAGCCTGGATATGTTTTCTAAACTATTTTTGCTGGTGATGTTCCATAGGAAAGACCATGCTGGTCTCTGGTCATTTAATTTCAATAACAATGTCAACAACTATATCAACAACACGGATGGCTATACTACTAATAGAGATGGTTCTCAAGAAGATAACATGATGGGAGATGGTACTCAAGAAGATAAAATGGTAAGAGATGCTTCTCAAGAGGCCAAACAGGGAACTGCAGAAAATAAAGATGGCAACTGCGGAATTTGCTTGACGAAACCCATTAAATTTCAGAAAGGAGTCTTGCGTACAAATTGCATAGACTGTTTAGATCGCACAAATGTTGCTCAATATGCATATGGTTTAGCTGCTCTTGGGCATCAGCTTCATGCGTTAAGCCTAATACGTGTACCAAAGATTGATCTAGATGCCCCTTTGGCTGATGATTTAATGAGCTTTTATGAAACAATGGGGGACACACTTGCTCATCAATATGGCGGTTCTGCTGCTCATAACAAGGTATATTTGTTATTATTTCAAATTTCATATCACTTAGAAGGCCACTTTTACCATGTTTTCCAACTAGTTTGTGTTCTTTTGATGTTATTTGCTTCAATATCATAAATTAGTTTCCAATTGTAATTAGTTTCCAATTTACAATTGGAAATTAATTTACAATTGGAGGCCCAAGTTTTGAATTTTTGGTAATAGCTTCATTAAAAGGAAAAAGAGCCCCAGCTTTCTGGGTGACCTATGTAAATGTGTTGTGCTTGATTAGGTAAATCTGTGTATTTTCCTCTGATGTTTGTAGAAACAGCAAAATCTTTACATTGGATGACTACATGCTATGCTAGTTAGAGCTTTTCAAAGTCCTTATATGTTGGCAAGCTGAGATATGAGTTGAAAAATGTTATATCTGCCAACTTTAATGGGCATGTTCATAGTTCATACATTTAAGAATAAAGGTTTTGTAGCTACACCTTTTGGTCGTTGGAGAACTTATTGCAGGATAATTAGTTGACCTCAACAAACAATGTTTTTGGAAAAAAAAAAGAACAATCCGTTTTTCCTTCTGAAATCTCACGATGTGAACCTAACAAATTTGACTGCAGGGCTACTTGGACTGACACATACTTGATTAATAGGGATATATGTGCATGATGGCTTTGTCTGACAACCAAATATTGAATTTCATAAATCTGAAAAGCAATCAGTTCACTTTTGAAGTTACTGTTTCAACTTGCAAATTGACTCTCTATTTACAATCTAGTTGTTTTTATGAGATAAAGGCTGGAAGATTAATTATTGTATTATGTGAAAGCCACTCTAATGCTTGTGGAGAATGACTAAATGAAATAAAGTTGGTCATTGGATTCTGTAAGAACCATTCCCATGATCATTATGGAGACTGAATATTTTGCTTAAAAATAGGTTATTATTTGGAGGAAAGTTTGCTATGTTGTGTGAAGAAGATTTCTTGCTTTTGTTCTGCAGAAACAGTTATTCCATTCGCTTAATCATAATGGAGATTGAATATTTTGCTTAAAAACAAGTAGTTATTTGAAGGAAAGTTTTCTAGGTTGTGTCGAGAAAGGTTTCTGCTTTCGTTCTGCAGAAACAGTTATGCAACCTCTATGATGGAAACATAATAGGAGGTTCCAGGAGAGTTTTCACGATAAATCTTACTGCACGTATTTCATATTTCACTTGTGCATACAACTTATAAACATCAGTATCAGCATTTTGGGTCACCAAGAAACCGAACTTTGACTGAATTGGATGCTTCCAAGTCATGAACATGTATTTATGATGAAACTAGCTGATTTTTGTGACTTCTGCTTTAATAGGATACTGGATTTGCCCTTTGATTTATTAACCAACTCCATATTGTTGTTCATGTTCACTGATATTATCATTAGATAACATCATCAATGTAAATGCTTTTGGTTATTTTGATATTCAACTAGGTATATCATGCTTGTTGATGACAATCTACAATTTGGTGCTTTTATGTTATTATTTATTCAGCATTATTATTTTTTAAATGTTGACTTTGATTTGGTTGCACAGAAAAAGTGACCCAGAATGATTTTAGTAATCCATGCAAGGTTGGGTTCGATTAACTTTTATACTAATAAAAAATTAATCAAAATTTGTGTTTATCCTTGAAGACTTTGTTACATAAAATAGAAAGCAAACATATTTGTTTCTTTCAAGTTGGTTTGATTCAGGGTCTGCCGTACCGAACTGTACCGCCTGGTATGGGTGGTACATACCGGTCCAACAGGTTGTCGATACGCGGACCGTCTCTCACCGGCTCGAGTGCACTGTAGCAGTGCTACAGTACTCGGCACACCTGAATGTACCGCTCGGTATACCGTACCGTACCGGTACCGAGCCCAGGTCGAAATACCGGTATGGTACGGTATTGCGAACCTTGGTTTGATTAATCTGATTATCTGAGAAATTGTCAGTCATTTCAGCTTGTTTTAGAAGATCTGATTTCATCATTTCTGAAGTTCATTAATAACTTGAAGTGTTAACTTCTAATCAAATTGGTGTAGTTTCCAGTCAGTTCAGAAAAGGAATAATTTACCTTACCATTTTTTTACTGATTTGCTCTTCTATGTAGAACTTTGGAAACATGAAGAAAAAACTCTACATTATTTGGAATTGCTGTTAATATACTTTATGCATATGTTCATTTTTTTCAGTCTAGGATTTTGATTTAACTGTAAAGTTGGTAATACATTAATATTTGTTTTTAGTTTTTACTATACTGAAACAAATAAGCTATTTTGTTATTCATATATAATTCCACACAAAAGAAGGGTAGATTGACCTACTTGTGGTTTTGTCATTTTAACTTGTGACACTTGATAGATATTCTCTGAGAGAAGAGGCCTTTGGAAAGCTGCAGTACAATCGCAAGAGTTCTTTAGAACACTTCAAAGATACTACAGCAATGCCTATATGGATGCTGAAAAACAGGCTGCAATAAATTTGTATGTCGAAAGCAGTGTTTCTTACTAATTTCCTTTGAACTTGTTGCCTTTTATTTCTCAAAACTAAATTTCAGTACTTTGTGACCACCAATTTAAAATTTCCACTGCCCTTATCAACCAATTGGCCTTGTAAAATGCAGATTTCTGGGCCATTTCCAACCTCTACAGGGTAAACCGGCAATATGGGAGCTGGACTCTGATCAGCATTGCAGTGTGGGAAAAAGTGGTCATGCTTTTGCTGATGAATGCTCCAGGTTTTGTTTTGTGAATATTTTTGTGCATAATAAACAGTATCTTCATGTTCTTTGTCAAGCATGCTTGGAAAGGCTTACTGTCACATCTTTCCTTTTTTTCTGTCTTGTCTTTTTCCCCCTCATGAGATTAAGCATTTTTATGCGCTTCTTTGCATTGTCTAAAATTCTTGTTATCGCATGATTTCTTATCTTAAAACTCAGATGTCTTGTTCATACATGGTTTTCAAATTCTCCCTTATGTCCATTATCTTTTTAAACTAAATAAAATTAGTTCTACTCCATGAAAAAATGAAAATCGCTCAGTACTCTTTATTAAGATGTATGTAATGCTGTGCAAGTCTTTGATATATATACACACACACATATCAGAATCAAGCTATCTTGCAGCCTAGTTAAGTGAGAGTTAATCAATGGACAATTTACCAGAATACAAAATGTAGAAGTCTGTCTAATCAAGATGTGTCTCTATGATTTTCCTCATTGTTTGTAAATTGATCATTTTAGGAGTAAAGCAAGATGAAAGCTGACAGTTTCTTATCAGCTGAAATTTTCCCATATCTTCATCTTTGATGCAATCATTTATGATGTCATCAGGCATTTGCATCTATCACATATATGTATGTCATAGTTAATATTCATATATTTTCAGGTCTTATATCAAAAGATCCTTATCAGATGGCAACATTCTTTGTGAAAGTGATTCTCCTTTCTCCAGCCGCACTATTGGTCAGAGAAAACCCTCAACATTATCTGGAAGAATTCAACAGGAAAATGAAAAGAATCTTTGCTGTTCAACACCAGAAATTTCAACTTGTGGAAGTGATGTATCATATTCCAGGTCAGCTGCTTCAGTTTTCAGTAAATGCACAAAAACAAATTAGTTTCAATTTTTTCTTAATTTTTTTGGTGCACCAATCCACCAAAAAGTAAACGCAAATTCAAAAATATGAAGAGAAGCTATTTATACTCAAACAGAGACCTGCAGATTGTGCTGACCCCAAATAGTTGTGAGTATCTGACAGAGCAATGCATCAGGTTTATTGTTGTTGTTATTGTAGAAGTATACCTAAAATACTTGCGATATTAATTGCCTGAAGGCCCTGAACTTTAAAACTCTAGGACTTGTATGTTTGTGTTGCCTTTTTTGTCTGAAATAGATGAACTCATGCAATTCTCCTGCCTGATGCAGTGTGAAAAGGGATTTCCAATAATTTGTTCATTATTATCAGGAGGGTAACTTTCTTTACCTATCTTGTTTAGGTACACTCCCACAATGTCCAGAAGGCAGCTCTTTGCAGATGGTGAGCACAATTTTGTCTATGAACATGGAGAATCAAATTTTCTGGATCTTGATTGGCTGTCATCATCTGGTAATTCATGCGATGAAGAAATTTATGATAGGTAATCCTTTCTTTGTAATACTCCACTGAGCATATGACTTGGGTGTTTGTTTGCTAGTTATGGTCCAAAAGCTATATTTTGTTTTTTCTGGAGTCCATGTGCCTCTCAAGCTTCTTTGACACATCTAATTCTCTATAGATATATTATGCAATATCAATGTCTTGATCATTTCAGTGGCCTGTGATGCATGTTGCAGAAGAATATGTCATATGTTTTTTTTTCAGTTATTATCAATATCACACGAATAGTGTGGATTTGGTTCCTTCTTGAGCTCTATAGGTTACTTGTGGGTACAAGTAAATTCAGAATTTATACTGAGATGCCTACTCCTTTCCTTCACTTTCCTTCATGGCCACTTGGGTCATGCTGCTGTCCTCTGTCCATCCTGAGCATCCTGATTCCTAAGTTACTCTTGTCAGTGGATACAGAAAATTAAGTTGTTATATTGAATGTAAGGAAATAAAGGCCAAGCACAATGTTAGGAACTAAACTTCTGAGATTTTGAAGCTAAAAAAAATAAAATTTCATATGTTATTGCAGGTTGAACTCCCCAATTGAGAATCTTTTGACTGAAAACATTAATGGCATGAATGCTGAGACAATCTCTCCTCTATGTGAAGATGGATCTGGCATTAAGGTCAGTATTATAATTCTTTAATTGCCATTTTGTTTTTAATATTTTGACTTGAAGCATTTTCCAGTTAAGAATTTGATTGATTAATGATACACTTTTATCATAATAAAATGAATTGATTCTTTACTTATAAGTTTGCTCGAATTCAGTCAGTATATTTGGTCTCTAGAATTGAATGGATTAATATCAGAGAATGGTTATGATGGAGAATCATTAAGTTTTACAAAGGATTTCAGAAAAAATTATTCTAGGCAAAGATATCAACAAGAAGTTATCAATTAATTGGCCTAAAAATTCTAAGAGTTGCATTGAAAATTGAAAAGTCTTTTGCTCTTTCTAGGGACTACACTTTGTATTAAGTGCACTCTTGAATTAAGTATACTTATTTATTATTTAGATTACTTAGAAGTCAAATTTTGGATTTCTAAAAGGCCTACTAATTTCTTAGGAGATTACTCTTGGGAATCATTATTTCATTAATTGTACCAAGGCTTCTAAACCCCTATAAATAGTAGAGCTTGTTAATAGATCAAACATTTTAGATTTAAATGAAAATAATTGTATCTTCTCTAGTCTCTTACTCTCTTCTCTTTAGTCTCTTGCTCTCCTCTCTTATCTCACACTTCTCTTTATTTCTCTTCCCTTCTTTTTTTCTCTACTTCTCTACTTTGTTCTATATCAGTTTGGTATAAGAGCTCATCAAGAAACCTGTCTTGTATCCCATTGGGTTCCAACTAGCAACAAAAGCTTTGATCAACACTCAAGGATCCTTGCACCTCCAATGTCAACCCCTTGCGTGTGGAGTTGGACTTTGGGGCGATTGTTTATACGGAATTTATGGACCACGTAGCTTTCAGTGCAGGGTAAATCTTTGAAAACTTTACTAATATTTTTTTATCGAAAAGAAAATTCGTATATTTCAGTAGATTATGGTTTTTATCGCTTCTCCCTCCCGTTTACGCCTCTTTTTTTTCCCTCTTTTTATCACCCTCTCTCTCCCCCTTAGCTACAATTATAGTACCATTAAAATTTCAACACTTGAAAATTGTTAAAAAGAAAATTCAAAACAAAAAGTGAGGAAAAAAAGTGAGAACCATTTGGAATAAAAAAAAAAGTGGGAACTATTTGAAACATCACATTTCTACCTTATCCATTATAACAATTAACAACCTCATCATCAAAAAGTAATTTGTCGATAGCATTAGAATCATGACTTGACGAGGTGAAAACCAAATCAATCTTGATGAATCCCTAAACTAAAAGAGTGAGGTAGACACCCTTAGGGCTAAGCTAACGGATCATGACACAATATTAAACCAGTTATGTGATCAAATGACCCAAGTCCTAAGAGCTCTCCAACATCTTGAAAAATGACCCATGAATGAGGAGGCTGATAAGTCAGCTAGGCAACATATCCATTCTCTATAATTTATAGCTTCAAATCAATGAATTTTACCTACTCCCCAAGCCCCAATTTAAACAAATCCTATGTCCACCTCTTGGACACTTGTTCACAATCATGCCCCAACAATTCTTGATGACCAAGCTTTTGACCTTAATGATGAATTCATAGAATCTATTAGAATTCCACAAACCTGAGTGATGGGCTAACGGGTTTAGTTTGCTAACAATCTAGGGAAATGACCAGAAGAATCAAAGTGTATGTGTCGGACTTTGATGGTAGGTTTGACCCAAATGTAGTTGTTGACTCGTTAGATAGCATGGAAGACTACTTTGAGTGGTATGGAATGATTGATATTGAATGTGTACGATTTACAAAAGTGAAACTGGTAGAATCCTCTAGGAAATATTGGCAACATGTCCAACTTAGTCTCAAACACCGTCGAGAGCCTCCCATCACTCAATTGGAAGTCACGAAACAAAAACTTAATGAAAAATATTTACCAACCTACTTTCGAAGTCAATTGGTTAACAATTTTTAAGCCTTAAACAGTTGAATTCTAGTGTGGCAGAGAATTTGGCTCAATTTGAGGAACTTTTACTTAGGTCTGAAATAGAAGAGGATTAAATCATCACTGTCTAAAGATTTGTTAATGGGTTGAGGTTTGACATCCAATAATAAGGCTCCCTTAGTTTTCCCAACACCATAAAAGAAGCTTTTCGATGAGTCCTTGAGATTGAGAAGTACATCAAACTTTATATAATTCGGTGAGTATCTTCTCAATCTCTTGATAATAAAACTATTACCCAATTTACCCCAGGTAGTGGCTCTATTAAGTCAAAAAATCCCCACTACTGGCAACAATCTTAGCCCAACCACGAATTGTCCAACTCGTTCAACTATTGATTTGCAAACTAGTTCGTCTTCATCCATTGTCATTATTACCATAATAGAAGTCACATTGCCTCCCATTATCCTCAATGTACCCTTACATTAAGACAAGAATCAGAGGATCAAATCGAGGATGTAAACTAAGTAGTCGAACCCGAAGCCTATTCAAGTGACAAAAACAAAGTAGAAATTGAAGATGCTCATGTTAATGTTGTCCACTTTATTCTCTCTATTGCTAGTGATTCTAATGAATGGAAGAGGACAAGTGTCTTCCATACTTTGATCTGAAGTGAGGAAAGAACTTGTAAATTAGTTATAGATGGGGGTAACACTATGAACATAGTCTCAAAATCTATTATCAAAGAACTAAGCTTTAAAGAAGAGTCACATCCAACCCCATTCAAAGTAGCTTGGGTTGACAAAACCACTTTACTCATGACTGAAAGATGCCTGGTACCAATCAAAATTCGACGATTACTAGGATGAGATCTATTGTGACGTCTTACCAATGGACTTTTACCCACATTTTTTTAGGTTAGCCTTGGTTGTATGACCTTGATGTTACCAATCATGGGAGAGAAAACACAATTTCCTTTTGATATAAAGACAAAAACATTATCTTGCGACTAGTAAAACCGTCAAAAAAGAACCAAACAGGAACTCCCAAGTCTCTTACGCAAGCCTCAACTACCAAGAATCTCCATTTGCTAGATCCGAAATCTTTAGAAATAGAGAGCATAGATAACAAATTTTGTGTGGCCATCATTGCTAGAGAAATTCTTAGCCCTTGCACTATTCTTGATCTGACTCCTTAAGTTAAATCCTTATTAGATGAATTTTCTGACGTTATATCCTTGGAATTACCTAGTGAGTTGCCACTCTTATCATTGACCTTATCTCAGGATCGCAGCTCTCTAATCTCCCACATTATAGAATGAATCCTAACAAGAGAGTGGAGTTAAACAAGCAAATTGAAGAACTTTTAGCTTAAGGCTTTGTACGACACAACCTTAATCCTTGTGTTGTCCTTGCCCTGTCAACCCCTAAGAAAGATGAGTCTTGGAGGATGTGTGTGGATAGTTGAGCAATCAACAAAATAACAATAAAATATCACTTTTTGATTCCTTGACTTAAGGATATGCTAGACCTTCTTGTTGGATCTAGTTGGTTTTCAAAAATTTTTCTGAGAAGCAGATACCACCAAATTCGTATTAGACCTAGTAACGAATGAAAAACAACATTCAAAACTCAAGATGACCTATACAAATATCTAGTCATGCCCTTTAGTCTATCCGATGTCCTAAGCACTTTCATGCGCTTCATGAACCAAGTTTTACGACCCTATATAGGCTTATTTGTTATAGTCTACTTTAATGACATCTTGATCTTTAGTAAGATCAAAGAGAATCATTTAGAACATTTTCGATAGGTTTTTACCACCCTTTAAGTTGCTAAGCTCTATGTCAATATGGACAAAGTGTTTGTTCATGCAAACCCATGTCCTATTCCTGGGCTTCAACATTTTTGCTCGAGGTGTTGCCACTAATCCAGAAAAGATCCACGTCATTTCAGAATGGCCTAAGCCTCTTTTCGAGATTCGTAGTTTCCATAGATTAGTCTCTTTCTGTAGGAGATTCATTAAAGGGTTTAGTTCTATTATGACACCTATGACTGATTGCATAAAGAAATGTGAGTTTTCTTGGACCTTGGCTACTACCAAAGCCTTTGCTGACATCAAAATGAAAATGACCACCGCTCCTGTTCTTAGACACCTTAACTTTAGTAAACCCTTTGAGGTCACTTGTGATGCCTTTGGTATAGGCATAGGAGAAATTCTTCGCTAAGAGGGTCAGCTTATCGTCTTTTTTAATGACAAACTCAATGATGCAAAACAATATTATTCCACCTACAACAAAGATTTCTACACGATTATACAATGTTTTAGGTATTGGCGATATTACCTTCTACTACAATAGTTTATCTTGTTGTTTGACCACCAGGCCCTAAGGTACTTAAATGCCAAAAAGAAGATAAATGCTCGACATGCCAAGTGGGTTGTGTTTTTTAACGAATACTTTTTTTATAGTTAAGTATTGTTCTAGCACTCAAAACAAAGTTACTGATGCCCTTAGTCGAATTTCTACGATCCTATCTACCATGAGTGTCAAGGTCATAGGAGTCGAGCGATTAAAAGAAGAGTATACCCAATGTCCAAACTTTAATCACATATATCAAGAAGTCCAAGATGGAAATCGTCGTGAACATATGGACTTCATTCTTAGGGATGGTTATCTTTTTCGATCTACTAGATCGTGTGTTCCTCGATCCTCCCTTCGAGACTTCCTTGTTTAGGAAATGCATGCGGGCGGATTAGTAGGTCACCTAAGCGAAGACAAGACCATTGCATTTGTTGAGGATAGATTTTACTATCCTTCCTTAAAGCAAGATATTGCTCGAGTGATATCGCAGTGCCACACCTGTCAAATTGCCAAAACTCACAAACGTAATACTGGCCTATACACCCTATTAACCATTTCACATTCACCGTGGCAAGATGTGAGTTTAGATTTTGTCTTTGGACTTCCCAAAACAACTCTTGGCCATGACTCTATTCTGGTTGTTATTGATCAATTTTCAATAATGACCCACTTTATCCTATGTAATAAGACTGACGATGCCTCACACATTACTAAATTGTTCTTTCGAGAAGTGGTTAAATTACATGGCTTGATCTTAACCATGGTGTCCGATAGGGATATGAAATTTGTTAGTTACTTTTAGAAAACTTTGTGAAACTGTTTGACACAATATTGAAGTTCTCTTCAGCCTTTCACCCTTAGACTGAAGGTCAAATTAAGATTGTTAACTGTTCCCTGGGAAATTTTTTTAGATGTTTAGATGGGGAGAAACACGGAAACTAAGATTTAACCTTATCTATTTTAGAATTTGCATACAATAACTTAGTCAACTTCTCCACCGAAAAAAGCCCATTTCAAATTATCCTTGGCTATACTACACGCATCCCTATTGACCTCGCACCCCTTCAACTTGACTATCATGCCTCAGAACAAGCCCATCCCTTTGCTTAACATGTTCATGATTTGTATCCTGAGCTTCGACGTAGAATTGCTCTAAGTAATGAAAGTTACAAACTTGCTACTAATGCACATCGCATAAGTCAAAGAGTTTTAAGTTGGCCATTATGTCTTGGTTCGTAGTCACCCCTAAGAGATTATCTAAAAACTCATTTAAAAAGTTGTATGCCACCCATTATCCAAAAATTGGGATTTAATGCATATATGCTAGATTTGCCTGTCGACTTAAGTATTAATGTGGAGGATTTAACTCCATATCATGGTACTTTTGAGTTTCATCTTATCTATTGGTGTTTTTGTAGATGACAATCCTCTTAAAGCATCAATTCTTCCATAACACAAGGATGATGTAGAAGTCATTCTTGATGATCGCCTTGTTACGTCTACTACTAGTATTACTCAACACTTTCTTGTCAAGTGGCGTGATTGTCCAGCTTCCAATGTCACTTGGATTACTTTGGAAGAACTTTGTAACTTTGCACCAGATTTATTGGATTAGTACTTTACAGATCACTCTCTGAGGTCGAGGTTTTTTCCATCTGGGAGAATGATGGAGAACCATCTAGCTTTACAAAGGATTTCAGAAAAAAATTATTTTAGGGAAAGTTATCAATAAAAATCATCAATTAGTTGGTCTAGAAATTTTAAAAGTTGTGCTGAAAATTGAAAAGTCTTTTGGTATTAACTATTAAGTGTACTCGTTTACTATTTAGGTATCTTAGAAGTCACATTTTGGATTTCTAAAAATCATACTCTTGGGAATCATTATCTTCATTAATTGTACTAATGCTCCTAAACCCCTATAAATAGTGGAGTTTGTTAATGGATCAAACATTTTAGATTTGAATAAAAAGAATTGCATCTTCTCTAGTCTCTGACTCTCCTTTCTTATCTCACACTTTTCTTTCTCTTCCCCCCTCTTTCTCTCTACTTCCCTACTTTTCTACATCAGGTTAAGCCCTGCAACATAGCAGTGTAAGACAACCTTTGAGAATGTTTCTTTGGAATGAATTTTCAACATGATCTTCAAAAATCCTCTTATATTAGATGATCGTGCACTGATTTAATGGAATATGATTGTAGACATGTGCAGTCCACATAATATTGAAAGTTGATGGTCTTATATGTGGAGATTATTTTAATTATATTAAAGACTATTGTTGTCATAACCAAGTTGATTCTGTTAATAGAAATACTGATCCATAAACATAAGGAGTACATCATCTCTCTCTGCTCTGTCTTAAGCTGTCACTCACAATTATTCCTATTTTCTTTCATATTCTTTCTCTTTCATGTGCTATCATCTTCTCCCTTCCACATCTTCCTTCCTGTTGCATTGCTACTGCCGTCGCCTCCATCCCATTGTGTCGCTGCTGTCTCCTCGTTCGAATTGTTGTCCTGTTCTCCTCTTCCTACTACACCACTGTCTCCTTTACCTTCTTTGCTTCCCTCCTCCCTCAGGCTTCTCATCCTTCTCTTTTATGTTTCTCTCTCACTGGTCAGGTGGTACTGATCTGTACTGAATATCGGTAGTCAATCAATACCAGAATAATATCAGTCTTGCCACCAATCGTTATCGGTACCAAACTGAGATTTTAAACCTTGCTTTAGTTAACATTTTGTCAAGCTATGGATTCGAAGTGTTGGTCTGTCATGTGTTACACAACAAAGTATAAACTTATCTCTCTTTATCATGTTTGTATATCTTTGTACTTATCTGTGTAGTTTCCATATTGTACAACATTTTATATATTGATACATCTGAACAGTCGACTCTACGTTTCAAATGTGCTTATATCTGTATATGCATGCGCATACTTACTCTCTTGCACCGGTCTACCTGGGCAAGTGAGCAGCACAATTGATAATTTTTGGCCTAGAAATCCTGAGAAATATTGTACTATACAAGTTGTCTCATTACATCGTCACAGTCAATTTATTCTCAACTTAAACATATTTTTAGTTAATACTGAGTTGTAGCCAATATTCTATTCACCTTTGAATGAATAAATTTGTCACCATCATTACCACAGAGGAAGCAAATTTCGGGGAAGGAATTGGCTTATGATCCTGTCCGAAACTACGATATTCTCAGCGAATTTTCTGACAGTTTTATCCGTTGGGTTATCCATGGAGAGACTTTATGCCATTGATGCCGGATGTTATAGTTACATTTTTGGCATATCCACCTGATTATCGGCTCCAAATCACCGAAGGATTGGATGACGGCAAGAATGAAAAAGGGTTTGGGTGAAGGAAGACAAAAAAGGTGCGGGTATGCATTTTGTGTTGAGGTATTCCCACTCCTCCATTTTGGTTGAGAAATGTGCAAAGAGTGCGTTGTTTGGCAGTGCTATCGTCTTCCATAGTCTGACAGAAGTACAAGTATATATAGGTAAGTTCGTCTGGGTTTCTCTGAAACGGAAACCCAAAGTTCAAATCAATGTAAATATTGATATAGACATTGTTGCTTCTCAAGTATCATTAATTCTTTCTTTTTTATTCTCAAGTGTTGGTGAATTTTCCGGTTATATATGCCTCAAGATGTGCTGAATAAAACTAATATCTCAGTTTTTTTCCTCCCATTCTGTGTTCTCTGGGATACAATACCAACTCCCTCGGAAATGTCGGGCTAAGGTGATGTCAGCATTGGCCATGGTGTTTTTGTTGAGATATTCTGTTGGTTAGTATAGTGTTGTTACACAATGAATGCATCTCATGTTTGTTATGTAGGGTAAATATAATGACTTGATGTATTATCAAGCATTGGGATAATTAATGTATTAAGTACGAATCAATTCAAATGATTAAGTCCAATTAATATTAATACAATCGTCAGAAGTTTCTTATCTATTTCGGATGTGTGATTAAAATTGAGGAAATGTCCGAGGAAGTCAAAACATGTAGGCAAGTCAACGGTTTCCATGAATAACTTCTTTGGCGAAATGTCAAATGATCCTATTTATAATAATATCGTTGTAATTATAGGTTTTATGTTCGAGTCCACACATAATATCATTTAATGTAATGAAAATATTTTTAGTTTTCTTAGTTAAATGTAGGTATCTCATTTATGATGTGACACCTCTATAGATTAGTTTGAGTGTTAGTGTTAAGGTGTAATTTGCTTAATTAAGAGATTATGAGCTTGATAAGATAATATCTATTAAACATTTTTATTATTTTTATCTAAAAAATTAAGCTGAGTGGGTAAACTGCCATCTTAAACTTGTAATCACTGTCATTCCATCAAGCTTTCTTTGGCAGGAAGGTGAATGATAGAGAGAAAAGATCGCAATCCTACTGATTGCCTTCTCTATCTTATCAAGATATAACAACATTTTCTCCTGCCTCTCTTCTCTGTCTCATCCCTAAGCTTTCTTTTACCCAAGAGGTGATTCGGTAGGCAGCCTAGTTCGATCGCCATGGCAGACACTCACTCCCTCCCTCTTTTCACTCGTCATCAACGGCGACGTATTCACCGGCACCTTACACAGCCCGGCCGAATGGAACGACAAGCTGGCTGAGGAACTGCAACTCCAAGAGTTGCTTATCGCGTCCTTCGGCCACTCGAGTTGCTGCACCGCCGCCAACACCTTGTGCAGGGTGTGCGACAGGCCGACACTGCTGACGGAGGCTCCTGCGAAGCCGGCATGCTCCCATGCAGTCTGTAGCGCATGCTTGACCCTGTACGTAGATCATATCCTTCGGCGGAACGTGACCGACCTGAGGTGCCCCATTTCAGCTTGCAGGGCGGTGCTGGTGCCTGATGCGCACAGGGAACTCGTCCCGCCGAAGCTATTCCATCGGTGGATCCAAGCCCACCGAGCTGACAACTGGGGAGGCGGAAGAGTCACCGACGATCGAACTCGAGGTTTCCAGCGCGGTGGTGGGAAGTGGAGAGCCACCCTCTCGATGGAAGGGTTTCCAGGGGAGAAGCGGCGGCGCTGGGATTTCATCGCTGCAGATATTCATCCAAGGAGAGTATGACCGGGACGAGCTCCTCAATCTCGCCGGTCAAGCTCTGCGATCCCACAACGATCCGAAGGGGAAGAAACCCGTGATAGAGATCGGGCAGGCCTCCGGTCCGACTGAGTTCTACTGCAACATCTGCATGGAAACCAAGGAGAGCTCGCAGCGCTTCGACATGAGAAGCTGTTCGCATGCGTTCTGCGGGAACTGTGTCGGCCAGTACGTAGCCACCCGAGTCGAGGAGAAGGTTATGATAATTATTTACTTAAGCTATGTGGATTAAACAACCAATCTTAGTTTATGATAATTATTTTCTTCCTAATGCTATTACCTATTTTTTAGAGACGTGTGAGGCTGGTAAGTCTGCTCTGACAAATACATACATGTATACATTTCTACTTCTGCTCTGACTAAATGCCTCGTGTTTTGTCTTCAACTTGAAGTTGTGGCCGTGGCTTCTGCTACCGTCGTGGATCTCCAATGGCTGCCGACCGCAGCTGCAACAAATGCGCAGCTGCAACAAATGCAACATCCGCTCACCATTTTGAGTCACAAGTTCTCGAAGAAATCATGCAGTGTTATTTTCTTAGGAATTCTCATGGACTTCATAAAGGTTTAGTATGTCTTTCTAGTTCTTAGATCACTCCGTACTGTGTTTTCTCAGCATGGTATTATTCCTAATTCAGCATGCATGCTTGCTTCTCATTCACATTTTGCATGAACAGGGCAGAAATCATGCAGTGTTATTTTCTTAGGAATTCTCATGGACTTCATAAAGGTTTAGTATGTCTTTCTAGTTCTTAGATCACTCCGAACTGTGTTTTCTCAGCATGGTATTATTCCTAATTCAGCATGCATGCTTGCTTCTCATTCACATTTTGCATGAACAGGGCAGATTGAGTTGACTTAATACTCTGTTAGCATGCTGTCAAATACATTAGATATGGGTGCATGAATGAAGCATTTCATCACCCAAAAGAAGATATTTCCTTTTGGGTCGAGTTCTATAGACTTTTGCATAGTGACTTGAAGTAGCCGCCGGTTGAGGAGAGGTTTGTTTGGAGCCTACAAGTGCTGGTCCTACAAGTGCTGGCCCTACAAGTGTTGGTCCTGACAACTTGTCCTCACGCTTAAGATAGATCTCATAGTCAGTCAACTTATCATAGAGTTATTCAAATGACATTGGTGAACCACGTGCGCGTATTGCTGCTACCAATTCCTTGTACTCGTCTCCTAGGTCATTGAGGATATGGATAGTAACTTCTTCATCACCGAGGGAATGACCTATCAAGGCCAAGTTATCGATGATAATCCTTATATTATGTAGATAATCAGCAACAGTACTTCTCTCTTGTTTTATCGTTATGAGATTTGGACATGAGACTAAGCATGTGAGTGCGAGAACGATTGGCTAGGATAGTTTGCAACTTGCACTAAGCTTCGGCAGTAGTGTCACATGAAGAAATGAGTGGGCAAGGGATCCAGCGACCGAGGCTTGAATAGCTTGAAGGATGAGACGATCCTAGCGTAATCATAATTTGTGCTCCAGATTTGGTACTGGACTAGGTGCGCCTGGGATGTTGAACATCGCTGGTGGACAACGAAGAGAGCTATCGACATAACCTAGAAGATCATAGCCAAATAGTAGATTAGAGAATTGAACACGCCAGGATGCATAGTTGCCACCTTTGGATAATTTAAAGGAGATGAGGGTTGCTGCATTTATGGAGATAAGGCCTGTATGTGGGAAAGTACTGTGGTTCCCTGTAGGAACAATGGGAGCATCAGAGATAGATGATGAGGACATATGGAAGATATGTACCAATATGTGGGAGCAACTAGAAGTCTGTAGCGAGACAATGATCAGGGAGGAAGAGGTGTTGGTGGCAACTGGGTTGTGGTGGCAAATGGTGGCAAATGGGTTGTGGGTTGTTGATCAATATTGACAATGATCAATATTGTGTAAAGCTGTAGATCTCTGTGCAGCAGTGCTACAATCTCTATGCAACAATTCTGCAGTTGGGAACTTGGAAATGGTTCCGGATGCTGCTTGTCAAGACAAAGAAGAAGCAGAGGACAGCAACTTGGGAGAAGAGCAAATCACTACTTCTGCAGCTGTTGTGGTAGAGAGGGCTACTGTGGCTCTGCTTCTGCAGGAAGAGGCAGAGGAAGGGCAGCGTGGTGGCCCTTGTTCAACTTCAAAGGAGGCCGACGCAATGATCCTAGAGGACGTCCTTGGAAAACGTTGCACTTTGAGATGGAGAAGTGGCCTTTATGGCGAGAGCTCTGATACCATGATAGAAATAAAATAGAAAGAAGAAGATTGTATTGATTGAAATAATACACAATACTCCATATTTATACATGTTTAGAAGGGAGAATTTTCCTCAACAGAGAAGGATTTTCTTTAACAAATTTATGATATCTCATCAAGTAGTTGGGGAGATCTTGGCTGATGTTGAGGTTGTTATCACAGGAGATCTTGGTTGTTGTTCAGGTTGTTATCACGGGAGATCTTGACTGTTATCACCACCACCACCAATGCCTCCGCCACTGCTATCCTCGACCCAGGCAACATCGTCCTCACTGCTTCCGACGACATCCTATGGCAACGTTTTGATCTTCCTACGGACACGCTCCTACCGGGTCACGTCTTGGTCCTGGAGAGGACCTTGTCTGGGTGCAGGCCTACCATCCCTTTCTGTTGTTATCGGACAACCGATGCAGTTCTCTCCCGCTGACTCTGATCAGTGATTGGGGTAGCCACTGCATCTTGCTCTGCTTTGGCCTCGATAAGCAGTATTTGGAACCTTTCCATGCCACTTGCTGCATCACTACCCAGATTCTTAACTACTGATTTGCTGCACAAAGATCTGCATCTTGCACAAAGCTAATCTCCTCATTCAAAGACCTCATTTGCCAACAATCTATCTTAGGTGACACTGATTTGCACCACCACTTCTGCTTCCCTGTTCATTATCGTTGCTGCAAACTTTTACCTACTCCCACATATTGGTACATATCTTCCATATGTCCTCATCATCTACCTCTGATGCTCTAGTTATTGTTTCCGCAGGGAACCATAGTACTTTCCCACATACAAGCCTTATTTCCATCAATGCAGCAACCCTCATCCCCTTCAAATTATCCAAAGGTGACAACTACGCATCCTGGCGTGCTCAATTCTCTAATCTTCTATTTGTCTATGATCTTTTAGGCTATGTCGATGGCTCTCTTCGTTGTCCACCTGCGATACTCAACATCTAAGGCGCACCTAGTCTAGTACCAAATCCGGACCACAAACTATGGCTACGCCAGGATCGTCTCATCCTTCAAGCAATTCAAGCCTCGGTCGCTGGATCCCTTGCCCCACTCATTTCTTCCTGCGATATTATTGTCGAAGTTTGGTGCAAGTTGCAAACCACCCTGGCCAATTGTTCCTGCACTCGTATGCTTAGTCTCCTATCCAGTCTCATGAAGATAAAATAAGAGGGAAGTACTGTTGCTGATTATCTCCACAATATAAAGATTATCATCGATAACTTGGCATTGATAGGTCATTCCCTTAGTGATGAAGAAGTTACAGTCCATATCCTTAACGACCTAGGAGACGAATACAAGGAATTGGCAGCAGCAATATGAGCACATGATTCACCAGTGTCCTTCGAAGGACTCTACGACAAGCTGACTGACTTTGAGATATATCTAAAGCGCGAGGACAAACTGCCAGGACCATCCATCACAGCTCAAGTCAATCACAAATCTACGAGGAGGGGCAATCCATATAACAAGTCTGTCAACAAAAGTTTGACCAAGACGTATTCTGAACCTATGAGCTTCAACCAAACCATCTCTCCTCTTCATCAACATTCCAATCATAATAACCAAGGTGGCTACTTCAATCATCAGTAGTCCTGGCGCCCTCAACACACAAACCAACAAAGAGTTGTTTGCTAACTATGTGATAAAGTCGGTCACTCTACAAAGGTCTGTCGATCTCGACTCATACTTTCTGCTCAATCACATTGGCCTCAAGCAAATATCACGACTACTCTAAACACTAATGATCATAATTGGATCGTGGACTCTAGTGCATCCCACCACATCACCTCTGATCTCCAGAACTTATCAATCCACAACAACTATACTGGAAATGAGGACATCATCATCGGTGACGGTAAAGGAATTCCTATTACTCACACTGGTTCCACACTGCTTAATTCACCTACAATAACTTTTACACTCGATGATGTTTTGTGTGTACCTTACATTAAATGAAATCTTATTTCCGTTTCTCAATTTTGCAAACAAAATAATACCTCCATTGAATTCTTTCCTAACTCTTTTCTTGTCAAGGATTTAAGCACGGTTGGTCCAAGATCAGAATAAGGACAATGTTTATGAATGGTCGATAGTTCCATAAGAAAAAACAGCTCACTGCTTACTTTGCAGCTCCAATTGATGTGTGGCATCGTCATCTCGGTCATCCCTCTCTATCTATCCAAAATAAATTACTTTTTCGCTATTCTCTTCCTACTCTTACAAATAATAGCATTCTCACTTATTGTGATGCGTATTTCAGTAATAAAAGTCGTAGACTTCCTTTTGACACTTCATATCATGTTCTAAACCATCTAAAATTATTTATACTGATGTTTGGGGCCCTACTCTCGTCACTTCTTTTGATAAATTTAGATTTTATGTTATTTTTGTAGACTATTTTACTAAGTTACACATGGATATACCCTCTTCGTCATAAATCAGAAGTTTCAACAATCTTCACCAACTTTAAAAAGCTGGTTGCAAACTTCTTTCAGTCTATAATTAAAACAGCCTACTCTGATGGTGGAGGTGAATATCAAGCTCTCATATCGTATCTCTCTGCCTGTGGCATCCAATATCTTAAGTCACCTCCACACAGCTGAACGCAAACATCGACATATCGTAGAAACTGATCTCACACTTCTACATCAAGCCTTTATGCCAATAACCTTTTGGTCTGTCGCCTTTCAAGCTATCGTCTACCTTATTAATCGTATGTTCGCTCCAGTTCTCCAATGCCAGTCTCCATTTGAAAAATTATTTTCTAAATCCCCAAACCTTCAAAAACTCAGAATATTTGGTTATTTATGTTATTCGTGGCTACGTTCCTATGCCTCACACAAGATAACGCCAAGATCTAAACCTTGCATCTTCATAGGATATTCTCTTGAACATAAAGTCTTTCGGTGCTACGAACAAAAAACTCAAAAAGTCTTTATTTCACGTCATGTTGTTTTTGTGGAGTCTGCCTTTCCATTTCAAAACCATGAGTCTTCTCCCATATAGGTCACTCCAATAAATATACGTCACTGGAGTTTTCCATTGATCCCCTTAAACAAACCTCTTCCCACACCATCCAGTCCGTTTCTTCAAGATCTACACTCTTTTGTTCTCCCGGTTTAACAGCTCCCCACTCCCTCCATTCCTTCTCATCTTCCTTTTTCACAAGCCTCCCCTACTACTAAAGTAATATTCTTCGAAATACTACAACCTTCTTTATCTAGTGACACTGATATATCTCAGCCTATCCCGACCCCTGTCGATGCCTCTCCACCACCCATACCAATAACACGACTTCCAGTTCCTAGGCATCCAATGACAACACGCTCAAAAAGTGGTATCTTTAAACCACGTTAGGTTCTCGACCTGCATGCTATCACCAAATCCTCTCCCGAGACCAATGAACCCACCACAATTACTCAAGCCCAAAAATCTTCTCATTCGCGTAAAGTCATGTGTGAAGAATATGATGCTCTACTCCATAACTCCACATGGACTTTTATACATTTTCATCCTACACAAAACATCATCGGGTGTAAATGAGTCTTCTGAATTAAGCGGAACCCCGACAGGTCCGTTGCTCAATATAAAGCACGATTCATAGTCAAAGGGTTTCATCAACAACCTGGAGTGACTTCACAAAGACTTTTAGTCCTATAGTTAAACCCACAACAATTCGGCTTATTCTAAGTTTGGTCATCTCCAGAGGCTGACACTTACGACAATTGGACGTTAACAATGCCTTTTTATAGGGGACTCTAACTTAAGATGTCTTTATGCAGCAACCCCTTGGCTTTGTTCATCACCAGTATCCGAGACATGTCTGCAAATTACAAAAATCCATTTATGGACTCCGTCAAGCTTCAATAGCTTGGTATACTAAACTTGGATCGTTTTTGATATCAACTGGCTTCATCAACTCTAAGTCTGATACCTCTTTATTCCTACGACAACAACATGAAAATACAATATATCTTCTAGTATATGTAGATGATATTATTGTTACAGACAATGATCCCTTGGAGATTCAGACATTTTTAAAGCAATTGGCTGATCGATTCTCCCTCAAAGATTTAGGATCGTTGAGCTACTTTCTGGGAATGGAAGCAACATTTACATCCTCATGTCTCCTCCTCTCACAGAGAAAGTATATTTAAGACTTATTATCAAAGACAAATATGCAGGATGCGAAAGAAGTTGCTACTCCTCTCTCTACTAGTGAATCACTCAAATTATGTGATGGCAGCCCTACCACGGACTCAACTCAATACCGACAAGTACTTGGCTCTCACCCATCCAGATATCTTATTTGTAGTCAATAAATTATCTCAATACATGCACCAGCCTTCTGCTATGCATTGGTCTGTGGTTAAACGAATTTTACGGTATCTTAAAGGGACCCTTAATCATGGTCTCTTTCTTCGCAAAACCACTCCAATTCATCACCATGCCTTTGCTGATGCTGATTGGGTGGGAAACTTTGATGACAGAACCTTCACGTCAGGATATGTCATCTTTCTTGGGTCTAATCTAATCGGTTGGACTTCTAAGAGGCAAAAGACAGTGGCCCGGTCTACAACTGAAGCTGAATATCGTGTTATTGCTACCGTTGCTGCTGAACTCAATTGGGTCACAAATCTCCGTAAGGAACTCAAAGTCAGCTCTACCCATACTCTTACAATATATTGTGACAATGTTGGAGCTACCTACTTATGTGTCAATCCAGTGTTCTACTCACGCATGAAACATATTACCATCGACTTTCACTTCGTGCGAGATCAAGTTGTCAGACATCAACTTTGTGTCTCTCATGTCCATACGGCTGATCAACTAGCAGACTCACTCACGAAGCCTCTAACCCGCAAACTATTTTTATTATATCGGTTCAAGATCGATATCTTTGACAGAAGCTCGATCTTGCGGGGGCATGATAATAGAGAGATTTCCTCAACTGCATAACAGATGAGATTTCCTTAACTGCATGAGAAAATCTTCTCTTTCACCATGTATAAATAGACTTCATGTGATACTAATTGGTATATACTTTTCTCTTTACCTTTACAATTTCATTCTTCATTCTCTCATTTTATCAAAAGCTTTGTACCAAAAATTGAAGACACAATCCACTCGGAAATCTATGATATCTTGATGGTGGACCACAATATTTTAGTAAAATGAAATGATCACAATCTAACCAGATTCATATTTTGGATTAACAGTTGATTTGGGAAATGCTTGTGATCCTAACAGAGATAGATTTCCACCAAATGAATTATACCATCCGAAACAATCAGAACAAATCCAGTCTATCATAACAGCAACAAGGGGATAAGAACTGCAAAATAAGCATAAGCACAATCATGTCCATGCATCACTGATAATAACAATGCCAAACATAGAGCGAAAGCAAGTTTTCGACATAACCACAAGCTAACTAAGAAGGTCCAAGTTTGGCACTCAACAAGAAAACACACAAGGCAAGCATAAACACGATACATAAGATCTAACATAATAGCATAAACCAACGTTCCAACCTATGATCATAGCTCATACGTCTTGTTCTCCATATCTCCATCAGCATGGATTCCTGAAAAAGGGAAAAAAGAAGAGAGAGAGAGAGAGATCCTTTCAAGAATAGAAAATCAAGACGTACGAAAAGGATAGAATAGAACATTATGCAGCAATGTGTGACAAACTTACGGTCGCATCTTATTTACAGAGCATTATTTGGCAGAATATCAATGTTCTCAGTAACTGCCGACCGCCACTGGTGGCAGGTCATCAAAGCTCCAGAGATCCACTTCACTCACATCCTGAGGCACATCATTAACGAGAAGGCTCTCAATAGATCCATCTGAGCCCCCTTCAAGATATGGTACTTGCAGAAATTTCATGTATGATTCAAAAGCAGATAGCTCCTCCGACAGTTTGGCCACAGAGTTCTTGGCAGCCACAACTTCTCCAGAATTATTTTTCAGTTTCTTCAGTGGACCACCCTGTTCCAGGTATGGTGTTCCTTCAGCTTCATTCATGGTTGGAGCAAGAAATGAAGTGATATTGGGGGTTTTAACCTCACTTTCCCAGCCATATCCAGAACAATCAAAAGTGTTGCTTCCCTGGTCAGAGTATAAATTAATTGCAGGTCCCTCGATGGGTGGAGATAGATTCATCCCAGAGGAGTCCATGTTCATGGATTGCTTGACGGGTTCCTTGTCATCAATATAGTCGAAAACAGAACAGAAATCTAAATCTGGGTCATCCATACCCCCATATGGGTTGACATTGAGCATCTCTTGTGGGTTTGGCTTGGGTGCTTTTGGTGCATTTGATTTGAGTGGGCACTCTTGAACACTTGGTGGTGCTTCATCAGGGAAATTCACCTTGGCTTTCTTACCACGGATCCTACGGGCCTCTGCATCATAAGCTCGTGCAGCTTCTTCGGCAGTGTTGAAGGTTCCAAGCCAGACACGAACCCCCTTGCGAGGATCTCTAATTTCAGCTGCCCATTTCCCCCAAGGACGCTGACGGATTCCCCTGTATTGATTTTTTCTCTCTTTTTTAGCAGACCTAGCTGCAGATCCATTGAATTTCACAGGTTTCAGAGCAACTGGTCCATCTGCTGCAGTAATAGAACAGAAAGCAACAAATTATACAAAGTTTAGGAAAAATGCTTAAAGAGGACTTTCCCATGTGATGATTGTGTAATACCTTCTCAAAATTTACTGAAGAAAATCAAAATTCACAGTAGAGCTACTAATTCAGGAGAGCTAAAAGCACAATAGGAAATGTCACCATTAACTGATTCTGGAGCAGATCTGTGTCTGTGATTAAGCCAAGAGTATGCGGCAGTTATTAGTAACTAACATTTGTAACTCCTAGAGGATGCTTCATTATCCAGTGAATAATATGGGATTTAAGAGATGAAATAACTATCTAAATGGTCTGAAACATCAATCCAGTTTGAATCGAGAAGATTATTAGAAAGTTAAGGATTCAGAAAGGTGTGCACTCAACAAAGAAGATTTAAAGACCGTAAAACCTAGAAAGTTGGCAGGCAAGTTCTCATTGTAACACATCAAAACTTCTTCAATCGGTCAACATCCATGATGCATGTATCTGCTGATCTCCTGTAGTCACACAGATTCCATTCAAGTGATTTCAAAACAAAGGAAAGCCAGACTCTAATTTCATAGACTTAATACCAGCTATTGATTTAAGGTAACCCCAATAGTTACCAATCCTTCTATCATTTACATCATGCATAAATTCTGATATTTCATGACCAATAATATATGGATGGTCTTAATAGATAACTCAGTGCCACCAATTGAAGGGCAGCAGCCTAAGGTCTTCAAAGCAACCAAAAGTCTGCATACGAGCATCGACCAACAGCATATAAATAAATAAATAACAAATTAAATAAAATGAACTTTGCATCTTATGACCCTAAATCTATATTCAAGAATAAATGCTGTTAATTAAAAAATCCTAAAAAAACACTTTCTTTTAGGAGAATAGCAAAATAAACTTTGGATCTTATGATTCTAAACCTACATCGAGAATGATTGCTGTCACTCTAAAACCATAAAAATAACCAAACGAAAAACTCAAACAAAGAAATGAAAAGCTAATCAAAGGGGGGAAAGCAATCTCCATGAAACAAAACAAAGATGAAGATGCTACATATAGCAAAACCAAAGCCTCCATCACTAGAAAAACGAGACGAACACAATCCACTATATTGGAAAATAATCCCCAACATACATAAATACATATATTTCAGTAATCGAAGGAAAAAAAGGAATAATTAAAGAACAATTTTGTCTTCCGGTAAACGGGAAGGAAAGAGGAGTCGGAGTAGAAGGATTCTGTTCGAAAAATATTACACCTTCAAGCTATTATTTGCCAAATTAACCAAAAAAAAGAGGATGAAAAATCCGATCTTGGCCATCGGGGAACAATCCAGAAAACAGAGTATATACTAAAATCTTGTAAATATTTCTCATACCTAACTTGAAAAAAAGGCACTGTGTAATATGTTAAGAGGAAAATGATTGGGATGCACGAAAGATTTCGCTTTCTGATGACGTGTGACGAGCCAAAGTACCAAGAAATAGCTGAGAAAATAGAATTTGGTGGAAGTATCATAACATAGTTCATACACGGAGAAGGATTAGAACGCGCAATGAAGTAACAACTAACTGTCAAAGCCCAATTTTTTTCACCTTTGCAGGCGAAAGCGAAGGGCTTCTCCACGATCTCCACCTCGTCCTCCACTTCCGACTCCAGCGCCTCGTACTCGAACTCCAAGAAGTCGGTCTCGAAGTCATCTTCGACCTCCTCCACAGCCCGGCGGTGGCCGCTCTTCTTCTGCTTCTTCGTCGCCCCATTGGCTACGCCCGTCCTCAGATCCGGCCACAAGTAGTCGGCGGTGACCCGCCGCGCCGACCTTGTCGCCGGAATGAAGTCGGAGATGATCGCTCCTCCGCACATCCTCGATCCTCAAACCCCGCTCAGCTTCTCTTCCAAAAGAGCTTCCTTTCAAGAACAAGAGAGAGAGAGAGAGAGAGGAGAAAAGTTGGGGACTTTATATTCTGTTAAATTAGTTGGAATTTCCGCAAAAAAAAAGTGAAAATAGAAATTAAATGAATAAATAGAAATTATAGTGAGTAAATGAGTTGGTGGGATTAAAAATTCCTATTAAGACAAATAATATATATATATATATAAGAACTTCGGCACACATTTCAAAGCAATGTGCAGGGAAGAGAGTAAACAGCGCACGCTAATGTTGCTCCCTCAACAACGTTAAGAAACGAATGACGCAAGCAGCACTCAAGATGAAGCACCAGTCTGTGAGCCTCGTAATGCCACGAAATCTACACCCTCGTGAGCGTCCTGCACTTTGTCGTTTCCAATTTGTTCGTCTTCATGAATTCTTCTTCCACCTGCTTGAAAGAACCGTGTGGTTGCTTTTACGCGTTTAAGAATTGATCCCTTCCATCGACGTCTATCCCCCGCAGTCGTTATTATATGAGACCGAGGTTTAGATATACTTGCAACTTGGACGGTGCTCGCTTTCTTTGATATCACCAACTTGCAGGCAGCAATAAACGCCATTACCGACCCTTCTTCTTCTTCTTCTACAAAAGCATATGAGAAGCTGATAGGTAGTAGGGGGTTTTCTGTGTGTGTGTGTGTGTGTGTGAGAGAGAGAGAGAGAGAGGTGCCACAGTGTGGTGGGCACAAAAGCCAGAATTGGGTTGGGTCCCTCTGTGAACTGTAACTGCAGCAGTGACTATCGATTATTATTGGAAGTGCACCAAACTTTCACAGAAGAAGACGACGACGATGATGATGATGATTGATTTGTTCCCGTACTCAAATTAAATGAGCAAGTGGGCTAAAGAGTGATGGAATGGTACTGTTTCCAGTGGGGTCTCACAACCAAAATACACTGCTATTCCATTCTCATATGGATCATTAGTTGCATTTTTTCTTATCCTTTTTATTCTTTCTTTGTGAATTATGGTGGGTTTGCAATGAACTGCTTTCACTCTTCTCTGAGGAGCACAAAGCACAAATGCAGCAAAGCTTGAAGACAAGAAGGCCTCCTTCATTTCACAACTGCATGTATTATTTTCACCTGGACTTGCTGGTTGATTGTTTCCATCACCACATCCTCCAAAGTTGCTGATCTATTGTTGCATGTTGATAGCTCACACAAGCAGCCAAAGGAGATGAACCTGAGCATGGAAGCATGAGCCTTCACTACCTAACCCTTGGCAACACAAGCAAACTTTGCAGTACCAACTTGGCCCAACCTCCCACCTTAAGATAGGAAGACGGACCCTCCACCATTGCTCGCATCAGCATACACAGAGACATGAGATAATTTTGGATTCTGGTGTGCACCAAGCTACAAACCCTATCCACCACATGTTTGATGGGGTCCAACTTAAGCTCTGACAGAACATTTCCCAGTGAGAAAGGTGGTGGTGGCAGTTCTCGTAGAGCTTCCCCTGTGGGAAGATGACAATGTGGTCATCTGGCCAGAATACTTTTGCTCAGGTTCAGTGCATTCAACCTTGGATGTCATCGTCACCATGACAAAGGGGTGTGGACCGTGTGGCCTACACGATCTTTTTGGTTTAATATTGCCCATGAAGACAAGAAAACCCAGGTTAGGTTGAATGCCAGATGCTTATGTGCACTAACACACAACACAACCTGTGGTTTAGACTGTAACCTTTGGTGGATGCACTTTAATATAGTGGAGGATGAGAAAACCCTAGATTTGAACACTGAAATCTTGTGTGTCGACCATGACAGCTCTCCGGATGCACATCATTTTTAAATATATCATTATTAATTTATATAATTTTATTTAATTAGATAAGATATGTTATAAATTTAATTATTATCGACTAATAGAAAAAAAAATATTTATGATAAATTCTTTAGGAGATAGCTTTGATGGGAGTAACTCTTATAGTTTTTTATCCTGTACTCTCGTTTATAAATAGATATAATTTATTTGATTTGTAGCTACCAAAGTAACCTACGATGGTAGACTTATACAATATAAATTATAATAAATATTTTTATTATTTATAGAATATTTTTTAATTATATTTTATATTATTATATTGATTAGTCATCAAAGTAATATAGACTAATAACATATAAAATTATATTTAAAAATTAGTCCTAAATGATATTCATAATGATATATATAATTAAAAAATTTAGATAACCCTAAAAGAGAATCTACTTTGAATAATTATATGATGAGATATGATGGTACTATTTTCGATTTCCTCATAGTTTATGATTATATACTCAAATATATATGATAATATTATTTCATAAGGATGATATTAGTCGTTCATAAAAAAATTTGAGTGAACATTAAATATGTCAATATTTCACTCAAAAGGTAAAATATGGATGATATCAATAGTTTATCATATTTTAAAATTTTAAAATATTAATATTATATTATATTTTATAGTGGTATTTTCTTCCATAGACTCTCCTACTTATAGTATTACTATACTTTCTGATTTAAATTATTCAGAATAATTATAATATATACAGTTCACATTGGGTGTATTAGATATTGACTTAGTATTACTTATTGAAAGACTTATATCCTCGATTGATGAAAGCACTATGGAATAAATTAATGAAATAAATACTTAAAAAGGATCTAACAGGCTCAATCTAATTTCTATAAGAATGAAAATTATAAATAACATCAAAACTTCATTACCACCTATAATTAGCATATAAAAATATTTAAAGACTATTAAAGATAGATTTAAATATATTGATAAGCTATTATCTTACACATGAAAGAACTAACTATAGCTCAATATGATAACACTAAAGAGATTCAGAATCACATCATCAATATGATTGATAAGGCTGCTAAGCTTAAAACATTAGGCATGAATGTAGATGAATATTTTCTTATGTAATTTGTTCTTAGTTATTTTCCTCCTTAATTTGATGTATTCAAAACTTACTATAATACAAATAAAAATAAATGAGATTTAAATGAGTTGATTAGTATATATATTTAGGAAGAATTAAGTTTAAGACATAAAAGATCTTTTTAATATTTTGGAAACCATTGAGAGAGCTAATAACAAGAAACAAAAAGTTGAAGCATATCCACCACATAAATTTATCGAGTCTAAAAATACTAAATAGGCTAACGAAAATAAAGCATTCACAGTAAAATATTTTTTTATGACAAAAAAGGATATATATATATATATATATATATAATAACTATCTTAAGTATAAAACTTGATTAGAAAAAAAATATAAACTTAACCTTCATATGTTTCAAATCAAACATTCCAAAAGTTCTTTCTAAAAATTGAATGATTAATTATGTTACTTTAACTGATATTACCAATAATATGTAAGGAACTTTTACAAATCGAAAACTAAAAAAACATAAAAGATTCAGGAATCATCTTAAAACAATAGTGATAATAGTGAAAACTTAGACATCTAATGGATCTTACAAACACATACGATACTCTTACTATTTATAGAAATTTAGTTTTCTTATCTAAAATTAATGAGTTAGGATTTTTTTTAATGGTAAACGTAGTATTTTTTATGATTCAATAATAGTTTGTTCCAAAATTTTATATTATGATTTATACATAATTAATTTAAAATTTAAGCTTAGAAAGACATTGGTGACCATATAATCAAATGTTAGATTAAAACATAATTTGAATAATGAGAAATATTCTATATTATAGCACAGATATTTGGGGTATATTCCAAGAAAAGAATTAAATAATTAGTGAAAGATAATATTTTGAAAATTTTAAACTCATTGATTTTGATATTTGCATAAATTACATTAAAGGAAAACAAACTAAGCATACAAACAATAATACCATAAGATGTAATAAACTCCTTGATATTATTCATATTGATATCTCTAGACCACTTCATATTTTCTATTTCATAAAGAAAGATATTTTATCACATTTATAGATGATTTGTATTATATATTTTTAATATATTGAAAGTCACATGCTATTAATACTCTTAAGGTGTACATAAACGAGGCTATCCAAGAAGTATTTTTTGATATTTTATAAGGGTGTACATAAACGAGGCTATCCAAGAAGTATTTTTTGATATTTTATAAGTTATCTAAAAAAATTCAAAAGATACATATTTTATTATCTTAATTATAATATAAGAATAATAGAATCTGACAATATAAGATTATTAAAAATAGTAAAATTAGTATGAGTAAAAATTTTGAAAAATTAATATAAAGGAGATAACGTTGATATTCCTTTATTATTTTTCAATAGATTGTTATTCCTCAAATCACTGAATGAATTAATGAGGATGAATAATAAAATAACATTAGTAAACTCTCACATAATATAGTTTTGAAAAGATCTAAAAGAGAAAGGAGATATCATTATTCATAATTATTTGATATATCTATAAAAATTAAATTATAATATAGGAATAAAAATGGATCCTTTATCATTTTCAGAAGTTGTGGAAAGCAACAATTCTAAAAAATGGTATGATATAACGAACAAAGAGTTAAAATCAATAAACTAAAATGATATTTAGGAACTCATTGGATTACCCAATAATTATTAAAAAAAAATAGATTGTAAATAGGTCTTTAACATAAAATGTGACTTAAAAGGATAATATCGAATGATATAAAATCAAATGTGTGTTCAAAGATTTTCTTAGAAAGATCATAACGAGACTTTTTCTTTAGTTTCTATAAAAGATACATTGAGGATCTTCATGCCATTAGTAGTTCATTATGATTTTGAGTTATATCAAATAGATATTAAAATAGTATCTCTAAATGAGGATTTAGATAAAAAAATTTATATGAAATAACATGAAAGATTTATAGAGAAGGAAAAATAAAGTTATGTTTGTAAACTTAAGAAATCTATTTATGACTTTAAATAAGTTTTCAAACAATAATATATAAAGTTCCATAATGTTATTACTTCTTTCATATTTAAGAAAACATATATTCTAAAGGTCGGTGGGAGCAAGTTTATTATATTAGTTTTATATATATATATATAATATTTTGTTTATCAATAGTGATATTTGTTTATTACATAAAATTAAGATATTTCTTACTAAAAAATTTAAGATGATTGATGTAAATGAGGTAGCATATGTTATTGGCATTGAGATATTCATGAATAAATCTTAAAGATTAGTACGTAGTTTTACTCAATTAGTGATACATTTATTACTAGAGTGAAAAATTCAATTAAAGCTAATGTCCTAACAATAACTTAGAAATGAATCAAATGAGTAACATTCTTTATATTGAAAATCTATTATATGTTTAAACCTATAAGACTATATATCAATTTTGCAATTAGAATACTAGATAGATACAAGAGTAACCTAGGAACGAAATATCAGAAAGTTATAAAGAAAGTAATGATATATCTATAGGAGATGAAAGACTACATTATTGCAATATGATATCAGATCAACTTGAAATGATATGATATTCATATATTAATTTTATAAATTATCGTAATAGTAGAAAGTCCACTTTAGGATTTATATTAATGTTAGTTAGAGGTCCAATTTCTTGAAAAAATATAAAACAATAGCTTATTATATCATTAACAATAGAAGTTGAATTTGTGACATACTTTAAGGTAACAAATCAAGCTTTATAGCTATGAAATTTTATCTCAAAACTTGATATTGTTGACTCAATTATTAGACTATTGAAGATATTTCATAATAATATCACAGTAATTTTCTTCTCTAAGAATGATAAGTACTTTAGCGGTTCTAAGCTTATCAAAATAAAATACTTAATGGTTAAAGAAAGAGTATAGAAATAATGAGTGTTAATTAATAATTTGAGCACCACTTTAATGATTTTTAATTCATTTTCTAAAGCTTTACACTTTAAATAATATATTTTGGACCTTGTGACCGAGTCATAAAAAAAATGATGATACATGTTTAAAATGATATTATTATTAAAAATTTTCTTTGTATATTTAATTAAAATTATTTATTTCAAATATTTTGTTTATTTTTATATTTATATATATTATAATTAAATATGATAATAATATTCTCTTGATAAGATAAATTACAAGAGTTTTTATAGATTACATTAGGAAAGACTAATAATGTTATGGTAAATAAAATTAAGAATGACATTGATGACATAAAATTACTATGACTCATATTGGTAGTTAGACTAAATATAGTATTATTATATTTATTAGATTTATTAACTTATTTTAAAAATTCATGGTCATGTATAAAATACTTTAAAAAAATTTAGAATCTAATTATATAAAATTATTTAAAAATTATTAATTTATTTTAATTTTAATTTTTATATTTTATTAATTAATAGGCCAAATGGGATAATATTAGATTATATGATATATTTAATTAAATAAAATATATTATAAATATGATTGAATTATAATTACAATTGTTTGTCAATAAAAAGGAAGTCCACTTATGATAAATTTTTTTAGTAGATGATCTTGATAGAATGGACTTTTATACTTTCTACTCTTACTTGTGGACTACACACGATATAAGATTTATTCTCAATCTTTATGAACAAAATAGAAGAAAACGAGTCTAGCTTTCTTTAAAGATTAACCTCGTTATATCTTTCGAGTCCTATGGAGATGCATTTACAGATTAATAAATGACATCCAAAGACATATAATCTTAATTTTGATATATCATTATTTGATTTTGATTCTGATTTTGATATTAAATTTTTTTATATAATAATAATATTATTAAAATGTTTATGTTTATAATTATTTTCAGTAACGAGAAAGAACTGAGTTGAAGATGTATAGAGCATGACGAAGAATAAAAAAAAGTCGTCTAATAGAACCATTGATGATAGGGAAGAGGGACATGCTCATTCGTCCATCACAGAACTCGAGTCGGCAGTCGGCATTGCCCCACCCACTGGGAACGCCATTTGCTGCACTAGTTGCAGAGTCAAAATCATCAGAGATCTGATGACATCACAGAAAAGAGTATTATAGACGAGGAGGAAAGCTTTAGATTTCCAATGCATAAAAGGCCTCTACCAAGTATTGTTGTTGGACAGTAGTGGGTCTTGATTCTTCCAGCAATCTGTCAGCAAAAGCAACATAAATCAAAAGGCACACTGTCATTACAGATCGCCGCCAGGGAAAGAATCCCACCATATGTTTGGCAGAAACAAAAAGGAAACAGGTGAAGGTCATCATCTTAAACAATTGATGACAGATTCTCCAAGCTTGCAACTCGGTAGTATGGGAAACACAAAATTAAGACACAGATTAATTTCCAACGACTAATTTTGATGTGCGTTCTAAAGGTTGCAGCCAAAGTTGGATCAACACCTGAGTACAAAAAAGTTGCATGAGCAGGAAATTTGGTCTGCAAAAGAAAAACTCTTTTTATTCTTCAGACCCAAAAAGATTTCATCCTTCAGTACCAATCAGGTTAAGCACTGTTGCAAGCATGAGCCATCACATATTTTGATCCACATCCATAGCAGAACTCAAAGCCACACCTGGAATTCAACGAGAGCCAAAGTTTTCTCCTTATTCGACATTAATTATATATATTGTCAAAACATGAAGAACGATACGTTACCTGCACCTAATATGCATGCAGCCCTGAGTCTTCTCCACGAAGAACTTGCACCTTGGGCACCTCTTCCACCTCTTGTCCTTGGCGATCTTCATCAGCATAAGGTCCTCTCTCCCCCTCTCATCGGTTCCCAACATCTTGAACTCCTCGCAGCTCAACCCCGAATGCCACCCCACCTTGCACTGCGCGCAGAACAGCCTCTGGCAGCTCGGGCACTCCGCCTGCATCACCGTCTCCTGCCCATCGTCAATCATAAGCGCCGAGCAATCCTTGAACGGGCAGTAGAACCTCTGCGACGCGAGGACCATGGACTCGCAGAGCGCCGTCTCCCACCGCGAGAACACGTCCGCCGGGACGATATCCTGGCACAGCTCCGGCCGCAGGACCCCCTTGCACTCGATCTCCGGACACTTCACCATCAGTATGTTCTCCTGGACCTTCGCGCCGATGTACCTGCTCAAGCAGTCGCGGCAGAAGGAGTAGGAGCAGTTGCTGCTCCGGAACATCTCGGCTGCTGGTGCTGTGTCCATGCAGATCTTGCAGAGCACTGGGGCGCTCGAAGAGGACTCGCCCCTCTCCTTTATGGTTCTCACTGCCGGCGATCTGATACGAACGGAACAAGAAGCAACCACCGCAGACATGAGCACTTCCTGGAGCTGGAGCTCGTCGGCGTACTTCTCGTCGGAGATGGGGAAGAGCTCTTGGCCTGTGTCGGAGAGCGCAGAGAAGTAGAAGTCATCCACCAGATGCCTTACTTGGGTGGAGGACTCTTGTTCCATTCTGTGGACTTTCTCTAGGGCTTCAGGAGGTCGACGAACGCCTGCAAACCTGCAAATGCCATGAAAGGTCGAGTGTCTATTTATGATCGAGGGAGATCGGAATTCCGAACGTCGTCGTCGGTATGATGGGGAGAAATTTCCACGAAGAGTGGATGGGTTTGGTGTGTTGATGAAGGGGAACAATTCCAAGAACATTAATAATGGAGCCATATAGTTTCTTGATAAGGAACTGATCCCAAGTTTCCAGTTATGGACTTGTAATCATCCGAATTGGGATGGTTGCAAGGTATGCAAAATGCACCTGCACGATCTTTACAGCAGAACATCACTGACGCTTGAAAACGGACGTCATACGATGAAGTTTGAAGATGATCTCATGAGGAAGTATAGGGTGCGAGACATAAGAGGAATACATAATGTACAAATTATGTTGTGGTATAAATAATGTACATGTTGGTACGAGGTAACGACACTTCATACAACCAAAGTATTTGGCATATAAGACTTTGTTTCACATCTATTACAAATAAATGTCAAGTGGCCAAAAAAACCAACAAATCAGATTGTCATCTAGAAATACTACAAGAGATAAAAAGGAGAGGATTGATGGAACCCTAAAATGCGGGCAATCAACCATTACACACCATAAAATTTGCAGGAACTTCCTGTGGCGAATTTAGCGAGGCACCTAGCAGATTATCTTGGCCAAGGTCGGTCCGCGAGTTGCTAGGGATGATGGCAGGAAGTGATCACTGATCTGGAACCACAAGGAAATATGCTGACATTGCTTTTCGGAAACGTTTCTTGTATTGATCGGGTGAAATCACAGTAGGAGATGCATCTTTTGGCCCTCCGAAAATTCCAGAAGCTTTTACCCATGTCTCCAGGTGCTTGTCCCAAGTATACTGTCTCATAAAATCAATGATCCCGACAACCAGCTCTTGCTTGTTCTCATCCACCCCCACAAGTAAAGAGTAATCCATCACATCAATGGACTGCAACAACATCAGCAGTAAAAGAAGTTAAAAGATGTGAATGTTTAAGCCTTTGGTAAGGAAAGCTTGTTGAGTTGCTAAGAAACGAACACTTGGCCGTCTGATGTCACTTGCTAGTTTCATCAACTTTGAACATGGGCAAGCTATTGTTGTGATCCAAAATGGAAATGGAAAGACACAATTATTCCATGGCAAAAAAAAGTACAGACTTGTCTCGTATGATTGTGCAACAGAGCACAACAGCTGATTGACCGTTCATGGGAGGTCATGGTTACAATGTGCTGCAAACCTATGGTTGATACATGTGAATTTAATGATGTCGATAGTAAGCTTACAAACAAGAACGGGGGCATATCTTCCAACATCATAGATTTTTTTAATGACTCTGAATGCAAAAGATTCACTGGATTGGCTGAGATAAAAGTCGGCTTGCCAGAAACACAATTCAGGCCTAGTTACAATACTTGTTGAACCAAATCTACATATACCCTTAAATATATTTCTTAAACCAAGAAAACAATAATTTGCACTAATTCTGTATTTTATTGTAATAATGAGAAAAATTCAGTTCGCAGACACCATGAGGATCTTGTACTGGTTTAAAGTTTATCTAGTCAAAAAACAAACTACAAATACTGGGTGAATGCTAACATAAAAAACAGAATGTAAAGTCTGTTACTTACGGCATAACAAGCTAAAAGCTTCTATTAAATGTAAGGAGATAAAACCTATGGTGAAAGCATTATTCATGTCAACCCAATTTTGAAAAGTAGACTTCTTTTAAATGTCATGGACATAAACACCATCCTTGGTTGGACCAGAGTATACTGATTAGTTCATACTGGTCCAACCAGTTTCCAACCAGAACGTACCAGTCCAATCAACATTTGAAACCTTGTTTTGCAGGACTTACAGCATATCCTCACATTTGAAGAACAGTGGAAAAAGTAGCCGAAGATTAATTTCTTTTGGTTTTAGAGGAAAATGTAAGACAATATAGTCTAGGACTCTTGGTAGACTCATTGGTGAGGGTAGAGAGAAAATTGTGACACTACAAATACTGCTATTCCTTGGTAATATTGAAATAAAGGAATGCAGTTTTCCAACACGAGTGGCAACACAAGCACCCCATCCAATGTCCAGACACCTATCAATTTTGTGCAGATCTGGCAAGTATAAAACTTGATAAACTGGTGAAATTGCTCCAAGGGGAATCTATGGAGGATGCAGTGTTAATTTTAGTCTTTTTCTCCTTTTCTCTCTGCTCAACCCTACCCAAGTAAATATTCTTATTCATGTTTAGTTGTGGAAATAGGATGGATTCTCATCTTTTCTTCCAAAGGAGAATAACTCTTTTAAATAACCCAAATGATCAAGGAAAATTTTCTTAAATAAGTTATGTGATAGCCAATATTTATAGGTAAGAAACATAATTAACTGAAATTATCTACTCACCGCAAGAAATGCAGTGTCATTCCATACAGCTCTTTCCAGGAGTCTCTTTGCTTTGTTTCCAACAAAAATTGGAGAGGTACGCATTGCCTCAATCAAATTTTGATCAAGAAGTACCTTATTGTTACCACTTATATCCGCATTATACCGTGACCTTGAAGATCCTTTGAGGTCATACAACCATTTCACAGACCGTCCAAATAAAAGATTCTCCATAACTAGTACATCCATCCTGGACTCTTTTCCACCCTTCAGATTTTTAACTGCAACCTGCATCAAATATCCAAAAAGCATATCAGAAAAACTAGTAAATAAAATGGTAATTATTCTTGATCATGGTTATTATTTAGTTCTAGGATCTAAGAACTGGTAAACCAATAAAAGGAATTCCAGATTGTTTGTACCAAAGAAGAAACATGAAATTCATCAAATTAAAAAAAAATAAGGAACAGCCAAAAGAAGCTCCAGACTGAGAACCATAGCTCAAAATAGAATAGCAACCTGAATCAGTCAAAACTAAACCAGAATGAAGACCAAGTGTAACAACTATCTGGTATTTTTTGCTAACACAACACTTTGAGAGAGGTACAAATAAGTAATTACATTGACAATAATTTTTCAGACAGTTGACATCTAAGAAAACCTGAAAGAAACGAAAGATGAAAAGGCTCAACATGACGTATACCTGGTAGATGCCGAGAATCTTTGCCAAGCATGTTGGACTCGATGTACTTTTCGACTCCAACAGATACTTGAAATACTCGGGGGCAAATTTGATAAATGATTCTAGCTCTGTCTTGGTAACCTGCTTTATGATGAACCTATCATCCAGTGACTTTGCAAAGAAGACATTGCTCTTCCCACCCTGTGCTCCCCATTTTTTACATCGACTAAGAGACCTTATAAAATCAAGTTCAGACGGACAGCAAGTTCTCCTTAAAGCATCAAAATATTTTGCATAGTAACATGTTACAGAATATCTTACTTTCCCATGAGGCCCATCCACAGCAAAAGAAACTCTGACATGCAATGATTTAGTAGATGCAAGTGGATCTAATATCACCGAGCTCTTGCTACCAGAGGTGGATGAGGTGCTGTCATCAACTGACCCAAAACTTCTGAAGCTTTCAAATGGAATGTCCTCAACTGATTGAAATGATTGAGAGTTTCCAGATTCCTGGATCATCAAGGAAATTGAGGATTCCCTACCATCTTTGGACTTCTCAAACTCATCAGTTATCTGAAAGTGATAATCAGGACAAACAAGAGCATAAGATATAGCACTGGTCGGTTCATCATCATAAACTGGAATGACAGTATCATTCACCCCAAGGGGAAGAAGCAGCCTTGCCCAACCTTGCTGCATTAACTCCTTAAACAAAGAAATATATTCAGGATGGTACTCACTTAGGGCACTGTCACAATTCTTGTTAAGAAAAGCATAGAGATCTGAAAATGATGTTTTTGTCAAAATTGAAATGGCTTCCGCACTCTCTCCCGATCTTGCTGGCATCATATCAGTACAAATGCTTTCTTCAAGATTTTCAGAAGATGAATTTGCAGGTGCTTCTTCAACTGAGGTTAATGATTTCAATTTGCTTCCATCAACTAATGCAGAACCATTTTCACCTCTCCACTTTGCATCCAAGGTGTCTGAGAGATCAGCCATAACTGGGAACTGCCCATCAGAGAGAACCCTACGGACATCAAGACCACATTCTGGAGGATCAAACTGATCGCTTACACTTGTGCTAGTAGAAAGAAGTTTGGTGTTCTTGTCCTGTTCCAGATCTAATCTTTGTTGATTTGTAGTAGATTGCTTATATTGGTCATGTTCATTCCTAGTTCCACTCCCATTAAGGGGTTCAGCAACTGCAGAAACCAGAACATCAGAACTCATGAAGCTCCTCTGTGCCCTGAGAGTTAAATCCTCCTTATTTCTGGTCATGAGACCATTAAGCAGTTCATGAGGGTTACTAAATGAACCCGCAGCAAATTTTAGCCGTTTATCCCATACATAGGACTGCAACAACAATTGTTTTTGTAGCCTATTGACATCAAGAATATCAATGAATGGCTGCCCCATCTTTGCATCCTTTTTCATTACTGTCTGTTTAGATTCCTGGAATGGGTCATTGCAATTAAAACCTATCTACTTGAGGAGGCCAATCTTTGATAAAAAAATGGAGGAAAAGAAAATGGAGTATGTTACTTCACCTCAAACTCTGCCTGCTCTTTCTGAAGAATTCCTTCAAGTTCAATTAAGCGTCTTCTCGATTCAAGGACTTCCATGTTACCATCATGAGAACCAGTGTTCAATACTTTCTCTTCAACTTGGCGCAATGACTTACGTATTGCAATGAAGAGATCATTTGCGGTTTTAACCACCTGTCATTATAACAACATAGTTAACTTCCAAGAGTGCCAAATAATTCAGCCGTAATGCAAAGAAAGAATGATTGGTGGAACAGACTTTATTTGCTTCTTCTTGTACCCATTTCTGATGCTGGAAGTTAAATTCCAGCTTTGGAGGTGGCAGGTAGACAGAGTGTACATTAATTGATGCATACTTGAAGCATGCAACCATTTCCCCATATCTGCACATGTTAAGACTAGCATCAGCAAATAAGTAAGAGTGGGTGTTATCCTCTCAAGTGAGGAAGAATAGAAGGAAAACAAAAGTACCCATAGAAACGTAGACAATCCCTGTGAAGAGAGTGACCACAGCTGGCTACTCTACTTGCAGCAGCATGATTTGAAAAGCTAAGCTCCAAAAATTTACCAAAAGACAAACCCCAGGCAGCATCAGACATTACAACTCTTCGAGTTGCAGGAGGTAGCCCATTGACTCGAGGACAGCGTAGGCACCTGTGCCACATCCATATCTTGCCATCACGTTCTCCAGGCAAAAGAAATTCCTGAAGCTTCCTCACAGATATCGTCAGGCTGCCTTGGTGATGAGTATAACGATAAATATGAGCTTCTGATGGCATCTCACAGGAACGACACCGATAGCTCTGACACAGCAAATATAATGAGGTTCTAGTAGGCAAATTAAATTCTTCAGGAAAAACACTCGTAAGTAAATAAAGCACTCTAAGTACAAATAAAAACCTGATCAAACAGATGGTCACGTAAGTGTCTTCCGAGAGGCTTGTCAAAGCTGCCATAATATTTAATGCGGAACAGATGTGCACGCTCACATACAGTCCCTTTCCATACACAGTGACAAGATAGTGAAACCAAAATGCTCTGATGATCTGAAGGTGATGGTGGGAATTCTTCCTTTGGAAACATGTGATCATTCCTAGAATTATGTTGATCTGAGGTCCCTAAACCTGAAAAACCATGTTGCATTTCTATCATTTTGGTGTCTTCTGTTTGCATATCACAAGCCATATTTTTACCACTCACAAAAGTTTCTGGACTATCAAGATAGTTGGACGTTGGCACTGGACAATGGAGAATTGTTTTATTATCATTTTCCATATATCCAATCTCAGCCTTTGCTTTATTGCCGTCTCTAGTATAACATGAAGAATCACAAAAAAAGGAGCTTGGAGTTGTTGCTGAATGAGACAAAGAATTGAATGGAGCCATACTTTGCTGTTCATCAGTACGTTTAATTTGATTATTTTTGTCAACAGGCAGATCATGCGTATCAACAGATGCAGTAACAGAGGTAGAGAGAAACTTGAAAGCATGAGAAGTATGATTTTCAGAACAAAATGGTGATGCCACTAATCCAGATTTTCCAAAGTTGCCAAGTTCTTTGTTAGAATCTGATTTACTGGATATTTGTGCAGCATTACTAGGTTGTGGATTTTCAGCAGTAGAGATTGTGAAACCAGGTACTGTAGATATAGATCTGTTAATGGTTGAGGGTTTATCTGGCAGTGCAACAGTGATTGGAGACTTCAAAGGAAGTTCTGGAAGAGAAGCCCCTTCATCTGCAAGAAAAGATGTTTCCAATGCCAAATGATATGCTGCAAACACTCCGTATTGGATAACATGTTTGACTTTCTTTAGTTCATCACCATTGGAACCCTTAAGCAGAATCTACAAAAAAAGAAAAATCATAATTGACATGTGCATTCAATTGCCTTATTTGTGTGTTTACAAAAACATAACTAACAAGAAGCATCAAAATCTCCTCATCCTCTATTTATTATTAAAAATATCCTTCAAAACAGAAAAGTTGTTCGAGAATAAACTTTTTATAAAAAAACCAATTACAAGCACAGCACTCTAAAGTGTCAAAAAAAAAAAAAAGCTGTTTGAGCAAAACATAAATCTGATGGTATGTCTGCAATTTGCTTGGTGGAACACCAAAATACAGAAATATCAATGGTGATGCATGAAGAGTTTTCATCACTTGGCAACAAAACAACAACCAATAACTAAAATTAGGAAACTTGAGAACTTACAGTACAGCCCAAGGGCTTTGGACATCCCTCAAAAAACATCAACGTCTTTAGGAGTTTCTTTCCTTCCTGTCCAGCAGTGCCATGCTCTTCGAGAAACTTCTCCACATGAAACAAGTCACAATGACCCAGTTTAGGAGACGAAAGGTGGTCAATTGAAGGGACTATCTGAGCACCAGTACAGCGTGCGATACGCTCTAAGAGTGGCCTTTTAATATTCAAGACAAGTGAAATGTTTTTAGCAAGAAGATAATCTTGAGCAAATCGAGAAACTGATTTCTCCACCAAAAGGACATTGGGGTGATGAGCATCTATCTTTGCAATTGCCATCTTTAGGTGATCCATTTCCTGGAGAAAACAAAAAAAGTTCAGAAATGACAATGAAGCATCTCACTCTCTACGCATATATAGCATACATAAATGCCTGCACACAAGCTAAATTTAAATGCATGCAACTTAAGACTAAGGGGTAAATTAACCTGCTGTAACAATGTATCAAAACTTGAAAGCAAATTTGTCACACGCTGATACTCAAGAGCTCCACCAAGGATTAGGAAGCGGGGCTTCTCAATCTTCGACAACATACGACGATGAGCCACGTTCTTCTTGCACACAACTCCTTTCACCACCATGCTAGAAGAAAAAGGAAAAAGAACATATATTAGCACCATAGCATTTCCCAGGAATCAAAGAGTCCATGAGTTACACAAAACAACAATACACCAGCCAAATCATGATAATCAAGTCTGCTACAACATCATCTAAAGCAATTACATTTCCATTATCGAGAAGGCTCATGAAACATAAACTGAAAGTTCACGTATTCAACTTGATGAAACATTAAAAGAACATAAATTTACCTATCACTGAGATGCCCACAAGCTAGGCACTTAACTTTCACATATAATCCAGGGTCCATTCCTCCTCCGCTGCTAGTGTCTGGCTTAAGAAGTGTTGCTGCTTCCCACGACAAAGAAGTTATTATATCCAGCCAATTCTCCTTACCATCTTCTTCACAGATGGATATATTTTCAACTTGAAGTAGTTGAGATACCAAAGCCCTAAAATGCCCATCAACAACACTTTTCATGGCTCTCTTATGTTCCTCACTAGATCGATCTCTGCTTCCGTGCCCACTACTACTAAAGCTATTTGATGAACATGGATAATGCCATTCTCCTGTAGCATCTTCTTCATCATCATCATCAAATAGAACAGCTTCTCTCTCATCTTCTTCATCTTCAGGCTCAGGAGGGAGCCAAAGTTGTTGATTGTTCTCGAAGTCCATAGGCTCTGCATCAGTGCTATCCACACCATATATGGAGGAAGAACCACATTCAACATTATTGAAAAAACCTTGTTCTTCCCCCTGATCAACACCTAACGAAGAATGGAATTCACAGCTGTGAGTCAATGGCAAGCCAATATCCTGAGTTCCAATAGTTACTTCGGCAGGATGAATTTTATTTGATCGATAACTCTGCTCAGATTCATCGAAACCAGCTGGACCATAAAATTCATCAGAGTTGTGGAATTTTTGTTCTTCTGAATCCCAGTGACATGCTCCATAGTCATCATCATCATCATCACTCCTGTAATCGGAGGCAAACTATATATTTAAGTGTCAAATGCCAAAATAAATTATTGACATGCTTGATTTGACTTTCACATTAAAAATATGGAGACTTTTTCCATCAACACTTAAATTGCCATATGACAAAACTGTAATTCAGAAAAGAAATTGTGATGTATTAATGAAGATGTGTGATGAAAGAAATTTCTATAGTAAAATATGATCTAGCTGGACACAACAATTCCTATACATATCAGAAAAGGTAACTTTGGAATTAAGCTACAAGGGCTAGTAAAAAATTTAGCACAAAGTTCTCAGAATTTTAACAAGCTCAACCAAATATATGAAATCTGAATTTTTCAACAAGTGATGATTGAAAAATAGCATGAAAGGAATTAATCACAACTACACTGTAATAAATCAAGCTAAAGAACTCATGGAAGAAGCTATAGTGTCAGGTAATGATTCATAGGTTTCATGCATTATGTTAAAGTTAATGTAATTAACATATCAGATGCACTTAATCAATATTTTCAAAATAATGGAACAATTATATTAAATACAGGATTTTATCAGGTTTATTGTAGAAATTTTAATTTCAACAATGTACTGTTAATATGTGTTTTTCAGGAGTATAGTAGTCATAATTTTTTGGCATCTAAGATGACATTTAAGGAGTCTAATAAGAAAAGGCACATCCGACTACAAGAAGTCTCAATTAGAGGCTCTTGCTAGACATGGAATAAAATGCCCAACATACACTTGTTTTAACAAAGCTATCACGGAATGAAGGTTTTATAGAAGGGTTAGGATATAACTTTTCTTTATCTTTTTTCATTAACTTAGGCCCACAAGATGGAAAAGAAATTCTTAGAGATAAGGAATTTTCTTATAATAGATTTCACTCACTTATCTTCTCCCAACTCCTTGCTCATATGCTGTCTCCTCTCTCAATCCATGTAACAATCAGTCACTTGAGTTTATTCCCTTGGGTACACTAAAAGAAAACATTGGAGTAAAACGATCCAATAAAACTTATCTACATTTCAAGCGATGGCTAGCTACTACCAACGTTTTCCCAAAAGAAAAAGAAAAGCAAAAGTTGTAATCATTATTACAATGCTTTTGTGGTCATGATAGAGTATGATTGGTATTTGATACCTTATCCTGCTGTTTATACTATGTAATAAATGCAGATTAAGACCATAACAAGAAAATTTTAATCAACAGCAAATTCAACATTTAATTAGATTAAAGAAAAACTACAAAATGGGCACACTTGTGACTTGTGAGCAAACTGAATCCCTGACATAAATATTTAAGTCAAGCATAGGTTTCAAGAACCATTTATCTTGATTTAATGAAGTCTGCCACTAAAATTCGTCAGTGTCTCAGCATGATTAGCAGAATTGGAAGCAACACACTGAACTCCCAAATTGACCATCAGAATTGACTCTTGACCAAGAACTTGGACAACAACCAAACTATCTCGAGGACAAATGCCCGCAATTGGGATTATTTCATGCAACCTAGTGCTTAATTTGGTTTATAAGAGATCTGATAGACCAATCCATATTATAGTTGTAAACTTTAAAACACTAGGGCTTTGGACACTTCTGAACTTATAAAAAAAAAAAGAGTTTAGAAAAGAGACATATACAAGACATACTAGATTCAGATATGGGCTACTCATCACCAGAAAGTGCCCTGAAAGAACTAGGAAACAAATTATATTATTGCCAAAATTAATTACTAAACAATATTTAGGATTCTCAGCTTTAGGAAAATGTGCCCATTGTGAAGTAATGATTATGCAATTTGGGTGAAGAAAACATCTCTGTATGTTCTTCTCTTACATTTCTGTCTTTCCTAGCTTTGGTAACTTGAAATTATGTTATTTACAAAATTATCTTATTTATTGATTTATTTTGCCACAAGACACAATGTCTAAGAAGATTCATTTGGTTTTGGCTCAGCCATAGCAATGGCTACTGGCCGCGTTCAGAAACAAGAAAGACAGCTGCACCACAAGTTTGATGGTCTTATTCTTCTATCATTTAAAATGAGTAAATGGCGTCCCTCACTTGTCCAGATATTCAGAAAAGATGGTTTTAAGGATGTTTCTACAAGGTTGAACAAGCACAAAATGCAGCAGAATGTTTTTACGAACACTTATTGTCTGAAAGGATGGTTAAGGTACATATCCTCTGGTTTGCCTAATCCGTATATCAATTTCCAGAGGATTGACATTCAAAAATAGACAGTCACAATATCTGCTTAAATCTCATTGAAGGAGCTTTCTCAACTTTGCAAGAGCTGTAAAGCCAATAATTATAAAAAGATTGGAGGCTCCAATAATGTTACGATGACATAAGCACAAAAGATATTTGTGGAGATGCTATACATGTATGAATGTCGAAAAAGCAATTTGTTACTTATTGTTGAGTGTAGTAATCTACCTATGAGCTTATTCCCCTATAGAAAAGTGCATAATGATGGCAGATAATGACATCAAAAATATAATTGCACCTGTTCAAGAACCTGAAATGAGCTGGAGAATTATCGCCTTTATCCACCAAAGAATTCATGGTAGTCTCTGATATCAACATGTCTTGTTTGTCAGAGTAGATTTCCAACTGAATAGACTGACTGGGGCAACAGACAGGACCATGAGGGGCTTGCTGGTAAGCTCCACTTGAATATGTGAAAGAAACTGCTGATGATGTACTGCTATTAGCAGTACCACTGGACTTGGTACTAGCCAAACTTGTAGTTGAAAGGGAAGGACTAAGTATCGGACCTGAAGGTTGAACTTCATCCCTTGAGGCTGCTACGTCCTCCGACTGCTTGAAGCAAAAACTACACACCCTAATCAACTCTCCTTCTCGGAAATTCTCGATGTCATAGAAATTAGCAGGGACAAAATTTGAGGTGCATTTAGCACAGAAAACACGGCCACACTTACGACAATGGTGTCTCCGATTGAGGATCGTGAACTGTGAGTCACATTCATAACAGACCATACAACTATCATCAGGCATCCAAAAGGCCCTCGAAATGCAAGCTGGATCAGCCCTCCAAGGAATCCAGGATTTCACTATGCTGACTAAATCAGGGAACCTCTCGTCAGGGGTTTCCATAGACGACAGACCCTCCCAAGCCCTTTCATTCTGATTTTTTCATTTGCAGCTATCCCGACAACGATTGAAATGTTTCACCAACCGATTAGCACTGGATCAGAATTGAACCCAGAAGTTTAGCCTTTGGCCCACAAAAATGAATTCCTGTTGAATTAATCGTGACAGAAGAACCCTGCTTCCAGATTTCAATACCTAGCTGATGAAAAATTCAGAACCACGAACCAAAGATTCAGATTTGAGACTCTAAACGATGTCCTTTGTACTCGAGATCCATCTCTCATTATCCATACATCTCACCTACACGGTCACTGTTCAAAACCCTAATAGATCAATATACGGATTATATCCGGCAGCAATTTGGCCACAAAACCTCAGCCGTCGAAGATCAATTCTGCAGAATGAAATAAAAGAAGGATCTCCATCAACAACCTTCGGATAAAATTATCCAAAATAGGAAACGAATATCTACCGAAAGAAGAACAAGAGCCAAGAATCAAAATCAAGGAGATTCACGGCCGAGGAGCTCGACGGCGAGATTCCCACTGGCTCGAATTCGGAACGAACAGAGGCGATTTCGGAGCAACAGAGGAATTTGGGTACGAATTCGAGTGGAGCGGATCAATCGCCGCATGAGATCCCCACAGCTTCCGGAAGCCTCAGAGCTTGATCTGATCGAGCTCTCGACCAAATCCACGGGAACCCAACCAACATGGCGCCGAATAATTTGCAGCGCAGGGGAACAAGGTCGATCTCAACTTTCCCCCTCGTCCACCTTTTCCGACTCGCCCCCTCTGCTTCGGCTTTCACGCGGAGAAGGGAAGCCCCTTCCTTCTTCTCTCGCCTTTTCCACGTCGCACTCTAAGCCAATACCAGCGCCTCTAACTTCCTCTTCATTGGAGGAAAGAACGACCCCACAGCGGGGCCCAGATACTGATCCAGCATTTCATTGATAACAAAACAGGTAGCGTCGAGAGTAGAATCACAAAGGTATCTTTCTTTTGAATTTTAGTTATGTGGGCTTAAATCGTACAGACCCAAATGGACCCGCGGAGTCAACACGAGTTGACAGTTGTGAACCGCCATGAATGATTTATTATGTTATTTTTTATTTATTATATGATTTGTATATGACAATAATGTCTTTATTTTTAGATTTAAGCATGATGATGTACTTTGGGGCAATTGAGATTTAGAGATCAATTAAATGGTCAATGTAGTTTATACTAATTGATTACATTTGGTGATTCATGAATCATTTTGGATGAACACAAGGGTGTTAATTACTCCAACAACCAATCATTTCTACTATTGATAATTATAATTACATTTTTGGCATAATTTTGCTTATAATTAATTTAAAGCTGGAGTTAGTAAAGAGGGAAACAATATATACTTCAATGATCAATACATCCTCAACAAATTAAGACAAAACTTGGCCTACTTATATCATACATCCTCAACAACATCTAACATTTGTTATTATGGGGTCAGTACTTCAAACCAATATTGTTTTATCACAAAAGGATAGTCAAATAATTTTGTCAATGATAGATTTTGTTTTACTCTGCAAACAACACAGTTTGAGATAATAATTAAAAAAAAAGGAATTTCTAAGGTCTCCAGCATTTATAACATCAATATGGAAATTATAACATTCACAGCTTGTACACCACCACTTAAGGCCCACAAGGCATTTGCTTTAAGGCCCATTAAGGGCCCGTTTACCTGGACCTGGGGGCCGTGGAACAACCAGTAGGGTATCAGAGTCCGGAGGTGTAGCTGACACCGGTGTTCGGCAACCAGTAGTCCCCGACGATGAACTCTGCAACCGTGAACTTGGACGCCTCGCTGGATGAGAGGGACGGGTGGACGCCGGCCCAGGAGACGCGGCCGGAGGTGGAGGCCCCTGGCCCCGTGTTGGCGTACTCCCCGTAGTAGAGCGTGGACAGCGCGAAGCTTCCCGACCAGGGCTCCCAACCGTCCGGGTCGATCGAATCGTCCAAGTAGGTCTCCATCACGACGGTCCGGGAGTACTTCTGCCACGGCCGGCCGAGGTACGTCGGCGTGCTCCCCAGGTCGGACGAGCCCTGTATCTTGCACTTCTGGATGGAGATGCCCGTGTTCTGGTTGGGGTCGGTGCGGCCCTGCGCCGTGACGGAGTTCTTCTGGCCGCCCCCGGGCTTCCGGGGCTGGATGTAGCAGTTCTGCAGCACCACGGCGGAGTTGCCGAAGATGAAGTCGACGGTGCCGTAGATGTCGGTCTCCGTGTAGAACTGGCGGTTGGAGTGGGTGTACAGGGTGTCTTGGTAGCCCTGGACGGAGCACTGGTACACCACGGACTTGTCAGCGCCGACGCGCAGCGCCACCGCCTGGTGCTTGCTTGGGCCTGAGTTGTTGATGATGGTCAAGCCCTTCGCGATGAAGCCCGCACCCATTGCAGCTGCCATGATTAAGACTGCTCGTCAGATAATGTACTTGGTAGTAATTCCACGAATTTATAAGGGTAGATATGGAAATTGACTTGGAAAACACATACCGACAGTCGCAGAGCCGTACGTTGTGTAGCCGTCATTGGCGTTCCTGCTGCCTACAACGATCGATTTGCCCTTTCCATCCCCCATTAACATTACGTTCTTCTGCTTGGTTGGGATGTTGATGTACTCTTTGTACGTGCCAGCTTTCACGTATATCACTTTCGTGCTACCATCGCCGCTGCCCTTGGAGGCCAAGGACACGAAGGCGATCGCCTCATTGATGGTCGTGTGCGTCCCGCTGCCGTCCTTGGCCACCACCGCGTCAGCCCGGATGTCCTCTGGAGAGGCCTGTAGAAGTCTCCGGTCTCCTGCCGATAGCCACTCCGGAAACCTGTCGGACAGGAGCTTCCGGCCACCATGGCCGTCCTTGTCCTTAGCCTTAACCTTCTTATGCAGCGCCAACGCGTTGCTGATGTACTGCGACAGGCTCTCCACCTGGGCGTTCAAGGAGTCGCCGCCCTTGGCCTTGACGGTCTCGAGGCCCTCCGAGCACGTCGCCTGGTTGGTCAGCGCGGCACTGAGCCACGTCTGGACGTCGTGGAAGCCGGAGCTCTTCTTCGCGCGCAAGACGTCGTCGAGCTGGTCCAGGGTGATGTCCAGGAGCTCGAGGCAGTCGTTGACGCTCGACTGCGAGCGCGAGGTGGACTTCTGGGCCGACGGCTGCGTCAGGTTGTAAGCCACGTCACGCGCCACGCGGGCCCTGCTCTTCGCGGACTCGACGGAGACGTCGAACATCTCCTTCGTGCTGGCCGTCGACGCAACCGACGCCAGCGCCGCCTCGCATGCCTCCGGGTAGAGGGTGGACTTGCAGGTGGAAGCGACAGAGCTCTCAGTGACGGCGGTGGACGTGTCGGTGGCTCTGGAGACTACGTTGTGGGAATGCAGCGAGTGACCCAGTGGCTTCGGCTTAGCTCCTGCTTGCTTTATGGTCTTTAAAGCGAGGCCGGCAGATAAAGCTATGGCTAGAGAGACTGCAAATGCCCATACAACGAGCTTTTTCTTGTGCTCCCTATTCCTTGACATCATCACTCTCTCATACACACTCATGCTTCCAACATGCGCCATTTTTAAGAGGGAAGAGAGAAAGATGAAGGCTATATAGTGAGGAACTCCATGGAAGAGGAAATGGCGAAGGCGGAAGAGTCCTTTACAGAGGAAGTCAAGCTGGTGGTAGTCCAAATATATAAGCAGCATCAAGCGTAGAATATTCACCACATTCATCCCAAAAAGTAAAGTATAAAGCAGCCACTCTGCAACGTCGATGCTCTCTACCCACTTGGCAGTGAATCAATCATGCTATCATATCATTTATATGCACTAAAGCAAGTCATGTGTGTCTGCCTCCTTTCTCTCCATTTCCCTTTTACGTTAATGTTTCATCGGCGTTCCATGCGTCTGTTGGATTTACACACTTGGATCCATGCAGTGAATCTATCAATCTTTCAACTGGTTTGCACGATCAGCTTAGATTTCTGATACTGACAATGATCATCCAACTAATGATTTAATGATAACTGCTGCATATGTAATTCACAGGAAGATGGATCCATAGGCATTTGTACAGACTCAACAAGATCATAATTATTTGATCGTTTGACGGGCTTATCGATCGTCCCCTTCTGCTTTTTGCGTGCAGGTTGTGGTGGTGGTTGAGGAGGGAGGGGGGGGTTCACTACATTTAAAGATTCCATCAAATACGGATGGTAACGCAAGGGGCAAATAAGACGGAATTAGGTGCAATGTCATAGTCTATTCTTTTGTTATTGCCTGGTATATTATCTTTATTAGTAGAGCATTTGCCACACACCAATAAAGTTTGGTTGCAATCAATTGGCGTCTACACATGCACCCTTGGTCTTTTGCGGTCATCGTGTTTCTTGGGTAGGGTTTTGGAGAAGCTTTCAGAGGTCCAACAACAAACTACAATTCATTTTTCTGTGGTCGATGTTACAGACAATAGGATAGATTCATGTTTCCATTCTTGCAAGAAAACCTTTAGAGACTGGCGTTGAAGAATATACAAAGACTAGCAACTCGCAGTAAACATACTGAACATTTGTCACATATGACAACATCAGTTCTTGGGCAAGCAATACCGCAAGAGAGAGAGAGAGAGAGAGAGAGGGTTAATAGAATGGGATGATAGAGTGACTGAAGAGATCCAAAATAATTGTGGGTGAATTCCTTTGACGTCAAGAGAAGATTCAACGTCAATCTCATCACATCCTTTGACTTCAGCAAAGTTATCGCAAGAAAAGTTCAAAGGTCAGGAGCATTACTTCATGTCCCTCCCAATTGCTATGCTTTTAGAGTCTCGGTTCACATCTTTCTCCAAGGACAGTTGGACATTACAGTGTCAAACATAATCAATCGCTGCAGTGGTCAAACCCCCTTATCCTAAACGAAACCTCTAATTGGAAACCTTTACACAGTTCATATTTCTTCTCAAGATTATGCTTATAACGTGTTTTTGGTGGAATTCACTCCCAAACTAAAAGACACATACTATGTGGATATAGATTTATAATGCAAAATATCATTAAAAATTCAGGGTGGGGGGGGAGCCTCTCCTTAGATGAGAAGCATTGTATCACAATATAAATATTATCCATTAGATCGGCACTTATCCACTGGACGACTTTTGCTTGTCCCCATATAGATTTAACTACTTTAATGTTCTTGTTTGGTTATTCAAAGCTGACTCCATGATTGCATGCATGGAATTATCTTCCATGGACCCTTGTGATTCCTACACTCCAGTATCGGAGTACATACTATGACAATTTCTGAAGTACATTCAGGTCTATTTTCTTAACCTTTTACTTCTTTCATGTCCACTATCATTTTTTGACGTGAGGCATAAGCATTAGAGGTAAAGTTGACGAGTGACTTCTGCAATTCAAAGCTATTAATCTCCAATTTACATTGCATATGATGACTGACACTAAACTACCCTTCTCTTTTGCTTGGCACCTTCTGCCGTTGCTAGACAATTAGGTGGAGTCAATGCTCCACGATGACAATGATGTAGAAACACTGGAGTGAAGTCTGGGCTGATAAAGTTGCTATTGACGATTGAAGTATGGGAGTACATACTATGACAATTTCTAAAGTGCATTCAGGTCTATTTTCTTAAACCTTTTACTTCTTTCATGTCCACTGTCATTTTTTGACGTGAGGCATATGCATTAGAGGTAAAGTTGACAAGTGACTTCTGCAATTCAAAGCTATTAATCTCCAATTTACATTGCATATGATGACTGACACTAAACTACCCTTCTCTTTTGCTTGGCACCTTCTGCCGTTGCTAGACAATTAGGTGGAGTCAATGCTCCACTATGACAATGATGTAGAAACACTGGAGTGAAGTCTGGGCTGATAAAGTTGCTATTGACGATGAAGAAGAAGATGCTGATAAAAAGCCAAGAGTTGGTGGTGGTAGTCCAAATAGGTATGGAAGTGATTTGGGAAATGGAAATTTGGATCATGTTGAGAGATAGATGGTAAGGTAATGGAGACGTTGGAGACAATGATTTGGAAGATAGTCACACACATAGATAATACAATTTATAATCGTAGGCTATGTGCAATAATATTGATCGATAATAGATGATTAAATTTCTCAATTACGACTCAGATGATCATGAGACGAAATTACATATATGATTCAGCAAGTTATTAGTTTATTCACAAATGAGACTCGAATAAGCAATTAATCAAGATAAATTATTTCATAGCAGCATTTGCTTTTGCATGCCTTTATTCTGAGCCAGATAGGAAGAACACAACGTTTATCGGTGGGGGCAACTCATTCTTTTCTCTTGGCTATGGTTTCTTGAGAATTTTCCAAAGGGCAGTGTGTGGTCCTGGTGTGATATTTGTTCTATGTTAGGAACTTATGCCTGCCGTGGTCGATGGGTTAGGAACTTATCGTTTGGTTTGGTCTAATCCCGAGTGGACAGAGCGCAATGCTCGAATGGAAGTCAACATCAGGTCAGATCCAAACTTCGTGAATTGATCCAGGGTAGATTAAGGAGTTATTCTTTGAACCAAAAGGAATTCGATATTAGACTTAGAGGGTCATACACATATAATAATAGACGATGCAATAAGTAGAGATTCAGATATGAGATATCCGTCGGAGCCCCTAACCAATAAACTTTTGAATTATTGAATCCTACGGATGAGATCCAATAAGGACACTTATGTTTTCATCCTATCTAAATCCGAAGTGTCGCATCGATATAGTAGAGTACATCATGTTACCCCTAAGATTTCACATTGACTACTAATTATCCTATCACTCTCCAAAGGCAAATCCTCTCTCACCGGATCTTTCGTCCGGCAATCCCAAGATATTAATGTCCGGTACGAATAAATCTTGAATTGGATTTGGTCGTGAGTTGGCATCACCGACAAACCAACTTCATGCACATCTCCATTCAGTTAGGTGAGACATACTAAGACATGTTGGTAATAGTCTATAAAGCCGAGATGAGTGCATTTTGGGTTTAGGTTTGGTAGTTAATAAGTCATTTATTTTATTAGGCTAAATCACGAAAAGTTTGACTTCTAAGTGCCTGATTTATCAGTGGTCAAAACAATGTTCTTCTAGATGACAGAAAGTTACCCTTTGAATGCTACTTGACAGATATAATAAACATAAGACCAAGGTTTATAACAAGAATAAGATTGATAGGAAAAGCTTGCATGGCACCGTCATCATGACAATATCAGTGTCAGTAAGTGTCGGCCAGCAGAAATGGCATAAAGCATCGCAATGAGATTAAGAGGATGACGACCGCTTACATGTCAAAACCTAGGATACTGATTGGTGTCATCCCTTTCAAGTAGCAATAATTGGGCTAGGAATTGGTTGGGGACTTCTCTGAAGCACCTCACTGCTACTGCATGCCTGAGATCATCACATTCCATATGGGTTGTGCTTGCAGTAGGTGTTTGTGTTTAAGTGAATTAGGTGAAGACTTTTTGCTCCCTGAATTTTGAATAGGGTTTGGACCTCTTTGACTTCATTTCTGATATGACTTGCAAAAATGATCCACATCTTAATACTGACACATGAAAGAAAGAGACCAAGGAAATTTTGACTTCACTACTACAGTAAAGGAATCTCTAGAGGACTGCAATATGCTGATACAGTCCCCACCATGCATGAACTGATAGACACAACATGTAGGAGAAGGGTCGTCTTCTCATCCCATGTGTGTGATTGAAAGTGTTGATTTCTCTTGGAGGGATGTGATGTAAAGCGCCAACCTACTTACTGTCTTGGCAAGGCTAGCTGGAAGAGCACTAAGGAGCACTGTGGCAACAGTAGAGACTGGTGCAAACCATGCAGTGTGTGTGGAGCAGTCGATGTTGAAGCAGCTACGATGGCGTTCTCTGTCTTTTGGGGATGATGGAGGGCAGAAAGGAGAGCCACCCTGCCACTGCAAGCTCCATACAATGACACCCTAACGGACACCACCACCCCAGCTCAAGTCCCACCTTAGACCTACTCATGTCTCCACCCAAGACTTTAGGTCGTTTTCCCTTCATCACACCTGCAACACTCGTTGAGCATTCTCTTCGACTCCTGTAAGGCCAGTCCATGGAGAGGAGATCGATGTGATGCAGTGCCCGAAGTTAGGGATGAACGATCGATGTGCCATCGAATCATGGATGTGATTCTCTTGGAAATGGACTGCCGAATCATGGATTTTGTCTACTCGTTCATCGTCCCTGTCGCTTAACTGTGATGGATCACCGATCACTCTGAGATCCCAAATATACTTCTTTGAGCTTCTCCGATGATCCCAGTCTTTTTCTGATTAGACTAAACAACTAGTGCTCGCTCTCATTAGATTAAATAGAGCATGATTGATTAGCATTATATTCACTGAACATCATCATTAAAGGAGGACAAAAGCAGGTGCACAGAGTTGGATACTGCATCTATAGTACAACTAGTGATGATAGTAAATGGCCTACATCTAGCCGATTAAATTTCAGATATCTCTGTCGATTGTTCTGCAACAGAAGAGATGAAGGGAAAGGAAAATAGATCGAAGCGATCTTACGGTATCAACATAAATTTAGGGAACCTTTTCGTCTAGCCTACAGCTTTACCAAGTCTTCCCAGTAACTCACACTGTGATGATCCCTCGTAATGCCGGATCAGCAGCAACACATGAATCCCACGTCTTGGGCAAACAACAAGACTTCACACTTGGTGAATGTCTTAGCTTTCTAAGATAAATTGCATGATCAGGACTGATAACAGCTACCTCATGGCCGGTGGACTGGCAATATGCATGACAAGACCTTTGGTTACTACATGGCAATGGATAGGCCCCAGAAGTGTGCAGTAGGAGTATGAAGAAACTACTTAGTCTGGATTATCACAAGCGAAAGCACCTGTTCATGGCCATGCAGATCATCTGTCATGGCCACTAGACTGGCAACGACATGACAGGACCTCTGGCTGCTCAGTTCCAAGTACTGCTCTGTTCCAAGCGAAATCACTTTCTTCTCTTAAAAGAGCAGAAGAGGGAGGTGGAGAACAACAGCTTGGATGGGCTGGACAAGGTTAATCACATCGAAGAAACATGCCTGTTTTACATGATGACTATAAACATTTTGGATCTCGAATCATTCTGCATCTGGGAAGCATTTCTGCTATGAGACACTTGTGAGCTTTGTTTAGTTTAGGTCGTCCAAAATAGACCAGCAACCTAACCCTTTGAATTTTGTGGCTGGCCACTCCATGTGCAATGGTTTCAGGAAAAGAAGTGCAGTGGGGTTGAAGGGGCCATGGCAGAGTATATCACTTTGGGGTTGAAGGGGCCATGACAGAGATGTTGGCATGAATAGGCTGTGGTCAGAGAGACAAACTATGTGCTATGGATCAATGCCATTCATCCAATGTTGAGAATTTAAATGGATGAGTCTGAATGAAAATGATAAGAATAAATAAAGATTAAATCAGATATCAATTTCACAAATAAATATTTTTATTAAATTCTCAACATAACTCATTTGATTGTGAACAAATTGAAAGTCATATATCTTCATTTTCTTTAAATATTTTCACTCAAATTTTGATTCACTATTTTGTAACATATTTCGAATAATATATTAAAAATTTAAAGTATCTGACAAAGCATGACTAAAGTCTCTCCTCAACATCAAGTCAACCTCTGTTGCTGTGGCCAGTTTCAGTCCCTCCATTAATCCACAAACTGTCTGAAAAGGAAAAAAATTGTGACTTTTGTTGATGGTGTCCAAATTCCATTCCCCCCACTCTGTCACGCACTGTCTCTAAAAAGTGACTGACATCACCATCTAATTATCAGTGACTTTGGTCAACGTTTTGACAATGATAACATTGACAAGTATTCCAAGGAGTGTGGGCTTCAGAACTATTGCCCAAAGCCACCCCAAAAAAAGGCTTTACTGTTGTGGGTATGAGCATTGGATGAGGTCTGACAACCAATTGGCCCATTGCAAACATTTTCCTCTGGTGTGCATCATTCGTAACTTTAGACCGAGCTAACTTAGGGAGTGCACGCTCGTCTCTGCGCTCTTGTGATCCACGGAGGATATCGAGCAGTGGAAGCCACCGACGACAGCAGCTTCCGGTGTAGCGGTAAATTTAGCTTCTCCGTGATGCCCATTATCCCTGCCGCAATGGCCAAGCTGTTGCTGGTGTACTGCGTGGAACAGTTCACCATGGGCACCTCCATCTTCCCCCTCAGCTCGTCGCTGGTGCCCTCGAACCCGTCGAGGCACGTCTCCTGGTCCGTGACCACTCAGATCGTCGATCTTGGAGGCCTTCAACAGCGGCTCGACCGGCGCCGACTGCAACAGCGAGATCGAGTCGTTGAGCCGGTCGATCATGGTGTAGTTCGAATCCACGCGTGAATCAGGGGCACTTGGAAGCTCGCGGTTCTACGAGCCACATTTCGATTGGGTGCGGCCACAGATGAGCCAAATTGGGACTCGCTGCACTCGATTCAATTCGGTTTTCGGACATTTTGGATTCGATAGTCCAATCCATTTTGATCATCTTGGTCAAACCCGAACTCGTTGCAACGGCTATTGATTTGGCGGGAAAGATGGAGCGACAGTTAGAATGTCCGTTGACCGCTGTTACCGTATGACCCTGACAAACTTCCGCCTCAAACCCCTCCCCACCCTTCCTTTCCCAGGAGGAGCGACCTGCACTAATAAAGCTCCCGGCCTGGCTTCTCTGCATCTACCTTTCTCCGTCTTCCCCTCTGCCTTGCACATCGCCACAAGGCAGAGAGGAAGGGAGGACGAAAGAAAGGAAAGGAGGGAGGAGTCCTAGGACCCCCCCTGCAACCCCCGCAATGTCTGCCTTTCAGGACTTCGGGTACCTCTCGGAGCGCCGGAGGGCGGAGAGGCAGCAGAGGAGGCGGAAGCTCCTCATGATTGCCGGCGCGACCGTGTCCGTCGTGCTGATCCTTGCGGTCGTCGGCGCCACCGCATTTGTCTACTATTCCAAGCAACCCAACCGGTCGACCACGACTACTACTGCTACTTCTTCTTCCAGCGGCTCTTCCTCCACTAAGGGGTCTCGCGCCTCATCGGCCGTTCAGGTGATATGTTCACCGACTGACTACAGGAGCGCCTGCGAGTCGAGCCTGACGACGTACGCCAACTCCAGCTCGTCGCCCAAGGACCTCGTCAGGGCCGCCGTCTCCAGTCTCGTCGACGAGGTGGGCAAGGCCTTCAACCGGGTGGATTCGATCGAGTCCGACGACCCGGAGGTGAAGAGTGCAGTCGATTCCTGCAAGGAGATGCACCAGTACGCCGTGGATGAGCTAGCGCGCACGTTGGGCACCATCGATGCACACAACCTGAACCAGCTTCCCAAGCAAGTCCATGAGCTGAAGAATTGGCTGAGCGCTGTCTCCGCATACCAGCAGACGTGCATCGACGGATTCCCTGATGGGGAAATGAAATCCAAGATGCAGACTGCCATGAACACGGCCAAGCAGTTGACGAGCAACGCTCTGGCCGTCGTCGGAAGCTTGCACTCCTTCCTGTCTCTCCACATCCCTGGCCTCAATCGCCGTCTCCTTGCGGCAAAGCCTGAACCGGCCTTTCGTGAAGACGGTGTTCCTTCGTGGGTTTCCGACAGCGACCATAGGATTCTCCTGGGACGTGCGGCCAAGCAATTAACGCCCAATGTCACGGTCGCTAAGGATGGAAGTGGAGATTTCACCACCATCTCCGATGCACTTGCTAAAATCCCAATGAAATATGAAGGAAGGTATGTTCTTGATCAAACCCGACGGTGTCCACAAAGCCACTCCACTTGGCTTACCGTGATCTCTCTTATATTTTGAAGGTATGTAATATACGTCAAGGCGGGAGTGTACGAGGAGCAGGTGGTGGTCGATAAGAACATGATAAACGTCACTATGTATGGTGATGGTTCAAGGAAGACGATTGTTACGGGAAGCAAGAACTTCGTTGACGGCACGAAAACCTTCCAAAGTGCAACATTTGGTAGGCTGAGATGACCAGATCCACTAATGCAATGGCTCTGTTATGTTTAGCGGTGGTTGATGAGGATAACTGGTTGTTTGGCAGCTGCGATCGGGGATGGGTTCATGGCCGTGGCCATCGGGTTCCAGAACACGGCGGGCGCCATCAAGCACCAGGCGGTGGCCCTCCGCGTCCAGTCCGACCGCGCCATCTTCCTCAACTGCCGCATGGAGGCCTACCAGGACACGCTCTACACCCACTCCCACCGCCAGTTCTACCGCGGCTGCCTCATCCTCGGCACCGTCGACTTCATCTTCGGCGACGCCGCCGCCGTGTTCCAGAACTGTATCTTGACCGTCCGCCGCCCCCTCGACAACCAGCAGAACATCGTCCTCGCCCAGGGCCGCGACATCCGCCACGAGTCCACCGGCTACGTCATCCACAACTGCCGCATCGTCCCCGACGACAGCCTCGTCCCGGACGTCGCCAAGATTTCCAGCTACCTCGGCCGCCCCTGGAAGGAGTTCTCCCACACCGTCATCATGGAGTCCGATATCGGCGACTTCATCAGCCCCGACGGCTACATGCCGTGGGAAGGCGACTTCGCCTTGAAGACATTGTCCTACAAAGAGTACAACAACAAGGGTGGCGGCGCCGACACTTCCAAGCGGGTCAAGTGGCCGGGCGTCAAGGTCATCAGCCGGGATGAGGCCAATACCTACACCACCCAAGCGTTCATTCAGGGAGATGATTGGATCACAAAAACAAACACCCCTGTTCGCTTGGGTCTCTTCGGTCAATAATCACATAAAACAACTCTACGTTGCACCGCATTTTATGGTATTTTTTTGAGAGAAGATACGGAACATGATCATTATGCGATGGGGGTATGTAACGGAGCATCTGCATGATCGTATGTATCGTTCGTTTCTTCTGCATGTTGATCACTTTAGGTATCAGTTGCTGCCCACTCATGGTTTTACTTGCACTCATTGGGAAATTATCTTTCCATGTCCTGTTTCCAATATTAATCCTTAAGTGGTTCATATTGGATGATAGAGTTCAAACGCAGTGCTCCCATACAATCACATCATTGATTGCAAACGCGAATTGTTGCGATAGATACGTCATTTACAGGTGAACGAGACCCCAACTGGGCCAAAGAATCAAATACCATTATCGTAAGGGAATGCGGTAGATTCCAGCCACTCGTCGCCGTCGATGAACTGTGAGACCGTGAAGCTGTAGGCATCATCGTAGTCCATCACGTGGTAACCAGGCCAGGTGACACGGCTGTCGGTGGCCGAGCCCGGCCCGCTGTTCATGTACTCGCCATAATACAACGTGTCCAGCCCTTGGTCGCCGGACCACTCCACCCACCCCGCCGGATCCACGTGGCCGTCCATGTACGACTCCATGTACACCGTCGTCGAGTAGATAGCCCACGGCCTGCCCAAGAAGGTCTTTACCTCCACCTGGTTGCCGGAAGCAAGCTCGTCGGACGCCAGAATGGTGCAGTTCTGTATCGCGATGCCGGTGTCCTCGTTCGGGTCGTCTCTGGACTGCGCTGTGATCACGTTGTACTGCCCCGAGGCGGGCCTCTTGGCCACGATGTTGCAGCCTTGGAAGACGACGGCGGCGTTGCCGAGGATGAAGTCGACGGTGCCGAAGATGTCGCACTCCCGGTAGAACTGGCGGAAGGAGTGGACGTAGAGCGTGTCCTGGTGTCCGTCGATGGCACATCGGTACAGTGCCACCAGGTCGGCGTTCACTCGGAGGGCCACAGCCTGGCCCTTCGCCGGGCCGGCCACGTTCTGAAACGCGATGTCTCGCGCCATGAATCCTTGACCGGATACCGCTGCAGGTCAAAGATTTGCAAGCTTTATTATAGTCGAGAAAAGGAGGAGGAAGAATCTGTTGATCTACGTCGTTTGTGATGGTGCTCTGACATGTCATCTGTGATCGAGACAGGTTACCGAGTGGTTCACACAGCACTCTTACATGCGTTGGCACATGAAACAGCAAATGTTATGTTGCGCTTCTTACAGAAGTATTGGACCACTTGATCCACCTCGTGATGCAGCTAATGTCCTCACAATGCAAAGCATATAAGAGCTCTATTTTCTTGTTGATAAACTTAATACTAGAACTAATAATTTATGAACATGTATGTAATGTCAGCGATGCATTTATTAGTAGGAGAATTATTTGTATGAACTGTCGGGATCCTTAATACTTAGGTCAAAACTAATCCAACATGATATGAATATATTTGATTACACCATGCACAGGCAAGTGGATTGAGCAATGAGAGCGCAAAGTACGGTTTGGTGAAAAAAGGTAGATTTGGGACGGGATAACAAATGATCTCACCTACGGTGGCTGATGCGAAGGTGGTCCAGCCGTCGCCGACGCTTCGATGCCCTCTGATGACGGTGACGTCTCTGCCGTCGCCGATAAGGACGATGTTGGTCTTATCGCCGGGGATCTCCACGTTCTCCTCGTACACCCCCGCCCGCACCAGGATGATGGTGCGGCCGTCGTAGTAGCTCGGCGCCCAGGCCACCGCCTCGGCCACCGTCGTGAAGTTCCCCGTACCGTCCGGTGCCACTGTGACCACCGAAGCCGGGTCGACCTCGCCATAGTGGCCGTCCTGCAGCAACCGCCGCTCCCTGCGCCCTACCCACGCCGGGAACCCCCTGCCCTCGCTGCCGCGGCGGCTGTAGGAGGAGGAGGAGGAGGAGAGACGCCGCCCCTTGCGGTCCCCGGAGCGGGTGACGAGGGAGAGGGAGTTGCTGACGTGGGCGTATGCGGCGACCCAGGAGTCGACGAGCGTGTCCTTGAGCGGGCCCCGGGCTCCGGCGAGGCCCTCGAGGCAGGTGGCTCTGTTGGTGAGCGCGGCGGAGAGGTAGGCCCGGGCGTCGGCCAGCTTGCGGGCATCGGGCTCGACTAGACCGGCCGAGCGCTGGAGGGAGGCAGCGGTGATCTGGTGCAGGTCCTGGCAGTCCCTGAGGGAGCTGCGCTGGGACTCGACTAGGGCGCCGTCTCGACCGGCGGAGGAGAGCAGAGAGGAGAGCTTTGTCGCCTGGGAGATGGCGGCCTGGAGGGAGCGGAGGGCCAGGGAGAGGATAGAGGGGTTGATGGTGATGGAGACGGACAGCTTCAGTGAGTCGAGGCAGGCGGCCGGGTACGGGGTGGTCTGGCACAGAGACTGAATGGACTTGGCGGAGCTCGCGTCCATAGACGTGGCGGAGGCATTGGAGGAGGACATTAGAAGGAACAGGAGACATGTTACCAGTGCTGGAGCGAGAGAAGCCATGGAAATCCAAGCAAGGAAGCGCTACACCGGTATTCCATATATATATATATGTATGCGTTATCTTTAGGAGTCGTGCAGTCGTCCGATGATCGATGGTGCCACACGCTGATGATAGAGCGGATGCTGATCTCGTGTTGCTTCGCCGACAGGGATGCGCGAGACGACAACGCGGCAACGTGTCAACTTTTGGTGTTTCCTTTCGGTCTTCCCAGGGTTTGGATCCATCTAACCTAATAAGACCACAGTGGTCACAGAAGTAGTCTGTCCGATTTGGTGTCGCCTTTGTCAAACCTCTCTCGTGAACACAATCATGTTTAGCGAGGAATCAGAACTGAGTTATGCTCAATAACTAAGATACAAATATAATCTGCTTGTGGATTAGGGTTTGTAAATCAAACGCTGCCACGAAATTGGATTGAGTTAGACTACAACCCAATCTTTTGTCATAAGATTGCAATATGTTGAGACATCTACACAAATACCTGTGGGACATCGACCACAAGATCGTTAGCTTATATTAAGATTAGACACTTTTATTATGCATCATATTCTGCATTAATAACTAAAAGCATAGTTTGAAAGGACCATCATAGAAAGACATGTATGATGTGATGATCTAACTACATGCATCATTTTCGGCCATCACGATTGAGACATCCAAGCACCTCCGAGAGAAGGGCAAGTCGAAAACAACGGGACTTGGCCACCCAATTCGGCGGTGGCGCCCCATGACGTGGGGGATGGCTGGAGAGGTGGGTTTAGCGAGGGAGCAAAGCACATGCTCCAAGTGTACTAGCTGACAAGAGAACAAAAGCAAAGTTGCCATCGGTCTGTTTGTTAGCGAAGCTTCGGCCATGGCTGTAAAGAGTGCCCAGCACGAAGAGCCTCTCACTAAATCTTGTAATGTTATAATTGCTATCACTCACTTACAAGAGGATTCAACTCCCTCATCGAAAGTGAGAGAATGCTGGTCACCTACATTAATTTAGGTATGTCGTATCTGTACATTTTGTCCTTCAGTCTTCTTTCTTCTTATCATTTCATGGACTATAGTCTTAAAGTAGTTCATCGACAAACTTGCAATGGAATTGGCGTGCAAACATACTGTTTCTAACTCTGTTGTCCTGATCACCTTGTTAGATACAAGTTGAAAGATGCTGCGAACTGTTGAAGAGGCGCCTGGTCCACCATGCTGCTTCATCTTCCATGGCCGCACTCCAATGAGGATAAGACCCTCTACGGTAACTAAGAATGGAGAGGAAGAAGCCTGAGCCTAATCCTCATGCTCCACATTCCTATGCACACCATGAACGGCCCCACCTGTTCTCTGGCTTCAACTTATCCCAAGTGGGGACTCCCATGGATAAATACGCAGCCACATGAACTTGAGCTGCTCAGGGCATCTCTCCGATCGGCTCGTATCTGCAATGGAGGAGGACAGGGAGCACTGGATTTCCCCGCCGATGGAGGGAAGGAGAGGGTTCACCGGCAGGTGCGCGTCGCTCGTGAAGGAGCAGAGGGCCAGGATCCACATCCTGCGCCGGTGCGCCACCATGCTCCTCTGCTGGTACATCCATGGAGACGACGGGACTGCATAAGAGAGCTTGGGGGCACGCTCATGGCTTCCCACTTCTGCTGCACTCTTATGTTACAGCAACAAATCCTGTCATGGCGAGGTAGAACAAGTGTTAGCCCAGACCAAAGTTTCTACCATGCTGATATGATCTCAAGCCTAAATTTCATGTTTGATCATAACTTGCGAACTCATCTTCTGAGAAACAAGAGAGGCATTGCATTGCAAAACCACCATGTAGCACAATGTTCATGACAGTAATCCTATCCTCAATAGGTTAAGGTGATCGCAGAGGCTTGACAGTAATCCAACCTGATCAACATAATTAACCCGTGAGACCAGGAACAATCATGGCAGAAACAAAGTTGAAGCGATATAGTAAACGTGCAAATTAAGCATAACAGGCTCAATAAAGGACATGTAGCAGTTCATATTGCTCGGTGATTGAACCATGGAGGGAAGGAAAGGATGCACCTGTCGCGGTGCTTCACCAACAAACACTGGAGCGAATGCCTCCTCGCGATGGGAAGCTCTGCCAACAGGCGAATCCCCGAACGCTAGATTAGAAATCTCAAGGTGGAAAGAAAGGTACGACCTTTGCATGATCACAGGCAAGCCAATGCAAGCGAGAAAGAACACCAACCAACTCGTAGTTTGCAGGGGGGATCTGCAATGACAGAGATCTCGTGAGCACCGTCGCCGCAGCCATACTCGCTGTGTCGGTCCGGCGGACCTTACTTGGACCATTCGCTGCTGTGGTTGCAGCGGCAGCAGCAATGAGCATTATCGCCTGCGCCTGTCTCATCTTCCAACAGAGCGACTCAGTTGTAGAGCCGCAAGATCACACGAAATAACGGAGAAAATAAAGGAAAGAGGCCAAGTAGCGACCTTTTCAGGGGGAACTCCGTCGTAGACATTGACAGCTCCATCGTAGAGGATGGTGAGCTGCGTGGGGGCGACGGCGTTCGGCATTGCCGGCATCCGCACAGCCGAGTTCCTCGAAGGACGTAAACACCAAGCAAGTGAGCAAAAGGTGATCCCTTTGTACCAAATCCGCCACTGAGGGCAGAATCCCAACATAGCTAACAGATAAAGAGAGCTTTTGTACATTTTCTTGTGATCAAAACCATCCCTATCATGTTGCTTTCGCCTTCGAAATTGCTCAACGAAAGGAAGGAAAAGAGCCTGCAATAACAGTACTACTACAACTTACTGCCTGTTGCTGTTGCTCTCATCGCATTCGGCTTCTCCGCTGCAGGCCACCGTGATCTGTGCCTCCAATGCATCCTCCATGACCCTCTCTCTGTCTCTCCCTTTCTTCTGGCCTGCCGAGGTTATATCAGCAGAGAAGGAAGGCGAAGAGTGGAAACTGACGACCCAAAAAGGGCTTTAAATTACGTTAGAGGCAGAGACAAAATAGTTCATTTACGATAGTTATATTACCCCCGTTTCCTACCTGCTGCTTTGGCGAATGAAACATCGGGACCCACGGTGAATCCAAGAGGCAAACGAACCATCGTATGGGTATGTTGGAATGTAACGACGGCGATAGCCTACTTTAAAAGTGGTGAAAGTCGTTTCGGTTCCCATGTCCTTTTATGTACCGGCGATTTGCGTGAATTATATTATTATTTAATAAAAATAATAAATGATAAAATATAGGGATTTTTTTTATTGAATCGACGTTCTTTAATTTGCTGAATTTTATTATTTTTATGCCGTTTGATCAAGTTGTTTTGGCATCAAGATTCGGAAAGATAAATATAAATAATGTTGATAATCTAAGTATCACTTTGCATTTGACATTTCCACAAATTAAATCCCAGCCATCCATCTTCTTCTTTATTTATTAATGATAAGTTTTAACCCTTAAAAAATAAATTATCATTTTTAATGATTTTTCAAAATAAATTATCATTTAAAAATAAATGATTTTTTAATAGATTTATTAGCATCCTTTGATTAATCATGATTGATCGTCGTTAGTACTACAAAAATAATAGTAGTATTAATATCAATTAATATTGCATTTTAATGGTCTGCTTGCGATCCATCTTTTTTTATGGTCTTATAGCGAATATGTTTTTGACATTTACCTAAAATAACATATACTTCCCTCAGTCTTCTACTAAATATTGTTGAGAGTGAGAGTGAGAGTGTGTGTGTGAGAGAGAGAGAGAGAGAGAGAGAGAGAGGGAGGATGACGACGAACGGAGAGGGAGCGGAGATGGAGGCCCGGGGACCGCCGTCTCTGCATCTGTCGACGCGGAATGGCAATTTCTTGGGGAAGCACCGCCTCTCGGCCGCCATTTCCCGGCTCAATCAAGAGATCCAGTACCTCCAGGTCCTCTTCTTCCCTTCCTCCTCCATGCCTACCCCAATTATTCTCCCGCTTGGGATCTTTCTCTTGAAGCGTCATTAATTGATCGCATTGATGAGTGATTCATCAAATAAAAGAAAAAAAAAAGGGGGAAAAAGTTAATTTTGATTCATTATTAAATGCTGATCGAGATATGATGCTGCTTGAACCGTAGCTTCCGCCACAAGTTCCGTCAGATCTGCCACTGGGACAATTTTTCGATGATTCCGATATCTAAAAATTCAAACTTTGGACATAAAGACTGAATTTTTCATATGTTCTAGCCAATTTAGTACTTCCATGTCTCACCATTAATGAATAGACAACAGAGGGAGTCAAGAAAGACAACAATGGCAATCAAAACAACACCTATGACTTACATGATTTGGAGCAAATAGTATATGCTCACGGGTAATCAGTAACTACGGATAGCATATAGTGAATGAATCCTTGGCAGAAGTGTTCTATTCATGTGCTCCACCTCAAGATTCTGTTGTAAAATTGTGATTATATTTCCATTGAGACCTTTTTAGATGATTGAGTTCTAAAAGTTTGAACTTTGGACAGAAAATATGTTTTGATATGTTGTAGCCAACTTAATACTACTATGACTCACCATTAGATAATAGAAAACAAAGGGAGTAAAAGGGACAAAAGGAACAACTAAAACCATACCTGGGATGCGAGGTGATCAATCACTATGGATAGCATATAGTGAGTCCTCAACAAAATTCAGTTGCAGGATACTGATTATATTGCAGTGTCTGAAATAATTGCAACATTGTGAGAACAGTCATCAGATATGTTAGCAGAATCTTAGTCTGCTAGATATTATTTTTCATTTCATTATGTTTCTAAGTCTGTTTTGAATAAACACTCTCAATTACTGAAGTTGGTAAAGAAACCCTGTCTTTCCTTTCCTTATAAAGACCAAAACATGTCTAAGATAGCCACAATTAAGGAAAACATATTCCTGGATTCATCTTTAGAAGATATATATGAAGTGCCCCAAAATTTGTAATGAATGCAATATACCATGTTTGCGCCCGATGACAAAAAAATGTTGAACCTCAATTGTGTCACTAACTAAATACATAATGCTCAGAAAACACAATCCTAACCATAATGTGATAAAAAATTTCTTATCAATCAGTCCCACCAATTATCTTATTTAAAGTGCCATACCTTTCTATGGCTCCCTTATTAGACTAATAATTGTATTGAACAAAAGATGTTTGTTCCATGTTGATTGTGGAAATCATGCCACTATATTTTTATATGATATTTCTCATAATATTTTCTTTGTTTCTGAAAATGGATGCTTATATAATATAGAGAAGGTTTAATAGTTGCCATTGGAGTTAGGGAGTTGAATGTGGCATTCAACGATTTCAGGTTTGTCCCATGGATATGCACCAGTGTGCAGACTGACCAAAACATCATGGGCCAAAAAAAGGTTACCTGATTTTTTAACATGGTGTCCAAATGCGAATTGATTGCTTAGGTAACCATCTGTGTTACTGTGTCAACCCACCCCTGATGTGCACTTGTCTTGTCCACTAGCAACAGGGTCTATATATATAAACAGAATGCTCATGCCCAGTGCTTGCTTAAACAGAGGCAAAACAATCAGAAGAAATTTGAAACATATCTACGAATGAGTTGATGCATGCTGGCAAAAGTCATGTTCTCGAGAGGGTAAAAGAAGTTTTTGTAAAGGCTGAGCTTGTTTGAGTTTGTAAATATTCTTACAAACCCGACCCTCTATTCTCTTTCTTTTCATTTATTTTGCTCATCTTCTCTTAATTTTCTTGCACTCTCACCACCCCAAACACAATATCTTTTATAAGAATTTTAACATAGGTTAGCCTTGAAAAGCATGTCAATGTTAATGTGCAGAAGCATGATTGAATGTCCATAGGCAAGAATATCAGGACATAGACAAGTGTCAAGTTAATGCATTCACCAGGCTGCATCACACATCACAGGTCCATGATGTCTGCTAATCTGTACGCAAAGAAACATATCGTGAAGAGGAGACAAGCAGACCCACATTATTAATACCGTATCAGGACCGCATGGGCACAGGCTGCATGTCATCAAACCAGTTTGTATGGGAGTTTGTGGAAGTGCATATACTATCTCTCTTTTATGAGTAGGAAATCAAGGACTAGGAGATTTCTTAAAATGGTTGTACGCCACCTAGAACTCAGATACGATCATTACTGTGTTTTGTTATCCATCTGCATGCAGGAGGAACTAAACGAACTTGAAACAATGGGGCCTTCTTCTGCAGCATGCAAGGAGTAAGTGATTTTTCAGGCTTTCTGTCATAAATCATCACTTTCCTTGCTCAGATGTCTATTGACACACCTGTTTGTTGATGGAATCTGCAGAATCTTGATGAGCACAGAAGGCAAACCTGATGCCTTCCTTCCTGTGTGAGTGTGCGAAGCAATGATCAGATGGCTTATTTTGCACCATGCTGCACTTCCTTTTCTTGTCGTACAATATTTTTGATGATTTGTTGATCTTGTTGCTTATTGTCAGCACACCAGGCCCCGAAAATGCTGCCTGGCACCGGTGGTTCCAACGTGTACGCAGCTCTCATAGTCGGAAATGGTGGACACACAAAGGTTCTTCTGATATTCTTTAATACTGGTGCTGTGTTTGCCAGTGCGTTAATGATGAGCTTAACATGAGTACTAGAAGTAATGGTGGCTTTGAAGTGTCATTGGTTGCATATCTTGTTTACTCAAGTCTCTCGCCATTCAAAAGCAGGAGCGTCGGTTGCATGGTTGAAATATAGTCCGCTAGATGTGCATGTGGTGGTGCACATTTAAGTTATTGTGAACGACACAATCGTATTGGTACGACAAGGATGTAATTTTATTGATATTCTGGTTTTTGATACAAACATTTGCTCATTGTTGTTGGCTAAATTGCTAAATCAATGTTTGTATATGCACTATGTTCTACCTTGTAATTCTGGTTATGACAAACCATGGATCCTCCAGTTCTGGAAATGTAATCTTTGTTCAAATAGTTGCTTCTGCTATTAGTTTGATTTGTCTGCAACTGTCAATATCCATGTTGTAACGGCAATGGTGTGTTCTTTTCAACTCTTAGTATTGCCATAGTGCCAGCTGAAAAGCTTAATCTTTGTGGACCATCTTCATCAAAAAGCTGTGCAATAAACCATTGCAAGTCCATAGGAATAATCTTGCTGATGGCAGCTCATCATCGGTTGAATGCTTTTCTGTCAGAGTCATTTCATTTTTTGGTCTTACAGTCCCAACTTTTTATGTTGGTTTTAATTACCTAATTCATCAAGTTCATTATCCAGTAGAAGCTGTGATTAGGTTGGATTTACCCTCAGCAAACAGTCCATGATCCAGACCAAGTTCTTACCCCACCACAAACCATCTGGAACCCTTGCACTTCAAATGGAAGAGCAATCAATTATCGTACCAGATTTAGGCTGATATCCTCTTAAACTATCTGATGGTTCCCCAGTTCCTAGCGAGCTGTCAAGAATCACATGCCGGAGAGGTGTTTGATGAAAGGCCACAGGCTGGTCAACAAGTTGAGTTGTGTTGGGCCAGAGTGCGGGTGGGTGGCTGCTCAACTACACTTCATGGCAGTCAATAATGGCTCTTCGTTCACTGCAGAGCAGGGAGAGCAGTGCGCTCGGACCACGGCCTCGAGACACTACACGAGTATTCCACCGACGACCGGCCCCACCTCCCACTGCCCACCCCCTGCTGCGTCTAATAATGATTCATACTGGAGACCTGCATCGCCTCCACACGATGTTTCGATCAGAGGGAGTTACACTCGGAAGGAAGGAAGCTAATTGGACGCTGATACGCGAAACAGTGAGTTTAGATGTCACCCACCGTTCTTCGACAAGAGATCCACGCAGCAGCTCAGCAGTGGGGGAGAGAGAGAGAGAGGGAGAGAGAGATGAATAGCTTCAAAAAAGTGCCGTGTCAACAACAGCAAACATGCAGTTTGGAAGAGTAGTTCACTTCATCCTCTCAAACAGAGAAATAAACAGAGCCAGGAGGCTCATCCGAGCAGTAATACTTGCCGTGATGCATTGCATAAGCGAAGGGAGACCAACAAGAGCGACAACAAAAAGAATATTTAGTTGTAATGATCAATTAACAAGAAGAAATATAAAGGAAGAGATAGGGGGAGTGGTAGAGAGAAAGTTTGCCGCGCGTGATCAGTAGTACGGCATCGCCGGCGGTGGTGGCGAAGCATAGGACACGCCTACAACGGGCGGCAGTATCGGCGGTGGATGCTCCTTCCCGTGGCACTTGGGCGGTGCTGGTGGCGGCGGCAGCTCTGCCGGTGGTGGAAGCGACGGCGGAGGAGATTGCTTCATCACGGTCGGAGGAGGTGGTGGTGACGACAAATGTTCGAACGGGGGAGGAGCATACTTGGGTGATGGCTGCGGTGAGGAGTGTACCGGTGGTGGTGGAGCTTGCCATGGCTTTTGCGACGGCGGCGGGGAGGCAGGCACTGGTGTCGGCAGTGGCGATGGTGACTTGAGGGGCGGCGGCGGAGGCGACCCTGTAGGTGACAACGGCGATGGTGGTGAAGTATGATACGGAGGGTTGGTATATGTCGGAGGCTGAACAGGGGCAGGAGGAGTAGGCGTTTGATAGTGATGCGTTGGAGGAGGTGAGACCAATGTGGGTGGCAATGGGCTGTGGGGAGGTTTTGCTGGTTCATAGTCGTGCGCAGGAGGGGCAGGTGGCGGTGAGGAAGCATGGTAGCCCGAAGGGGGCGGCGGCGGCGATCGCTTCGGCGAGTATGACGGCGGCGGTGGGTGAGATCTCGTAGAAGGCGATGATTCGTACTGCGGCGGCGGCGGCGGCGGCGTACGAGGTGCTGGCTTGTAGTGCCTTCCGGGGTTGTTCCCCACCGGAGACGGCGGACTGTATACCGGCCATCTCCTAGGAGCAGTCGGCCGCGGGGACGGTGGCTTGAGGTAAGGGGATGGCACGCGGCCACTCCAGCACTTGGACTTGCGGCAATCGAAGGGTTGGGCCACCGCGGAGGAGCACTGCTTGGGGGACCGCTGGTCCGGCTGGCCGGGGATACAGTTCGCCTTGCCGTCGAACACCGCCGACCTTCCGCCGCGGCCGCAGGACGGCGGCTGGCCGGTGAAGAAGTTGTATGAGTAGGTGAAGTTCTGGAGCCTGGGGAGGTCGCATACGCCCGGGGGGATGCGCCCCGTAAGGCGGTTGTGCGCAACGTCGAGCTGCTCGACGCTCACCATGCCGGCGATGGACTCCGGCAGCGGGCCCTGAAGGCGGTTGAAGCTGACGTCGAAAACGGTGACGCGGCGGAGCAGCCCGACCTCGGTCGGGATGCAGCCGGTGAGGTTGTCGTTGAGGAGGATGATCTCGTTGAGCGTCTTGGCCATGCCGCCAATGGAGGAGGGGATGCACCCGCCGAGGTCGTTGTTGGCGAGCACGAGGACGGACACCGGAGAGTGGCCGAGGGTGGCGGGGATGCCGGCGCGGAGGCGGTTGGAGTTGAGGAAGATGGCATCGAGGGGCCGCTCGAAGAGCGCCGGCGGGATGGGCCCCTCGAAGTCGTTGAAGCGGAGGTCGAGGTAGCGGAGGGCCGGCAGGTGGAGCACCACCTCCGGGAACTTGCCGACGAAGCGGTTGTTGCTGAGGTCCAACTCGTAGAGCAGGCGGAGGCGGCGGAAGGTGGGGGGCACAGTGCCGCAGAAGCGGTTGGAGTTGAGGTGGAAGAGGGCGAGGTCGGTGAGGAGGCCGAGCTCCCGCGGGAGGTACCCGGCGAGGTCGGCATGGTTCAGGTCGATGCCAGCAACGACGGTGAGGTAGGGGTCGTCCGGAGAAGCGGCACAGTAGACGCCGAAGTAGGAACACACCTCGGGGCCGACCCAGTTGCCCGTCAGGTTCTGCGGGTCGGAGAAGATGGCGGTGCGCTTCCATGTCTGCAGCGCAATGTAGGCGTCTCTCAGCCTCGAGTTCTGGAACTGGAAGCTCGGGTCCACCGCCAAGCTCACACTGCTCCCCTCCATCGCCTCTTGCTCCTCCTCATTCACCCCGAGCGCCGGAACAGCAGCCGAGAACAGCAAGAAGACGAGGCAGAGCACGCCGACGAGCAGCTTGACAGGGGCCATCTCATCTCCCCCAACCATCTCAGCTCTCAGAGAAAGATTGGCTTTCTTAGAGAAAGATTGGTAGAAAGAGAGAGGGGAAAAAAAAGGACGAAGTCACATGGATGATGATGGAAACAGAGAGAGAGAGAGAGAGAGAGAGGGAGTCGATGAAGGTGGTGGCTCAGATGGGAGGGATTCGCATGGGGATGTCTGCTTTGCGTCCCCCGCTTTCTTTCTCTCTCTCTCTCTGTCTTCTTGGCCACCTCGTGCATTATTAAATGCACGGCCTTGTCTTGCGTGTCAGTGACTTAAAATTATAGCTTATACACTCAAATGTTGTCGCTGTTTGAAATCAAAGCTCACTAACAGCAGACGGCGGCCAGGTTTGGTCGAGATGACGACGAAGCCAATCTTGGTGACCACCGTGCCATCGTGTTTGGTGATCACAAGGTAAGCCTTGACAGCTACAGTGAAGGATCCATCACCGGAGAGATGTGATATCACGTACAGCTAACATACATTTTAGCAGCAGTACGATGGAAGTGATGAAGTCGAGAGTTCCAGCTAAGTCTGGGCCTCGCCATGTCTCTTTCTGCCCTTCTTTATTCCGTCGGTGCCTGACAACAGCTGTTCGCAGCGTCTTTTGATGGGTCGGATCCAACTCAACACGCGGCTCCCTCTCTTTCACCCTCCCCGGCTTTACTTCCGACTCTTAATTATACCTTGGTTTCCATGGCATCTTCCTCTCTGTTCATGCCATTTTTCCAAGCTCTCATGCTCTGCATGTGTACTGCTCGGGTTTACGACACTACCGACTTGTATTTATCTACATCTTTGCAGAGATCTACATGCATGTGAGGCAATTAAAATAAAGGGGAGTCTGACAGGAGAGCAGAGTGCGGGGTGCAGTGTGTCCCCGATGGTACGTATTCTTCTGCAGATCACGCCCAGGGATGGCGATGGAGGGAAAACGAAAGCTGAAAGGTCTCCGTGTGGGGACACCAACCCGAGCTGTTCATCTCAGCTTCTTCTCTTCCGACGGATTCCTTTCCCAGGAAGGAATCCTTGCAAGCTCAGATGAAGAAACGAATCAGTGGAAGTTTTTTTTGTGTTGATCTCTCCTGTTGTGCTCTGCAGCCGTCACCACCAGCAAGCCATGGACAGAGTCATGCAGGATTGCGCATCAAATGGCTGATGGTAAAAAACTACACGGAGATTCGAATCCATGCTCTGAGGAAGCTCCAACTATATAAAGTATATGAAGAGCACCTCATGCTACGATCCAGCTTAAGACTACTTGTGATTTAGGAAGGCATGGACCAGAACACTATTGGCTAGAACATATATTCCTATCTCTCTCTCTCTCTCTCTCTCTCCTAGAGGGAGAGGATGATACTCCTCTTTTTCTTTTTTCTCGCAAGAGAGAGGGCAATCACTGTTTTTTCCCTTCGCTCTGCTTTTACCTGTGTTCCTCTTTAGGATAGCCTTCTGAAATGATAGATTTAATTTCTTCCCACAGAGAGTTCGATTTGCTCCGAATGTACAGTTACTAGTGTACTATGTTACAAGTCGAGTTGCGATCTCTATATTCATCGTTCCATCCGGTATGCGGTTTTTTCGATTTATTTTTGTTTGTTTTCACCGTGATTATTCTGATTTATGTTTGGATCCCCAATTTGTTAAGGATCTTTAATCTCTTTATATATTCTCAAACTTTGTGATGCGCTGATCTCTTTATATATTTGTTTTTATTGTGATTTTTCTAATTTATTATTGTAGTTTTGGATCCTCAATTTTGGATTGATCTCTGTCCATCTCTTTCCATATAAAGATATTCTGCATTGGTTAGCCATGATTGCTTCACTAATTGCTATGTTATTATCTTATTAATCTTCTCCATTAATTTTTGTATTTCTTCTTATTACGTGCTTAATCTATTTTTCTTCCCTAATTACTAATTATCTATATTAATTTATGGATATATTCTTATATTATTATAGTAAAATTCGAGACGTGCAAAACGCCCACCTTTCTTCGGTGATACAGGCTTTTATAATGGGTCTTAGGCTCATCCACTTTTTCTAGTCATTGGTGGAGAGATTGGTGACAATTCTCGAGATGCTTCAAAGGGCCAATCAGTATATAGTCATAAAAGTGATAATCTCAAGTAAGCGTAAAGAAATTCATAAAAAGCAACATCAAAAACCTTATCAAGCGATGACCTTTGGCTCAACATAGAGGAAACATAGTCAACTTGAGATATCCCACCCGAGGTTCGGGTCAATTCCCTTTAGTATGACGAGGACCGAGATCTTTTTACGAATAAGGGAGAAAGAATTTCTAAAAGATACATGATTGATGAGGACTCCTATAGAAATGAGAGATAAATTGAAATACTACAATTTTCATTAGGATTATGGTCATGACATTAAGGAGTGTTGTGATTTGAAGGACCAAATCAAGGAGCTAATTCGTCAAGGACATCTCAGGAGGTTTATCTGTAAACATCAAGAGCCTTCGCCTTTCCCTAACTGTTTGAGGAAATCCTCTAACCTGTTGAGGAAAATTCTCCATTCTAACCTGTATAAAAGGAAGGGGGATATATTAATAACAATCAACTTCTTCTACAATTGTTTATCTATTTATTTTCTAACATGGTATCAGAGCAGTTCCTCCTTGGCGACAGCAGTATTGTTGTGTGTTAGCCAAGCGACCACAGTAACACGTTGCCTCAAGCGGAGTCATTGAAGAAGCACAAGACACGGATTCAAAGCCAGTGCTAACGAGCATCGTCGCACCGCCTTGGCTCTGCTCATCCACTCCTTCTCTTCCTTCATCGCCGGTCTTGCTTTTCTTCGTCGGCCTTGCTCCCTCTCCTATTTGCTGCCTACAACAGACACTCTTCATCGCCATCACGTAAGGAGGAAAACATTCTCTCACTGCCTCCAAACTAGCGGTGAACGGCGAACAGCGGTGTCTTCCTCGCTTCCCGGCCAACAGTAGTCGCAACTGCTGCATTTCCTCTACCGCAGCAGCTTTCGGTGTCGCTTCCCTCTACACAACGATGCCTCCTTAACGATGGTGTCCTCCTCCTCAATAGTGACGAACGGCGAACGACGGTGTCTTCCTCGCTCAATCTTCCTTGCTTAACGACGGCTGCCGCGTCTTCCTCCTTCGTTGTCGCAGCCGCTTCCCGGCCAACAGCAGCCGCAACCGCTACATCTTCCTTCCTCTACCGCAGCAGCTTTCGCTGCCGCTTTCCTCTATACATCTAATTGCTGTAGATTTCTCTCACTGCAGTTTCCTTGAGTACCGCTGCAGATTTTCGTGGCCATTTCCCGACGATCCGCAGTCTACCGTTGCAGTTTTCGCGGCCATCTTCCGGCGAACTGTAGCCTCTACAATCTGCTGCAGCAAACAACAATCCATAGTAGCGAACCGCAGTCTTGAGTACCGCTGCAGTTTTCGTGGCCATCTTCCGGCGAACTGCAGCCTCTATAATCTGCTGCAGCAAGCAGCAATCCACAGCAGCTACCGGCAGCTTTGGGCACTGTTGTAGATTGCCCAATCTACTGTAGCAATCTACAGCAGCAGCCCCCTCCCTCATTCTCCACCTTGTGTGACTTGAGTATCACACAAGGTTCGCTGCATCTTCTACGAAAAAAAAAAGAAAAAAAGAAAAAAAAAAGCACACGAAAAAAAAAAAGTCTTCATTCACTTCTTCTTCACTTCTTCTGATGTTTCAGTTCCTATAGGGACTCCCACTTCTTGTTCTTCTACAGGGCTTATCTCTATCAATGCTGCCATGCTGATCCCCTTTAAGTTATCAAAGGGTGGCAACTATGCGTCCTGGCGAGCTCAATTTTCTAATCTTTTATTTGGATACGACTTGTTAGGTTACATTGATGGCTCTTTCAGTTGTCCTACAGCCATGCTCAACATCCCCGGCGATCCCAATCCAGCTCACAAACTGTGGCTATGTCAAGATCGTCTCATCCTCCAAGCTATTCAAGCTTCAGTTGCTGGATCCGTTGCTCCCTTGATATCTTCATGTGTGATAGCTGCCGATGCATGGTCTACACTGCAAACCACCCTGGCAAATCATTCACGTACTCGCAAGCTTAGTCTTCTATCCAAGCTTATGGTGATGAAACAAGAGGGAAGTACTATCTTTGATCATCTACAACATATCAAGGTTATCATTGATGACTTAGCCTTGATAGGTCATTCCCTATGTGACGAAGAGGTTGTCATTCATACCCTCAATGGTCTCAACACCGACTATAAGGAATTGGCTGCTGTAATTCGGGCACGTGACTTGCTAGTCTCTTTTGAAGATCTCTATGATAAACTAACTGACTACGAGATGTACTTAAAGCGTGCGGACAAACTGCTTGGATCAACTATCACAGCTCAAGTCAGTCACAAGTCTAAACGGAAGAGCACTCGGTACTCATCGAACATCACCCAAGGTTTGGCTAATGCGCCTCTTGATTCTGTGAGTTCCATGCAACACCCCTCCTATCCTCCTAGTCATCACTTCTCGCAAAGTGGTAACTCCAGCCATCATTTGTCTTGGCGTCTTGCCCTACCGAGCCATCAAAGACGGGTCGTTTGCCAACTGTGTGACAAAGTCGGCCACTCCGCTAAAGTTTGCCGGTCTCGTCCCCGCCTCCTTGCTCCGTTACACTAGCCTCAGGCAAATCTCCTAACTTCTCCGATACCTAGCCAGTCCAACTGGATTGTCGACTCTGGTGCCTCTCATCACATCACCGCTGATCTTCAGAATTTGTCTCTTCACAATCCCTATGGCGGTGATGAAGATATCATCATCGGTGATGGTAAAGGACTTCCTATAACTCATACTGGTTCCACAACGCTTAATTCTGACTCTAATACATTTACCCTCGATGATGTTTTATGCGCCCCTCATATTAAACGCAACCTCATTTCTGTTTCTCAATTTTGTAAACATAACAATACTTCCATTGAATTCTTTCCTGATTTATTTCTTGTTAAGGACTTGAGCACGGGGGCATCATTGGTCTAAGGCCCGAATAAAGATAACATTTACGAATGGTCGTCAGCCTCTCGAATAACCCAGCCCACTGTTCATTCTTCTGTTGCGGCTCCAGTTGATGTGTGGCATCGTCGGCTTGGTCATCCCTCATCCTTTATTCAGCAGAAATTATTATCTCGTCACTCTCTTCCTCTTTTTAAGTCCACTAATTCTATGATATATTGTGATGCTTGTTTTAGTAATAAGAGTCATCGATAGCCTTTTGGCTCATCTTCCATTTCCTCCTCTAAACCTTTTGAAATTATATATACTGATGTTTGGGGTCCTGCTCCAATCTTATCTTTTGATAAGTTTCGATTTTATGTTATTTTTGTAGATCACTTCTCTAAGTACACATTGATATATCATCTTTCTCACAAATCTGACATTTCTCGCATTTTTTCCACTTTTTAGAAGTTGGTCGAAAACTATTTTCAGTCTACCATTAAAACAGTCTACTCTGATGGTGGCGGTGAATATCAAGCCCTGGCATCCCATCTCTCAGCTTGTGGCATTCAACACCTCAAGTCTCCCCCACATACTCCTCAACTAGTTGGTTCTACCGAACGCAAACATTGGCATATAGTAGAAACCATACTCACACTTCTACATCAGGCTTCCATGCCTTCAACTTTTTGGACAACAACCTTTCAAACTGCTATCTACCTAATTAATCGAATGCCTACACCAGTTCTACAATACCAGTCCCCCTTTGACACACTATTTCACAAACCCCCTAACCTTCGTAAACTCCGAGTGTTCGGTTGTTTATGTTATCCTTGGTTACGTCCCTATGCCTCTCATAAGTTAACATCTCGATCTACTCCTTGCGTCTTTATTGGTTACTCACTTGAACATAATGCTTTCCGCTGCTATAATCTATACACCCACAAAATCTTCATATCACATCACGTTGTCTTTGTTGAGTTTAACTTTCCTTTTCAAACCCTTCCATATACTGCCATACGGACCACTTCACTATCTCACTGGAGTATACCTTCGGACCAATCGGACGAGCCTCTCATGACTTCGTCTACTTCCTCCCCTCCTGATCTGCACTATATCACTCCAGTTCAACACTTGCCCATTTCCTCTGTTCCTACTCCACTCCACTCTTCCCCAATTGATGGGGCAATATGTTCCAAAACACAACCATCCTCTTTACCTCCTTCTCGCCCAAGTGCCCCTGACGTGTCTCCACTTGACCCGGCTTGTGCCATAGATCCTCACCCAACATCACCTCCCAATTCTGTCGTCTCCAATCATCCTATGACCACTCGCTCTAAGCATGGTATTTTTAAACCTCGTCAGGTACTTAACCTACAAGCTATCTTGAATTCCTCATCCCCCAACATTGAACCCACCATCTTCACTCAAGCCCAAAAATCTCAGCATTGGCGTACTGCCATGAGTGAGGAATATAATGCCCTCCTCCATAATTCAACGTGGGATCTCATTCCTTTCCATCCTTCACAAAACATCATCGGGTTCCATCCTTCACAAAACATCATCGGGTGTAAGTGGGTCTTTAGAATTAAGCGGAACCCAGATGGCTCTGTTGCCCGATATAAGGCACGCTTGGTCACCAAAGGGTTTCATCAATGACCTGGAGTTGATTTCACTGAGACGTTTAGTCCTGTTGTTAAACCCACTACAATCCGGCGTATCTTGAGTCTGGCTACCACTAAAGGCTGGCAATTACGACAATTGGATGTTAATAATGCCTTTCTACAGGGATCTCTATCCGAAGATGTTTTTATGCAACAACCCCCTGGTTTTACTCATCCTCAGTATCCACAGCATGTTTGCAAACTTCGAAAAGCCATTTATGGACTTCGTCAGGCTCCGAGAGCTTGGTACACTAAACTTAGCTCATTTTTTACTTCTGTCGGCTTTCTTAACTCCAAATCTGACACTTCGTTATTTCTGCGATATCATCATGGAAACACAATGTATATTCTGGTATATGTGGATGATATTATTGTCACAGGCAACAATCCCATTAGTATCCAAGCGTTCATCAAACAACTGGCAGCTCGATTCTCGCTTAAGGATTTCGGACCCTTGAGCTACTTTCTAGGCGTCGAAGCTACCTTTACGTCTTCCGGTCTCCTTTTATCACAACGCAAGTACATTCAAGATTTGTTATTAAAGACAAACATGCATGATGCAAATGCAGTTACAACCCCCATCTCTACTAGTGGTTCTATCAAATTATCGGATGAAAGTCCTGCTGCGGAACCCACTCAATACCGCCAAGTTGTTGGCTCTTTACAATACTTAGCTCTCACGCGTCCAGACATCTCATTTGCTGTCAACAAATTATCACAGTTTATGCAGCAACCATCTACTCTACACTAGTCTGCGGTCAAGAGACTTCTACGATATCTTAAAGGGACCCTAAATCATGGTCTCTTTTTTCGTAAACACTCTCCACTTCGTCTTCATGCCTTTGCAGATGCTGATTGGGCAGGTAACCTTGATGATAGAACATCCACATCGGGGTATATTATCTTCCTTGGTGCTCATCCAATCAGTTGGAGTTCTAAGAAGCAAAAGACAGTCGCCCGGTCTATAACTGAAGCTGAATACCGTGACATTGCCGCTACCACTGCAGAACTCAATTGGATCATGAATCTACTATTGAATCTCGTATTTTGATGATGAAACTACTTGATATATGTTTATGATTTAATCTACGTTTTGAGTGACGCAGGATGCTTCGATCAGGATGAGACAATTAAAGCAGGAAAATCATGTTGTGCCGAAGGAACATGTCAGAAGATTGGACGTCGGGCCGGTGGATCCGTCGACGTATCGACAGAAGGCTTCGGGCCGTGGACTCGGGCATCGGGCCAAGAAGAGCGGGTATTGTGCCAAGGATATCGGAGTTGCGGAGTCAACTGGCCGATTGGGCAATAGGCTGCAGAAGAGGACGATGCGCCGAAGAATCGGACGAAGCGTCGAGGGACCAATGACATGTCGGACAACTTGGTTAATTGCTTAGGATTAATTGTCTCGATCGAAGTTTTGTTTTGTTGTGCAGGATTAACTATGATAACAATGAAGACATAAAGCGAAACAAAGTGTCGAAGTCAAGCGCGAAGGATTTGTTGCGAGTTCGAGAGTTCGACGGAAGTTCGAAGGTTCGTCTGGAATGCTACCGGAACTAGCCGAGAATGAGTTGGGAGCTTGCCGAAGGGTTTTTCGGAAGCTCGCAGGAAGGTTCGTTGGAAGTTCGCGGAGCTCGTCGAGAAAGATCGGAGCTTGCCGACGAAGCTCGTTGAAACTCGCTAAGATCAAATCGTGAAGTCTAGGAGCTTGCCGGGAGTCCACAGAATGGTTTCCGAGAGTTCATCGGAAGACCGCCGGAAGTTTGCCGGAAGCTCGCCAGAAGAAGTCTTGACTTTCGGACTTTGTAATAGCTTAGAAAATGTCTTTAAATTCATAGTTAGCACGTTAATTAGGGTTAGGATTAGGTGTTAATCCTATAACCCAAGTAGGGGCCAATTAGGCCCAAGTTCGGACTGGTTTGGACCAAGTTTGGAGCCAAACCAAGTGAGCTGGAATAGTGAAAGAGGTGGCACCGCCAGGGTTGGAGGTAGCACCGCCCAGGCTATGTCTTCCAGCGAGACTGGGCGGTGCAACCGCCCCACCCAAGAGGTGCAACCGCCCAGAGCTCAGTCTTCGAGCTAGACGGGGCGGTGCAACCTCCCTAACAGAGAGGTGGCACCGCCTGAGCTCAGTCTTCGAGCAAGACTGGGCGGTGCAACTTCCCTGACAGAGAGGTGGCACTGCCTGAGCTCGGTCTTCGAGCTCTGCCAGGCGGTGCAACCTCTCCAGTCAAGAGGTGCAACCGCTTGATCCTGAAATTCCGGGATTTGATCGTTTTGAGCTCCAAATTTGAATTGGGTTGGGGCCTATAAATACCCCACCCATTCAGCACTGAAGGGATACAGATCCACACCGAATTCTTGATCTTTTCAGTGATTCTAAGAGCTCAAATTTGTGTAAAGTCCAAAAGTTCTCTTTTCTGTTATTCAAGTCTTGAGTTGTAAAGAGAGGAGAGAAAGGATCTGTAAGGGTTGTCTCCTGAGCCCGTCAAAAGGAGAGAAACTGTAAAAGGGCAGTTGGCCTTCGCCTATTGAAGGAAGGCCCCTAGTTGACGTCGGTGACCTCGCCGGTGGAGGAAGCCAAAAGTGGAGTAGGTCAAGACTGACCGAACCACTCTAAATCTATGGTTTGCGTTTATTTTGAGCACTTTATCATTACTGCAAACCTCCTACATAGCTACTGCTCTCTGCGCTTTTACGAACAAGTTTCTAAGCTCTAATCTATCCGAATCTGGATTCAGACGTCAATAGGTGTTTTCGTACGATCTTTACTTTGCAGCTTACATTTACGTCTTGAATCTGTTTATAACTGCGAACTGTCTTCTGCGCTTTTACGAACGAGTTTCCTTGCAGTTTACATTTACATTTTGATTCTATTTATAACTGCAAACTGTCTTCTGCAACTTTACGAACGAGTTTCAACATTTAGACGTAAAACTGCATTTAGACGTAAATCGACTTTCCTCGCACAATCATCAGATTTCAGCTTACGTTTACGTCTTAATTTCAACTGCATACTGCCTTCTGCGAGTATACAAACGAGTTTCAAAGTTCAGACGTAAATCTACGTTTAAGACGTAAATCTGCGTTTAGACGTAAATCTGCGTTTAGACGTAAATCTGCTTTTTGCATATTACTTTTTGAGCTGTACAATAGCAGCACATTATCTTTATACTTCTGCTTAAACTACGCTTAGACACAAACTGTGTTTAGACGCAAACTGCGCTTAGACGCAATCTGCGCTTAGACGCAAACTGCGCTTAGACGCAAACTGCGCATAGACGCAAACTGCGCTTAGACGCAATCTGAGTTTAGACGCAATCTGCATTTAGACGCAAACTGCATTTAGACGCTAACTGTGTTTAAACGTAAACTGCACTTAATCATAAGTAAACTTAAAATCGGCTTTTGCATAGTGTTTATCGAACGAACGCAGCTTTCGTTTTTAATCGCTGAAAGATTTTCGCTGCACTAATTCACCCCCCCCCTCTTAGTGCTCTCGATCCTAACAATTGGTATCAGAGCGGGGTATTTCTCATTTCGGATTTACACCTGAGAGAAATGGCTCTTCAAGAGGGCTTTTCGGTCTTTCGTCCACCGTTGTTTAACGGATTGGACTACACTTATTGGAAAACTCGAATGAGAGTTTTCTTGATTTCTACGAATTTAGACTTATGGAGTATCATTGAAAACGGTTTTCAACTTCCCTCCAAACCGATGAACGAATGGTCGGATTTGGAGAAGAAGTATTTTTCTTTAAACGCAAAGGCTATGAATGCCTTATTTTGCGCACTAGACAAAAATGAGTTCAATCGGATTTCTACGTGTGAAACGGCTTTTGACATTTGGCGAATTCTTGAAATCACGCACGAGGGAACTAGTAGAGTCAAAAACTCGAAAGTTAACTTTTTATTGCATGATTTTGGTTTTTTCAAATGCAACCAAGCGAGACTATAGGCGACATGTACACCCGTTTCACGGATGTCGTCAATAGTTTAAGAGCTCTTGGAAAATGTTTTTCGGATTTTGAACTCGTAAACAAGATTTTGCGTTCTCTTTCTAAAAAGTGGGATTCAAAAGTAACTACAATACAAGAAGCTAAAAATCTAAACAACTTACCACTCGAAGAACTAATTGGTTCATTGATGACATATGAAATGGTGCACAATGCATATGATGAACATGTTGAACACAATCACCTTCCAAAGAACAGGAAGGATTTGGAACTCTGGACAAATGAATGCCACTTGAGCGATGACTCAAGTGATGAGGACAATGATGAACAAACCAACCTTCCAAAGAACAGGAAGGATTTGAGACATAGAACATTTGAAGACCACTCGAGCGTAAGCTCAAGTGATGGTGAACTTAAACTACAAATGAAACGAAAATTAAAAAGCAAAAAGAATGGAACTACTTGCTTTAAATGCAAGAAGAAGAACAAAAATTGGGATGAATCGAGCTCCTCTGAAGACGAGAAAGTCAACAAAAGCAAGGCCGCAAACTATGCCTTACTAGCCTACGACATTGAGGTAATTAAAATGCCTTTGGTTTATTTTAAAATTACTTGATGCTTTCATGATATATTTTCTTTTAGAATTAATTTTCTTGAAAATTACATGTTTAAAAATAAAAATACAAAAAATTATGATCATGCTGATAATTTCAAAAATGATAATATTGCATGATAAACAAATAAAATGATTTTGATCATGGTTAAGAAGTAATAATGTGTATCATGTTTAATTAACATTGTTGAATGAAATCATGTTTGATTTAAAGTAATGCATAAATTAAATGGTTATTAACAATTTTATGCATGAGATTTTAAGTTATCCATGATCATGAGCTTGTTTAATCTTCTTGATTTAATTTCAAGATCTATAGCAAAAATCATGTCTGAATATATGAAAGTGTTAATTTCATTTTCGGATTCACTTAACAATTGGTATCCTAACAATCAGATTCTCTCATACACTTATGAAAAATATTTTTCTAAAATGGATTTGATGAAATGATTCCTGCTTATAAATTCCATCTTGAAATATGAATGATAGTATTTTTGCTTGCAAAGATTTGTTTCACATTCATATCTCCTATGATTCATGTGCAGAAAAAGAATTTATAAATCATAATACAATGAGATTTCTTATGCAAAAATAAAGTGCTTTTGTGATTCTTTGCTAAAGAGAATAATCATAATCATGATCTTGATAATTATAACATAAAGCTCTTTATAAATCAAGATCGTTCATTATGCTCCCTACATTTATCAAAAAGGAGTTCTTCAAATGAAATGCAATTCAATGAAGTGTCATATTGATATCTTGAAACTTGGAATATTTTAAAATGTGATCTTGATAAGAATGTTTCAAGTTGCTCTTTGTACTATATCTTTTCGAATGAATCATGAGCCTTGATATCATATATTTCATAATACAAGATTTCTTTGCCTTATGTCTTGAATTTTCATGCTTATCTTAATTTGGCATATAAAGACTAAGGCATGCTTAGATGAAAAAGAATCTCTTAAAAAAAAATGCTTTTCCCATCTGATCGAGATTAATGATTTCATGATATTTTGTGAATCTCGAAATTAATTTTAATGACTTGATTATGAATTTCAAGTTAATGATTTGATTTGAATAAGTTTTATCTAAATCATAATCTTGATCTTGCAAAATTGAAGTCACAAATAATATCTTGTGGTATTCATGAATTGATACTCACAATATGAAAGCATTGATATTCATGACTTGAATTGGATTGAAACATTGTATGCTTAAATTAATCAGTCTCCTATGTTTCAAAAATTCCTTAAATGCCTTATGTGATGATTGAAAACTAACTTGTTTTATGATGAATCACGAATCATGACTTGATCTATGATGTAAATGCCTTGAAATGATTGAAATATTTAACACTTTTATGCTCTTCCACTTTCTTCTTGTTTTCAATGATAAAATGGGGAGAAGTTTTGATCATGCATGGTAGGATATAATTTGACAAAATTGATACCATCATGATATGAAACATTTATGATGTGCAATTATGCATGCAATACTTGTGCTTTCTAATTATGATGTGATGTATTGCATATAATGTAAATCATGATTTAAAATGCTATGAGTGTCGAGTTACACATTTTGAGAAGAAATTGTTATATTGAAACATTAATGTAATTATGAATGGTGATATGATATCATGCATGTAATACTTCAATTTATGATAATGATGCATGCAATGATAAAATATTCATGATGAAAAATTGTCTTGACATTCATAACTTGATTATTCATCATTTGTCATGATTTTGAAATCGTTGTAAAAGGAAAAGAGAACTACAAAACTGTATTCTCTCTTTCTTTTTTACAATGACAAAGGGGGAGATAGCTAACTTGTACAAGTCAAGAAGATGCAAAAACTTGATTGCTAGCTTGCCTATTTTAAGTAGCAAAGATTGCTAACTTGCTTATTTCAAGAAGAAAAATTGTCTTCTTGAACATCACTATATTGAATATCTCAAGAAGCAAAACTTGCAATTTGCACATTGCAATAGGAAGCAAGAATCATGAGCTTACACAAGAAAGCTATCTTGCATTTGCTTTCGAAATTTTTGCTAGCTTATATATTGTGAAACTTGTATATCGTAAAAATTGCTAGCTTGTTGGTCTAAAGAGAAGCAAAAAGTTGCTATCTCAAAAGAAGCAAATGTGCTATCTTGCCTATCTCAAGAGGCAAAAATGCTAACTTGCGCTTCTAGCAAAGTGAGCAAAATTTTCAAGAAGCAAGAGTTGCCTTCTTGAACATCTCTAATTTGCTAGCTTGCATGATGTAGAACTTGCTATCTTGAACATTACCAAAAGTGCTATCTTATATGCTATAAAACTTGCATATCTAAAACTTGATAGCATGAATGTTCTAAGCATGATGTAACACTTGCTAAATCTTCTAGCTACAAGATTGCATGATGATAAAACTTGATATTATGATTTTCATGCAATGAGTTGAACTAATATCACACACAAACGATTAATTGTGATACTTCTCCTTTTTGTTGATAACAAAGGGGGAGAAGTATGTTGATGACATGACATGTGATGCATAAGTTTATGCATATGTTCATGTTGACGTGTTGCAAGTATTCATGATGAATATTGCAATGACTTGAATTCAGTTTGAATTCAAGGTTCTATCAATATGGCATATTGATAGGGGGAGTTTATTTAAACTCTGGGAGTTAAGTTTAACTCCGTCATCAAGTGGTTGTCATCATCAAAAAGGGGGAGATTGTTGAATCTCGTATTTTGATGATGAAACTACTTGATATATGTTTATGATTTAATCTACGTTTTGAGTGACGCAGGATGCTTCGATCAGGATGAGACAATTAAAGCAGGAAAATCATGTTGTGCCGAAGGAACATGTCAGAAGATTGGATGTCGGGCCGGTGGATCCGTCGACGTATCGACAGAAGGCTTCGGGTCGTGGACTCGGGCATCGGGCCAAGAAGAGCGGGTATTGTGCCAAGGATATCGGAGTTGCGGAGTCAACTGGCCGATTGGGCAATAGGCTGCAGAAGAGGACGATGCGCCGAAGAATCGGACGAAGCGTCGAGGGACCAATGACATGTCGGACAACTTGGTTAATTGCTTAGGATTAATTGTCTTGATCGAAGTTTTGTTTTGTTGTGCAGGATTAACTATGATAACAATGAAGACATAAAGCGAAACAAAGTGTCGGAGTCAAGCGCGAAGGATTTGTTGCGAGTTCGAGAGTTCGACGGAAGTCCGAAGGTTCGTCGGGAATGCTACCGGAACTAGCCGAGAATGAGTTGGGAGCTTGCCGAAGGGTTTTTCGGAAGCTCGTCGGAAGGTTCGTTGGAAGTTCACGGAGCTCGCCGAGAAAGATCGGAGCTTGCCGATGAAGCTCATTGAAACTCGCTAAGATCAAATCGTGAAGTCTAGGAGCTTGCCGGGAGTCCGCAGAATGGTTTCCGAGAGTTCATCGGAAGACCGCCGAAAGTTTGCCGGAAGCTCGCCAGAAGAAGTCTTGACTTGCGGACTTTGTAATAGCTTAGAAAATGTCTTTAAATTTATAGTTAGCATGTTAATTAGGGTTAGGATTAGGTGTTAATCCTATAACCCAAGTAGGGGCCAATTAGGCCCAAGTTCGGACTGGTTTGGACCAAGTTTGGAGCCAAACCAAGTGAGCTGGAATAGTGAAAGAGGTGGCACCGCCAGGGTTGGAGGTAGCACCGCCCAGGCTATGTCTTCCAGCGAGACTGGGCGGTGCAACCGCCCCAACCAAGAGGTGCAACCGCCCAGAGCTCAGTCTTCGAGCTAGACTGGGCGGTGCAACCTCCCTAACAGAGAGGTGGCACCGCCTGAGCTTAGTCTTCGAGCAAGACTGGGCGGTGCAACCTCCCTGACAGAGAGGTGGCACCGCCTGAGCTCGGTCTTCGAGCAAGATTGGGCGGTGCAACCTCTCCAGTCAAGAGGTGCAACCGCCTGATCCTGAAATTCCGGGATTTGATCGTTTTGAGCTCCAAATTTGAATTGGGTTGGGGCCTATAAATACCTCACCCATTCAGCACTGAAGGGATACAGATCCACACCGAATTCTTGATCTTTTCAGTGATTCTAAGAGCTCAAATTTGTGTAAAGTCTAAAAGTTCTCCTCTTTTCTGTTCTTCAAGTCTTGAGTTGTAAAGAGAGGAGAGAAAGGATCTGTAAGGGTTGTCTCCTGAGCCCGTCAAAAGGAGAGAAACTGTAAAAGGGTAGTTGGCCTTCGCCTATTGAAGGAAGGCCCCTAGTTGACGTCGGTGACCTCGCCGGTGGAGGAAGCCAAAAGTGGAGTAGGTCAAGACTGACCGAACCACTCTAAATCTCTGGTTTACGTTTATTTTGAGCACTTTATCATTACTGCAAACCTCCTACATAGCTACTGCTCTCTGCGCTTTTACGAACAAGTTTCTAAGCTCTAATCTTTCCGAATCTGGATTCAGACGTCAATAGGTGTTTTCGTACGATCTTTACTTTGCAGCTTACATTTACGTCTTGAATCTGTTTATAACTGCGAACTGTCTTCTGCGCTTTTACGAACGAGTTTCCTTGCAGTTTACATTTACATTTTGATTCTATTTATAACTGCAAACTGTCTTCTGCAACTTTACGAACGAGTTTCAACATTTAGACGTAAAACTGCATTTAGACGTAAATCGGCTTTCCTCGCACAATCATCAGATTTCAGCTTACGTTTACGTCTTAATTTCAACTGCATACTGCCTTCTACGAGTATACAAACGAGTTTCAAAGTTCAGACGTAAATCTGCGTTTAAGACGTAAATATGCGTTTAGACGTAAATCTGCGTTTAGACGTAAATCTGCTTTTTGCAGATTACTTTTTGAGCTGTACAATAGCAGCACATTATCTTTATACTTCTGCTTAAACTACGCTTAGACACAAACTGTGTTTAGACGCAAACTGCGCTTAGACGTAATCTGCGCTTAGACGCAAACTGCGCTTAGATGCAAACTGCACATAGACGCAATCTGCGCTTAGACGCAAACTGCGCTTAGACGCAATCTGAGTTTAGACGCAATCTGCATTTAGATGCAAACTACGTTTAGACGCTAACTGTGTTTAAACGTAAACTGCACTTAATCATAAGTAAACTTAAAATCGGCTTTTGCATAGTGTTTATCGAACGAACGCAGCTTTCGTTTTTAATCGCTGAAAGATTTTCGCTGCACTAATTCACCCCCCGCCCCCCTCTTAGTGCTCTCGATCCTAACATCTACTCCAGGAACTCAACATAGATTCCACCCCTACAATATATTGTGATAATATTGGAACTACCTATCTATACGCTAATCCGGTATTCCACTTCCGCATGAAACATATTGCTATTGACTTCCACTTTGTACGTGATCAAGTTATTCGCCGTCAACTTTGTGTTTCTCATGTTCATACGGCTGATCAATTGGCCGACTCATTTACGAAGCCTCTAGCTCGTAAACTTTTTGCATTACATCTGTCCAAGATTGGCCTCCTTGATCGAAGTACCATCTTGTGGGGGCATGATAAGTAGATGAGATTTCACTAACTGTTTGAGGAAATCTCAAGAGGTTCATCGAAGGACCAAATCAAGGAGCTAATTCGTCAAGGACATCTCAGGAGGTTCATCTGTAAACATCGAGAGCCTTCACCTTTCCCTAACTGTTTGAGGAAATCTCTCTACTCTGTTGAGGGAAATCCTCTAACCTATTAAGGAAAATTCTCCCTTCTAACCTATATAAAAGGAAGGGGGATATGTTAATAACAATCAACTTCTTCTACAATTGTTTATCTATTTATTTTCTAACAGACCCATCTTGGGAAGGGATAGCTCCTCGGGACATAAAGCCTACGCTCAAACTACTATCGAAAAATGTTTGAGGCAAGAGAGAAGTACAAAAATCACTTTCAAAGAAGAAACATAGTATCTCAACCTGAACTACGATAATGCATTGGTGGTCTTAACGAGGATGATTAACACCTGGGTGAAAGGGTCAAGGTCATCAAAAATAATTCCTTAATATACTTTATTTTGATACTTTTCAAAAGCTTAGACTGTTAGCTAATGACCTCTTCCTAATAACACTTTTGCTGATAGGATTCATGGGCGACTCCCTTTACTCACTCGAGATTGTGAGCCTATATATAACATTTAACATTGCTCCAAGACACTGATAACCATGTTCATCATAGTAGATATTCCCTCAACCAAGATATTTACCATGTGGTATCCACATACCACATGGTAATGAAGTTTCCGATGAGAGTCGACATCAGGGAGCTAAAGAGCAACTCGAGAGAGTCTCGATAATGTTACTTGATGATGGTTTTAATGTCAAAGAAATCCAAGTCTGAGCTATTGCCAATGGATCCCCAAGATTTTGGCAAACCTTTATCACACTTGGAGTTAGTGGAATAGTTAATCGAGGCATTGCTAGATAAGGCCCAACTCGACTAGATCATTAAAGTCAGAACAACGCTCCTCGATAAGAAACACATACAATTTATTAAATTCCTCGTAAAAAATATAAAGGTATTCTCTTCGTCAGTAAAAGACGTATGTTGATCTACATATAACCCAACACCACTTAAATGTCTCTCTCAAAACCTAACCCATGAAACAGAGACCTCACAAGTTTTTCTCCAAGCATTACAAGCGATCAATGATGAAATTGATAAATTGTTAAGAGCGAAATTTATTGCTGAAGTCTAGTATCCTTAATGGCTCTCTAATATTATACTAGTCAAGAAATATAATAGAAACTGAAAAATATGTATTTATTATACCGATCTCAACAAAGCATGTTCAAAGGACAACTACCCCCCCTCTCGGATCGATCAATCGGTGAATTCCACCTTGTGTCATGAACTCCTCACCTTTATAGACGCATTCTTAGGCTATAATTAAATTAGGATGACACCCCATGATCGGGTATATATCTCTTTTCATTATTGACTATGTGTATATTGTTATAAAGTCATGCCCTTTGGACTAAAGAACTGTAGGGAAATCTAGGGAAATCCTAAATTTTCTAAAAGGTGTTCATCGTTGTGCAAAGATTGATGCACAAAATCCGCGACACAGAAGTACACGTGTGCGATGGTTGTGTTACATAGGGAGATCGTATATCCCTGAATCCCTATAGATCTATTGGAGATGATAAAAGAGGTCAAGTGTCATCCTCTCTAGTGGTGATCCACACAGTAGGGTTACGACGATGCTCCTCAAATCTCCACGCCTGCTATCTGATGAGAAGAAGGGGAGAGAAGAATAGGAGGTGACCAACAAGAAGCCTCAGCATTTGGGCATTTAGTTCTCTACTATTTATATAGGTTCTCAGTTAATCCTAATTGATCATACCCTATTGGGTACTAGATTTCTATCCAATTACCCAAACCTCTTAGATTAGTGTGTCTTTACTCAATAATCTCTTATTAGCTCTTATTAGATCCCATCTGTGGGATCCAATAATTCAAGGGTTTATTTGATATCCAATAAGATAGGGGTTCCAACATATCTCTCATATCTGAACCTCTACTTGTCGCAACCCCTACCATATATATGTGACCCTCTAGGCATAATATCGAACTGACCGTGAGTTATACCTATCAGAACTCATACTGGCTCAGTGAATTATTATCTCCATAATAATTCACTCGACTCATCGATTGCAGACGTACTATGCCACTACGCCGTAGTCCCCAGATGATAAAGAGGAATCCAATCCTTTGAATATATCTATCCTCAGTTACCGTATACCTATAGTCCCTCAACCATCTAATATCTCAAAGATTATATATCTGATATGGTGTTGTCAAGCACATATGGTTTCTCCTCGAGTTTTGCTCTAATTGGATTCTCCTAGAAAACTCTTTCTCTCTCAATCCGAATGACTTTGGTTTGCTGTATATTCGTCGTATGGATGTGTATATAAAACACTAGTCTGTTTGGTTATCTTGATGTCCTTCTCGAGTAACTTATGACCAGGATTATTTAGGATCTGTGTTTAAAGGTGGATCGGTCTCATTATCATGATCTCATCACGATTCGATTCTTATTGCATAAATCCGATGAAATCACAATATATGTGTATATACTATAATTAATATATAATAAGTAAAAAAATTATGTATCAAGTCATACGTGCCATCACTCTCGTGATTGGCTAGGGCACCTATGATTAGCACCAAGTGTATGAGCAAGTCATTCGGTTTGAATTCAAAATCTCCAACAATGAGACTAAGTATGAAGCACTCCTGTCGAGTCTTCGACTCACCCGAAAACTCTAAGTGTAGGAGTTGGTAGTATTTAGTAACTCATAACTAATCATCAGCAAGGTGGATAGGAGATATGAAGCATGAGATGCAACTATAATGAAGTACCTAGCCGAGGTACACTACATCGCATGTAGTTACCCTCATCTCACTATATAGAGGATTTCTCAGGCTGAAAATGCTCAAGCAAATGTGTTAACCAAGTTAGCTTTTGCCCGATCATCAAAGGAGAACCAACCAATGATCTAGGTGCTTCTTGCCCGATCCATCGAAAGATGTGATATCACTATAGTCGAGGAGCCGAGTTGGATGGATGATATTTTATGCTATAAGAGGGACGGAACACTGCCCACTAACCCCATGGTGGCTCAAAGAGTCAGATGTTGCCATGCTTGGTATTATATAATTAATGACCACTTGTACTATAGGTCCTTCAGCCAAAGCCTCCTTTGATGCTTGTCACTATAAGAGGTTGATAGAACACTGATCGAGGTACATGAAAGAATTTACGGGGAGCATATATGGGGGTGCACCATCACCTTCAAGGTCCTATGATAAGGATTTTACTAGCCAATCTTGTATAAAAACATGATCGTCTACATCCGAAGGTGCCAGCAATGCCAAAGGTTTACTTCGGTACATCACTAGCTTATGGTCCCCTTGAGCTTAATCAACTGCACATGGCCCTATGCCTAGTGGGGAATGGACCTCTTGGGACCTTTCTTGCCTATGTCAGGAAGTTCCTCATTATAAGAGTGGATTACTTCACAAAGTGAGTAGAGGTTGAACTACTAGCGTCAATCACCGAGAAACAAGTTGAAGGATTTGTCTAGAAGAATATAATCACTCGTTTCAAATTCCCAAGAGCTCTCATAACAGACAATGAAACCTAATTCAACAATAGTAGATTCAAGGAGTTCTATTAGTCATACGAGATCCAACTAAGGTTTAGCTTGGTAGCTCACCCCCAAACCGATGGTCCAGTTAAGGTCACCAACCGAACCATACTAAAGGGATTGAAGAAGAGGGTTATTGGAGCAAAGGGCACCTGGGTGGACGAACTCCTGAGCAACCTATGAGCATCGTGTATAACACCTAAGACTAGGTCGGGTGATTCGTCATTCATCCTAACATTCGATACTGAAGTCATCCTCTTGCCTGAAGTTATGTTCCCAACTCCTCGAGTGGAAAACTTTGATGAAGTTATATTCGAAAAAGGAATTCAGACTGGACCCAACCTGATCAGTGAGGTCAGAGCTAAAGCACATATTTTAGCCATAAGGTACAAATGAGCAAGTGATAAAGCTCTCTAATTACGAAGTCCACTTGTAGAAAGTTGAGATCGAGGATATAATTCTTTGAAAGGCTGAGGTAAACAACTTGACCAGAACCTTACTAGTCATATGTGCCCTAGAAGCCAATCACGTGAGTGATGACATGTGTAATACGATACATACTCTTTTTGAGATTGAGGATATAATACTTTGAAAGGCTGAGGAAAGCAATCAGACCAAATCCTTGCTAGTTAGAGGTGCCTTGTAAACTAATCACATAAATGATGATACGTGTGACACGATACATACTCTTTTTACTTATTATTTAATATTTTTTCTTGCTTTATATTACTTGTTGTATGTATGATAATGTTCATAGATAAGTCCAATGAATTAGATTCTCCTATATTATTTGGAGACTACGACATAGTAGGCTAGTACGCCCGTAGTCAATAAGTCAAGTGAATTATTATAAGAGATAATAATTCACTAAGTCAAAGGGAGTTCTGATAGATATGACTCATGACCAGCTCGATATTGGGCTTAGAGGGTCACACACATATAATATGTGTTGCGATGAGTAAAGGTTTGAATATGATATATCTATTAGAGCCCCAATTTTATTGGATATATAGTAAGCTGATGAATTATTTGATCTTGTGGATAAGATCTAATAAGAGCCAATGAAAGATTATTGAGTAGAGATCCATTAATCTAATATATTTATATAGTTGGATGGAGATCTAGTATTTATAGGGTAGAATTTATTAGAGTTAAAGTTGACAAGAACCTCTATAAATATAAGGGAACCAAAGAGGCATAGGCTAGACCCCTTTTGGTTGTCACCTCTTATACTCCTCTCTGTCTCTCTCCTCCTTAGCCAATAGCCCGAGTTTGTAGCATGTGGATGGGTATAAGTTAGACCCTTTTTAGTTGTCTCTATAATATAAATGGATATATAGCATACCAATCTGTCCAGTTATCTCGATGTTTCTCTCGAGTAACCTATGACCAATATTATTTATGGTTTGTGTTTAGAGGTGAATCAATCTTATTATCGTGATCTCATTATGATCTGATTCTTATTTCATAGATCTATAAACATCACAATATATTTATGCATTAAGCAATATAAAGTGAGAAAATAATATAATGATAATAATAATAAGCAAAACTAATGTATGTCATACCATATATGGCATCACTCAAGTGGTTGACTCACAGGGTACCTATAACTAGCAATCAACTACAATGAAATGAGGCTTCAAAATCTACTATGGCAAAAGCCCAAGATTTGCTATAACAAAAAAGGGAAGAAAGCGCTACGGTGGAGGCATAAAATCCATTACAATGAATAAAAGAAAAAGACCTGCTTTAATGAAAGCTCGAGATTTGCTATGACGAAGAAAGGAAGAAGGCCCATCACGGTAAATGCCTGAGATTCATTATGACAGAGAAGAGAAGGCCCTTTATGGTAGAAGCTTGAGATTCACAATGGTGGAGAAGGGAAAAAAACCCACTATGGTAAAAGCCTGAGATTCGCTATGATAGAGAAGGGAAGGCTCACTATGATAGAAGCACAATATCTACTACGATAGAGAAGGAAAGAAGGCTCGCTAGGGCGAAAGCCCAAGATCCGCCATGAGAGAAAAAAGGAAGGCTTATTACGACGGAAGTTTGAGATTTGCTACAATGGAAAACGGAAGAAAGCTCACTATGGCGAAAGCCTGAGATCTATTATGACAAAAGAGGGAAGAAGGCCCGCTATGCGGATACATCAGGCCAAATGTACATGAGGCATATGAGTTAGGAAACCTAACTCGTGTCAAGACAAATCTGTTGCGGCAAAGGTGCTACGCTAAATATGTCTTAGGAATGCGAGTCAAAAAAATCTGACTCACACCAAGAAATCCGCTATGATGGAGATGCCAAGCCAAATATGTTTAAGGCAAGTGAGTTGAAAAAATCTAACATACGCTATGATAGAGTGACAGGCCAAAGATGCCCAAGGAATTTGAGTCAAAAAATTTAACCTACACCAAGACTAATCCGCTATGGAGAAAATATAAAATTAATATACCTGAGACACTTGAATCAAAGAAACTCGCCCACAAGACAAAATCTCGAATGCTCATATATCGGATGAGCTAAATAACATACTTCGAATCCCTTTCTTTGTAAAAGTCCTAGAGCATACCTTCAAGTGGGACAAATAATAGGGAATTTTCTGATAACCAATCTCATTCCTCTAGTTGGTCGTTACAGAGGCACTAACATGGAAAAATAAGGATATAGTCATCCCCCATAAGGCATCGATATGGAGGAAGATATAGCCTATCAGTCTCGTGGATGACGATCCACGGGGGACCATTTAGGCTGACCCGATCAACCTCCATAGATAACAATCCACGAGTGATCGATCGAGTCTACCCCCTCGGTCAGGTCCCGTGAGGAAAATGCTAAGGGAATAGTGTTATGATCATTATGGACTTATCGTCTTCGTTAACGGAACATTAGTGGGAAAGTGTTATGGTCGTTACAGGCCTACCGCCCCCATTAACGAAATGTCAAAGGGTGGATGTTACGATCGTTACAAGCCTGTCACCCCCATTGATAGAATGTTAGTGGAAAGTGCTAGTCATAGGTGTCTTGCAAGCCAATCACGTGAGTGATAACACATGTGACATGATACACACTCTTTTTTATTTATTATATTATTTAATATTTTATTACTGTATATTGCTTGTTTTATATATTTATATATATATATATATATATATATATATATATATATATATATATATATATATAATGAGAATCGAATCATCTTTAAACACAAACCCTACCCTAAATAATCCTGGTCATGGGTTACTCGAGAGAGACTCGAGACAACCGGATAGACTGGTGTACTATATACTCGTCCCTATGATGGAGGTAGTTGGTCTTATAGTTGCTCGCGTGGGGACACTAGGGACACAGGATATGTGCTCATTGGAGAATGAGTTCACTAATTGATCCATTAACGGAATACTAGATAGATGGTTGATGATGCCTTACTATCAGACAACGATTTTGTAGTCTCAATGATATATTTGGTTCTTAAACTTGAGACACTAAGGATGTCCTTTATGAGTACTTCATTATTTAATACTGGACTTATAGCTTAGAAGTTTCAAATCTAGCACAACCGGTCATTAAGAGTGGTAACCAATCTTATAAAGGTTATTAAGTGTCAATAGAGGATTATCTGCTCTTGGTGTCATGAGAGAAATATCTTATATATTCTTATTCAGATAAATCCTTAGCTAGGGTCATTCGGATTGAGGGAAAAATAGTTCTTTGGGATAATTTGATTAGAGCGAGGCTCAAATAGAAACTATGTGAGCCTAACATCACTATGCCTGATATATAGTCTCTAGGGTATTAGATGGATGAATGACTATATATATACGATAACTAAGAATAGATAGGTACAATAGATTAGATTTCCCTATATCGTTTGAGGACTGCGACGTAATGGCATAATACGTCTACAATCGATTAGTCGAGTGAGTTATTATGGAGATAATAATTCACCGAGCCAAAAGAAGTTCTGATAGAGATAACTCACGACCAACTCAATATTGGGCCTAGAGGATCACACACATATGGTAGGTGTTGCAACGAGTAGATATTCAAATATGATATATCCGTTGGAACCCATATCTTCTTGAATATCTAATAAGTCCTTAAATTATTGGATCGTATGGATAATATCAAATAAGAGCCAATAAGAGATTATTGGGTAGAGATCCATAAATCTAAAAGGCTTGGATAGTAAGATGTAGATCCAATACCCAATATAACAGGATCTATTATGGTTAAGTTAACAGAAAACCTCTATAAATAAGAGTGAACCAATGAGTCATGGGCTAGGTTTCTTTTGGCTTCCTCCTCCTATTCTCCTCTCCCCCTATCCTTCTCATACTATAGCCCCTATTTGGGGTGCATAGATAGTAAGTGTTGAATCTCGGATTTTGATGATGAAACTAATTGATTGTGTTTAGATGTTTCAAAGCATTTTGAGTGATGCAGGTCTACTCGATCAGGATTAGATAGTTGACGCAGGACGAATTGACATTACACCGGAGGAGATCACGTTAGGATATTGGATGGCAGAAGGCTTCGGACGTTAGGCATCGGGCCAAGGAGAGCGGAATTGCGCCATGGATATCGGGGTTGCGGAGGTCAACCGCCAATTGGGCAACAAGCCGCAAGAGAGGACAATGCGCTGAAGAATCGGACGAAGCGCCAACCAATGACGTGCCGGGCAACAGAATGTCAATTTACGTTGTAATAATTGTCTAGATCGGAGTAGAGTTTTTGCTTGTGTATGCAGGATTAACTACGATAACGACGAAGACATAAAGCAAAACAAAGTGTCGGAGTCAAGCACGAAGGATTCGTTGCGAGTTCGAGAGTTCGACGGAAGTCCGAAGGTTCGTCGGGAATGCTGTCGGAACTAGCCAAGAATAAGTAGGGAGCTTGCCGAAGGGTTTTTCGGAAGCTCACCGGAAGGTTCGTTGGAAGTTCGCAGAGCTCGCCAAGAAAGATCGGAGCTGGCCGAAGAAGCTCGTTGGAACTCGCCAAGATAAAATCGTGAAGTCTAGGAGCTTGCCGGGAGTCCGCAGAATGGTTTCCGAGAGTTTATCGGAAGACCGTCGGAAGTTCGCCGGAAGAAGTCTTGACTTACGGACTTTGTAATAGCTTAGAAAATGTCTTTAAATTCATAGTTAGCACGTTAATTAGGATTAGGATTATGTGTTAATCCTATAACCCAAGTAGGGGCCAATTGGGCCCGAGTTCGGACTGGTTTGGGCCAAGTTTGGAGCCCAACCAGTGAGCTAAATTGGCCTTAGCGGTGGCACCGCCCAGCACCCGAGACCTGGGCGGTGGCACTGCTTGACTGGGCGATGGCACCGCTAGTCCATTGTCAGTGTCAGACACTGACAGGCGGTGGCACCGCCGACCTCGGAAACCAAAGAAAATTCAAATTTTGGAGCCCAAATTTGAATCCTCTTGAGGCCTATAAATTCCCCTCAAATCTCAGCTGAGATAACAACAACCTTTTGAAAACCAATAGTTTGAGTTGAGAGCCTTAGAATAGTCTTTGCAAGCCTTGTTTTTCATATTGCTTAAGTGTTCACCTCCTCTCTCTTGTTGACAAGAATTGTAAGAGTGTGAACCACTTGTAAAGGTTGTAAGAGGGGTATTAGTCCTTCCTCTACAAGAAATTTGCTAGTGGAAGTTGGAAGCCTCTTCAAAGAAGGCTTCGCAAGTGGATGTAGGTCATTTGACCGAACCACTTTAAAATCGGCGTAATCTCTGGTTTGCATTTCATTATTGCTATTTACATTACTGTAAACCTTCTTACGAGCTTTATTTCCTCATTACCTTTGCTGCACAACTTTACGAATACGCTTTCAAGTTAAGCACTTCCGAGTTAGATTTTTATCGTACGAAAGATTTGTCAAAACCGACGTTTTAATCCGCTGCACTAATTCACCCCCCCCCCTCTTAGTGTCGTTCCGATCCTAACAGTAAGAAGGGGCGGTCATTTCTTGATTGCATGGTGCTCACAAAAAAGAGTTTTGAGCAGCGATTTAAGGAGCGTCTTCGTAGCCCCTACTGTGCGGATCACCGCTAGAGAGGAAGATATTTGAACTCCTTCATCTAATCTCATGTATATGAAGGAATTCAAGATATACGATCTCCCTAGATAATTCTCTTACTCGTAGTTTTTCGATTTCGTAGGCTTTTGCGTACCAACTTTTGCACGATGACAAGAAATCTTTTTCTACGAAAATTCTGATATGTCACCTCAGATTTTCTAATAAGAAGATGTTACAATCATTACAAATGATTCCTCTAATTGAATAAATATAAAAATCGATCCTAAGTGCCGGTCCAAAGGATCAGATCTCTTTACAACTAACCTTCTAGAGTTAACTTGAGCGTATCGAAAAACACTCATTGTATTGACCTTCATGTAGCGACTCACTAATAAGTCAGAATCCACATCTGCCCGATCTCAAGAGTACGTTGGAATGATCGAGACTATATGAAGATTATCTCGGAGTCATCTCATGTGTGTCAAAGCTACCATGAGAGTTCCTCGAACGTCCCTACAGCCTTCGGGTTCAAATTAAGTTCGGCTGACTCAATCATCAACGACGGCAAGTAAGATGATGAGGATGACCGAGTTTAATTGGCTCAGGACCATTCCGGAACATTCCTATTCCTTCCGATAAGCCACAAGCCAAATAATGTCGCGTCTGATAACAGGATCCGCTACGAAGTAACAGTCCCACTTCACCCCATGTCGTTGGACGCAATGTGGTCGAGACAGAGTTATTTGGGTCGAACCGTGATGTCGACCTTCCAGTTGGTCCTTGCCCTGCAGAGCCACATCTCCGCCACCGCTGGTGTTCTCCCAATCTATCATCGTCTCCCTCACCTCCGTCTCCTGTCTCCTCCATGAACTCAGGCCTCTCTTAGAGCTGCTGCTTTCCCTTCAGACCAGATGCAGAATGGTTATCCACACGCTTCCTTCGCCTTCTGCCCTACCCCCATGCAACCTCAGGTTATGTCTCTCGTCTTTGTCTATTGATCTCCATCCAAGAGTGGGATAGAGTAACAACATGTAGAGTAGTCGAAAAGGTTCAAGCAGCTGTTGTAGCATATACAAAGGGCTGCCGCTTCAGACAGATACTTCCATGGGGGCTCATAAATGAATTGCATGCGTTGCAGGAGGAGATCTGAAGCAGCAATAGCGTCAGCCACAGTCGAGGAGCCGGGAGCTGGCCGCAGGAAAGCGAACCTGTGGGCGAAGCGCAAGGAAATGGTTAAGCTCCCCGAGTATTCGGATGGCAGTGGCAGGGTCTTCCCTGTGAGTGAGTTCCTCAGCCATCCAACTGGCGTCGAGGCTCTTCTAAATACCAGAGCCTTGCAAAGATTTGAGCCACTGGACTCCAATACATATAGGTTGCCCCATGACCTTACTTGTGTATCATGGAATTCCAGTTTCAAGCACTAAAAATTGCAGCTTGCAACCACCACCAATGGTCAAGGCACTAATTGTTATGTGAAATCTAGCTCTGAATATTTCCTACCTGTACTGTGTTGTGCGCATCATGAATGCTTCTTTCTCTTTTTTTCTCGAGTTTATACTTCTATTTTAGCCTGTTAGACTCCTAGTTTAAATTTGCAAAATTTATTATGCACTGAGCTTGCTGCACGATCAATAGCAGCTACTTCTCAAGACTGGCATGGATAGTTTTTACTCTGTTTTCGCTTTGTGAAATACTCTTTATATGGTAAGTGATGCTATATGTAGGTGCACTTTGCATAAAATTCAGTTTCTCAAGTTTGAAGTTGCCCCAGTGTTGGACTTGCGGGTGACCCGAACAGATGAAGATTGCACAGTTGAGATGTTGTCATGCAGGGTAAGTTCCATGTTGCTGGATCTGAGAATGAGATCAATCACTGGCAGTGGTTTCTAGATTTAAACAAGTTGTTCATGCATACTTGTGGCTGTTTATAGTTTCACATGTTTATCATACTGATACAAAATGTTCGAAGTCAATTGATCTTTATCAACTCAGAAGTTGTCATGAGAAATCTATATTTTTATTAAATCTATCCATTACAATTTAGATTATTTTTGCAAAGTTATGGCAAATAAGTGCCTTTTTTGTGATTCTCTTTCATGTTGTGCCAAATTGCTTTAGTCGTTTGTTTTGCTTTTGAGTTCTCCCAAGATGTAACTTAAGTAGTTTTTCTGAATTTAATCCAAACAGAAAAAATGTGTATCTGATAATCAGTTGAGAATGTTTCTCACGAGACATTGTGTAGAACAAGAAATTTGGATTAGGATGAACAACTTTTCTAAAATAGTAAATAACAAACTATAAATAGTTTGATTCTAGGAAGGCTTTTATACACTAATAATTTCTCTCTGTTTGGTGTATCGAAGATCATTCTTTATCAGATCATATGTCGGCTATGAACTTCACAAGTCCTTGACTATTAGTTTACTTGTGATTTTGAGTCCTCATCCGAATTTTGATCATTGTTTTACATTTAACAGTTTGAGGGTTCAAAAGCAGTTGAAAAGCAAAATCAACTTTTCTCGGGTATGTTTAGATATTTTATATAGATGCTTCTTTATTAGTTATGTATACGAGAGTTTTTACATAATTGTGTATGCTTTAAAAGTGACTCATATTTGTACTTCCAAGCTCTAGTACAACAGTGCTTGCTGGAAAATAACTAGTCATATTTCTGGTATTTGTTTGTGGAAATTCTTTCACATAAACACATAAATTTGCAACATGGATGTATTGTTGTTGTTCATACCTACTCCAGTTAACAGTATCAGATTTTTTAGTCCATGCTTATCGATTAACAAAAAAAAAAAATGCCACTCTGTTCAGACTCCAGTAATTTCATCACCAAGTACTCATGAAGGTTAGAAACTGCAGATATGTTTTGCACCCACTACATCATGATACTTCTTATTATTTCTTCTCTTCTTGCAGCATTTATGAAAAACTATATAAAGTGGGAGGCTAAAAATTCGGAGCCATGCTTGATTGTCGATGTGAATTTGAGAGTTACCCTTGAGGTAAAGAAAGAAACTAAGAAATGCATCTATGGTCTTAATGTGGAACTGTTTATCATTGATTTGAAAAGAAAGCACAAGGTGCAGTTGAAGCTTATCTTGGTTACTTGTGCTTTATGTTAGAACTTATGGGTCATGGACCTAAAATATTGTAACCCTTAGATTCTTCTGACTTGTAATCAGATTGAAGTGCAAACAAATAACTACGTTCTCAATGTAATTGAGTCATCCATGCAGACTTAATCAAGAACTTACTTAGTATATGCATTGTTAATTAAAATGTACACCATTATGTCAAGGGATAGGTACATAGTGTCTGCTTAGCTTGGCGTGGGAGGAACCTTAGAAGGGGCAGGGGAAAATATTTCTCAAGGCTTAAGTAACAAGTTGCAATCTCACTAGAAACAAATTGAGCAGGGAACTTAGACCGGCTGGACATTTCAAAGACCTCTTACTTTTTGAATGACCTCGACATAGTCAACCAAATGAATTTAGTGTACCTCTTACTACGCAAATATTATGTTTGCATAGTTGTCTTGCACATTTCTTCCATGGCTTCAAGGTAAAATTTTGTTACTTTTTTGGTTCTTGTCATGCTTCTATTTGCTGCTGATACCAACTTGATTTCTGTTAGCCAACATGTTTATGTATCTTCCCAAATCTACTTTTCAGGTTTATACAAAGCCATTTAGCTTGCTTCCATTGTCAGCAGTGGAAAAACCCGGAAACCTGTAAGTTCTAGACACTGAAGTTTTTTTCTGTTTGATAAAATCAAAACACCAGAAATATCCATATTTTTGTTAGAATCAGTATGTAAGATGTCTGTCTTGATGAAGATTTAGCATTAGTAAATTCAAGAAACCTCATATGTGCCCATGAGAGGCTAAGTTCAAGATGACTGTACAACATTGTTTAGTTATGACTGATAAGCTTTATTCTTGCATCTACATAGGAGCCATAGATTAAAACTTAATCAAAGATAACAGAGTAGTGTTGCTGATAATGATATCTGCAACTTGATCAGAGTTATACATGAAGCAACCCTCTGAAGCACTACGATATAGAAGTCTAACTCTGATATTTGCAATAAGTATCATATGAATGGCTTCGTTTTTTTGGTAGAAACTGATCACATGAAGTCTTGCCACCCTTTATTTGAACAACCTTGTCCACAATGGTGTTATACTCTTCTGGTAACCAGTACAAACCAGAATTTGCCATGGAGAGCTTTTCCTTGTAATAAGATGGATAATCTCCTTCACATCTGAGAAAACCTTCACATTCATTATCTGATTTGGTAGCTCTCTTCAACGCATGAATAATAGCGACAACCCTTCAATGAGACAGGACATGCATAATTACCCTCTCAATTTTTTCACAAGATGTGAAACTCTAACTCCATCATGCTTAGGGTTCATGTAGGTTATTAATTGCTTCTTTACTCATGCAGGCTTATGCAAGGTCTTCTTGACAGGCTTGTTCCTTTGCTTGCTGAGCAGCTACTTAAAGATTACTGCTCCTGGGTTGAGGAACAACTCGATCATCAAACATAAACTATTACATTTGTTGCATTCTACATTTGAGCAATGTATAATATGCGTTTAAAGCACTGTAACATTACTCTTAAGTCTTGTTTAGGTTCCTGTTTCTCAAGAAAGCACTTGTCAACAAGAACCTGATGTGTTCCCAAACATGTAATAATTCTGAAAGCTTTCTTGTCACCCTCTTAGTGGATGCTCTCTACTACTAGTGTTCACCATGTCTTCTTTGAGGGGTCTCCTGCTGCTGTCATCAGTTGTTCAGTCACATACACCAACATGTTTGACGCAAAATGCATTCCCAGGCAAAACAACAAGCATATGATGTGCTAGCCAAAGCTAATCCAAAAACAATTATTGATGGTTCATCGTGACAAAAAGCCCCTTTCCGTTGCCGGGACTCGAACCCGGGTCTCTCGGGTGAGAGCCGAGTATCCTAACCAACTAGACTACAACGGATTTACTATCGAGGGATAGTAAATATTAATATATCTAATAATAATATATTAGTTTTGTCAAAAAACCATGGAGAGAGACTATACCATGTAATAATGAGAAGAGAGAGAGGGAGACTGTTCTTCTTAGAACATGTTATAAGGAAAACCCTCTTAATTAAGGAACTCTTAGAATCATGGAAGTCGGTTTTTGAGTCTGTTTGATGAAGCTGTGGTTTGCTTTCTCTGTGCAATTTAGTTCTGAATATTGTCTTCCCCCACATTGAGCTTCTTGTTCTTTAGGGTAATATTTCTTCAGAGTTATTGAGTTTGGTGATGGAGTCCTTTGGAAGTAGTAAAAGTTTTTGCTTGGTCATGATCTTGTGATGTTCTTGTTTGTGTTTCTGCACGATATGTTCATTTGGTTTCCTAGATAGATGTTTTTTTCAAGAACAAAAATCCTCATAAGAATCACATAATAAATTCCTAACTTGCATCATCGTAAAATTGTAAGATATTATTCTGTGAAAGATGAGTTGTTAATCTCTTAGGATCAACACCAACATGCAATAATTTCCATGAATTGTAAACTAAGTCCAAAAGCAGATCCTTTTGCTCTTAGATTCCACAAGGAACCATAAATGATGCAGCACTTCACATTGATGAAATTAAATATTTAGCATTGGCACAACTTTTAAGTGTAGGTGAGATCTAAAGAAAGTTAGAGCCAATATATGGATTCCAGGTGTCAATTTGAAGACAACAAAAAAACAAGTGGAAGGTTAAACAATTAAATTATATGTAAGGATGCAATAATTCAAGTGCCCTTTTTTGCAGATGGAAGTGATAAATAAAGCCAGAGCACAAGTTCTAAAAGTTGCCTTCAATTGTGGCTGAACCCCATCCATAGACATAACACAAGTTGGGGATCATACAACTGAACCACATGCATTTGTTTAATCAAAGTGTTTTGTCTACAACCAGAGTGTTTATGACTCTAGCTTCATCTTTTAGGCCATTTGGAATCACTTTATCTGAGAAAAATATTCTTCAGATTAGATTCAATTTTGGAATGTATCTTGCATGTTATTGCTTTGACATGCTGATTAGTCTATGTGATAGCAATCTTATTGGCTTTGTCTAAACCTATGAACTGGTTTCTCATAGGAGACTACATGCTCATAGAGCTATGAATTGGAATAACAAATGTAAAATAGCCTTCTTTCCAAATTAATTTTCTTATATGAGACTTGTATTGGCCTCTGAGTTATTGTGGGCATATTATTTTGAAGATAGATATAGTATTATTAAACCAGCCAGTTCCTGTACTCCTCAGCATCTCAAAGCATGCCTTTCTGTGTGATTATTCCTTTTTTCTAATGTTATTTTTGTGCATCATGACCCTCTCCATTGTTGCAGTGTTGTGAAACAGTCAAAATAAGCTCATATGAAACTAGTCTGCAATTGGATGCCACAAGAACAAAGTTGAAATCAAATGTGAGTTAGATGGACAAAGAGCATCTCTCCATGCTGGTGATGTTGGAGATGATGACATGTTCTACTCTGGATGAGAGTTTATCAAGTGCAAAAATATTGTCTTGTGCATATGATAAAAAAATAATTGAGTAGAAATAAGATATTAAAATTAGGTTTAGTGAAGTCTAATCAAGCAAACTGATACCAGTTAAATGTAAGCTACCTCACTAATATCTTTTCTTGTTTGACTATAAATCACTTGCATATGGTGCTCAAACCTTTTCATTTTCTTAGTCTTGTTAATCTGAGATGCACATCTATATTTTGACTCAACCACTAATTTGAGGAGTAGGTGGGAAGTGAATCTGCAGCCACACCAGATTGATGGTCAGGGCAAGGATATTAATTAGAAAAGATCCACTCATATTCACTGTATCGATATCACTAGATTCAGGCCAAAGGCTTCACAGAGTGCATCTGTGATTTCACTATACAAATATTTGATGATACAGTAGTCCATATTGCACTTGAAAGAGATCCTTGGCAATCCATGGTGCTAAAGCCCCACTGGCCTTAGTCTCCTGCTGATAAGGAGCCTTCTATCTATTTTATCTTGTTTTGATCCTCAATATGTGGACACTTCAATCTACAATTATGCATGAAGAGTCATTTTACATCCTACTCTGTTTCACTAAATTTTCTTTTCATTTTAGAGCCTCCTAAAAGGACTCAATTTACTGTGTTACATTGCAATCCCAGCAAACTGGTGGCACATCATTGTCACTCATTTATCAGCAGTATGTCCTGCCTCACAATCAATATGATAAACACATCTCATATGCTTATTTTCTAAGAGACAAAAGTATCTTGAAGACTTGCTTTAGAAGGATGCCAAAGCCATTCCCTGACCAATCACCATCATGATTAGCCCTCACAATGAACATGATCAAGAATATATTTCATAAACTTATTTTTTTTAAAGATAAAGATGATGTCCCTTACTATCATTGATGATCACACCAGGCTTTAAAGATGCCAAAGGCAAATTAAGCTACTCCCAACAGACAGTATCCCTAGTTTGTATCTATGGCCACACCTTGTCACAATCTTGCAACTGTTCTGAAAGCTTATAAACATCATGTTGCATTTGAGTTGTTCCTGGAGTCATCCAAACCACTCTCCTCCACAAGTCACATACATTCTAGGAACTCCTAATGTGTGGAACTGCTAACTTTCACACAAAATTCTACACTATGGTAGATCCATATCTTCCACACATTAGGGAATGTACTGTTCTCGAGAAAAATGATTTGGTGATGATCATGGTCAGAAGGGCAAAGCTTCTTCTAGAGGAAATGGTGCTGAAAAGGCAGTAGATGAGGACCACAGGATGGCAAGGAGGAGCTGCACAATGAGTGCACACACTGAACAAGGTTCTGAAGCCCTTGACTTCTACTAAAATTTGTTGCAGAAAACAAGGAGATGATGGAAGAAACCTGTAACAACATCAGAAACAGCCACAGCGGCAACAACATCAGCAACAGACGCAGCTTTTGGTGGGACTCATCTTGGATGTCTTGTTCATCTCTGCATGGTAAAACAAGGCACCTAACTTTCTCATGCTTGCTGGATGTACTCGAGCATTTTAATCCTCGACCAACAGACAAGGGAAAGGGAAGAAGAAAGAGCCTCAGGATGATCAATGCGACATAACTCCTTGGCCCCCAGCTTTGCCAAGTAGCTGTTGATACTTCCACCACTGGTAGAACCGGAGATGAGGTCCACGCGACATTACAATCGGTACCTGTGGCTATTAGCTAACCGAGCTCCCAAGCACTGACCTACCAAACTTAGATCTGACAATGATGAACAGTTAAAGTTTGGCATGGCTTCCTGGAATCCATGTGCCATTGTCTCCATCTCATTCAAAACAGCAACTCAAGGCATGGGTGATATGATGCAGCTGATTCATTCATAATTTCATGATCTTGGGATCCATCAGTCATCCCCATCTAATTTCCCTCCAAGAGGATCAAAACCTTCAAGTTAAATGTTTGCCTAAGCAGCAGCTGCTGACTTGCACCAAAGACTGTTCTGATAAGATGACTATATGGAGATTTAGGTGCCTTGGTGTACCATATTCTCCTAAGCAAGGCTATAATCAAAGAACTCTTTGAAGCTGTGCATATGATCACAGGATATGTTCTTTCTCAACAGCTGCTGAGATGGTAGCATAATGTGAACCAACCATTAACTGACACAGGCTATCAAATCTCACCTTTTCCCAGAGAAAGTGTATCATAGAATGAACTGATTTGTTCTCAGAAAACAATAGCTTGCAGGAGTTGAATGTTTGATGATTCGAGGCCTTGGGTGCTCCTCCTTGAGAGCTAAAAGTGTCCTTTCTGAACTGTTGACAGCCATGGCTTGATGAGGGTTGAAGAATGCCATTAATGCCTTGGCAAGTGAGAAGAAGGGGTGGGGGGCTCAGTTACTCGTGCTTTTTTTTTTCTTGGATGCCATTATTTCACGGTAACCTCGTTCTTCATCAAAGGAAACTGTGCAAGTTCTTGAAGAAGACAAGAGGTTAATGGTTTTTGATTGAATTATTCTTCTGTGGTAGGATGTTGCAGGTGATCTATTAATGGAGATCCAATTCTGGGCAGGTTCACCGGGAGTGACCGGATCCCCACTCTCAAAGGAAATGAGGGGGGTAACTTCGTAATTATCCTCAACCGCAGGGTCAATCTTTTTCCCCATACTTGCCGTCCTTTCGATACCCCCTTCTCTCTCTCTCTGTCTCTCTCTTTCTATTTGCCATCCATTTGGGAGCGAGGGTAGGGGGGGTGTTCTCGGCGCTGCACCGGTCCCCGCGCATCCACGCGGCTCCAACCGATCGCACGAGTCGCAGCAGAGAAGAGAGAATACGGGAAGATCGATCTTTCTGCACGTGATTGGTTCCGGTGTGTAAAGGTGAGTTTCTGGTGGATGTTTCGGCTCGCAGTTCAGGGCACCACCACCGAAGCCTTGATTCGAATTAAAAGCCGGCGTCGCCTGCTCCACGGCTTGAACTCTAGAACGGAGTCAACAATTAGGGGTAAAGCTTCCCCCTTATTAAGTCTCTTATCGGTGTGCTCTTTATTATCCTTTCCCGGCTGGGTAAAAGTTGGGTTTTGGTTTCTTCTTAGTGTTGCTCCCCTCCTGCAGCTAGAAAGTTATCGCTTTGAGTGAAAAAGATGGCGTCTTGGTTTGGGAAAATTGAGACGATAACTGTGTCCTTATGGCCGAAGCTCTTTTTGGTTTTTGTTTCTGGCTGTATTTGGTTTGATGTAAAGCTTATAGAAAGATTAGAACAGGAATCCGTCGTAGAAATTAGCTATTTTGCTGTTCCATTTCTTCTCGATGTTTGTGGAACTCACTTCGTTTGGTTGCTTTCATGGGCGAAAGGCACTGGATTTCTTGTTATCGGTTAGGTGGGCGACAAAAGCAAAAGGGGGAAGGAACAAAGAACCGCACTGTTGTGGTTCGATGTGCATGTACCCACTTGCGTCTTCACATGTCACGTTTGGTCGCTTTCTCTTATCTTTTTTCACGGCAGACCTTTTCCTTAATATCTCGTTTTTGATGTGTTTACAGATGTACTGGTGCTGCAACTGATGGAGAAGGTGAAAATTTTCCAACTTACCACCAGCTTGGTTTTGGTTAAAAGAGCTTGTGGTGAAAGGAAACAGTAGGGGTACCATTTTATTTCCGAAGTTGACTTCTTTATTGGTCAGTTTCCTTCAGTCTGAAGAATGTCTTGTGGTAGAACAATAAGAAGTCCTGTATGGTAGGAAGGAAACTTAGCAACTTTTTGATGGCAGGACTGGAGGACGGGGAAACATTGGTAGAGGGGAAATAAATTGAGTGAATAATTGGAGGGTATGATATCCGTGGATGTCATACGTGGCGAGGAGCACTAGTGCTAATTGTTTCATCAGCCAACTGGTGGTGCAGCCCTTGATCGGATTTGTGGCAGAATAAACCACCTAGAGAAAGTTGTATCTTGTATTTTGCTTCTTTTTTGGCTGTAAGAAGAAGTGAAAGGAATACCTACCTGCTTTCGAGTCATCCTTTTGGTGGACGGAGTATTCTTTAGCCAGGACTGAAGAAGATAAGGGCACAGGGGATTCAATATGTTCATGTGTGGAATTCTGACTTGACAACTGGAGGTAAAAATTGCTTTGTCCATCTCATTGTTATGTTTTCCTGATCTAATGAACAATTGTTTGTTTGCAGTTCACTTTTCACAAGGTTTGTCTTTTAGGCTGGAAGAGGTCTGAATAGTTTCTGAAGTTTTCTTAGTCTGTATGCTTTTATCTGGATTTGCCAAGTTGTGTGGACTCTTTTTAATTGAATTAATCCCTGCCTGATCCAGTGCCTACAAGTTCACTTCTATTTTTTAAACATTTTCTTGGGGCAGAATAATACTTGGAAATCTTACTGCAAGTGCTTCTTGGATGGACTGGGTTGCAAAAAACCCATTCCAGTGGGATTGGGAAACTCTGGACTTATTCTGTGGAAAAGAGGGTGAAATTTATAAATCTGCACAAGAACCTGAGTTGAAGATTGAAGGTGGCATGGGTATTTGCAATGGATTTTTATGTTCATCTGGTGGTGGTGCCTCCTCCGTTCTACAATTGGGAAATCGTTCATCCAAAAGCTCCATCTCTGCATCCATCGATTCTTTGTCTAAGGCAGAAAAAGGAAATTCGGACTTCAATTATGATTCAGCTGAAAGGGATGTTAACAGCTCGAGCAAGATTATCTTAGCAAGAGTTGAAGGTTTTGGAACTTCACCGGTACCCTTGGCTGCAGGACGCCCTAAGGAACCAGTTACTGGTTTGAAGCTTGGAAGGACCTTCCTTGAAGATGGTGGTGCAGAGAATAACATCAAGAGCTCATCTTCCTCTGCTTCTATGATCTTGTCTACTGCTGTAGCTAAGAAATCTAGGGTATCTCCACAGAATTTACAAAGCCCTAAATGCCAGGTAGAAGGTTGTAATGTTGACCTTACCACAGCTAAAGATTATCATCGCAAACATCGAGTCTGTGAAAGCCATTCAAAGTCCCCCAAGGTAATTGTAGCAGGCCGGGAGCGCCGATTTTGTCAACAGTGTAGCAGGTGAAGCTTTTTTTAGTTGTTTTGTGAAAATGAATTTAACATATGATGAAGCATTCTAGTTATATGTTACAGACCCTTTTTGGTTATTTTTGGTCTTCTACACATCCTATCAATAAACTCATGTTACATTAAGATAAAAGCTCTTTTTCTGTTCGATATAGTCATGCTGCTTGTAGTAGTCACGCCTCTTGGATGGCTATTGTTCAAGAAATACTTGCAATGTTTAAAGTGGCAGGGATCTGTTTTCTTAATAAAATGGCTAGTGAAAAGGACTAATAAATCCAGATTTGGCTATTGCAATATAGCATTAGGGCTCTGTAGCAGCATATTCTGTGCAAGTGCTCTACTTACTGCGTTATCTCATAGCATATATGTTGTGCTCTAGATATTTTATTACTTTATTTTCTTGCTGCAAAATGTTTTGCAATGCTTTTAGTTGACAAAGTTGAACAGCCTGAAAGTAACCATTTGGTCATCCCAGGTTCCATGGTTTGTCTGAGTTTGATCAGAAAAAGCGAAGTTGCCGTAGGCGTTTATCTGATCATAATGCACGTCGCAGGAAGCCACAACCAGCAACAATCTCATTCAGTTCTTCAAGGCTTTCTTCGTCATATTATGGTATTACCTTATTTGGCCTCTGAAATCAGTAACTTCAATTTATCTTTCTTTTAGAGAAACATGGTCTAAAGAGATGTGTTATTTTTAATTGATCTCTGATTGACAGTTTCAGTGTTTTTTAAGACAATATTTTGTGTTTTCCTGCAGTTTTCTGAAGAACTTAATCAGGCACACGATTTGGAAGCAAGCAATTAATTTTTAATTTGAATTTTCTTTCGTAGGTTGGCATGGAATAACTCTGTTTCTACATTATTGGATTCGATTTTCTTACTTGCTTTACGTTAGATACATGGGTTTAGATAGGTTTATAACTTGCAGTTACTGCATGAGCACCCACAAGGAAACTTCTTCTCTTACTTGTAGACACTTATGTATTTTAATTTTATATTATTCTCTCCCTTCTTAGGTTATGTACTGTCTACTGCTATTTTGATGCATCCTGGTTCAGCCTAAAGGGTCTCTGATTTTTTTTTGAGAATTTTGATTTAAGGTTTTGAGCAAGAAAAGTCTGATATGATTTCTTTTCCTCCTTTGGGTCTGTCAGTTTTGGCACCGGTAACAGCTGGATGCAGTAACATATTATTGGACCCATTTACTCGAACCCTTTCCTCATTTTCCCTTTGGTTGTCTTTTTCTAACTTAATTTGGAACTTTCAACCAGCTTCGAGCTTGTTCAAATTGATACCACAGGTTATTATGAAATGGCATTAAGTGCAGCTTGGGCTGCTGTATTCTGCATGTATGCTGGATATGAGATGCACTACACATAGTAGGTAGTGTAAATCCAAGCCTAAGACCACACAATCAAGTCCTTTGTCTCAAATTATGATAAAGAGCAGATTAGCAAATCTCTACAATCAGCTCCAAAAATAGCTTCCTTATTAAATGATGAAGCAAGATGTGCATGCTATTTTTAGCGGAAAACTTATAGGCATCTAATACCTGTCTGAAATTGGCTGTGGGAAGAATTTTTGGAATTTGTTAAATTAATTTGGTAACCAGTCACCTCTGTAGACATGTATATATCTGTGATTTCTTTCTGCTTGCAATCTGTATCACTTTGGCAATAGAATATAACACCTTTTGTTTTGAGCATATGCAGATTCTGGACATTTTCTTTTTGTTTACTGAGAGTTTTCCATTTCTCTTTCTTTAAGTTGCAATTCTTTATGCTAGCTGCTTGTAGATCCCATGAGTATGTTATTTTATGTAACTAGTATGAGGCTTTCCTCTGCATAGTTGACATTATTGTGATCCTGTACAGATGGTAGGCATCATATGAATCTTGTTTTTGGTGGAAATCCTCTGGGTCATGGCATGACCAGTTCACCATTGGAAGATGACCCAAGCAGCTTCAAGCTTATTCAACCTAAACACTCTTGGATAAAGTCAAATAAAGCAGGAGACATCAATGGGCAGCTGCAATTTTCTAGCACATGTCAAACACATAATATTTCCACCCTTCACCATGACTTGAACAGGCTCTTGCCATTTAAGGGCACCACTGCCGAGGTCCTCAATCAAGGTAGCAATTTGAGGCACTTAAAAGTATGTTGAAAAAAATGAAACACAACTGTTGATTGTATTTTAGGTGACATATACTAACTCTGTTGTCTCTTTCCTGCCTGCACATTAACAAAATACGTGAAGGACCTGCTGTGGCTGTGTTTTTCTTTTAAGCTTGCATGTAGAGACCATAGTAATTAAGGTTGAGGTGCTTTCTGCTTTCCTTTTTCCGTTCTTTCGTTTTCTGGACATTGGGATTTTTATTTGTTTTTTTTTTTGGGGTGGGGGGGGATTTGGGGGTTCGGGTGGGGGTTAAGAGGCTTGCCTGGATTATTTCAGCATTTGGAAGTATCATCTCTTCTTCAATGTATTTACCAAGTCTAGTTGTGGCTTCTTGGTTGCATGACCTTATACTACCACCAATAAACGGATATTTTTATCCACCAACTAAGCTTACTAAACTTTATATATTTTTAGATGATTATCTTTTGCTTAAAATTGCCTTGATTAGGTATTTCTGGAGGTTGGCATTGAGTTGATGGTTTGTTTCAAGATATGTCATAACTTTCATGACTCTTTGGTTAGCAGAATGTGAATTTAAATTGTTCATGATAGGAGTTTACAGAGATAGCATAGCAGTTACAGAGATAGCAAAGCAGTTACCTCAAAACTCACTTCTTACTGTGAGAAGTCACACATTCAGTGAGCGGTTTTTCCAAACGTAATTCTCAACTGCTGTTAATATCTTCTAATTCTTCCTCAAAATGAGAGCAAGCTTCTAATACTAGTCCTTGTTCTTGATAGGTGCATAGTCTAGGTTGTCAACCTTTACCCTAATTTGCATGTGTTTATCTATCAGTTTGTCATTGTGAAATAAGCTGTACACAAGAATTTTCTTCAATGATCTGTAGTTCTGTACTGTTAGTTTGATAAATTCATATGACCTTTTGCATCACTTTTTTTAGTTTTTCAATAGCCAAAAATATTTCCTATATATTTATAGATCATGTATATGTTCTAAAACTGGCAAAAGTTCTCCTTTCTTTTGTGTTTTATGTGTGCACAATGAGGGGAAGATCCTATTATGGTCTTCTATTTTGTACTTTTATCCTTTGATTGATTTCTGTAGAACTGTTTAATCATAGTGTTGTGCTTCAAAGTGACTCCATGTATACTTAGCCAACATTTTCCATATTCATGATTTTTTGTCTGTATCAGCCAAAAAAATATCATGTCCACGTTGTGCTGAAGCCCAAAAGCAGGATATCGGTGCCTGTTCAAAGCCACAGTTTTTAGCTGGTTCCTGTAATTTCACTCCTTATATTATATGTAATTGTAGCAGACTCTATCTTCAGTTAACTTTGAAGATTGTGATTTACAGGTCTGGAAGCACCTGTTTTTGCTTCTAGTTTGGGTGGAGCACCGGATCTTCGGCGTGCTCTCTCTCTTCTGTCAAATAATTCTTGGAGTTCAGCTAACCCAGGACCAAGTTCTAATGTCAAGTTTGTGAACACTCATCCTGCAGCAAATACAATTGATTCAACTGCAGGGTTTCTGCAGGTTGAGCAGCCTATCGGACCACAATCAACAATGTTGCCATTCAACCTGCAAAACCATAATGGTCAGTTCCAGGAGTTTCAGCTGCTCAAAGCACCCTACCAGGCTTCTTTCTTTGACTTCACACAGATCCACTGATATCCGCGATCTGATGGTCATGGCATCGGCTTTGAATCCAATGTCAGTATTCTACCCAGATACTTCCTGGTTTATGTGCTACAAATTCGGCATCATTCTCACTTGCTGATACTTATGTTTATCAGGTGATACTTCTGCCTGTCCAATATGTTCTCGCTGTCCTTACCGGACTGATTAACTCCAGATGCTTGCAATTTCTTACCAATAATCCTTCTGTGCCGTTGACTTTGATACCATCATCCGGTGAATGATCTTAAGTTTTAGGCTTCCTTTCCCTTTCTTGCTGGAAATGCAAGCATGTCGATCTCATCGCATCCCATTCCTTGGCAAATTATTGTGTCGTCAAAGAAGCTTTCTCTGCACCGTCCATTAAGAATCGGTTGCACTTTAATAAGTGAAGTTTCTTTTGATCTATTTATGGTTACTATTACTCAATGATGATGATTGATACTAAATTTTCATAATTGAGCATATCTGATACTCCACTCATGTTTGATGCTTTGCTACTTCTGATACAGTTTCATTCTTGGTGAATGGCATTCAAATATTTTGGTCCTCCAAATCATAATGTTTCTTGTTAAGGTAGATTTATTGGTTTTCTATATAGTGTGTGTGTGTGTGTATATATATATATATATATATATATATATATATATATATATATATATATATATATATATATATATATATATATATATATATATATATATATATATATATATATATATATATATATATATATATATATATATATCTCGTTGTTATACTCTTCTAGAGTTTATAAATCTTTGTGAACATTAAATGTCATAAGCCTCCCTCTTTCAGTTCAATATCTTGCAGAAAGAAATGGGTGCATATTGTGGATTGTTATCTATACAGGACTAGAAAAATAACTTGAACAAAATATATATATTAGAAAAAAAAATACTTGTGGAATCAACCAAACCTCTTTCCAAAGTCAAAGTCAAAATGTCTCGTCAACAATCAATTGCAATGGTCAAACATAGTATAAAGAAAATAAGAAGGCGCACCGAAAGCAACGAGACGCAAAGGGGATTCAAATCACTCGCGTACTTCTCACGCGGCCGATCCATTTTTCGGCGCTACGCGACTCCCGCAACCACTCGTCGCGGTCTCCTATTAGATCACGAAGAACCATCCGTCCGTGATCGCATCGTACGGTCTTCCCCTTTATAACACCGCGCCTTGCCTGCTTCTCCCGTTACCTTGTCAAACGCCGCTCGAGAGACCTCGTTTGCTTTCGCTTCTTACCTTGCGTAGGTGCGTGCCGCTGTTCTCTTGCACTTATTCTTCTTCTTGTGCTTCTCGATTAAGTGCACGATTCTTGCTCAATCTCTTGGCCGTAGTATTCCGGATGTTTTCACTAATTAAACCGATCTCGTTCGAGAGATGTAATGGCTTCAAAAAGATGCATTTTTTGTTAGATAATGGTTCGAAAAGTTCAGAATCAGGCCGTGATTTCTTAACCTCCGTTTTACCCCTTTTCAAGTACGTCTCATCTATGATTGTTGATGAAACCCTAAGAAAAGGTTATAGTAAGTGTATTCGAAGCCCATACTGTCGCTGATCCAGTCAAGTAAATCTACTGTTCCATTGCCTGAAACTTGGATTTGAGGATGCTTCATGTCTATGAATGCTCTCCATAACATCTAATACATTGAGAATTCTTCTCGTTGAGATTTCAAGAGGGTGAAATCATGTCTGGAGGAATAGCACGCGGTCGTCTTGCGGAAGAACGCAAAGCGTGGCGTAAGAATCACCCCCATGTGTGTTCTCTCTCTCTCTCTCTCTCTCTCTCTCTCTCTCTCTCTCTCTCTCTGTACATTATTATGTTGTGGGTTTGCATTAGCATTCATTTATTCTGCGTACATTCTAATGGTGCCAATGTCGGTAGGGTTTTGTGGCCAAGCCAGAAACATCAGCAGACGGTACTGTGAACCTGATGGTATGGCATTGCATCATCCCTGGCAAGCAGGGGGTAAGTCTAATCTCTCTCTCTCTCTCTCTCTCTCTCTGAGCTATTTTATGTACATTTGAGCTATATATCTGAGCCAGAATTTTGTTGTTTTATTGTAATCCCAAATCTATTTGCATTGCAGACTGATTGGGAGGGTGGCCACTATCCTCTAACGCTCCATTTCAGCGAGGACTACCCCAGTAAACCACCCAAGTGTAGATTCCCACAGGGCTTCTTCCACCCAAATGTGTATCCTTCAGGAACGGTGTGCCTCTCGATTCTCAATGAAGACAGCGTAATCTGCACGCTCTTACTCCCCCCCCTTCATTGGCGCGGCGCTACCATCAGAAACAGTGCTTTTGACATGTTCTTTGTCATCTGCAGGGGTGGAGACCAGCCATAACGGTGAAACAAATACTAGTGGGGATACAGGACTTGCTAGATCGGCCGAACCCTGCCGATCCCGCTCAGGTCGATGGCCATCAGCTCTTTATTCAGGTCATGGCTTCTTCCAGGCCTTGTGATTGCGCTCGTTAGTTTTGTGATTCTGATGTAGGAAAGCTAACAAGTCTATGAAACTTGCAGGATCTATCGGAGTACAGAAGACGTGTTCGACAGCAAGCCAAGCAGTATCCCGCTCTTATCTAGTCTTTCCGGTTCCTTGTTATCCTTCTTGCTTCTCGATATGATAATAATGTGGCGACATAACCTCCTAAATGCATATAGCCTAATATTCTATGGATGCCTGCTGTTTAGGTTCATCAGGATTTAACGTCGAACAGGTTGAATCTGATTCCATATTTCGCCTTGCTGTTGCTGTCCATGAATTCTGATGTGTTGACACAGCTTATTCCATCACGAAAGAAAGGCACTCGTCCACGATAATTAATCGATCAAAGAACTTGAGATATTATTTTTTTTTCCTTTAAATGTCTTAAATTTAGCAAAGGTGATTTTGAAATTCTTTAAATGACAGAATACGTACTCATTTAAACCCGTAGGTCCGGTTCGATCCATATGCAATGCGCCACAACAAACCCGGTTCAAGCTCGTACCCGTATAAACCCCCCACCTCAGTTTTTAGGACGACAAAATAGACTTCTCCCACGTAACTTACTCTGAATGGTCGTTGGAAGCAACGATGTCATGGGTCCCACGTGAACTCCACCGTCCACGTGGTAACCGGTTGGGTAGGAAGCAATCGGGTATGGAACTTGTTGCATAGCCTAGAGTATACCAACCCCCAAGAATAGGGGAGAAGGAAGAGTGGTCAATTGTCTCCGAGGAAGGAGAAAAATTGGAGAGCATACCTGAAATGATGGAGAGCCCCACGGCTGAGGAGTTCACCATTTGAAGGGAGAGAGCAAATTGTAGCTGAGAAAAAGGATCAACCATTCTTCTTCTTCTTCTTCCTTTCCGGCAGTCTGAAAACTGGATCAAACAATCCAAGAAGTTGAGCCACAGAGGAAGAGAAATACAAGAGAATGTATACTCACAGGAGCAGTGGGCGTCTAGAACACATGCATGTCGATGCGGCATCTCCATTGGTGGCAGTGGCCATTGACAAGGACAAAGGAAGCCAGAATGCTCTGAAATGGGCAGCAGAAAACCTTGTCACCAGAGGCCACACCCTCACCCTCATCCACGTCAACGTTAGGAGCCACTCAAGTTAGTACACATCTTCCTCCCCACCTTTGATTCTCAAGCATGCATTCATTTTCTTGATCCGGCAAAATTTTCATGTAGTACAGCTTCGAGCCGAAAGAATGCCGGTGGTTGCATAGAACCAATGGATCATCATACAAAAGAACTCTTCCTTCCATTTCGCTGTTTCTGTACACGTAAAAATGTGCGTACCAACTTTTATTTTGCCTGAGCTGATGGCTTATTCTGAAAAATAACATAAATGCAGTATATTTGCATGAACACTAATTTTTCTTTCATCATATTCTTGATCACTTCCATGTTGGAAAATGTATAGTTTGGCAAGTTCTAAAAATGGTGCTAACAGTTACATTACAAGGATGTGGTTCTGGGAGGTCATGATGTAGCTAAGACTATAACCGAATTCGTTTCACATGCTGCCATAGAGAAGCTGGTAGTTGGTGCTCCATCAAAGGGTGGACTTATGAGGTGATTAATAACATTTACTTGCATTTTTTTCAAATCAAAATATTTTTTGCTTGAGTGATAGCGTACCTTGTGCCGGCCTTACTCTTGTTCCTCCTCAGGAGATTCAAACATCACGACATCACCACCAATATCACAAAGGGGGCACCTGATTTCTGCACCGTTTATGTAATAGCCAAAGGGAAAGTATCAGCCATGAAGAATGCCACACGACTAGCTCCAATTGTTTCTCCTCTTCGTGATCAAATTCAAAGCCAAGTGAGCCTCAAGCCTAATGCAATGTCTCATCACTTCTTGCTTGGTTCAGAAGGTGCATTTTGACTCCCAACTGCTCTTTTTCCCTCTCCTTCCCCCTTTTATCAGGTACCTCATTGAATAGAATAGCAAACTCTTGCAGCGACAAGCGACGTAGCTTCTGACACTCACAGCCTGCATCATGAAGATTCGATCAAGTAAGAATACTTTAGTAATGCAAAAAACATGAAAGAACTTTTCACCTAAAAAACATGCAAAAAACAGGTCGCCATATGCCAAGGTGCTGCGGGGTTCCAGCACAAAGTCATATGCAGATACTTCATTCACTGACACTGACATATCATTTGTGAGCTCGGACACTGATATATCATTTGTCAGCTCTGGAAGGCCAAGCAATGAACGTAGTTTAGCTCTAAGGTTATCAAGTGGATCAGAAGGTATTGATAACAGCTTTGAGATGGTGCGAACATCACATAAGTCGGTGGATCCATACTTAACCAGAAATGAGGGTAGTACTGGAACATCATGGTCATCACAGACCATGGTAAGCACAGTCTTGAATAAATCCTGTGACGTAAAATTCTCCTAAAAGGAAGTGTTTGATGTCAATGAATAGAGTTTCCTTTTACTTGTTTTCTAAAGCAATTCCACCTGCAGGTAACTACTATTTCAACTAAGGAACTCCATTAATTGACTTGCAGGAAGATGTAGAAGAAGAAATGAAGAGGCTGAGGCTAGAACTCAAGCATACTATGGACATGTACAACAAAGCGTGCAAAGATGCACTCACAGCTAAACAAAAGGTTAGATACCTCCATATATTCTCAAACTTCATATTCGTTTGGCATCTGATGAGCTTTTCCCCTAAACATAATGCGCTGCAGGCAATGGAGCTCCAGCGTTGGAAAATAGAGGAGGAGAAGAGGTTATATGAAGCACATATGGCAGAGGAAGCTGCCATGGCTTTGGTGGAGAGAGAAAGAGCTAAGTGTAGGGCAGCAATAGAAGCAGCTCAAGCTGAGCACAGGCTAGCAGAGCTAGAAGCACAAAAGAGAATAGATGCAGAAATGAAAGCAATTAAAGAGGCTGAGGTGATGAAGAAAGCACTAGATTCCTTGGCACATGCAGATGTGAGGTACAGAAAGTATGCAATTGAGGAAATAGAAGCTGCCACAGAGTACTTTGCAGATCATTATAAAATTGGAGAGGGTGGTTATGGTCCTGTCTATAAATGTTATCTGGATCATACGGCAGTTGCCGTTAAGGTTCTACGTCCAGATGCAGCTCAAAGCAGGTCACAGTTTCATCAAGAGGTATGCAACATAATGAAATTTGATAGGGAATGTGTGAATGGAGATTTTAACAAAACATAAGCATAATCACCAATATACCTTATAGTATTTGCCTCACAATTAATAGAATGGAAACAAGAGGGTAATGTTACAAACCAACATATTTTCTACAATTAAATTCATGCTTACCTTTGATTGCACAGGTTGAAATACTGAGCTGCATTAGGCATCCAAACATGGTTCTGCTTCTAGGTGCCTGCCCGGAGTATGGCTGTCTTGTGTTTGAATATATGGCTAATGGAAGCTTGGAGGACCGCCTTTTCCGGAAAGCAAACACACCTGTAATTCCCTGGCAATATAGGTTTCAAATTGCTGCTGAGATTGCCACATGCCTCCTCTTCTTACACCACAAGAAGCCAGAGCCACTTGTTCACCGAGACCTCAAGCCTGGAAACATCCTTCTTGACAAATACTATGTGAGCAAGATCAGTGATGTTGGTCTAGCCCGGCTTGTTCCCCCATCAGTTGCAAACAGTGTCACACAGTACCGCATGACCTCCACAGCTGGAACATTCTACTATATTGATCCCGAGCACCAGCAGACAGGCATGCTTGGTGTGAAGTCTGACATATACTCTCTTGGAATTCTGCTGTTGCAGATTATAACAGCAAAGCCTCCCGCAGGGCTAACACGCCATGTGAGCCATTCAATTGAAAAAGGAACATTTGATGAAATGTTAGATGCAGAGGTAACTGACTGGCCAGTTGAGGAGGCTCAGCACCTTGCTGAAATAGCACTCAAGTGCACAGAGCTGAGAAGGAAGGATCGACCAGATCTTGAAAGAGTTGTGTTACCAGAACTAGAGAGGCTAAGATCTCTTGCAGAAGATAACATGCTTTATTCCACCATGCCAAGCAGTACTCGTAGTCATAGTCCATCCATCCATAGTCGAGTTTCCCCACAGGTTGGTTGATAATAAAACCAAAATAGATAGTGAGTGTATTCATATTAAGAAGAATTAAAGTAATGCCTGTCTACAGAACATTAAAAAAACATAGGTGTTATGTTTGCTCTAGCTGATGTATCATCTTTAAAAAACATAACTAATTGTTTGATGCATTAATTCTATAACACATTGCTATAAAACAAGGCAGCAGAACTAACCACCAAGATATGCCTCTGCAAATTGAGAAGTATAACAGGACTATCAACACTGACATGATAAAAACTGGCAAAAGGTCTAACATAAATCTTCGAAAGAGCGATGCTACTAGTCACTAATTAGATTTAGAACAAACATGAAAAAGAGCATTGCAATCAAGCAAGCAAATTTTACAATTTGTTGTGATTTTTTTATCTGGTTTTTCCCGATTGATTTGTCTTCTTGGCCCCTCTTTTGCTCTTGAAAAAAAGGTTGAGGCTTTTATGTTTGTTCTATGGGTGTAGTTTTTCCCTCCATAACTGGAGTATCATTTTCTTATAGCTTGCTTTTTGAGTGGCACACTGATTATTCTAGCCAAAAAAAACATGAGATAAAAGGCCCTATAAGTGAACTTTTCATGATAATATATAAATAAATTAACTTGGATGAGAAAATCTTGCAAAGCAACAGAATGAGGAAGCCTGCACTAATCATCTCAATGCTTTTTTGTCAGGATATTGTCAGTGATTCACTAATGACACAATCTGGTTATGAAAGTTCAAGCGAATCGTCTGCAACAGGACCATGATCAAATGTTGCATGAGAAGATGGGTGATAACATGACTTATCTGTAGTTCCCACCACAATGATTAGCAAACTGCTACTTTGATAAGTGTATCAACTTTTCTTTTTGGTTTGTGCAGGTAAGTTTGTGACCAAGCTGCCTAAGCTGGTCTTATATAGCCAAAGTTAGTTTCCATTAGTAGAATCAGTAAGTTCTTCAATGCAGTAGCTACAAGCAACACGTAAGACGAGTGCTTCAAGCAGAATTTGCTTGATGCAGTACAACCTCCTAAATGAGGCAGGCAGAAGTTTCAAGAAAAACTTGTGGCAACAGCCAATTAGTTTGTAGAAGCATATACTGGAATTTTTTTCTTTTTTATTTTCTAGTACCATATTTTACAAGTTTTACCAGGTTTTACAGGGAAACATTTAGTTCGTAGACATCTCTGCTGAATATATTTTTTTATGCCAAGCCTTCACCAGTCAGTCAACAGCTGCTACTGTCTGAGCAAATCAACAGCTCTAGTGACAACATATTTCTGCAAACATTAATGTCTACCTTAATATTAAATGTAAAGAGTTCTTCTGAGCAAGATATTCATTTTCACTCAGATAGTAATGTTTGTCAAATTCCAAGATTCTTGAAATGACTACTTATTGTGTTGGGCAACTACAATTATCCTAGTTAAAGACACAAAAATGTTATGCTATCTTTAACCAGATGTAAGGTACACAAACTAGACTATCCCACTCCAGTCAGGAACTCTCTGTGTTTTGCTAGACATGTCCCACATGATTTTGACTTGCAAATTTGGCAAAAGAATTGTCAGTACTAACACTAGCAATTTGACTGCTATAAAAAGAATGAATTCACCATTTCATTTGAACCATATTGCGATGGCAAAAATACAGAATGATAAATACCTGAGCTGTGTGCTCCTCATTTACTTGCTACATGAGTATGTGAAGCCCATGGTGATTGGTGAATTTCCACCCTCAAGCACTGAGTTAATTCACCTCATCATAGATGTTCTGGTTAACAAGTAATTATTATCTTCTAGTAGATCATTAATGCATATCTTCAATGATTCCGTAAAATGATCATGTGCTGTTTCTCCAGAGAAATTGTTAGCAGCCTTGAATATGTCTACTCCATCCTTCAGGACTCTAATTTTTATTTTCTATTAATCACATACCTGACCAGATGAAACTATTAAAGTCATATCTAATTCGTATTTTCTATTTTTGTATCTAGTTATTCCTTTAGCCTCAAAGTCATGCACTTTCTTTTGCTCTACAAAATCCTTAACTTGGATGTGCACCAGTTTTGTCAAGATAGACATTCTTGATATTTCCACATCCTAATTATCATTGCCAGTGCAATAAATTTGTAGGCTCCTTCTGGTTTTCATAGGAAAACAGGCTGAAAGATATTACAATGGACCCTCGTAAAGTCCATACAAACCACCTTTGACATTTTTTGATAATTGTTTTTACTCATTTGCCAAGTATTAATATTTGTCGCTCATCCTGTTCCCTCTAATACAACTAAGAGAGTTCATATGAAGCAAAGACAGCTTTTGAGACCACCAAAATTGTTTAGTCTTCTTATATACTGAGCCTTGATTCTAAGCTATTATATAAGCCTTTTTCCCAATTAAACTAAGCAACGAGTGAGGCGAACCTGCATTAAGTAAAATTCCATGTGATATAGAAGACACTGAATTTAATAGTGAAATTAAAAATAGTTAAAAAAAAGATCGGAACATCTATAATTTAGTACAAGTTGAAGTATAAAAAGACTGATACCTGCTGATAACACGTCTGTGAATCTACAAGCACAGAAAAAAAGTGTCAAAGCCTTATCTTTATCACACTAGCTATGAGAATAACGTGCCATTTAAAGCATTTAATGCTGCATTGTAGACATGAAAATAACAACACTTGTTCTACTTTGTAAGGCTTCAATATTCAGTTTTCTTATGTGATTTATATTTTCTCCTGACCACATTCCAAAAAAAATCTCCATTGGAGGCTTCCCTCCAGTTCTACCCTTTCTTCTTCCGATTTCTAATATTTTTGTACCGCGTCATAGACTAGTGTTATGGAGTTGTGAGGTCAAGCATCAAACGCAGTTGATGTGGATAGGCCACAGCAAAAGAGGGAGAAAGGGAAATCACTCGGCGAATCGCGTGGGAAACGAGGCCATGCGCGAGTTCCCCGGGCGGAAGCGCACCGCGAAAGCTGGTCTTTTCGTCGGGCTGTGCGAGCTGCTCGCTGACGATGAGGTCTCCCGCTCGCCGACGGCGAGGTGGCCGAGGAGCGTCGGGCGGCGGCGCCGTCGGCCTCGGGATCGTGGCAGCGATGAGCGTTCCCGCCGCCCGAGGTTCGCCGGCCCGGTCCGACCCGATCCCGATGAGTTCGGCGAGGGCCGCGGCCAAGCCGAGGGAGGCGGAATCGGCGGGAAAGGAGGATGAGGAGGCGCCAGAGATCTACAAGTGCGTGATCTGGCACGTGGGAGCAAACCTCGCCTGGAAGATGGTCTACTTTGAGGAAAGCAGCCTCTTATGAGCCCTTGCCGCCGCTGCCACTGGGGCGTCCTTTAGAGTTGCTGCGTTATATTGCTTTCGTCTCTTTGCCCCTTCTTTGGAGCTCGTGAGTACATAGTTTGGCAATTTGGAGGCTATCTGATTTTTTTTTTTTGTTTCAAATTTAAGAACAAAAACTGTGGCAACTGATGCTTGAATCACTTTTTCCTCTAATATTGTTCCCACAAACACGTGTTTTCATGGTTGCAATTTTAAAAAAAGGTTAAAAACTGACAACTATTGCATTCTCCTTTAAAGAAAAATCAACCAAACTTGTTTTAACAATTACAACAAATAATTTAAAGATTAGAGAAAGAAGATGTTGCCATAACTGTTCATGTGAGAGAATCTGTCTAATGCATTCCATCAGTTGTCAAAGCTGCGGTCTGTAATAAGTTATGGTTATTTTATTCAATGTAGTATAATGGTGATTGGCGAGATCTGTTAAATATGTTTTGGCATATGTAACAGATTTAAAAATAATGGGTTTTTTTTTCAGATGATAAAGCGAGGACTTGTCAGCAATTAGCCTAAGGAGTGGGGGATCAATATGTTAAAAAAGCCTACTGGCAAATGTGTTCTAACTTACAAGCAACATTTTTGTGAGCTTAGATGAATAAAAGCTTGTCATTCAGGGAGTCCCTTTATCGATCAAGATTCTAGGGTATATTCACTATTTATATTTTGCAGCAAAAAATTAGTAAGTGTAATTGAAATGGTTACCTGCAATGCTAATATATGATGAGGTTCTCCAACTTGAGCTTGCAGCAGTTGTTCCTACTCCCACCTCCATTAGTGATCATGTCCCAGCCCAATTGGTTGCAAACCTGCAAGATCATGTAGGATGCACAAGTCTTGGATGGAAAAATTAGAGCTAGCTGGATGACATATGGCTCAAAGATAATGCAGCTTTATCTTGCACATACAAAAAGTACTACATTCAAATTAATAGACTACTAACTACATGTAGAACATTTAGAATCTATATTTGCAAGAACAATCTTTCCCAAGTGCATTTACATGAAAACAAACATAATTCTAGAGCCAAGAAGTCATCTACATTCAAGTATTGGTAACCAATAATTTGTACATATCCATAATTCTAGTGCTGTAATACATAAGCACCAAAGGTAGATTTGATTAACAATCCACCAGCCAGCTTGGAACTCCAACTTTCTGTAAACCGCAATGCATTCCGTGCTGACCTTAAATTCACAATTATGAGCAAGAATAGTACTCAGGTCAACGAACATGAAACTATTTTTGAAGAAATTTCAGAATAATTTCAACTTCACGTATCTTTTCAGATAGGATTTTGTGAGCACTAAAGAATGCGTAGAATGCAAGATCCATTTAGTGAACATTCAATCTACCAAATGAAACTCTATACACATTATAGAAAAGCCAAAGGTGTGGCATCCATAATATGAACTATTGTCCATGAAAATTATGAAAGCATACTGGTAACTAACAAATCCTGAACAATGTTCTCTTCATCGGTCATACAACAAAATGTTTGGATATCTACAATATGACAAGGTTATATTTCATATGCTATATATCAAAGATAATCCATAATGCAAAACCACAACTATTCTTTGAATACGAAAGATCAAGGACTGACAAGAAACCTATGTACTCAACCAAACAGTAGCAGAAAATTTAGACAAAACACTCAAATAACAGGGAAACAATGTCCTTGTCCGCTAGAAATAAAAGGCCCATGATATGCAGTTCTTGCTGAATACATCCCTAATTGTAGTACATTAACTGCTGAGCAGATGAAAGACTGGAATAACCATCATACATTGCCTGTGACCCACCACCTGACATGAGCCCTGCAGAAGGCTGTGCAGCAAGGCCATGTTGACCAGCCATTGGTCCAGCAGCAACCTGACTCAAAGCAAGCTGACGCTGATAAGCCAAGAGCTCAGCAGCCGTAAAACCTTGGAGACCTGGTGTTGGTAGAAGCTGAAACGGTGGCAGAGGAGGAGGTAGTGGGTTGGAAGCCGTCCCTGGGGGAGTTGGCTTAGTTCCCCAAGAACACTACAAGAGATGCCAGAATGAGACAATGTTAATGTACAGGTATAACCCAAAGCTAAACCAGATTTAGCAGAACATGAGAAACAAGTGCCTAAGTCTCTGAATTGAGGAGTTTACTTTCATTGATTTCCCACATATTATCCTTCCATTTGCCATTTGGATGGCCAAAGCAGCTTCTTCATGTGTACGATATCTGACAAATCCAAATCCTTTATCCCTCTGTATCCGCACTTCCTCAATTACACCAGCACCTAAAATATGAAATTGGCGGTGAAGCTCAACTTGTGATACCTGAGATGTCCATTGCCAGATGAATGGTATGAGGACTAAAAGTAAAACTCAACAAACTGTATGACAGTGTGGACTAAAAAGAAAAAGAGGAGCAACAAAAGTACTTGTCAGAGATATCAAAACCTACAAATTTAACGAGTTACCTCATGGGCCAGGTTACCAACATACACAGTTGTGTATGCAGGATTATTTTCAGGGGCCATTTCATTTGAATTCTCCTGGCCTCCATCTGCTACAAACAAACAATACAATGTTAACTTTCTTTAAATTGTGTAGTATATCTGCCTGTTTGTATATAATATGCTTCAGAAGATAAGTCAACTCTTACTATGGAGAAATTGGACAACAAATCGACAAACAAGAACCTAATAACCTTAAGTCTTATGCCTAGTTAGCTAGTTCACCTGGATTGCTACTTCCCTCTGTCAATACAACAGCATTCTGATTGTCACTCTGCTGTTTGTCTTCGCCAGTAGTCTTGGTTGCCCAGTTGCACCGTATTTGTCTACTTCCAAGCCATTTACCTGGATGATAGGGTTTCTATGTCAACCAAAGCAAATCTGACAAACATAAATACTGAAATGACAGAAGCACTGAGCCCAACCTTACCAGTCATATCATTGATGGCATTCTGTGCATCCTGCAAAGAACATATGGCAACTAAGGACATCTGAATTAACACTATCAGGAAGGAAGTTGCCTTTTCCATTTATGTTTTAATGATCAGTATAAGACAAGAAATTACTAAGAAACAAACAACTCCAGAACATAAAATAACACCAACACCCCTCTATCAATTAAATCTGAATTTCTGTTGATACTGTCTTATAGCTGAACTGGCAGATAATTCATAATTTATTGTGAACATCAGTGATTTATATTCAGGTCACTAAACCACTAGTGGCCAGTAATACCCGAGCAAATATTAGGAAAAGAAAATGTTCTCAAGCTGTTAGGCTAACCAACACAACTTGTTGGAAATAAATCAAAAAAAGCAAACTAAGAAAGGCAAGTCAACTTGGTAGGGAAGTTGACCACAAATACATTCATAAGCAATATACCTGCTGATCTCGGAAAGAGACAAAGCCAAATCCTCTAGAGCGCCCCGTTTTGTTATCCCACATTACCCGTGCATCCCTGAACATCATAGTTAACATAAGCCATAGTAGAAAATATACCTCCAAATAACAAAAAGGAAATAATCATTGTTAAACTTAAGCTTTCTCTTCAACAGGCAACACTTGGCATGATAATTTCTTTTTTTTGAAGTTAAACAGTTTGTCAATATGAATCATAAGATACCACAACGGTTCAGATAATGTGAGTGACTTACGAACAACTGCTGTATGCTGAGAAACAAGCAAAAAGTGTTGCATCAGTGACCTCCGAACTTAGATCTCCAACAAAAATATGGAAATGTCCTGCTCAAGACAAAAACATATGTGAAACAGATTATAGGTAACAAGCTTCAGAGGGTGTACTGTTGAACCTACAATAGGAAATTAATAAGATGGTATATGGGAGTTTCTACCAGATGTGTCTTCCCTTTGACCACTAGCGTATGCCCAATTCACCTTAATTGCTTGACCATATCTGCAGATGTACAGATTTGAAACTAAAATTGTGGCAGATCAATTCAGCAGGGAAAAATTACATCATGCATATTCAAAATTTCTTACAGCTGTCGCCCATGCAGTGACATGATAGCAAGAGCTGCTGACCTCCGATCATGGTAATCAACAAATCCAAACGAAGACTACAAGACAGAAAATTACATCTGAGTATTTTTAGTTAACAAACATTTTTTGTTTGCTTCACATGCTTGACCATCAGCAAGCTGCTACATGTGATCAATATAGCAATAAACAGAAGCAGATAAAAGCTACTACTTTAGAGGATATTTTATTGTCCAGGTCCATCAGAGGCAACTGAGGTCTCAAGACTTGCATATTTAGGACTCCTACATGGATTAACAAAGTAATGATAGTGTAAATTTATATTTCATTCCATCCGTATGCATAACACCATGAGACTCAACAACCAAAAGTCCTAAGCTGACACTTGAAATGACCAAGAAGTCAATAAAACAAATGCAATTTAAACATCATGGATGAAGAGTTCTTTATCGTATCCTTGATTTCAGCCTAAGTCCCAAGAGTCAATTAAGTTTAACTGTCTGTTGAATAAAGTAGAACTAAGTCCCAAGAGACATTATGAATAATGTCTCTGGGTGTAATGTCAAGACAGGGAGGAGTCCCTTGTTCCAGGACTATCATGCAAACTATGTGTAGCCGTTTGAAGTGTGATAAGAAGTTTAAAATATCGGTGTTAACTGTTTACACCAGTATCCACCTTAAAAGACAAGGTTGAACACAATGAGTGATAGCATCATGAGTCAGCATTTGACTCGATTCTTATGAATAAAAAGGGTAGTGAACTGTTAGAAGGATGAGAGCCATGATAATGATAATTTATCTAATGTTTCTTAATCTATCTAAGAATATCTCTTGACAATCAACCAATACATACCAGCATGCACCTAATCATGTGCCAAGGCAAGTTGATAAGCTAAGTTGCGCCCAAGATGTCGCTTATGCACCATGCTGTATTAAAACTTTCAATAATGGCATTAATATGGTGTAAAATGCACCTGCTAGGGCCTGCAAGCACCAAAGAGTTATGGTCATTGGACATGCAGGATGATATGAACCACCACCTATAAACCGGCCCTAGAAAATGGTCATTGGATTTATATTGTTACGTTTTTTAAAATATTTTCTTTCTGTTTTTATTTTCTATTTTAGGTCAAGTTTAGAGTCATATTTTGAGTTGTGTTCTTATCAGTTAATTCTTATGTTACTCATAGGGAAGGTCAGGAAAATCTTACACTATTAGGGGTTACAGTTAGAGAGCTCCAGATGTGATTTTAGATAACATTTTGTGAGGTTCCAAAATTTCCAAAAAAAAAAAAAGGAAACTCCTTGTATATCTTAAGTACAGCATATTGTAAGCCTACATTGTACATCATGAGAATGGTAATCTTTTTTTATGCAATAATATAAATTCCTTAGTTGCATTAATTACCTTTTTTCTTCTTGTATCCTAGGATGCCTGCTCTCCTCAAATTGGAGAAAGTCTTACAGGAGAGGCATATATAATCAATTGGTACTAGAGTGAAGAAATCTTCTCCACAACGATGTCTACAAAGTCCATGGAGTTCTACACAGCAGCCTGTCATTTCCTCTACATATTAGATGCCACCTACAAACAGATCATATCCATACTACAGATATCTCGAGAAAAATGGTTCAGTTTGTGAATTATTTTTTAAGTATCTTCCAGAATCATAGTGCCCTGAGGCAATTTTTTCATATACCTCCATATGAAACAGCTCCAAGTATTTTTCTGGGCTCCCTTTTGTGACCAATAAGTCCCCTAAATAACTATACTAATAGTTAGGGACTATCAGTATAGTGCACCCAACTAATATTGTACAATTTCTACACAGTACAAATGTATACTTTCAGGAGTATCTAATAGAAATCACTGACAAAGAAGCTATCTTCAGTTTCAGATCAAATTAACCTAAAAATATATATTTGTCATTGTTTTCCATTTAGTAACAGTAAAACAGTAGTAACACATATGAAAAAGTGAATACAGAGTAAAATATTAGAGAAGAAATGGCAAAGGGGGCCTTCAGCTACCTTCTGTGCACCAAAATAATATGTGAATCTTGTTCAGCAGAACCCAGCTATTTAAAGAGATGTAACCATGCAAACATGTTGCCCTTTTCTATGACTTTTTTAGATAGCTAATAATGAAAGTAATAGCTAAAGATTTCCATCCAGACCTAATTGCTAAAGAGATTCCACTAAAAGAAAAGTAAATCCATCAATATGATCCAATTCTAACTCAAAGATTTCCAAATCTAGCTCAATTCATTGACCAACAAATATAGTCAAACAACCCTCGATAGGTCAAAAACCTAGTTTGAACTGAAATGGTAAACAAGATAATTTTAAGAAGCTGGCTTAGAGTGATCAAATATGTCACTGGATCCAAACATAGGTTGAACCCATCATTTTACAGGTCTAAATATCTTATTAACTAAAGTAGACAACAATATAGTGCAGGTTACAAGTTAACTATCTGTTCAACATGACAATTGCATACCGACGACTATGAGCATGATTTTGAATTTTCACTCAGAAATAAGTGATGCAGAAATAACAAGACTTTGTGACTTCAGTAAACATTAAGATTCAGTGGTAACTGCAAGAGCACAGATGATGACTTGTCGTCTTTGGGATAACTACTCTGAGAGTTTTGATCCAGAAATGAACCTTTTCTTTTCTGATGAGTTTGCATCCTTCAAGTGGACCAAAACTTTGAAAAACTTCAGCCAGTAGGCTCTCTGTTACATTTGGATGGATATTTCCCACATACCTAATAATTGCAATCAGAAAATCAGTAATGAAGTTAAAGTAGCTCCAACTACATGGAACAGTTATGAATATTAAGAATAAATAACATTCATGTATTTAACAATAAAGTCCTAGAGCACAAAAATGTTTATTAAGAATAAATGGGAACTCATGACAGACGAGACAAGTACTCTGGATATGATCATCAACTCCATTCTATACAGTGCACAATTACTATTATAATGGCATTCCTATGTCATGTTTGTAGCAAGTGGCTCTGGAAAATGAATGGAAAAGAAAGAAGTGCAAACGGGGAAAGAAAAAAAAAACAAACTATACACTCACACACTGCGGCATGTAGATGGATCAAAACCAGGGGGAAGATTTCCACTTGGAACAGGCTCCATCTGCAAAATATGAAAGGCAAAAAGAACATGAAAAAGAAAAAAACCTAGAGAATCTATACACTATGTTTAGGAAATTGAGAAATAAAAGAAAACCCTATAACATTCTAACATGGTGATCCAATGTCAAACCCACTTATCCAATCAAAACCTAATAAAGGGCTAAATTTAAGATGTGAAATCATTTGAAGCAAATAATGAAATCCCTGCTAAACACTCTGGTCATTGGTTCTTGTGATTCAAATGATAACAGAAGGTATAGCGAAAGAAGGCAACTGGTGAAAGAAAACAATAGTATCAAAGTAAAATAAATTACTAGACGCTTGGGAAGTTTAAGCAGGCATCAATAGTCAAGCAACAATATAGAATGCACGGCCCAAAGAATAATAACCAACTAAAATATTAAGGAAGCATGTTTCTTAAGATACTTGTCCGACAAACATGTTTAAGCACGTTATATAACTAAAAACATGTTTTACCGAACCATACAGAATGAAGAACAGAGACTAACAAGAAACCTTTTCCCATGAGAAAATTTTGCAGTCTGTTATCCGTCTATTCCTTGTTCACTTTTCATAATAACATAGATTACAATGCACACGTAAGATTGCCCTATCGTAATTTGGATGACCATAGTTCATGTTATAAAGATGACCTCCTTACTTGTAAGGGTAAGGCTGAGCATATCGACACTCCCTAGACCCCATGTTGATGGAAGCCTCTTTTGACTAGAATTCATAAAACAATCAGGGATAACCCGATCTAGAAGCCACGCACAAACCTAGCAAGCGTGATTCTCTAGGCAAGAAAGAACAAGAAATGCCATTAAGTTCGCCGCTACAAAAGCATTAAGGAGACAGAAGTGATCAAAAGTAGTCAAGAGAGGAAGCCAGAGGGACTCCCACCTGAGACATGGCAGCGGCTAAGACCCCGGAGTGGTAGAGCTGCTGCTGCTGGAGCATCGCCTGCTGCATCAGCGCCTGCTGCTGCTGCTGGAGCTTCAACCTCTGATTCATCTTCTTCAGCGAGCGATCCAACCAGATCGGACCCGGAAAAAGGGGAAAAAACACCAAAGATGGCGGATCGGAGAGGATCAAAGGCGGATGAGGAAGCAAGAAGAACACTGGGGGAGCGATCGACGATCGCCGGATCGGAGGGGTTCAAAGGGGCGAGAGGGCAACGAAACCAATCTCTTTGGCTTCTCTCTCTTCGGCCTTCTTTCTTGGCTTCTTTCGTGACTCTCTTTCCACGACGCGAAGAGCGAGAAAAAGAGACGAACCGAGTCGTGAATACCCGATGGCAGATCGTTGGTACGCTAAAAAAAACCATGAATGGGAGGGAAATATTGAGGCATCATTGTACCTCTTTTCTATATATATATATATATATATATATATATATACACATAATATCATCTAATATAATGCATGTTTGTGTCACTTTAACACCATCTCGGTAACGAGACTTGAATTTATCTGGTACTATATATTAAGTTCATTTAATGAAACTTGTTATGAGATGGGATGATCAGCATGTGTACATCGGTCTCGGATGGTCGAGAGGTAGTATCAATATTTGAAATATGTATTGAAAAGCTAGAAATTATGCCGAAAGCAGGAACGGTTCAGTAACCATTTCTCTCTTATAACCATTCTGAATGGGAACTGTTTCTGTTTTCCGCATAGTTTCCAGATTAATATGGATTAAGCATGAGTATATATTATCTTTTGTAATTAGTTACTTTAGTACCTGATATTTATATTTTTAAATATGGTACATGTTCAACGATAAATTAAAATGAGATAAAATCAACACATGTTTAATGATAAACCTTATAATATTTTTGTCAACGGAGTTGACAACGTGACGAAAAATAAGATTAAATATTTTTTTTATTTTTTATAAATATAAAAATTTTAATATAATTTTTTAAATATAAATATTAATATATTAAATATAACTAATTACATGAGATAATTAGCCTATATTGAACGAGTTATTCTTTGATATAATAGATAAATCACGGATAAACATATTTAGCATTTAGTAATTGTCATAGCTCAATGCCTTACCAAGCTATATGATTATAGGAACTATTACAAAGTTCTCCATATTATATCATTAATTCATATTAATGTTGAAGTTGATTGGCTCTGACTCAAATCTTAACTTGAAGATCTAGAAACAGTGATTAGAAGAGTCTGGATGTTAACTTGAGGAGAGTTAACTCTAATGTTTTTATCCTCGAAAGAAACTCATATCGAACATTCTAACACCAAAATTAATAAATAATTAATAGGTATTTAAAATATCAAAGTGGTCTAAGATGAAAAAATTCTCATTCTAGATTATGAATATTGATTGCATTTATTTTTACAAAAAAATCAAAATTACCACATATAAACAAGTGTCTTGGATAACATTTTTCTGTTATCTTCTATCTTTTTCTATATTATGTCTTTCTATCATCGAAAAACAAAATCGTTGATATTCGACTCCTATATTTATTTTTCATAATTACTATTTAATTAAAACTATTTATACAATATCCATTTCTTATTCGGATATTAAGACTTACAAATAAACTTAGGAACTTTTAACTTTTGAAATGGGCCCCACCCCCGGTTACTGATGTGGCGGCTCACAATGGCTCGGTACTCATCTGACACCACAGAATTCTCCAACGAACAATACGGCGCAGGAAGTCGTTACCGACGCGTGCAATCAATCAATCCATGCACACGAGTGCATCCGATGAGATCGGGCTCGTGCGACGAGTCTCACCAACCCCATTCGTGTGCCCCACCCATCCATCCGGATCCTATACAGGACGGGTATTATTAAAGTCCCAACCATCGCAATCGAACACATGTTAGTGGACATCATTTCAGCTAACCAGCGTTACAGAACCAGCGAAGGAGTCAAACCCACATACCAAAACCATGGACGCCAACAGAGCCATCGCAATCGACCAAACAAACATGTTTTTGTTTTCTTCTGCCAAATTATTGCACGCCTTCCTTTTACCCGGTGATCATTTACTATATCTTTGTGGAGGCAAACTGCATGCTTCCCCGTTGGTCGAGTCAAAGAAGGCCAGCTTATTCTTTTCCCCTATAGTAATTAACTTTGAAGGTTTTCAATAATGATCAATGTTAGTATAATATGAATGAATCATTTACTTGTACTTTGGGCACTCTGTGATTCCAGGAATCCTTTCACCACCAAAAAGAAGGGTCAGATATATGATTCCGCAGGGCTAAAGGGAAGTCAAAGAACTGACATGTCCCACCAACCCTCTCTCTCCTACCACCTCGGCTGACGTCCTACTGTCCATCTTCACTCTTTCTCCTACCTCGTTTCGCTCGGCAGCCCATCGATTACCCCACCGAACCACCACTGCTTCCTTCGCGTATAAATCAGCGTCCGCTCTCCCTCCTTTGCATCCAACGAGCACTGGCAACAGGAAGGAAGCCAACGACCATCGCCATGGCTGCCTCCACCGGAAAGTTGGCCATGCTCACCCTTGCGGCAGTTGCCTGCACGTACGCTGCCAAGCATCTGTTCCCTGATCAATCTCCCTTCCTTCTCTCTCTTCCTCTCCTCCTCTTCTTTCTCCCCTTCGTACTCTCCCGCTCCGGCTCCAATGGCGCCCCTCCCGGCCCCGTCTCCTTCCCTATCTTTGGAAACTGGCTACAGGTCGGCAATGACCTCAACCACCGGAACCTCGTGGACATGGCGAAGAAGTACGGTAACGTGTTCCTGCTGCGGCTCGGGGTGCGTAACCTGGTGGTCGTCTCCGACCCCAAGCTGGCCACGGAGGTCCTCCACACGCAAGGGGTGGAGTTCGGCTCCCGGCCACGCAACGTGGTGTGGGACATCTTCACCGACAGCGGCAAGGACATGGTGTTCACCGAGTACGGCGACCACTGGCGCAGGATGCGCCGGATCATGACGCTGCCCTTCTTCACGAACAAGGTGGTGCAGCAGTACAGGGGGATGTGGGAGGAGGAGATGGATATGGTGCTGCGGGACCTCCGCGGGGACCGGGCGGCGCAGTCGGAGGGGATCATCGTCCGCCGCCGGCTGCAGCTGATGCTCTACAACATCATGTACCGGATGATGTTCGACGCCCGGTTCGAGTCGGTGTCGGACCCGCTGTTCCAGCAGGCGACGCGGTTCAACTCGGAGAGGAGCCGACTGGCGCAGAGCTTCGAGTACAACTACGGTGACTTCATCCCCATCCTCAGGCCCTTCCTGAGAAGCTACTTGAACAAGTGCAGGGACTTGCAGAGCAGGAGACTGGCCTTCTTCAACAACAACTATGTGGAGAAAAGAAGGTATACAATACGAACACAATCCATCCTTGAATCGAGAATGATGCTTTCGTGTCCCCGTCGCTGGAGATTCCAATATCTTATCTTTCTACAGAAAACTGATGGCCGAAAGAGAAGGGGACAGACTCAGATGCGCCATGGATTACATACTAGAAGCAGAGATGAACGGAGAAATCAGCTCGGATAACGTGATATACATCGTGGAGAACATAAATGTTGCAGCCATCGAGACCACCTTGTGGTCGATGGAATGGGCGATAGCCGAACTGGTGAACCATCCCAACGCCCAGACAAGGCTCAGGAAGGAGCTCCGTGACGTGCTCGGCGATGAACCGGTGACGGAGACAAACCTGCACAGGCTGCCATACCTGCAAGCGGTCGTCAAGGAAACTCTCAGGCTGCACTCGCCCATCCCCCTGCTCGTCCCCCACATGAACCTTGAGGAAGCCAAGCTCGGGGGATACGACATCCCGAAGCGAACGAAGGTGATAGTAAACGCGTGGTGGCTGGGGAACAACCCCGAGTGGTGGAACAAGCCGGAGGAGTTCAGGCCGGAGCGGTTCTTGGACGAGGAGACGGAGGTGGAAGCGCTGGTGGGCGGAAAAGTGGACTTCAGGTTCCTTCCCTTCGGTGTCGGCCGGCGGAGCTGCCCCGGGATCATACTGGCGCTGCCGTTGCTGGGGCTCATCGTCGGGAAACTGGTCAAGGAGTTTGAGATGGTGCCGCCGCCGGGGACCGACAAGATCGACGTGACCGAGAAAGGAGGCCAGTTCAGCCTGCAGATCGCGGAGCACTCCACTATTGCCTTCCATCCGATTGCACCATGAGAGATCTAATAAGCTCGGGAGACTGCGTCCTCCTTCCCATTATGCATCGTGTTCTTCTTGGGTTTGATATGTTTCTTTCTCTACACACTTCTTCTGCAACCTGTGATTGCAAAAAGCTGTGGTCGAAATGAAGTTACAGGTGAAAATAATACCTTTACATGGTTATACACAGATCATACATCAATTCATCCTTACAATCTTACATCGAATTCATGACTTTTTTGAGGCGTTCTAAGTGAAGGAAGAACAGAGGGGCACTCCACAGCTTTCTCCGGTCACTTGTTGACTCGTTTATTAAATGCTTTCTCTTCATTTGACTTCTGACATCTCTCTCTCTCTCTCTCTCTCTCTCTATATATATATATATATATATATATATATATATATATATATATACGGAATAACAGAAAATAAGAGCAAAACTAAGAGACAAATAACAAATTCGATGAACCCAAGCCACGTTTTCTCACTACGATTCGTCCTCAAAATATCCCGTCATAAAATAACGACCTGATTCGATATCTTGAGCCGTTCTTCTCCCTTTCTATTAGCAGAGAAGAAGGGCGACGTTGGAAAGAGAGCGAGAGAGAGAGGAGCTGCAATGGCCGCCACCGCGAACGCTTCTTCTCTCCACAACGTCTTCGTCTACGGCACTCTGATGGCGGACGAGGTGGTGCGAACCATCCTCAAGCGCGTGCCCCCCGCCTCTCCCGCCGTCCTCAACGATTAGTAAACATCTCTTCTTCTTCTTCCCCCTTCTCTCTCTATCGATTCGATTCTGTTGTGGTTTCGATCGCGCTCTTCGATGTTCTTTGCGCTCTGATGGATCGTTTTCCCGATGTTTGGAGGGTCTGTTTCGGCTGGATTACAGGCTTCTTCAATCCGATCTGTATGCACAAGTGAGAGAAAGCGTAGCACACTAAACCTTTTTGTTTCTCCATGTATCAATTGGATTCGTTTCTTTTCTTGTTGTCGATGCATCATATGGCTCCTCGATCGGATCTAAATCGCCACTTTCGAGCAGTTGTTGCAATCATATCGCTAGGAACATGTTCGAAGAATCACCAAGTCCATAGAATTACTACCGATAGGTTGTTCTAGTGCAGTTGAAGCGTCATTAGCGTATCATGCACACATTCCAAACCCAGATGACTGGTTCTTGATTTCGAGTTACAAGTGAATTGCTACTAAGTTGAGATTTGATTTTGTAGCCACAGGTTTAGCATCAAGGGCCGTGTTTACCCAGCAATTCTGCCAGCTGAAAGTAAGAAGGTGAAAGGCAGGGTGTGTTCTTTAACCCTACTTTACCTAATGTTTGTAATTTATAATCTTATTCTCCTAGTGATGTTGCTTACATAACACTTGAGATAGTGATTTTATTGGCCCCTGAAGCAATTAACTCGTCATTGACTTTGAATTTTTACTCATCTTCATCTTTAGGATTTTTCCTTAACAATGTTCTTTGTGCACCATTGACAATTTGATATTTCATGTAAATGCCAAAATAAATCATCACAATTTTGAGTTATAAATTACATATAATTGGTTTATATTTGGAGCGATTCATATCCTAGGCAATATAGCTTGCAAAGAAGTGTTTGTTCTTGAAATCTCTCTGTGGGCATCAACACAAGGCCCATCAAATACAGATGCTTCTTCTGATTCATATTAGTGGAAATACCATTGAAGTTTAGCATTCTTTTAATCTTCGATTTGTTGGAATTGATAGTAGTTAATATATGCATGTAATTTGTTTGAAGTTAAACATACTCTTTACCTTGAAGGAGAATGTAAGTATACTTTGAGTTCGCACCTCAAAAATGCTTTTACTATGTTGTAACAGTTTGATCCACTTAAAAGAAAAAAGAAAATTATGTTTTTGATTTATTTAAGATTTCAACATGAACTATGAAACATCATGTATCTTAGATTTACCAATGATATCAATGTGAAAACTACAATTTTCAGAAAGGGTTTATGTTTGATTATACTTTTGCCAGTTAAGTTGTTAGAAAATCTTGTGCGTGAATATCCGGGTACATCAAACACAAGATGATTCCAATTAGGTTGAAAATACTAGGGAAACAATCAGAAGGCAGCTCAAACTCCGTAGGAAATTGGTTATCCTTCCGAAGATCTGTCTTTCATCTGAGGACTGTTAAAAGGGGTCTGATTGGTCAATTTGGCATCCTAAATCCTGGGGAAAAACATGCTAATTAGGACCATATATTGTCAAAGAAAAAAATATGGGGGAAGGTGAATGCTCATTGGATTTTGTTTCTTCTTACCTACTGAAACAGATTCTTCCTAAGAAATTTCCCTGTAATCATTGAACTTATTACAGATTTTTTTTACTCACTTCATGGGTGATAAATGATATGATTTTAAAGATCTCTGATGCCTTTGCTGCATAACTGATAATTGAGCAACGGACCTTTTTATATAGGTTCTTTTGGGGATTACAGATCAGGAGTTGGATAAACTGGATTCATTTGAAGATGTGGAATATGAAAGGAGAACTGTTGAAATTTCTCTGCTAGTAAGTGTGTTTGTATAACATAATCTAGTTCATTTGAACATCATAATATAACCTAGTTCATTTGTTTATCTAATGACAGTTGCGTATAATTTTTAATTAAGCATGATATATTATACAACTTGGAGGGGATAAATATTTTGTACTTTGCTATATGTAAACCTCAGCTGGTTTAACCCGAGTGGCTTAGTTAGCAGCTTACTCTGATTCTACAATTTATGGGTCTAGTGGTTTTATATTGTTAATGCATGAAGCATTCATTTCTGATAGACATGCGTTTATACTGTCTTTATAATTTGTTTTTTGCCAATAACTTTTTGAAGTGCCAGCCTCATTTACTGCTGCAAGCATTTTGAGCCCTTAGAATTGTCCTGTGACCTTGTAGTACGACATTGAGATATATTGATACTGCTTTTCTACAAAAACCTTGAAATATCTGTGTCTAATCCCCGTAATATCAAATCCTGTCCAATGTACTTTGGATACAAACTAATGCACATTTTAATAAGCAATATTTTGATTGGCGGGAGATAGTTCTTGTACTCGACAAAAGAATGATAATTTGATGTTGCAGGACAAGTCAGAGAAATTACTTGCTAATGCATATGTTTGGAGTGACAAGAATGACCCAAACCTGTACAGTGAATGGGATTTCGAGGTCAGCACTCTCTCCTTTGCACTTATAGTATCTGATTGACTTCAGGGAAATAAACATGCAAAATCGTATGCTGAAGTTGTCTTTCTGCACACAAGCATACAAATACACACATATAATGTGACATCCTCTTTATCAGTCATGTTCGCCTTCATCTAATTTGGGACTTCATTGATTCTTCTTCCTAACTTGTACATTGTTTCATATGTTCGAAATGTCCTGCTCGAAAACATTGCATGGTTATATTTATGATCAACAAAATAGATGTAGAGTTATAGTAGCTAGCTGAAGTATTACTCGAAGATTGGTTAGATGTAACAAAAATCCAGGGGCTTCTGCTCCTATCTGGTTTTGCCGATGCAGATATTAATGATGGCGCCGATAGGCCACCTTGGCATGTTGGCTGGAAGACTCCCACTGATTTCAAAAGATAAATAGATTGCACGTGTGATGAATAGTCAAATTCTTGATTTTTTTATGCTGACCGTACCATGCTTTGTCAAAAAAAAGTTGATGTCAATTGAGGCTAGAGCAACCTGTAGTTGTCGTCGATTAAGTGAGGTGTACCTTTAATAGAGGATAAAATAAGAAAGAATCACTACATATGCTAACAAGACTTACTGGTATTGGAGTTAGAATATATAAAAAAATTAATAAGAGATAAAGGAAAACTAAAAAGATTTTATTAAAATTTATAAGTAAAGATCTAAATACTTTTAATTTAACTAATATTTTTTTTTTTTTTACGGTAGTTCGGTAACGACAAAAGATGCATGTGGTTGATCTCCAATAGTTGAATATATGTTATGGCATAAGAGTTATCAAGATATCGGTGGCCAATGAACCTCCATTTGCTTTTTCGTGTTCCTATCTAAAAATTAGATTATTAAAGTCGAAATATTTTCTTTCTTGCAATATTTTAAACTACTCATGAAGCGTTTGCGTAGCGATTGGACAATTAATCTTCTTACTTTGGAACGTTCTTGTTTTGTGCAGGAATGGAAGCGTTTGCACAAGAAAGATTTTGTTACGATGACACTGGGTTTTATGGACGATTTGGAGCAGCCTGATTCGAAGACCAGGGTGGCTACATATGAATCATATTTCCATCAAGGTCAAAGTGCGTGAGGATAATATTCATTGTTTCAAAAGAAATAAGAAACTTGTTGGTTAGTACTCTATATCTAGTGATATATGTTCAAATAATTAAAAAGTTACTATTTGTTTATTCTGCATATGCTTAGACTCTATTATTGAAGTAGTTTTCGATTAGGCTTGGCATGACTTGGCAAACATTTTTGGAGGGTTTCCTTGGTTGTGAGATCATAAGATGCATCAATCTGTACGGATAATTACGATGGAAGACTAAATCTTATTCAGATCATATAACCTATGAAATTGTTTGCTTGGTGGAAATTGCACTTAGGACTTAGACCACTGTTGCACGAGGTCTTGGATTTAGCATCATTTGTTGTTACGTTGGATTTTTTTTTATCAGGTTTGACTTTTGAACCTGTCACGGTTTGACCATGGATAACTGACCTATTATGATAAGTCTGAATCACAAATCATTAAGCCCAATGTTATGATCGTAGTCATTTTAGACCTTCAATTGACCTACCCATAGGGGTGTCGCATCCTTAAAGTCCAAATACAGCATAAAATCATCCTATGCTGATATCATTTACCACAATCGACCCAATGGGATAATTAACTCTTTGATAGACTTAACAATAATCTAAACTACTTGAGCATAAGTTTAGTGACAGCAAACTCTTTCTACCCCTATAGCCCAAATCTAATACAAAGACTACACCTGAGCCTGTCAAAAGAAACACTCTTAAGCTTCAGAATTAAATCTCAATATTGCACCAAGTCAGCAACATTGAGATTCGATCAGTTTCTTCTCTTTGAATCACCCATCTCCCTTCAGGCTAACAAACAGATATCTATCGAACAAGTGCAACAAGTCACAACAACAGGAGGCAGTAAGTTATAATCGCACCGAAAACACATGCAGCAATGCACATGCAAAATGCTCCATTTAACTTTTCATACCCAAGTAAATCACTTGGTTTCTCCAGTCGTCTATTGTGATGCTACTTGCTACACGTCCATAGTAGAAAAATATGAAAGCTTTTCACTATCATAAAGTGTGGAACATTCATCCGAAGTAGAAAACCTACGGCAATAAGAGACTGCAGCTCCTGAATGGAGACTGCTAATTCCCTTGATTTGGATAATTCACTACCACAATCTCTCATCTCCATTAGAGACAAGATGGGTGGCTTTTCCAACCCGGTGCAGCTACTCTTGCTTTTACATATTGGACTTTCATGGTCAGTTGAATTCTAAATTTCACATCACTCTTTGAACAAGATTAGGCAAAAGGGCTGGCAAGTAAAAGGAATTGACCTTGTCTAACGAGAGTGTCGAAATCAGTTTTGCTGCATGACCCGCTGTGTCATTCAAAATGATCATATGATCCTGCAGAGGGGTTGCCTGAGTTCTGGTCACACTGGCCCCTCCAGGCGTTTCCACCATCTGAACTGCTGCAAGCCTGATTCGGGAGGCTGTTGTTTCCCAAGTCAACATCCAAGCTCATCTGTTGGACTTCTTGCGGGGACAATATCTTGATGCACCGAACACAGCTTACAAACTCCCTGTACGTTTGTAGTAGTCATGCTTTGTTAGAACTGAGTTGGATCCTATGATTATTTAGTAATTAATCAACAGCATCACAGCAAAGGATATAAAGAAAATTGCAAAAGAATATAAGTATAATGTTTTTGCTCTTCTTTCTGCTTACATTTAAGGATTAAATTGCATATGATTATTTAATTTTTCTTATGCATCACTTTACTCTTAAACCTAAATTCACTGTCTTATTCATAAATAATTATATATTCTATTTGGTTGAACACTTGGATCACTAATAGGACTTTTGTCCACTTGAAAGCACTATATACTTTGATTATCATTACATAAAAGTTGGGGAAAAGCACAGATATCCAATTATTCCAGGAAGTATTGGATATTTTCTAGATGATAATAAATTCTCACAGGTATGTATATTTACTTCAAATATCCTGAAGTCCTAGATAATATTATCATTTCTTCCTTGAGAGATACAAAAATATGAGTATTTAAACCTTGATTGGATATCAGTTTTTACAATCTACTGGATCGGTATAGTATATGAGCGGCATTACTGACCTATGCTGTCCAATACCATCCAAAATAATAATAAAGTAATGCCAACCAATACTGGACGATATGGCCAGATACCAGTCTGTGGTTGGATTGGTATATATCCATCAATATACACTATACTGACCGATATTCATATCCATGCTTAATAACATGGTAGAACTTACATGGGTTGTGCCATCACTTTGTATGTCTAGGAGAAAAAAGGGGGAACACAAATATTATACTTAGAAAGTGCTTCCACCAAAAGGGACAACAGAAGTGCCAGATACTTGTGCATTAATGTCATTTCTTTAATTTTTGAGTATTTAAACCTTGATTGGATATCAGTTTTTACAATCTACTGGATCGGTATAGTATATGAGCGGCATTACTGACCTATGCTGTCCAATACCATCCAAAATAATAATAAAGTAATGCCAACCAATACTGGACGATATGGCCAGATACCAGTCTGTGGTTGGATTGGTATATATCCATCAATATACACTATACTGACCGATATTCATATCCATGCTTAATAACATGGTAGAACTTACATGGGTTGTGCCATCACTTTGTATGTCTAGGAGAAAAAAGGGGGAACACAAATATTATACTTAGAAAGTGCTTCCACCAAAAGGGACAACAGAAGTGCCAGATACTTGTGCATTAATGTCATTTCTTTAATTTTTAACAACCCTAAAGAGTGGTTTCAACCACTGGTCAGATCAATACGTGCCACTACCAAATGCTACTTATTAATCCAACCAATGACTGGTAGCAGACCGACCATATGGTCTGGTATCGATCTTTTTTTTCTTCTCGATGAAAGCAGATGGTACAGACCAGTATACGCCTGATATGTTTGACATTGAGTTGTGTCAAAATGGCATCTAAATCATGCTAGAGAATAATGGAATTTTCTTCTACCCATGAAAAAAAGACTGAACAAAGACTGAATATAATGCTTAAATTAATGTTATAACTTACTCCCATGGGTCATCTCCAACAAGTAGAACATCATTCTCGTGATCTACATAAACCAGCTTCCAGCCGATTCTCTGCCGATCTTCCAGCTGTCCCTCTATGCTGAACATTCGTGCAAGATCATGTTTCAGCTCATCATAACCTGAATATCGTGTGATATCCATAGATCTGCCAACAGCTCCACGTTTGTACACCTGTAAACAATATTGCAAATCAAATTATGAAAGAAGAAGATAAATTAAACTCGTCTGTCCCATTACGAAAGAAGATAAAGTTTCCATATTATTTAGCAGACAAATTAAACGATCACATGTTAATGCTCAAAGAAACAAATGTATAGATTCCAAAATTGAAGCCATAAACCTTGGTGTAAGTGCGCATGCGTTGAATTGTCGGAGGCGGTGCTGGGGCCCAGGAGTTCCTATTTAGTAAACCATTTTCATTAATTGTTGAATCCATAGAATTAAATGCCACATCAGGAACTCCAAATGATTGTGAAACCATGGATGATGACAGCTCTTGTTGAGCATCCTTTGAGGTACTGTAATTGGCTACTGCATCTCCAGGGATATGATTCTGAAACTTTCCTGAATCAATGTTATTAACCAGCAAAGCATCAGCAGTCAAAGGTATTCCCATTGAACCATCAATGTTAACTCCAAAAAGGACATTATTTCTTGGATCTGTGCCAGGAATATCACTCTCTGGAGGTGCATATCTAAGCATTGATGGCTGATTGAATGAAAGGAGAGGTAAGGCTTGATTTAAAGACCCATCAGTGTGAGATAGGCACACAGAAGTCGCCGAGGAGGTAGTGTCCAAGTAATCCATTTGAGCTGTGTTGCTTAGATATGTCTGAGGGGCTACAATTCCCTGATTTTGCACCTTGGGAATTGGGATTGAGGGCTTTACATTATGTACAACTTTTGGAAGCTCCTTGGAGATGTTGGGATTTACGGTGGCAGCTTCAAAGGAGCTTGGGTTGAGCATTGTAATAACTGACTGAGATGTCTTTTCTGTTGAAATGAGATTGTGGTGCCCGTTCCTATTCAGGATTGAATGAGGAAGAATTGATCCATTGTTTGCTGAAGGCGATGTGGAACAAGATGGGATGTCATCTGTAACTCCCGACTGTGTCCCCCCAGCAGCTAGCAAAGAGCTGCCACTAGCTGGGATAAGATTAGTTACTGGTGTGGTGGAAAGGACTGCCTCAGGAAAATCACTTGATGGAATTTGCTGCTGCTGAGGCTTTTGCTGTGACTGGTTCTGCAAGATCTGTGGCAGCCTCACAGCCTGTGAAGTAGTTTTTGCACATTGTTGAGGGATCAGTGGTTGCTGAACTAGTGAATTAGAGTTACACAACTGCTGCTGTACATCTGGGATAGTTCTCTGGAATTCCTGAATTTGGTGAATTTGAGGCTGTTGCACTCTTGGCTGTGAAAATAATGCTTGCTGCTGTTGTTCCTGCTGGAGTTTCTGTAGCAACTGCAACTGAATCTGTTGGTCAGATAACTGTTGATTCACTTGGACAGGGAGTTTAACTGGCATCCTACTTTGTGCTTGCTGGTATTGTTGCTGAAGTTGCTGGTGCTGCTGCTGCTGCTGCTGCTGTAGCTGCTGTTGATTTTGATGTGGCTGCAGCAGTTGCTGCGGATGTTGTTGCTGACTCTGTTGGAGAGCAGTTTGTAATAGCTGATTGTTCTGGATAATTGGCTGTTGCTGCAGCTGTGGCTGCACTTGAGTCTGGACCAGAACTTGTGGCTGTATGATGTTGTTGTGTGTCTGGTTTAATGGTAAAGCTTGGTTGACCAATTGTTGCTTCTGCTGCATAGCTAAATCTTGTACTTGTTGTGGGGGTCTACTAAAAGCACCCACTTGGTTCAGTGGAATCGATACCTTAGCAAGTTCATCTACCTGTTGGCCTTGTTGAGGCAGCCTACTGGCATTGAATTGTACATTATGCTGGTGCAACATTTGAGCTTGCATGCCCAACTGCCTAGAAAGATCAGGTGGGCCAAGATTTTGCATAACAGGACCAGCAAGGGAGCGCAAGTATTCTGTCTGCAGGGTTTGGTTACCAAGAGAGGGATTTTGTTGCATGTTCATCCATTGAACTAAACTTAAACCCGGCATTATTGTGCTCTGAGTTTGAGAATCCTTTATGCAGATCTCCTCTCCAAGCCAAGGCATCGCTCTCTTGAAAAGATTTTCCATTTCAGATGATTCATCATCTGCAACATCAACTGCCAATTCAGCATACTAAAAATCTCACAATTAAAGCTACAGAAACCTAGCTCAATGTCCTAGTTCCAAATTCTGTGATCAAGATTCATCTACAGTTATTACCAAGGTCCTCTCCGCTATCTAGAGCCCTGGGGTCCTGCTTCAGTGACAGCTGGTTCTTTGCCATCCACTGCCAAATCATGATAGTTTGTTTCTTATAATACAGTTTTAGCCATTCTTCTTCTCCATGCCAAGGACTTCATTGTTTTTTGTTGAAAAAGATTATTAAGGACATGCAGCAGATTGTTTCAGATCTTTTAGAAAAGTAGCTTAAGACAAGAATGTGCCACAATCATCTAAAGCCATTTATACAGAGATCTTGTTGTTCACATATCATGCATCAAAATGTACCTGGCATTCCTGGTTGTCTGGGTCGCTTTCCAAAAAATGGAGGACAAATGAAGAAAGGAGCTACTACAGGTTCAATCTCCCATATAGAGACCCTGTTGCGCCTCTCCCCAGCTGCAGACTCATCCCACCCAACCTGTCGAGCATGCATAATACTATTAATAGGAAATAAATTGTAAGAAAATGGTAAACAGTCCAAAACTTTAACTAGCCTGACAGCCTAAGACTGTGGACCGAAAAACCAAAGCATGCAGATCACTGACATTAAAGGCCAACCTGCAAATTGCGCCATTGTGAGTTTTTCCATCTTACTGGATCTAGATCGCTAATACCTGTAATCGTACCCATGTACCTGCAGAATTTAGAGCAAGTTTACCTTTTTGATTGGATAAGAACTTTCCGATAGAATTATAAATTTCAAGTGTTTACATTAAATGAGAAAGTGGTTGCCGATAAAGAAACAGGAAACTTCAGTCTAGTACTTCAATGAATATGCAAAACTAGAAGTGTTTGCCTAACTGAATAGGTGCTTAAGTAGGAGACACCAAATTAAGCACTCCCCTTCAATAACTCATTGGGCTAGGGCATTTCACAGTCATCTCCATTTACACCAGCAACCCTGTGCTCCTCCATTTTCATGATCCTCTTCTTCATTCATCTTTTCTTATTGATACATTTTTCTTGGTTTGCTCTTTTCTTTCCTTTCCACTTGTTTTTTCTTTTATGCTCTTCTTCCATCTGAATCTTCTTTCTCTCTAGCAATACCATTGTCTGTCACTTCCTCATCAGCATTTCCTGATTACTGGACAAGTCTGATTTTTATTTTGTTATTGTTAAAAGGATTTAAATGATGCTTCTGGAGCATCCTCAGCGCCATTCACTTAAATGACTAAACATTGTTTAGCCAGCGAATGACCTTTCTCACCCTGTCTGGCCTCTTCAACACCCTTGCTAGAGAAAGGCATTGGTTTACATCAGATCAGAATTTGATGCGGCTAATCCAGTAAATTGAGTTTCTTACCGTCTTGTTCCTAATTCTTCAGTTTCGAACATCATTCGGAAGCGCATACCCAGGGATACTTGGTTGCTATAAACTGCCTTCTGGTATTTTGCAAAAGGGATAACAAACTCTGAAGGGCTAGCCCTGCAGAACAACAAGAAGTTCCTATTGTAATATATAACAGATATACACGAGAATTAACAACTGATTGCTCCAAAATTGTAGATGGTCAAATTTCAGATAGAACTTATGTATCTTGAACAAAACTAGGAATAGAAAGAACATACCTTGGGTTGTAAAACACCGTGAATGGGCTGTGGTTGGCAGCAGCATGGGCTGCAGCAGCAAGAATGCCTATATGCATACTATCAGTTGACAGGACTGATGATGATAGGTTAGTAGGTTGCCTGTTAGCACGCCTAATGCCTAAAAGAAGCTGTTGTTTTTGATCCCTGCAGATAAGGACGATGAAGGAGAAACATATGAGCTGACAATGATTTAGATCAATTTGCTAACCCTCTACCATCAGCTGTAAAAACAGAAAGAAAAAAAGGGGCACTTGGTATTATTTTTGTGGACAAATATGAAAGAAATAATAATAAAAAGTCCAATTTAAACAAACAAAAATGTGTTCCGATCGTTTGCCTTTTAGGGTCATGACAAATGACAATCTGGAAACAAGAAAACATGATAAGGGTATTGGTGCACTGTATAGAGATTAGAATGTCATTACCTAATAAATAACACGGAATCACCGGCAAACAACCGCTTTCCGCTCACAAATAAGCTCCAACCAGTTGTGAGCAAGTGCCTCTTCGGTTGGCCTAGATTTCAGAGAAAGAACATGACCTTTCAAGAATACCAAGCTCAACAAGAAATCCAAATTTAGTGCATATGTTCAGCAAGTCACTACATCTTAGCATTTACAACTAGGTTTTCTGAGTATCAAGAAGAATAACTTCTAACACAGCTTGTAGAGCATATGTTCAGCAATTAGGTTTTTTTCTGCCTAACCTCGATAAATATGACGGAAAGTCCATAGATTATCATGCAAATCTCTGGCCTGTAATTCTTGAGCAGGTGGCTGCATTGAAAAATCCTACACAAGAATAACAAGGTTTGCAACATGGATCATCAAAGAACTACCATAAGCCTGTATTACATACAAAAGCCACACATGCATACAGAAATTACATACAAGAGAAGGAAAAATTTTCTCTGCAGCACGACGGGGCACGGAGAATCCTCCATGAGTGCTTGTATCACTTGCAGTAAGTGTCTTACAAAAGAATTCCGTTTGTGGCCTGGTTTGTTTTAGTGCAAGCTCTGATGCCTGCAATGCCTCCTTGTCATACTGCATTGAGGTAAATAAGTGAGGTACATATTGATGAAATGCTTCAAATTACTGCATACAGGAAGGATTAATATGTTAAAGTATGAGACAACAACAACTGTTATTAGTATCTTCCTCGAAAGAAAAAGAATTATCCTCTCTATCATAATACATTAAGTTCATTAGCCACACAATCATCAAGGCTAAAACCAAAGGCCACATTTCTAGACCAAGGCTTTTCTTCACCATGATGCTTTTTGTCAATATCAATAGACAGGAAGCTCCCATGCAAGAAAACTCTACTCTTGGGGACTTAGAATCAGTGTAAAGGTTGCAATAATTTTTCTGTAAAGCAATCAATCTTGTTCTTTCTAGTTTTGGTCAATGTTTGTTTGCTGATGGATGAGTACCAAGCAGATGAAATAACTTAATCGCTGAGCAACTCTAAGTCAAAATATGAACTTAGTGCCCACATCTTTTTACCCCTCTTTAGCTAGAAGTAGAAGGCATGGTTGAAGCATCTATTGGATAAATAAGACAAGATGACTCACTGAGTTGACTGGCTGAAGAGTCATTTGAGCATAAACTTCATCTGTCTCTGGATCTGCCTAAAGCATTACAAAGCCAACCTTGAAAGTATAAGGTAACTGAAAATGCAATCATAATTTGCATGTACAAAAGGAATAAACATTAATGAATGGTGGCATACATGCAGAGTAACGTTGTGAAGAAGGCATATCAACTTTGAGGGAAGATTTGGATAATTTGGAATATGAGCATTGATATCCTTTTGCATAGAAGCTGCAACCTGAAAGAACAAATACAAGTTTTATCCTCACAACCTGAAAGCCCCTCGTATATTCTTCAGTGATTTCTTTCATATGAACTACATGCTCTTCTATTATTTATCCATACTGTTTTAGCTTAACCAATTGCATTTATAAGCATAACCTATATTTTAGCCAGAAAAGCCCAATATTGATAAAATGAAATACAGCAGGTCCAATGCTCATTGTAAATGTCAAACCCAATCAACATCAAATTTAAACCGGCTTTTAAACAAAGAACACAACCTAAAATCGAATAAAAAAATAAAAGAAATTTCCGAAACAAAATTCGGTTCAACCATCTATGCGAGTAGAACTATCAGATCTCCAGGCCAGTTTAGGAACTTCACTAGCAAAATAGTCAAGTTGTGATTTCTAAGATCTGTTCATACAATCAAACATTATCGATCATGTAGAGAGTAGCTCACTGAAGAAAAAACTAGAGAAGAGAATACCATGAACAAGAATTTAGAAATTAATTCTATAGCTTGAGATAACTGAAAAAAAATATTTTTTGTTTGACATAGGCCAACAACAGGTACATGGTTTTCCAGCATATAAAACTGCCCTGTCACCACCCTCTAGAACTCACAAGAAAGCACCACATTCGTTGGCAGGTTCCGTACCACCATAAACCATTTACAGAGATGACACATGTACAGTATAAAGTGATTCACAATAATATTGACCTGAGATGTTCCTTCACAATTTGGAAACAGTATATATGTATGAAACAAGAGTCATCAATCATCATGGTCGAACTTGTCCCTGATCTGAGAATGATATTGTGATCTGTTTCTAATCTAATTTCGCATGCAAGCTACAACGAGATAATTATAAGATAGAAACTGTTCCAACTATGTTCCATCCAAAGGCATAATGTCCCCAAATCTCTTTTCCTCTTCCTCAAGCTCAGACATTGCTTATGTTTTAAGCTACAAATATGATGCAAAAAAAGGAAGGGTTATGGAATACTATAAGAAAGAAATCACAATTATTGCCACAATTGAAAAGATATTGCAAATATCAACCCATCATGTTTGATTTCACCCCTTACCAAGCATATTATTCAGTAAACTGAAAGCAAAAGTGGAACGATCGGGTCTTAAAATAACAGCAAATGAAGGAAATAAATAAATAAAAAAACTTTTACTAATCAAGAAAACGTAAACTAATAAGAATCAATTGCAGTCATTCCCATTTGAAAACCGTGTTCATTTAATCAAGTGCTTTTTTCTCAAATTTCTTAATCAAGTACCATAATCAAAATTCCTGGTATCTGCAGATCTCCCAAATATTGAGAATAAAGAAACCCTGTACACTTCATATAGAAGCCATTAAGCCCATAGGATATTAAGAAACTCGCCAAATCCGTTCGTAACGTGAAGAATGGTATGCCAACATATATCGTTCAGGAAAAAGAACCAAAAGAAGGCAGCATAATTTACAGGCCAGAAAGAAGAAAAAGGGCAAAAAAGATGGTTTCGCTAACAAGCTTTATGAAAGCTTCCGGCCATTCAAAGAGGAGGTCCTTTCCAAACCCGCATGATCGGGGCTACATAGGAACCGAGGAGGAAGCAATAGCAACACTCCCGCAGAGCACACGCTAGAAAAGGCCACAGTCACATCTTTACCTGCTCGCTGTGCCCTTGGGGGAAGTAGACGACGAGGCTCCCCACCGGCGGCACCGTCACGAGCGGCCCCGCGCAGGCGTACCACAGCTCCGGGTTTATCGTTTTCCTCTCCCCTGACACCACCACCACCAACACCACAAGCGTCAACCCCCCACCTCGGCCTGCGGCCACAGACAAAGCATCTAGAAAACGAGCTCGAAGCCAAACTCACCTTCGCAAGGGCTCGGAGCCGCAGCTCCACTGGCATCCGCCTTCATCTTCCTAATTCCCTCGAGCACCGCCACCGCCGTCTACGAAACTCAACCGCAGGCCACCTCCATGGGCACCAGAACGGGGGCGGGTCTGGCCGCACCGGAGCTCCACCGGTTCGAAGGCAGGGGCCGCGGATTCCGACGAATCTGTCCGGTGGTGAGCCAACCGGGTCGCGGGGTCCCCTGCGCGGGTTGCGGGGAACGAGGGTTTCGACCCTTTGAGGAGGTTCGTCTCCCGACAAGCGAGGGACCAAAAGAAGACGAAGAAGAAGAAGAAGAAGCAGCAACAGCAGCGGCAGCGTAGGAGAGAGTAAGCGAAATAAAATAAGAGTACTCGTTCTCGGTCCACTCGTCCCCTCTCCCATTTCTTCTTCTACCAGCGGATAATAAGCAGTTTAGCCCCCGTATTCGTCCTCTGTTCGGCTTTAACCCCCCGGATAACAGTTCCAACCGCGGCCGGCTGCGGTCACATCGCGCGGAAAGTAAACGGCGATCGAGCTGGAGGTCGCGCGGCCTAATTTTGTCTTGTGGAAAGGGCTTAACGACAAAAAAAACCGCTCGTTGTAGGGGACCCGCTAAATAATCCAATTAGGAGAAAGGTAAGATCGAGCCCGAACGAACGGGTGGGATAAGCAATTGTGCTTGCCGAAGAGATCCCTCGTCTGCGATCAACGTCCATCGGCCGGGGATTCGTGCACGGGAGACACGTGTCGAGCGCGGAGTGGGCTTCTAATTTGGGGAAAGCTTGTGAGCTCCGGTTATTACTACTACTACACCATGGTTTGTAACATTAGTAATAACGGTGTTGTTGCAGGTAGGAATAGGTACTGCATTAGCAAGCGAGTTTACTTGCTAAGATCGAACACCTCCACTAATAATCCAAATCATTGAGGCTTCAATATGGCATCTCCTGTTATGGCATGTAAACATACGTCGCACGCAACATATTAGCCCATAACAAGTGGCTACAACGCTTCGACTCTTTGCCTAAATCGTAGCTGATGATTGCTTTCTCGTCAGCTTTCCCGAGTCGCGAAGGGGGACGCCTTCTTTGGCGAGAGCGTAAATACATCGAAGGACGAGGGTGATCTTGCGCGAGGAATGAATGGAACCCTCCCCGCGCCGACGTCACGTGCCGCGTGCAATAATCTACGCCTACGCTGTGGTTTAAGGGGTTAAGTCCTCGATTTAGCCCATTAGCTTAGCGGGATTAATCCATTAGGTCCCTCGGTGAGGTGGCGAGTACAGTTCGGCGCGTGCTTTCCTCCTCGTGCGACAGCGACGGGAGCGCCGCCCCACCGTGAAAAAAATACTTTTTTATTCGTCGATCTACCCAGAAAACCTGCCCAGAAGTGATTGGAGGAAATGTTCGTGGGACCCACCGCTTCTGTCAATGGTACTGGAGGTACAGCGATTACTCGGTTTAATCTTTTTATTCGGAAGGATTAATAATAGTTTAATCTTTAATTACTCGGTTTAATCTGGCGGGGCGCGGTACGGTGGGCCCGCGCCGTCTCGTTTCCCGGGATGGTACCTCATGGGCCCGGAGGGGACCCACCTTGGTCGGTCCTTCCGTGGAACCGGTTCGGCTGGCTTGCCTGGGTTTGGTTGACTGGACCGGATTGGGCATACCAGGAGGGAGAAGCCAAAAGAGGCCCTGCTCTCGTTTTGGCTTTGTGCTGCTGTGCGCTGCGGCGGATGCGAGAAGCGCCGTGTGAAGTGTTCCCTTGACTGCGAGCATGGCCGTGGTCGTCGCCATGGCCGTGGGGTTCATGAACGTCTCCAGCGAACAGAGGTTGTCTGTGCCTCATCTCAAGCACGGGGAGGAGGAAGCACAGTGACGAAACAAAGATGAGTATGTCCTGAAGGTGAAGACAAGCTTGGCTGAGCTACGACGACCAGGCACTGTGTGTTTGTGATCCTGATGTTGTGCAGGAAGAAGAAACGAGTTTGCAGAAGCAGAAGTACGGGGAGATGGATGCTTCCACATTGATTGCAGCTTGTTCTCTGGTGGCGATGGTGGTGACCTTGGCATTAAATTTCAAGCAGCAGTCGATGTCATTCTAATATGGTTTTTTCTCGTATAATCTATGATTTTAACACTGATTGGAATTGATCGGAGCTATATATATTCTTCTTAGTGTATTATCTCAATGAGAATGAACGTAGATTCTTCGCTTCAATATCATCTTAATTTTTCTATCAATAAAACTATAGTCTTTGAAAGAAACATGATGTGCAGTATGGTTTTAATAATAGCATTTACTAAAGGACATATGACTGTTTGTTTCTTATACAGTGAGTGGAGAACAAAGAGTGAATGCATTAAACAGAGATGAGAAAAGACCTCTTCGATTGATTAATGATCGTATCATCAATAAATCTGCAGTTGATAACACTTGAAACTTATGGATCCACTGTGATCTTTAAATTGCAATTGAGCATAATATCATTAGGTGTATGGAATTTTGTGTATCCTTCCTTCTAGAAACATGCAAAAGCAAAAAATAATAGGCTTGATCAGCCTAAAAATTGAAATGAGATGTCATTAACAAAGCTAAGCTGCAAAATTTTGATTCCTGATTAGGTCCATATATGACAATTTTTTATATGATTTTGAATAGAAAAGTACAGATATCTTAATTAGGAGGGTTGATGGCATGAACTTTTTGGAACTTCATCAGGAAGCTTCCACATGAGCACCCTCTCTAAAGCATTAACATTTGAAGTAATTGATTCTTGTGCATGATAGTTGATGATTTGTATAGAGAGGCCATATCCCTTTCAGGATCTTTAAGGAATCTTAATCATAGAGAGTTTACAGCTAGTTTGATGCTGGAACAATGTGAACCACCTCTCAACCACAACACTTGATAGATTATAGATTCATGTTCATCCCAAACACAATATATTTTAATTTCCTTTTCACCTCACACAAATACCTCTAACACCACTGCTAATCCTCAGCAAGGACAATAGTTGCTAGATAAATGCTTCACATCCTCTGAACATGACTTTGCTAACATCTAATGTCCACCATCAGTGGCCATCTTTCAACTGATGCTTATTTGATGGGATGCTTTAGCTAATAAAATGGATCTGAATGGGTTTACAGCCACAAAATTGAAGTGTCTTTGCAAGTACAGGAGGACGGAACATGTCACATGGAGCTCAATGATCAATTGCAGTCATAAGATAGGAGGTGGCTGCAGTGAGTCAATCTACATGGTTGGATACTTATTAGACCAATCACTGGCTTCTTCTTCTGCACCAGCCTGCCCCAGCTACCACATATTCTCTGTTTCTGCAGTCAGGTCTACTCCATTTGCTCATCAGATCTGTAGTTTGATTCTACTCCACAAGCCTCCCACATTTCCATTGGGCTTTTTTTATGTGCCACTTAAATAATTCATTCTGATATTTTAAGGGGTCCATTCTGTCAAGAACATGGTTTTGGTGCAGAAGAAAGGAAGCCACAACCAACATTAGATGCTAGAAAATTATGACTTACTCTTTGCACAGCTGCAACACCACAAGCAGATTCAATGTGAGTTTGACCCTAGACAATGCTTGCCCCTGGGCCACCATTACCATCAGCTGCTGCTTGCATTGGTGGTTCACAGAATCCTGCAACTTTTTTAGTGTATAAACAGAGAGGGTAGGGTGGGGAGGAAGATATGATTGATTGGATGGTGATTGAACTGGCCACCTTCAAAAGGCTCAAAGGGCAGACATCTTTTGGCCGCTGGTCAGCCTGGTCTAGCTTTCAGTAGACAGTAATATTCTGCCTGAAGTTAAAGGACAAGAAGTGAGATTACTCTTGCAAGATGAGTCTTACTGTCTTAGTGTCCCTCTCTTCTAAATTCTTTAAAAAGTTGAATGAAAATTCATTTCAATTTTAACTACAAGTTGTGGGGTAAAAAGGAACATAAATTTGGATGCAATTTGAAAAGAAGTAGAAATAGAAGACTTTTCCTTTCAGCTTTTCAAATATACTGAAATGAATTGAAAGTAAATGAGATTATCATGTAATTTTTTCTAAAATTTTCAAGAGATAAAGGTAATGTGGAATCAACTTTAGCTTTTAAGATCTGGGAATTTGATGTGGTTTGAGTGGCTAAAAACATACCACAAGGCATAGTTTCAGTCCATCCCTATCCTATGCAATTCAATTATCTGGTTTGTAAATGTTGCAATAAGAGCCTTTCTGCTGTGGTTCAACAGCCACAGCCATCTGTAGCCATATGTGAATCATTCCCTACCATGCTCTCATGTTCAGAATCTATACACCAAGATTTTTTTTGTTTAACTAGTCAATATGTTTGTGCATACATATGTGTATATATAATGTAAAAATATCACAGCTTTTAAAATTATCCTATTGTTTGAACTTTATTTTCTGCAAAACTTATGAAGCCTAGTTACTTGTATCAAATCTTTGGGCTTTTTCAACTAAGTAATATTTTGATAAATAAATTTTTCACTTTTTAGGAAATACTCAGTCTTAATTTTTCTAACAATATTTAGAGCATAGAAAGATGATACATCTGTATATATCATTGTTGAAAATTTATGACTAAAGTGATCAGGATTCTGGTCATAGCTGTCCTGTTTAACATGAAAAAGAAAAAGAAGTTCAATATTTGTTTATCTGTTGATAGAAGTTTATATATTGAGCAAACTGGTGTAACTGTGGTCTCACCTAATTCCTTGGTCTCAGGCAATTTGATCAAACTACAGAGATAAAATAGGGTTTTCTGCCCATTTTAGGTTGATCTACTGAACTTGACTTAAATGTTGGGTCCATTATATATTGCAGAAGATAAATGCTAATATAAAGTTTAGTTTTGGATCAATTAGATCAGATACTTTAAAATAAGAAAAATACTTTTATAACTTATTCATCTACTCATCAATAATGCATGGAAGCAAATAAGTACTTACTGATAACACAAACCTTCAGTTTCAAGGGCTACTTGATATGAGTGCTTAATAGGAGAAAATACTAAAAGGAGACACAATTACAGTGGTTGTTGGCAAATACAAGGAGAAGAAAAAACATGGATTCCAACAACATATATAATGTTGGTTTCTTTTCTTTAAATATATATGTTGTTAAACAGCAGCATTCTCTCTCTCTCTCTAATATATATATATATATATATATACATATATATATATATATACATATATATACATATAATTTCTCTATGATGGCAGTTTCTGTTCTAGAGGCAGGTCTTTTATCCTTCGGGTGCCCCTCAGGGGGACACTTCAATGTAGAAGGTCTCCTGAAATGAGACCTAATTGTTACCAAGTTTTCATGTGGTACAGCAAACGCTGGAACAGGAAAGAAGTTGATCACTGCAGAGAGGATGAACTCTAGACCTTGTCTAGTGAAATCAAAGAGGAAATGTTGGGACACCTCCTCTTCAGATTATGTACCAAAGTTGGTCAGAGATGTGCTGCATGGTATCTCACAGTGATGTCTCAGTCGGTCCTTTTGGACCTCCCTCTGATCCCTTTGTTCTGTTCTTAGCCATCAAAAGGTGTGAGCTTTTAGGTTTATTATTTGGTGGTAAACTCTTGAGCTTGTATTAGTTAACATGACTTGAATATGCATGACTTTTATTTAAGTTACAAACTCAGAGACAGGCACAGTCAGATCTGAAGGATTAAAGAGCACAAGCAATGAGATCAGCGGGGCTCATTTGAGTGGCCTACATGATCATAGATCTTAGGAAATATGAGAAAAATTCCATTTCATGATCATCATCCTTGGACCATCCTTGTGCTATGGTCTCATAAAGTTCTGAAGGAGTCCTTTGTGGAGTTAAAAGTAACTTTCTACACATTGAAGGAGACCAACCAACCCAATTGTATTTTTGAGTCCAAACAGTCCCATAATTGCTGCCTAACCTTCTTTCTCTATCATTCTTGTTTGATGATGACAGGTCTATATGATAAAGGTCTTCTTCTATGTGGACCTTTGGACCTGTGCAAATTGATGATTTGATTTTTCTGCAGTTGGTGGGTGTTAAAATTGAACATGATTGAGGTGGTTGTGGTGAGCCTGATCATAACATTCATTGCAAATGCAGGGATCAAGCTTTGATGATTGCTTGAAGGTTCTGCAGGATGATTGGAGCTGAAGGAGTTCATGGTGCATTTGTAAGAGAAGTTTAAACCCAGTGATGGACTTCACAAACTTACTGTTTTAACCCAGAGCTCCAATGCATCAACCTTGGGTGATTCTTGACATAGCATGGAGGATTCCTCAGCAAATGCATCTGACCTCAGAGAAAAGATGGAGTCCATTGAACTCATGCCTTACTGAAGGAATCATTGAGGCCTACTGCCTTCAGATTCAGACAAATACTCCCATGCTCAATAAATCTCCATGTGTATAGCTTGCTCTTAAGGAGTAACAGAGCTCCCATAACCTGCATAAATGCATTTCAATAAATGTCAGAAAATTAATAAAGAATTGTTAGCAATTTGCACCTGAAGAACTGCAGGTTTGGGAAGGATCATCAATCTATGCATTGCATCATAGCAATTAAGATAAAATAGAAAGATTGAGATCTTCTTTTCGGAAGAACCAGTAAATGTAGGTTTCTTGGTGATTCTACTTCTTTCATCTTCTTATAATCTGTACTCTAACAAGTCCAAGAAACACTTCTTCCTTCTTACGAGCTGTGTTCATTATTTTCTTTTAGGAAAATAAGCTTTTGCTACTGCAAATGCAGACACTGCACTGATGTTTGAGTTTGATCAAGAACCAGAACATATGGACAGAATTGATTTTGCTAGCACATCCCCCATGGAATCCTCTATCTCATATGAGTAGCTAGAAAAAATTGGCCTGTGCTCTCGATTTAATTCGAGGATCTGAAATGACATGCACACAGACAAATCCAAAACGCATTAAATCCAGAGATCTAAGCATGACCGGCTCTCATGCATCCCCCCACCTTGCTCTAAGAGATCCAGCTCATCTGATTCAGACTACATTAACACCACATCACCTCAAGGTTTGCTCAAAAGTCCATCTCCTCCATACTTGATGACGAGGACATTTCATGCATGAACAGGCCTTAAGCAGCAAGAAGATAGAGCAAGATCTGTCCCACCTGATTGATTGATTGATTGATTGATTGATCCCACAGTGATCACTGCACCACACCAGGGGGACCAACTGAATTATATTAATTAGAAAATAATTTTTTTCTCTGGTATTTTTGTTAGTGATTTGAGTCATCATTATTTGAATTATAGAAATTTATCATGACTATGAGGATGATGATGATAGCTTAACACCTCATTTTAAGATGAATTGGCTTATAAAAGTTTAATATACGATACAACCATTTAACTTGGTTTTAGATCTATTATTAATAGTCAATTACTCAATCAAGTTGGATTATGATAAATAGAATCAAAACAAATACATATTGACTACTATGAGAGGTATGCGTAAAAGAAGAAAGATTTACGTATGAGCGGACAAAGTAAGAAAAAGATGTGAATCAGATTCAAGCACATCACAACACATATTGAAGTACGTTGATGTTTGATTAACATAGTTTTATATTAATTATTAACGGATCAGTCATTCATCAAGTTAGATTATGATAAATGGTGCGAGAGTAGACTTAGTAGTGGATATCGTGAGAGATCATAGCAAAAATAAACTATATATTAATGAGACTCAAGATACATCATGATATATTTTAAATTATGCTGGTTTTTGACGAGGATATAAAACCCTTCGGCGTGAGATTTGATAGACTATTATTAACTTTAAAATAGGTATTTTGGATCATATGGTTCGTTAACTTTATATATATATCTCATCGCTAACTTTATATTAGAATTTTAGCAAGCAAGCATGACACTCATCATCCAGTTTCTAATGTACTGCATGCTTTGCTATCCATCATATTATTACAAGGTTTCTGGTAAATGAGTAGAGGAAGGCAACCAAACTAGCAAGAACATTTTTCAAACTGTTAAACAATTCAGGAATTTCTTTCTTCTATTGACCGAATGATTCTCTAAATCTTTCTTTGGCTCTCCTCTGTAATTTTTACATAATGATCAATGAGTATTGCAGAATATATTTTTATATAAAATTAGCAAAGCAATTCTGAATTGTGGACTTCACTCTGTTATTCTTCACTTGCTTGAGAGCATAAAAGAGTCACTATCAGCATCCCTTTTTTTTGATAGTAGAACATTTTCTCTCACTTGTGATCAAAGATAACTTGAGGTATCAAAAAAGAAATGAATGCAAGTGAACACATTGCACCTTGGATAAGATGCATGATGCCTGACTGTTTCTAGTGGTAGCTAATGGTGTGGGATGACTCAGATTAGGTAAACATCAGTAGGAAGACATATGTGCTGCATCATGATTGGAGGAAGTAGTACATTCAAATCCCTGAATTCCTTTGCTACCTCAAATATGGTGGATATCATCTGAATTCAAGAAACTGGAGCTGAAAAGTGGGTGTGCTGGTGGATGATGGCAACAAAAAGAGCTTCCATTCTCTTCTTCTGTGCTATCATTTCAATGGATTAGAATCTAGTAAAGATTTGGCTTTGGGCTGAAGTCACACTTAGTGGCTTCATTCCACAAACTTCTCATTGTAGCTTTGAGTGGTGAGGAAAAGAAAACTTCAAAGGATGAGAGTATTGGGAAGCCTCAAGACATGACACCAAAATAAGATCTCCACTTAAACAACACAGCCAATATTTCTGAGTTGCTTGTGGTGAATCTATTTTAGTGGGAGCTGCAAGTGGGAGAAATTACAATTACAATTTTTGGCCCAGTTTAATCACATTACATGAAAAGTTTGTGCTATGGGTGCACATCCTAAACCAAGTTTAAACCAATTTTGGCTGCAAAGTGGTCCCATGGAGCTTATGGTGAAAAAGAGCCATCACACCATATCCTCATCTACATATTGGAAGAGTCCATGGAATTCATGTATTCTGTAACCATTTATCACCAAGATAATCTTCAGAGACTGACATGATGCAGGTAGAATTAAAAAGAAAAGGTGATTGACTTAATCATAATATCTTCATATATGTTGATGTTGGTGTTCCTGTTCCATCAATTTTGTGCTTCCCATATTAAAGTTTAAGAAAATACACCTCCCTGTTAAAACATTGTCATGTATTGTACAATCCTTCATTCTCCATGACATTAAAGTTAAGAAGAAACCAAAATAGCAACAACATCAGAATAAAGCATCACACCTCAAAAGGATTCCTGGAATGGTCACCATCTTCTAGCTTCATCTTGGGTTGATCATTAACAGAACTACCACACATTTGTTCTGATGAAGGTGTAGCTGCCGTCAGTGTTGGGTCTTCGTTTTGTCGAGGACTTGATGAAGCTGGTCCACCAGTTAAAAGCTCTTTATGTGTAGGAGGAGCTGCCCAAGATAAGGGATTCACTGCAGCATGGACCAGATAATGTAAAGTATGATGACAACCTACCATCTAATATTGGTTACGGCAATCTCAAGAAATCAGAAAATAAGTGAAAAAGAAAAACTCAAGCCAGCAAGATTTTGCATAGAACACAAGAAATAACCAGCTCCTGTTTTTAATCATTTGCAAAATAATCAGAGAAATAGGGAATAATCAGACATGTTCTAGTACAACCCAATGACTAAAAGACTCAGGAGAAATTAGTTGTCCGAAAAGCTTAGCGAATATCTTAATACGAAAAAACAAGAAATGCAGACATGATGAAATTAGCTAAAAACTATAACAAACATTTCTTTCATTTCATTAAGATATGCATACTGCTAGTCACACTGCATGAGCAGTTCAGTTTAGGTTTTGCTAAAACACCTTTGTACATTTATATCAATTTCCTATAATGCCATTGATATGATTTCTACACTGATATTTTTTCAGCCATCAGTGAATAGTCAAAAAAACATTCAAACTTGAGGCCCAAAATCAATGGTATTCTTTTCTTTTCTTTTTTTGAGTCGATACACTAAAGAAGTCACAAGAGACTGATTAAGTCATACGGAACCTCCTTGTTCTGCATATGTAGAATCTATCATCTGCTTTATATATGCAACTTGAAGCAAATCAGTGTCACATTGAGCTGGTCAAAGGCAATTCTCTCTTCCAGCAGATCTCATGGCTTCTCTTGGAGCAACTCAAGAACTAGTCAACTAAATAATATGAAAATGCCACAATAGAGAATTTACATATTCAGTTATCACAGCAGGTAACTTCCAAAGAAATTCTGGAATTTACTTTTGCTATTTTCACTCACCCTCTTCAGGTTCAGTTGGCCTTGGCAGTACTGTATCAGGGTCATTACAAGAATTTGTCAAACGTGCAGGACGTTTTCTGACATAGTTCTCTTGTAGAGGCCTAGGGGACTGAAATGAAAACTGGGAGAGAGTTACCCCTTGTCCGTGCTCTGGGTGTTCAAGCAAATACCTGCAAGGTTCATCGACAAAACAACATAATATGACTAAAATAACCAACATGTTGCACTTCTTTTATCAGATAGCACAACAATAATTATAAACAACCATACTAAGTGGTAAATGCAAGTCTTTCAAAATATCATGTATTTTGTGAGGAAGAACATGGACTATACCTTTGAATCTCGACCATTGACCGCAGTCTTTTCCCAGATGGTGCAGCATAATACCTGAAAAAAGAAAGTTTGGCATCAATGCTGGGAGCACTTTAAAGCTGTAAAAATGCATGAATGGATGCCACTCCAAAGCAGAAAATCAAGACTGTGTGAGCCAATTTGGTTTTAAAATGTCAGATATAAATAAAAAACAAAAAAGGAAACCATGAAAATACCAAACAAAAGGTTATAAGAAAGAGATCTAAGTAAGTTAACACCAAAATTAGGTTGAAGACTTCTCTCTAAATATTAACTATACTTGGGAAGATTTGATGCCAAGAGCCAATCTGATTATGAAATTCTTGCTAAAAAATTATGAGATTTTTTCCAAAATAATTCAAGTAAATGCTTTTCTGGTCTCAATTTATGATTAAAAGTTTAGACGTGACAAAAGGGTCTGAATGGTGTAACATTTAACTCAATATTCAAGTTCATATATCACTCAATAAATACTATTGCAAAGTTTCAAATCAAACACAGAGGTTCGTTGTAGTCCATCATGTTACTTTGGAACTTCCTTGATAAGTCAACATGGTTTTTCTAGATCTTGTTGATCATATGAAAGAATAAACAGCATAAAATTCATTTTCTTTATTTTAACTCTAAATTTATTTTGTTCACCCAAAAGTTAACTGTTCATATTGTTTATTTTATGTTTTAAACCATCACAACTCGATCTTGCTTGGTGGGTTAAACCTCTACCCAGTTTAATCCTCTGTGTTAGAAGAAAACAAATCTCCTGGTACCAAATTCAAAAAAGGAAAAAAAGGAATAAAACACAAATGAAGACACAGAAAGATTTACGTGGTTCACCCAATTTGGGCTACGTCCATGGATCTGCTGCATATCTTCACCATAGGGAAAAAATTACAAGTTTGCAGAAAACACTTGTTACCAGCCTCTCAAACTCTCAGCAACTTCAACCACTACTATACACATACTTCTTGATAGAGCTCATCGCTATTTATAGCATATACACACCAAGGAAGGAAAGAGAAATCACATGTGACCCACTAATATAAACAGCACTGAATACCCCCTAGCCACAAATTAGAGATATGGTTATAACCACTTTTACCAAGTTACAAGGAGTTTTAACACCCATATCAAATGCTACCTTAGGAAAAAAAGCAAAACTTTATGTGATGACTCCTTATCAAACTTTTTTCAACATAATTCCATCTAAATTGATATATTGTCCAAAATTGAATTTCTAGTTGCTTAGTTATTTTCAAAAGATGAATTAGAAAACAATATGCACATGATCAGTCAAGTATTGAGAGAGAATTCCTTTTGTGATAATCCTTTTGTGACTTCCAAAAGGAATTAAGACATGTTAAGCTAGCCCTAGGCAAGATGAAGTCATTGACAAAGGAATATGCACCCTATAAACTAAACATCAAGATCCCTAATCAGACAAGCATTCTGGACGGGATGCATCTTAAAAAGGAACCACTCCCTACTACCTCATTTTCCTTAATTATTCAAATCAACCAGTCCTGGTCTTAACACTATTTTATATCTCTATCATATGGCTATCTATTCAGAACATACGTCATGGAGTTCCACAAAGGCACAAATGTTGTGGTATAAAATAAATAGTCAAAATTTCCATCCTGAGCAGTCTACTTGCGGAGAATAAAAGAAGGGACAACCAGAGAAATCAAAGACATACACATCTGCAAATTTTGTGCCTCCTTCGCCTCTGATCCTAAGCAATCTTTCCCAGCCAGGAGGTGGTTTGGCGATGTTAGGTTTATCAATTGCCCAGAGTCTACTGCCATCCTGCGATATGTCTTCAGGATCTTCACATGAAATATCAAGACGCCACTCACGAGCATGTTCACATATAAAAGGCTCTTCTAATATGTGTTCACGTATTTGTTCATATTTCTCTTTTGTTGGAATGATCCTCCATTTGAAACATAAATCACATTGGACTGTAAATGTCCCAATGGATGGAAAAGTACGGCCAGAAGAAATTGGTGCTAGGAAGTTTCTAGATGTTGAAGTATGATTATCCATGAGATCATTAACTGCATGAGCATCCTGACCGGTACCACTTGTACCAGGGTCATAAAGCACCAAATGATTTGAAGGACTTGCAGTAGAATGATTGTTCACGTCATTTGCATTACCATCAGCAACATCAAATGACCTTTTACGAATATTTTTTGAAGTCTTTGGGGACCCATGACCAACAGGAGCATCTTCCAGATATGTCTGCATTTGACTCAATAACCTGCTGCAAATAAATCTTACTTAAAGATCACTGCGACATAATAAATAAGCCTATGGAATTGGAAGCATACCAACACTTGGTCAAAAAATGAGAATTTTGCACGATTATGGCTCCTATGAATCGCGAGGTCCAGAATTTGGTGTAAGCTTACTTTGGCAATTGCTTGATGGAGAATGGTTCTGGAAAATATAAGGAAGCACAAACTTTATATAATTTAATAATTTCCCAAAAACACATGCTTTCAACACAGACATTACATAGAATAGTATAAAGAAATAATTAAGGTATACGAATATGTCAAAGTAAATGTATTATGCCTTGTGTGGTGTCAACCAATTAATCGAGACATTGTTGGAACTTGGAACAACACTTCTGCAACAAGATATTGAAACATTCTACATTTATTTATTAACATTTTTATTAATATAAGAGTATGACCGGGTATGATTCCCAGCCTTGTTCCTGAATCATTAACTTTCTTCGTTTCACTCAACCACCATGAGCTATACTGTGGTTTTTACCATCCATTGAATTTTTTTTTCTCCGCAGCATCCTCAATTGTTTTCTCTTTGAGAAAATTATGAGTTGATAGCTGATGCATGGAGATTCAAAAGAAATCAACATGTATGAAGTAATATTTCTAGAGCTAAAAAATGGAACTCTTCGTATGATAATAAAGCTCCAATGACAGTATTGGACTACTCATATTCATGTTCTTCATCTGAGCAAGCTACAAGATGTGAACCTAGTTATCCTGTAAACAAGTCCACTAATTTCCTGTTTTTGCCATTCCCCTAATACAGTAAAATATTTGTATAGGATGACACTAACACTAATCTAAAATATGAATACGTTCCAATTCATTTATAAAGAATTATAGTTCACTGCCGCAAATCACATAAAATAATCAGAAACATGGCAGCAAAACTTCATACCATAGACTTAAGAATTGATCTAAAACCTTCCTTTCCAAGTAAAATTAAGCTCACCAGCATACTTATTAAAATACATAAGTAGAGGGAGAAACCACCACCCAGCTTGATCCCTATATAGAAGCTACGAGGCTCTCCGACGCAACATTAAAAACCTTAGTGCAAGGAGCTGAAAAGAACAAAAATCAGAAAAATCTAAGCTGTAGGATATCACAACAAGAGAAAGAAGATCAACAAAGTGGACTGGTCAAAGACAACTAAAGGTTATGGGAGTTTGAGTTCGAAGATGTTTTTCCAAGCTTTTACATAGGTAGAAACTCTTACAGAGGGAACTTGTTTCCAGTTGCAACAGACAAGTGAGGAAGTTCTCTGATTTATTAGTCTCCCAAGATTATTTTGTTTGCCAAAGTAATAATACCTTTTTTTTTATAATGGCTTCTGAAGATTCATATCTACCCTATGAATTTAATTTTGTCTTTGTCAATAATTCCCCAGGAAAGCCAAGATGCTACTCCACAAAAAAGGTGTGCTAGTATAAAGAAAAGTTAGCATAGCATGACTTTCTGATCAATAAAATCAGACTTGTTAGCCTATTATTTGCTCTATCAAGCTGAAGTGTCATTGGACCTTAGCATCCATTCCACACCAGAACAATCTCAACAGTCTGTTGGCAGCATGATTGAATTACATTTTATAAAATATTCAAATAATTAAAGCCTACTTCAAGCCTTACATAGGCTCATGGAGAAGAAAAATAATTATTTATTTTACTCAAGATCCATACCACACTGATTGTTGAACTCTTGCCAATGTCAGCACTACTTTGAGTTAGTCCAACGGATTACGATACTATTAATTCTGGTGCATGTAAGAAATGCAGAAGATTTCTAGTTAACCTTTATTTCATAATATCCAGATGATTTGTTTATCTTTTGTGGTAAGAATGGCATGAGCTCACTGAATTCATATCAAAGTCTCAGCTACCATGAGTACTTTATGAAGCATCATTCCAGGTTTACTAGACACATCAACAATCCTCACAGAAGTTCAATGAAAAAATAAAAGCTATGTTGGAAATTCATGTAAAACAAATTAAACTTATTCAAAGAAAACTACAACACTTAAAAATTACTGCAGGAAGGATTATGCTTCCCTATATGTTAAGCAAGAATCAGTTATATCTGACAAAGGCAAAAATCAGAAGAAATTAAAAAAAATGATTGACAACATAGGTACAACTTCCATATCAATTCAAATCTTAACTAAATCCAATTAGATCCAGCAAAAGTACTCCACAAATTTAGTGTTGTTTTTTAATTAGAAACCAAATAAAGAAAACATCAAATCTTGCTATACATAACAAAATCCAGCTTTAGATCTAAAAATCTTCAGGTATTTATACATATAATTTAGAAACCTTAGCTAACCACCCATAAAAGCAATCCACTACATCTAAGAAAGGCAAGCTGCATATCCAGAGGATCCACAGACAAAAGGCCTGCTACTATAACATTTTCTAATTAATCAAATAAAGACTGGTTGATAAATTATTATCTTCCAAGTCAACCAAGAGTCTTACGTAGCACAGAAACCTTGGCAAATATCATATAGAATCTTGGTCAGTCTATTAGCAGAGCTGTGGAATTTCGTCTACATAGTTCTATTGTACCTGGAGCCTACGTCAATCCTTACAAAATGCTCAATGAGGAAGAAACATTATCACCTTTTTTTTCACTCAAAAACTAGGACACGAATTGACTACTGAGCTTTTGGCAATGTCAACACTAGTTTGACTGCGTCTGACAGATTAGAACACCATAAGTTGTGGTGGATGTCGAAGAACAGAATATCTCTAATTATCCTCCTATCCCATGATACTGACTTGATCTTTTGATATCTTGTAATAGGAATGGCATGAATTGGCCGAATTCACACCAAAGTCACAACTATATAAATATACTCCAAGCATCATTTTCAGGTTTCTCAGAGATATTACCAACCCTTAGAAAACTAATAGACGACTAAGGAAATGTTATAAGTTCCACAAAAACAGGCAAATTTTATTTGCAGCAAACCGCTGAGCGTGGCTCAGAACAAAAAAATTTCGGTACAAAATACTCACTTCTAACTTTCCCATATGTTAAGGAAGCGTCAGTTTCAGCTACAAAGGACAAAAATTGAAATACCAAACCATACGATTTAGATAAGCTTTCAGCTCCCTGTTAGATCCAGCAGGAAAATTCCAATAAATGGGGCTTGCTTCCAAAAAGGAAACTAACCGGAGCCATATCTGCTGATCTTGCATAAAAAGTCCATCTTTAGAATGCAAGAATGAGCACGAAACCGTATATTGCAAAGGCACCTCAGCTGATGTCCCTCGGAAGCAATCCCCGGCGCCGATTTCGAATCAGCGAGCGGCGGCGAATGAATCTATGGAGAAAGGGAGCTGAGAAACCGGGCTGAGATCCGGGTGACCCAGGGATTCGAGGTGAAAGGATGAAGGTAGCAATATATCCCCGCGTCGCGATCTCGCTCGCGGTCCGAGAATTGGAGGCGAAGGGGTCGCGTACCGGGTCGGAGGCTTCGGGTTCCGGGGACAACTCGATCCTTTGTTATTCTTCTGGATGTTTCGTGTTCTCTCCCATGCAGCGTTGTTTGGATCCCAACGGTAGAAACCTGGCTGAACAAAGACGCATCTCATGATTACCCTCATCTACCCGTCTCGTGACTGGTGACACGGATGGGCAAAAGTGTGGGTCCCACCTGGCATGCCCTCCGCGCTTATAAACAGCGACCAAACAATCGGGTGGGAGTCGAGTGCGGGTATCGACGGATTTGATTTCATCCGACATCGTCCGATCTGTGATGTGTCTTTTGACATGATCAGATCGTTTTATCTCTATTATATAATGCATAAAATAGTTTTATTAGTGATTGAAATATATTGTGGCATATGTCGAATCTATTTGTGTCTTTTACCACAACAATAACTCCTAATATCTCAATTTTTTAAAGGTCAGTTGCATAAATCTTCTGTGGTAATTAAATTCTAAAAACAATATCTTTAGTTAAACTAATAGTAATACTTTTTTTAATATCTCACCCTATTTCTCCTCTCCTCATATGATTGAAATATTAACTATTACATATATATATATATATATAGATATATATGTTAATGTAAAAGTACTATATGATTATATCAATTTTTTAGTATTCGGATTGAATAATATCTTAAATAATTGATGCAAAATACTTCAATTTTTTATATCAAAGACACATGACAAATTTTTTTAAGAAAGTAATATGTTTAGTCATTGTTTATTTTTTAGAGTATGAGCTGACGATGACAAATTATGTTGCAAAAATGAGAATTAACTTACATTGTTTTTATTAATTTATCGCTCGTATTTATCGTAAGATTAATTTGTTATCTTACTATTATCGCTCGTATTTATCGGAACTTATTATCGCTCATATTTATCGAAAGATTAATTTATCGTGTCATTCAAGTTCCAATAATACAAGATTGTTACTATTATTTACTTTTTTTAATTATAATATAGATTGTCAAATAAGTAAAAGTTTAAAATTTTCATTGACGTTCTCATCGGTTTGACGTGACATTGATCCATATGTACAGAATCATCTGAGGTAGAAAGTAGTTCCTCTCGAGGAAGTTACCTATACAAAGACCGAAGTAAAAAAAAAAAAAACTTCTAGAATTAATCTTTTTGATACTCAAGTTAATCCCAATATTAATTTTTATTGATCAATATTTTTGATTTTTAGTGCTTCTTATATAAAGTTAAAGATATATTTTTATGTCTAACTTTTGAGAGATAAAATATTCATTTAAAGATTTTACAAAGGTTCGATATTTTCACCTTGGATAATCATACGGAAATAGGTCCGGACCATATCGGTTTGATCAATATGCTAATAATATTTTCTTTCATCACAAGATAATTTTTCACTTGAATAACGTGGGAAGTAGATATTTAACGAACACTATAGAAATTTTTTTACTTTATGAATAAAATATTTATTTATATGTTTTTTTTGAAAATTCAGGATCCATGTATTTTTCTTGTATACATATATATTTATTTTAGGACATGCGAATATGTTTGCTTATGTTTAAAAGCCGTTTAACGGCTACAATAATTTGACTGGGTCAGCGCGGAGGAACCATCGAACCCGGTTCGGGCACAAATCGGTCCACCTTTAAATGTCGAATCAACGACGTTGCGACCACTCTCTCCCCCAACAACATTCCTTCCCTGCCCCGGAAAGCCCCCTCAAAACCCTTCTCACCCCCTAGTATCCTGGCGCTCGGCCATGGCGGCCGTCGCTCGATCCCTCGCCGGCGTGGAAGTTCCCATCCTTGGGAGCGATAAGGCGGAATGGATCGAGGTCACCGTCCCCTCGTCGTCCTTCTCATTCGCGGCCGCCTCGGCTCCCCAGCCGTCTCCTCTGGCCAACAGTGGCGCCGCCTTCGCCCCCAGGGACGCAGCCGGATGTCACGTGATAGAAGGTGTCGATACTAAGTCTTATCTCATCTGGTAACCCTTCTTCCCATTTCCTTCTCTCGACTTCCTCTTCCGCCTACTCCATTTATTTTTAGTCATTACCTTTTGGACATCGTACTTGGCATGTATTTTTTTTTTCTTCTAAAATTTGAAGTAATGAATATAAGGAGGATCGAATGAAGGGATATGTATACTTCGTTAGCATTAACACAAATTAGTAGGTTTGTTCTCTTTAAACCTTGTTGTACTTGTTCTTCGTTAAGTCTGGTTCAATATCTGAACCTAAATGAACTTACCACCTTTAGATGTTCAATTGGTAACGAGAAGGTTAGTGGCGAACATCACCTTCTTCCTCTCAAATCACACACATGGGGATTGTTGTGACTAAATTCAGAAAAAACAAAGCTTATGGAATGACAAGCCATCATCATATTTCACTAACTTGTCCTTCTTTACTGTGGCATGAACAGCAGATTGAATATATATAATTAGCATTACTTTACATGCATGAGTGGTACAATTAAGTGAACTAAAGACATAGGAGAACTTTTAGAAGTAAAAAAAAAAAAGGGTCTAAGAAAGCCATCGACTTCCTTTGCGTTATTTCGCTTGGTCTTGTATCTTATTGCCATCACTTTTCAGTTGGGATCTCTTATTCATGTTGAGTTTGATAATTATATATTTGTTCTCTGGAGTTGCTATCTTGCATATTTCTTAGCTTGAACTCATATTAAGCCATCACTCCATATTGCATCAAAGGTTGACTAAAGATGATATTACTGGTAAAAAAGAAGATGGTTGTTAAAATGGCATTGTTCTTCTTGTGTGTTGTCATCATGTGATCTTCTTGTAAAGATAGATTGAATAAGTCAATATCAGACAAATTCTGCTTTATAAAATTGAAATATTGAGTGTCATTAAACAATTAATTGACTTCTCAGAGAATTAGTATGCTTAAGGCAAAACTATTGAGGTAGATGATAAAGATTCTGGTAACTATAATAAATGGTTGTGCTTATTGAATATCACATATAGCGACAATTTGGAACTGAATGGCAAGCTATTTAATATTGTTTAACTTTTTGTGATATCCAGAATAGAGCATTGTATCACTGGTGTAGGATGATTCAGTTTATTTAGAACTGCTGTGGGAATGTTGACCAAAAATGAATAATGTGGGATGCATTGAGAATGACAAAATGATCCTCAAATTAGTAGACTATGTTTACTTCAAAGAGCTAATGACAAGTCTTCTTTGTAGCTACCTCAAGTAGATAGGTACATATGGTTGTTATTTTGTAGTTCATATTTGCAAAACTAATAATCAACCACCATAGTTTTTGGGGTCTTCTACATGTATCTTTTGTTTAAGTAATATCTGTTGATTGCATGATATTGTATTATAATCAGTTATTAGTATCTCTTTATCATTTTGAACCTAGTCTTTTGCATTATTCTTCTACTTCTTTTTGTACCTTTTGCCTCTTCTGTACAATTGGTATGTTAAAGTAAATCATCTTAAACATTTCTTCTGATTTCTATTCTTAGTTTGTTTTGAATACATTAATTTCTTATTTGACTTTTTTTTAACCTTACACTAACAACAAATTCACATGTTTAATCTTATTGTTCAGATGCTAGTAACTACCCTTTTAAATGTGTATGTGCTCTTACCGGTATATCAAATGAAGTCAACTTCCTTTCTTAAATTCATCACATTTTATTCTTAAGAACCTAATAATAGGCTTTTTTTCCCCAAGTTCAGTGAAAAATGTGATATTATTTCTTCTTTTCTATGTATTTTACCCCAGGTTTGTAATTTTATATAGTATCGGCGTTTCGAGTTTTGCTCGATACGATATGGTACGGGCATACCGAGCGGTATGCTAAGGTGTACCGCTCGATACGTATATATATAATATAAAAAATATAAAAATCAATATATAGAAAAAAAGGAGGCATATGCTGCCTCGGCGATGTCGCCTCCTTTTCTTCTCCTTGTGGTGTTAGATGTTGTCTTCTCCTTATTTGCGGCGTTAGGTGAAGATGTCGAAGGTCGCAAGCGTCTTCGGTCTTCGACGAAGAACGCGGTGAAGGCCGGTGTCTCCGGTCGTCGGCGAAGAACACGACGAAGAAGAAGCCGAGCCGTCGCCTCTTCGTTACCTCTTGGATCGGGATCGTCGAGGGAGGTGGTGTCGGATCGGGAAGCGTCGAGGTTCTCCCGATTCTCCGTCTTCTTCTTCCTCTTTTTCGAGTGCCTTCTTCCTCTTTTCCCTCGACGCTTCTACTTCCTAGGCTGCAGCCTGGCTGATACTGCCCGGTAGCGGGCGGCGACGGTTGAAATCGACCGTTACCGACCAGTTTCGGGCGGTAACGGTCGAAATATCAACCATTACCGCCCGATACAGCCCCGTATCGTCCAATACAGAGCTAGATCAATGGTACTGCCCAGTACGGGCGATATCATTCGGTATTGTAATCCTTGATTTTACCATAGAAAAAAGTTCTTCTTAGTGGTTCTTCTTTGCACAAAAGTGAAGTAACTTCCATAAATTTTTTGTTTTATGTCCATCAAAGTTTTAAATTGACTTATGCTTGATTTTATGATAATTTTAATAACTATCTCCTTTGTTATTTTATGCTGTTACTAAAAATGCATTTTCTCTGTATTTATCCTACATGTTCTTTGTTGCTAAGAATTTGTTTAGTAAATTGGTTAGTTAACTTTGAATCTCTTAAACACATTTGTACATCAATTGGGATAATATCAGACCTCATAGTCTTATCTAAATTTTCTTCTTTGTCTCATTATTTTGTGACTCCAGAATCAGGGTTGCTAACAATACAAAATAAATAACTTGTAGAAAAGATTTTTTAATTTTTCATTATCTCACTGCCTTTTATAAAAGTCATTTGATATTTACCTTTTAATTTACATTTTCCTTCTTGCAAGCTTGTGTGTGTTTCTCTATCTTGTATATATCTCTTACCTTGTTCAAGCTTGTTCCAGAAACTATCATATGCAATATGTTTTGCATCAAGATTTTCCTTTTTAGGTTTTTTTTTTGTTGGCCTAATTTATCTCATATTGATATTGACTTTCTTTAATAAGTTTGTTACATATCTCTTTTAAGTAATTGCCTTTTGGGCTTCCTCAAGCCACTACGAGTCTTCCTCCTGCCGCTACTCTTGAACTTCCCCAAACTCTCCTTTACTAAACTCCCGTTGGTATTGATGCCATATAGTTCCACTGTTTAGTTCTAATGTTGCTGCCTACTTTTCACATCTTCAGTCTGTATGGTTACCCACATATCCCACACCCCATCTATGTTGTTAAGTCATGCTTTCTTCCATTCAACTTTACAATCTTTCCATGGAGTCTGTCTATGCTATTGCTGTGATAAATTCAATTACAAATTTGTCCACTATTCTAGGTGATTGTGTGTTCTTATTTCTTTTAGAATATGTGCTAGCGTTCGTGAGATAAGAAGATATAATAATATTTATAAATTATAATAATATCTTTTATTTTGTTTCTTGCTCTATTGTGGTTTCCACGTAAACACAGATCTATTTTCTTTTCAGATGTTGCCATATAAGTCATCTCCTGTTACAAGTTTTTACCATTTGATGTTTCTTGTTTTATATCTGTAAAACATTTTAAAATACTGTATGAACTTGTCAATGTTCCCATTTGAAGAGCATGACATACAATAACAAGTCGATTCTTCAAAAAGTATATATTAATTGTCCCTTGCTATGATGACCCAAAATTTCAAAATTATTTCCTTGTATTACTTCCAGCTGTATGTTCAGATTGCATGTCTTATCTTAAACATGTCCTACTTGGTCCCATTACATAGAAGTTTATCAACTTGCAGTCAATTCTATAAGATCTTTGTTCTTCAATGAAGTATATATTTGTGAATATGTATATGTTCTTCACATTTTTACTTCCTTCCTGGCCAAGTAGTGCTAGCTTTTATACGATTATGATCTGCTTGTTGTCCAGTTGTCTTAGATTGCCAGTGTCTTAATTATCGCTTTATGCGTCTTGCTTATTACGTATTCTAAATTTTTTAACTCACACTGTTGGTGACAGGTGATGAGAAGGTTCTTTCTTGACAAGCATCTGAAACATGAAAATCTATGCCAGTACCTTTCCCATCTATTACTTTGTGTTTTAGCTTTAAATTTAGCAGAATTTTATTCATTTGGTTCCATAAGGATCTTATGATAAATATCTATGACGAATCAGGATATTATTAGTTGCCTTCATACAGTTCTCCTCTATCCTTTATTTCTCATTCTCGTCTTTAATGTTAACTGTAAAATTAAGCAAATGTCTTTATTTAATGACAATACCTGGTTTCCATACTTCATCTTATCTTCAAATCATATACGAACATTTCCAAGAATGTTCTTCATTGTGTTTTAGATTTAACAACTGCCTTCGACCTTTATTCCAGGAGGCTTCACAAGGATTCTCCCAATATTCTTGAGGTTGTTGAAGTCATTGCCTCCAAGGAATTTCCTCAAACTGGATTGCATCTGGTATTCCAGGATGCACTCTGTCCATCTGCATTTCTGTGCAAGAATGTGGTTAGTTTATTTATAGTTGTGAAAGCATGCAACATGACTAGTTTTTATCTCATGTTTCATGATGTGGCTTATGATGACTTTGCAGATTAATAGTGGTTCAGGGAATGCATACTTGCTCTATGTATTGACTGTATCTGGGGTTGCTTATCTTCTCAGTTTGAGAAGCCCATTTTCTTATATTTCTGGTTCATCCTTTCCTCAAAGGGAGTATGTAGAATTCAATGTTGCACCTCCTACTCAAATCACAGCAATGACAGCAGCAGCAGGATGCTTAGTAACTGGACGACAGGATGGTGTAGTTAGCTGTTTCCAACTTGGAATACTGGATCCTAGTTCACCAGGTTCAGTTCAAATTTTTGTTGTTTATCCGATTGTTGTACATACTTTGATTAGCTTTGCTAAGCTCTTAGCTCTTTTTGTTCTTGCTTGTCTTTTGCTACTTGTATGCTTGTGATTTTGAATAGAATTTTTTTTTGGATCTTTGCATATCCATAGAACTTTTAGTTTGTTGATGATAACAGGTTTTGCCACTGAGCTTCGTGATGATGTTGGAATTGGTCGATTGTGGAATCTCATGTCAAGGTATTTCTCAATAAACATTATTTTGTAAACATATCAAATAAATACTTGTTCATTTTGTTTCATCTGATCTATGGGCTTGGTGACAGGGTGAGGGTTCATTTGCTTGTAATTCTGGATCATGTACATGACTGTTACTTTTAATAAACAGTGAAATAAGAGTAAGAGAGTCACTTTTGCTGGTGAACAAGTTTCTTTTGGTCCCCTTCAGAATTATGATTGTCTTACAAATCTTAAGGTGTTACCACAATTATTTATAGGCATTTGAAGTTAACCTCAAGTTGAAAGAAATTATGGAATCTCCAACCACATTGGTAAACAAGGATTTTGTGGTTTTTCTTTAAAATAACTATCATTAAATAGGCACTTAGGTAGGATTCTTATGGCTAAACTCTGGCAACACAGTCAATTATATTTTCTGGATTTTGCAGTTCCACGAAGCGAAAAGAGTCATCTTTGTGTTTATGATTCAAAAATTTTATATTGAGCTGCTGGCAGAGCCCATATAATGGCATATTATGTGGGAATAAGTTTCATGGTCTGGTTCTTTTAAAAGAAAACTGGACAGTTCAATCCTTTTCAAAGTAAAAAAAAAAAATCCAGACCTCACATCTATAGAATTGAAACGAAAAGAAAAAACCAGACTGAACCGCCTGAAATGGGGTGGTCCGCATCTCGGTTCATGTTAAATAGTTGATATGAACCAAACTAGATGAAATTGAAATCCATGGTCCGCGTCCTGGTTAATGCCCAAACCAATAAGTGGCCCACAAGTAGCAGTCAGGACGAAATTAAGAACTATGCTTGGATGACATAAAGCTGATCACGATTCAGGATTACACATCTTTCCCAGTGCTATGGCAAAATTTTGTCCTCTGGAAGGAAGTTATCAATTAAGTATTTCTAATAATTGTTTTTGCAGTTTCTTTGTTGGGTTCATTTTATGAAGATTAAGATACTTGACTTGACTTATCATGTTTACAATTTTAATTAGTATAAATAAATAAATAAATAAATAAATAAATATATATATATATATATATATATATCCTTTTTTCTTGAACATGTGCTATTAAATGATCATTTAATTTTTGGTTTTTTTACTATGCAATAACTGCTGTACTATATCTGATGACAATATTGGTTGATTGTTTGTCCTTTCTATATAATTGGTTCAGGACAAAAATTACCTGTCTTGAATGTTGAGTTAGTATTATCTGAATGTTGTTTTATGATGTTTTTAGTTATACTGATTTGGTTCTTAAGTACATACTTAAAATTCTTTCTCTCTTTTATGGAAGAGATTGATGCTGAAATTCCACACCATTTTATAGGCAAAAGGCTATTGGGGCTGTGCAAGACATGGTGATATCTGATGTTTGCAAAAGAAAGTGTTTATTTGTAATTCATGCCGATGGTCTCTTGCGTGTTTGGGATCTTGTTAGTCACAACAGGGTTGTCAGTTACAATACTAGCTCACATGAGCTTGAAGGTAATTTCTGTAGTTCCTTGTCATATTGAATATTTGTTCTATTTTCTGTAGGTCCTTAAAGTCAAGGTTTTAAATATCGTACCATACTGATGTACCGAGCTTTGCTCGGTATAATATGGTACGACATACCAAGTCGTACGCTAGGGTGTATCGAGCGGTACGCCTAAAATAGACATAAAACCCTCTGAAAATACCTGAAAAAGAGAAAAAAAGTTAGGATAGGGTTTTTAAGTTAGAAATAAATATACATTTAGTATAGTTTTAACAAAACTAATCTAAATTAGGTAAGAATCAAGGTTATGAATACTATACCTTACCGGTGTACTGATCACCTGTCGGTACAGTACGTACTGAGCTGTACCAAGTATACCGACACACGGTACACTAAGGTGTACCGATGTATTGTCTGTATCAAGCAGTACAGTACGATATTACAAACCATGGTAAGGTGTCACATATCTTTTTCTGGCTTTGAGGAATAGTCTTGTGCAAGGTTCACAATTTTGATCCGTTCTGAATCGTCCTTTTGTTAATATTGAATTATCTATAGAAAAATTATTTGAATTGTTATATTATTTTGTATATAACTTAACTTTAAGATTCAAATAAATTAAGTAATCACATATGTAGATATATCTGATTCTACCACCAAAAGTCCTTCCTCTTAATCCTTCTAAATTTGATTCAATCCACAATTCGTTGCTTTGTTGAGTTTAGGAGAGTGAAAATATGAGAATAAGAGAGAGAATGTGAGAAAAAATGAGTTTGAGAGAGAGTGAGAGTGAAATGAATTGAAATGGGAGGAGGAAAGGGTTTAAAAACTCTTGAGGCCTCCAATGGCCAAATTGACCATTAGAAGACTGTTACGATTCGGTAACGGTCGGCTTCGATCGTTACCGTTTGGTACAGGTCGGTAATGGTCGAAATTTCGACCATTACCGCCCATCACAGCCCCGTATCGCTCGATATGGAGCCAAATACCTGATACCGCCCGGTATTGGGTGGTCCGCGTGCTGGTCTACTGGCGGACCAGCACGTATTGTCTAGTACGGTATTCAAATCATTGCTTAAAGTTATTAGGTGTGAAGTAATGGTCTTGTTCTCTAAAATTAGCGCAGTAAAAATAAAATATTTTGCAAAGTAGATTCTTTTAATGCTTATACAGTATTAAAGATTTCATTATTTTGGAGGATGAAAGTTAGGCCTCTGCAACTAATGCAAAGTGGTGCTCTAGTGTGGTATTTTGTGACAATCAGACAACGATGAGATTTGGGGCCATATGATGTTCAGATATTTGTGAGATATTATCTATAAATAATATGATTAGGTGGTCACTTTTATTGATTTAGAGATACTCATGATATACTTTGACTGTTGTCATGTCCTCTATTGAGATTTTACGGTTCTGTTACATGTTAAGTTTTATCTTATTCTAATTTTTTTGTGGTTAATTCTGGTCATATTCTTCCACTGTGAAATTGAAAGGCCTAATACCATAAGTAATTTTTTTATTGGAGTGTCATCAGGTGTAAATATTTGTGTTTAGGGATGAGGGGTGGATAAGGGGCTGAAGCATGGTCGGCTCAGCTAGGTTCACCATCTCTTGAAATTGAAGAAACAAGGTTATGGTTTATCAGATTATAGCATCCTTTTCCGTTCCAGTTGTAAAGGAAAGTCTAGAGGGACCAGTAAGATAAAACTATTTGTTTATCCCTATATGAATGGAAGTTAGAAAATGCAGCGAGTTATTTTTTGCACACCTCTAATAAAAAAATCTGATATAGGAGTGCAAAAGGTGGAGAATATATATACTTTGGAATTTGGATAAATGATGCAAGTTGCTGTGCTGGCTGAATGCTAGATGTCGGAAGAGGTGAACAAAGACTATGTTTGGGTAGCATTCAAGTCTAAGAAGGATTGATCAGATGCACATATCTCATTGATTTAGTGAGAGAGGATTTCATCTTGATTTAGTGAATTTAGTAGCTACTAATAATTAATATAGACAACAAAGGATTTAAATACTGATTTAGCAATTCTAATGGCCTATAGAGGTCAACAAGATATTACTGATTAGGTCCAAGTTAGAAAAAAAGCTTATTGTTGATCGCCAGTGGTAACAAGATTCTGTTGTGCTTTATTGATTTACTTCTGATCCCATCACATGGAGTTTTATGCAAGGTTTTATGGGCCCGAAAAAAGGAATAAGCAGGTGCAGTTGGTAATTAGATGCCTTGTTGAGTAAGGGTTAATTAGGGATGTTTGCGTGAAAGTTAAAATAACAACATATACCTGAAGCATAATGGAATTTGTAAGGATCATCTTTGTCCGGGCACCTGATTCTCAAGTATTGTAAAAAATCTATGGGACAATATAAATATGATCTTGAAGATATTAAAGCTGATTAAAGTTTTTGGTAGAATCAGCTGATTACAAAAGTAGTAGTGCCGTTGTTTATCATTGTATTGCCTAGTTCGATATCATTTCCTCTTTAAGATGTGATACCAACTGATAGATGAAGTTGGATCTTTGGTTTTGATGGGTAATTAAAAGAATCTTGTTTATTTTATGTTGATGTTTTATAGTATATTCATAACTAACAAGAAGTTGACTTTCAATTCAAATTTGTTTAGAATTAGTTTCTTGATGTCAATTGTCATGTCTTATGTTAAAGTCCATGAAGTTGACTGCTACCACAGATTTTTATTAGAAAGTATTTTCTGATATGCTTGTCTTGAAATTTTTCAAGATGGAATATATATCAAATTATACTTTCATATTAAGTCGTGAAATGTCACATACTGGATGCCACTCGAAATTTGCTTATCATCCCTAACCTTACATTTTTCGTTTGGTCCGAATCTCCATGCGAGTCTTTTTTTAACTCCCATTCATGGCTTCACCCATGCTTAATACTTGTATTTGGATCACGGTTGATTCTATGAACTATGGACTTTTTTTATTATCTTCTTGAAATAGCAATGTTTGTCATCTCTGTTGACTTCTTTCAGTTACTATAGCACTGGTTGACTCAGCTTGTTAGCTACCTTATGAAACTATATTTACTTTTTCAAATTTGATCACTCAGTAACTCTTGAGTCTTGACCTCAATGAGTGTTGTTGCTTGCTTGGGTAAATATTATAATAATGTCAGGGTTCTGGTTATGCTTATTATATAATTTATGCCTGCTATTTCCTTGCATTCTTTGGTAAGTCTGACTATAATAATGAAAGACTCATTGTTGTCTTTGATAAGTTATAATGTTGATTATTTCACTTCTTTTATTTTATTCTAAAGATATTTTCCTTATTTTCTGACTAATTTACCAGAAAGGGCTTTTTTATTTGTCTGAGTTATCAAGTTAACTTGATCAGTCAATCTTTAGACATGATTACTACAAGTCCTTATTTTGTCATAATCAGGAACTAAACCATCCAGGTTGTGGGTCAACGAAGCTAACTATGATGCAAATCTAATTTATTTGGCAATTCTGCATGATGGTGTTCCGGTATGTCCTTGAGCAATATATTCATTTTTTCACCTGTCCTTGTCATCCTTATGTAAATGCTGATAAAAATATATGGTTTTTTTTTTTACAATAAATGGTCTTGCTTCTTGTGTCTCCTAACAGTTGAGTGTTGTGACTTCTTTTGATTTTGTTTTTACTAGTATTTTGCGCTTAGCACATGCTATGCACGACATCATTTAGAAAATTAGATTGGATAGGAAATCCAAAAAGAAACTTGCCATTCTTTATTATTTAACATTTCATGCCTTTCATAATTTAAGGGATATGGTTATTGTTCTAAAATAGAAAAATAAACCGAATTGGATCATTCTTTTACCGGTGAAGTTGCTAATGCCTATTGAGACCTAATGGATAAGTACAAAATATTTATTACCTTTATTTTGATGACAAAGATAAAGCAACGTTACAAAGCCAATAGATAATATGGCATGCTATCATCGAAAAAAATTTAAGTGAACCTGAGAAGCAAAAATAATCAGATTATGTCTTTTTATATCGACAAAGCAGTTTGTTAAAATTGATATGTATAGTAATAGAGATTTGTTGATCTATATCTGAGTCATGTGGATTTAATCCACAGACATCAAAATACATACTTTCTCTTAGAGGTATTTAAATATACTTGACTGAGCTTTATGTAGTACTGTGAAAAACAGTTTTTAAAGAAAGATGTAAAATAGTTTCCTTTTGTTTTGCTGTATCATTATGGTTTCTTGTGGAGCATTTGTTTCTTTTGCTTTGTGGAGTTTTTACTATATTAACAACTTGACATTTATGTACTCCTATATGAGTTTCTTAGCATCATAATTAATAAGACTTCTTGTTGCAGACAAGATTATCTTGTATGGTGCATTTTGGTTGACACAAGGTACATGCAGCTGGTGTGGGTGTTATATCCAGCCCAGCATTATGTTGGCATGCCCATATGCTGCCACAATGTTGGAATATGCACTTCATATTCATGTCTTCTTGATGCAAGTTTATAACAAATTTACTGCATATAATTACTGATGTCCTGTGCATTGTGAAGTTATCAGATATTGAGATGGTTGCTGTGTACCATTTTGGTCTTGGTACTGGAGACAAGCTTCTTTTATCACCACAACCCTCATCACAGAGCATCCATTTAGATGAGGTATATATGTACCTTTTTCAAGGTTTCCTGTATGCAATTTGATTCTATTTATGGTCTACAATGTTGCATCTGATGTCAGCTTAATGGATGTTATTAATGCTGCATCTATGACTAGTGACAGTGGAGTCGCCTGTTTTCATCCCTAATCTCAATAGAAGTGATCTCTATCATTATGGATTAAATTGAAAAACAATTTTATTGTCTAATTGTTGTATATGCAATACAGCCAGGTTTGAAAATGGGAGTATTACATAGTTCCTTTCATGATTGATACCGGTAGTTTCTTTTACCTTTATGAAAATTTGAAGTTGATTCTTGGCACTTATTTAAATGTAATTGGCCATCTATAGATGTAACTATCGAGACTTGTTGTTTTTTATCTGTTGTCTTGTTGTTTGAAAGTTCTCTTGTACAGTACAAACTTATTTCAGTACTCTGGATATCACAAGCATGTCTTCCATACATGAGTGTTTGATGTCTCTTCTGAAGTAAAGTAAGTCGCCCATGTGGTGTCAAAACAAGATTTAGATGGGCCAATGCTCCTAAAAAACTTGAAGTTGCTTTAAATGGACGATCTTGCTGTTGCCTTTTGCTACTGTTTCTCACATTTGAAGTTCAGTTCCTCCTGTTCTTTTGACAGTCCTGCTAGAACAGTGTTAATGTTACCTTTGTTTTGTTTGCTTTGAGCATCAAATCTCCTATCAACTGGCACAAGATCACAAATAATTTCTTCTAGTTGGTTTAAATTATGATGACTCACACTTTTGTTTGGTCATTTCATTCAGGACAGATGCTTCTAATCTGTAAATTTTGTGTTTAGAGATATTTCTTTTATTCTTTTGATATAAATATTTTAGATTCCATTCCTTTTTTTTATTGTCAATATAATGAGGATGTTGCTCCATACTTCTCAGGGAAAGCTCATTGATTTGAAATTCGAATATGACAAGATTTGGATATTGAAAGGAGATGGGTCGATGCTATATGATCTGTCTCAGACTGATTTTAATATGTAAGTATAATTCTGTTTCTGTTCCTTTCTGTACTTTCCATTTATCATTGTGACTCTTACTGAATGTATGAAGTACCTCTATGACTTTCGACACTTAATTGCTCCTTGTTTGCATAAATAGTGATGTATCATGGTACTCTCTGTGTTGTTACAGTCTCTGCTAGTTCCTGTTTTTAATAAATTGACCATACTGGTAGGTACAAATTGTCTTTTACTGGTATAATGGCTGATTGTTATGCAAACTGGGCAATTTTGTCCTGTACAATCTCGAATTGATCTTACAACCAGGTAAGCTGACTTACCACATTGTAAGCTGACCAGTACCAAGCTGTACCGAGCAATTATGTACCTTCCTTTTAAAATAATATCTTCCTCTTCTTCTCTTCTTCTTTGGCTGCTTTTGCTTCTCCTCCATATCTCTTCAATGCACTGCAGCCTCCGACCCACTGTTTTCACTCCTCTGCTGCACGTCCGTGCTGCTGCTTTCCTTCACCACAGAGTACTGCTCCTCTGTTGCTGCTGTCTTTCTTTGCCTCCACCTCTGTGTCCTCTTTTCACTTGTATTGGTTTATCAACTCTCTCTACATTGTACTGTTCAGGTATTGCATTGGTTTTGCCACCAACTGATATTTATATGAAATTGAGATTTTAATCCTTGATTCATTGTATGATTAATCAACTGAGTAAAGAGTAAACCTAAAAGTAAGGTTTTCACTTATGAATGGCAAGGGGTGAATGCTTTGTACTGTACATTGTTGCATGTCCTGTACAATGTTTAATCTTGCAGACGATTTCAAAATGCCCATTTATGTGTAGCCTTGTACATAACTGTCATAACAAGCAAATTACAAAACATTCTACCTCTGTTATGCTTCATTCTTGCCACACCAAACAGCATCCTTTGCTATGTGGACTGTTGGTATATATTTCGTTAATAGAACCTAAGGATCTCCATAATCAAGATGTCTAATAAATTAATCAGGATTATATCATGATATTTGACTACATCAATTATGTCAATCTTGTCTCTTAATGCCATTTAGTGGATGATGAGAAGAACTCTACGAAACAAATCTTTCTTATGTATATTATGTATTAGATTTGATATAAAGCAAATTAGTTATATTTATTTTGTATATTTATCAAGGTCTTCAATTTTGAATAATATTGCTTGGTACGGGCGGTACATACCGGTCCGTCAGTAGATCGGTATACGGACCGCCCGGTATATATATATATATACCGAACGATATATCGCTCGGTATATAGTATCGTACCGTACCGAGCGAATGTCGAAACTCCGGTACGATACGATATTTTAATCCTTGATATTTATCATGTTTTGCATTACCAGTCCATACTGATGTATCGACCAGCTGTTGGTATGGTACGTATCGAACTATATCAAGCATATCGACAGATGGTATATTGGAGTGTACCGATATACTGCTCATACCAGTCCTCTGTCGGACCGATACATACTGCCTGTACTGTGCGATACGCTTCGGTACGTTAAACTTTGATATTTATTTTTGGTATTATGAGTTCTTGTGAGCCATTGTCAAAGAAGTTCATGGTGAGGCATATGTCAAAAAGGGTGGTCTTTTTTGTTGAAGGGTTATATACAAATTTATAAAAAAATAAGAAAAATCAATTTTAAAATTAACCTAACTAACGTCAACGCCTTGTAATGGTGGGAAAAGATCTCTTGTGAGGATTTGCCTATATTAATAAGAGTTCATCTTATTTGAGGGAGACTAGTTCCTCCAATCATGTAGGATAGCTAAATTAGCATTTATAAATGCAATAAAATGAATTTAACCAACTCATATACCGAGGAGGGAGCAACAAGTTTGGAACTTATGGCGAAGAGGGCTTGCGGGATAAGAATTTTCTTTTCTGAAAATCTCATAAGTCCACAAAATTGTGGCTGGAAGATTGTTTGATTAGTTCTTGATTTAAGAAATTAAAATGTCTGTATAATTTTCTTTTTTTGTACTTTGACATCTGTGGAAAAAGGGGAAGAATTATAATTAAGGATATGACTCTGAGTGAAAAATTGTCTTTGACATCTTTTCCTTTTGGTGGTGGTGTAATATATTGTCCATTCATGAGACAAGCCTAGTGTGAGACTGGGGCCCCTAGGCATGGTGCCAATTAGCAAATGATTCGAAATAGGATGCTTCATCATCATGACAGAAATTTTTTTGATATTTTGTTATGTAAAAATGCTTTATTTGGCTATAAAGTTTGCTGATTATAAACCACCAGTATCTTCATCATTTCCATATTTCTTAATTGTTTTTCTTAAATAGCAAAAAGAAATGATCATTCGGATATTAGACAAAAAAGGTCTTAACAATGGTTTCATATAATTACTCCTATGCTTGCATTTTGCTTTTGTTAAAGTCAATTGTGCTGCTTGGCATGGGATGGAACAAGCTGAATGTTGCAATGTCATGATATAGGTTTTTTCCCTGGCTATATGTTTATCCTATTCATTTTCTAATTTGTCTAGATATGCATATATTCACTATTGTCATAGGCATGCTTTGAAGTCCCTGCCTTTTGGGATGATGCAGTATTTAAATTGAGTGCATAACTTCACCCTTTGATGATAAGTCTCTAATGACATCATCATCATGATTCTTTTATGAACCCTAAAGAACTGGAATAACACTATGAAAAAAATGACCAAGTCTATAAACTTTTCTCTAATTATTGAACATCAACAATGACAACATTCATGAGCACAAGGACCCACAAGAAGCATCTGCAGGCACCAAATGAAATAACATAAAAGATATTGATAAAACTCTCTTAGGCACCACATTAGATAGAACAACTTCTAGTCTGTGAAACCCTTTTCTCTTAGAGGGGGCATTTGGGACTTGTAATAGAGTATCATGTGTGGGGTTGTACAATTGTCATCTTGTCAGTCACCATTAGTTCTCACTGAGGTAGTTATTTGGGATATGTTTTTTTTGTGATTGTTGCTCACTATCTTTATATCCTTGCTTAGTCTCTTTCAGTTTTTTTTTATTTGTAATTTAATTGCAAGGTTCGTCGTACCATAACGTACTGCTCGGTATGGACAATAAGTACTGGTTTGACAAGGGACTGATACAAGTGGTATATCGGTCTGTCCCCATATACCATGTGTTAGTACGCTTGGTATGACTTGGTACAACTTGGTACGTATCATACCGACATCTGGTTGGTATACTGGTACGGACCGATAAGGCAAACCATGCTTAGTAGTACTACCATTTATCCTTGGCATACAAAATTTTATTGAGCATTTTCATTGAAACTCATTTGGCTACAGGAAACATACAGTTGCATATGGTTTGCAAGAGGACTTTGTAGCTGACCAGCTATTTCAAAGTTCTGAACATGCTTTAGATGATTTGATGTGGACTGACCATTCCATATTTTCTTCAGTGAAGGTATTCAATTCTTCTATGTCCAACTTACTCCTGATTGGTGGCACTTTCCTTTCATTATTTATATGAGTAGCTCAATTCTGTATGTTAATTTGAATTTTTATCATCGTCGTCTAAGCCTTTTCTCAGTAATTTGATTCAGCTAAAGGGAACTTGTAATTCAAGTAGGTTCCATGGAAGACTACTTGTACTTTTATGGGAAGCGATAGCTTGACACCAATCCTCTTAAACTTGGCACCAAGCTCATGGCCAACAGAAATTTAGATGGAAGAGTAATAGATTGCAGCATTAAATACAACTAGGCTGATTAAAGATTTAATGGGACTTTCTGACTGCCCATTTATTCGAACAGTTATCTGAACTTCTTAATACAATGTGGAAGTTGACCAAAAACAGTTAATTTTTAGATTCTTAGGAAGTCAGTTGTAACTTCCCAAAAAATCTTTCATCTTTTTCTTTTCCACTGTGATTTTTGTTCGCTTATTGCTCGTATGTTTATCAAATACAATGTAGATGTAGTTAACATAATATGATGGTACCCCACTTAACTAAAAAGTAACCTTTAGATGCTCTGAGTCTCGCCCATTTATCAGTTTATGCAATTTTACTGATCTCCAACTGTATACCATGTGTACTTATAGGTGCTGAAATTGCTTGTCATGGAAGCATGAAGTTGTCTTTTTCTGCCTCATTTTGAAACACTTATGAAAGCCCAACCATTCTGGGATTTTGTAGTTTGTAACTTTTTAGATTTATCCTTGATGGCCTAATGAGGTTGGCAATTTTTCTTTTGGCAAATAATAGCGGCATACAATCTAGTACTTGGCTGTTATCATTATAGCATTAATTTCTTAGAAATTGACTTGTGTTATTACTCAAATCACTGTTTAATGAACAAAAGTGTCACCCTCCACTTAATACTCTTATTTGAATATTGCATAATGCATATTGCTAGCACATAGTAACTAAATTTAAAGATTTATCACTAGTGTAACAATACATGTACTTTTTTTATTTCCTTAGTAATGGCATCTATTTTATATTTCTGCATATCACATCCTTTGGGGAGATTGGTAAGCATATGCCTTTTGATAATCCAGTGATGGCTGGAAAAGGGTGTAATTGTCAAGATAGCCCAGATCTTATGTTGAAGCTTGTGGAGCTTGATACTGAGTGGCATATAGTAGTGCAAAAGTGGGATATGGAGAACATGACACTGGCCTTACAGATTCTTCTAGGAAATTTAAAACCAGTTAGAACAATGGGCCAATTTCTCTCACGTTTTTCTCTTTACAAATAAACCTCTGAATCATTGTATCATCTTATACACCCAACCTTCTCAATCTTCTTTTGTGTCTATTTGAATATGATGATGATGACATTGAAATTGCTTTGTTGGTTGCATATTGTAAATTCATAGGTCATTCACATAAAGAGTTGCTTCTTACTCCTGATATGGTTCTCTATGGTTCTTGTTTTAGTACTTCTCTTGGATTATTGCCTTAATTTTATTTTCTTCATACATGATTTTTTCGTGTCTATTTTCATATTTATTTCAGAGATTTACTCTTCTGCAATCTTGAGAGCCTTACTTTTTTTCTCCAGGATCAAGCTGCCTATTTGGTCTCATCCTTGTATTTGCGGAGATTGCTCCAACCTGGTGTTTATCAATCTACTGCTCTGCGTGCCACTTTATTGGAGCACAAGAAATACATATCTGATTATGAGTTTCAATCTCTTACAATGGATGGGTTGAAAAAGGAGATATTTGCAATAATAGAAGGCGAGGTGATGCTGTAATACTTTTCTAAGATAAGTTATTCATGCTGCAATACTTTTTTCTAATCAATTACTCTCCCCTACCTTTTTGCCTCAGGGGGCTGCCACAAATTCAACGACAACTGTTTGTTACTGGAGGTCTTTCTGCACTCACTTCCTACGCCACTGGTGTCAGAACAGTACACCATATGGGTTCTTTGTTGATTCTTCACAGAATGTAGTTGGTTTAATCAGGAAAAACTCAGTTTCTTTATTTCGTTCTTTGGAAGGGATTGAACAACTTATTTATGGTTGGTTATAATGCATTTGGTAGCTTCTGTTTATTGGATTTGTTAGAAATTCTGCTATGACTTATTTTGTTTGGCTATCGTCTTTCAGGCTTTTCTGATGAATTTAATTACATGAAAAGCTCTGGGATGAGTTTGCAAGATAATGGCATTGATCCTGAAGTGCTATTTGAAGTGCTTAGATGCATGAGTCATATAAGCCACCAGTTGGGCCCAGCTGCTAGTGCATTATATTATGAATCTCTCATTAATCCTAGTATCTCATCAGAAGATATTATGTCTCAGTTATTAAAGATACTGGAAGCTGGATACTGTCCTTCGGTGATATCTCTTATACAACAAATTGGAGTTGATGCTGCCTGGGAGAAGAAACAAACAGCTCACAGAAGCCAGAGGAAGTTTGCTGTTGATATATTGGTGTCCCTTAATTTATTGTGCTCTAAAGCTACTAATTGGCTAGTAGTTTTAGACACCATAGAGAAGTTCCTGACATATCTGAACCCACATAGAAGTGTCCAAGAAATTGATTCCAAATGCATGTGCAATATCAACTCTATCTTATTGGTCCAGGCCACTTCACAAGTTGCAAGAATGATGTTTGAGGCAGCTTTTGATTTGCTGCTACTGCTTGGCTATCTGGTGAACATCAGTGGGCAGGTATAACTGTTCATTCTGAATTATTTTATTAATTAATTAATCAAAAGTTGAAATTTGTTGTTATGTCATCATCATACGCGGCATGATGACTATGAAAATATACTATTATGTTCATGCTTATTCGCTTGCTATTGACTTTGATCATGCTCGTCTTAAACACTGCAAAGGGCTGTTGACTTCATTTTTAATCTCTAGCATGATATTAGGCAAGATTGTAGAAGTTTAGGCCAAAGCAAAATCGATTTGTTCTATATTCCCAAAAGCTCAGTATCTATGAAGCTCCTGAAGACTTGGAAAGTCTTTAACATTGATGGATGACAAGGATTTAAATATCAGTCAATTGGTCGGCAACTTACTAGAGTGGTACCAGCGTACTGGACAATATATCTACCTATACTGCTCAGTCCCATTGATATAATAATGATAAGGGTTTAAAATGAATAGTATTATACCGGTATCGAGCTATACATATTGATGCTGTTATATTGGTCTGAGTGGTACGTATTGGTTGGTACGTACATGTCCAACCTATATAATTAGATACTGGTAATTTGGTAGACCTACTATGCTTTCACATCCATTATAGTTTCATGGGTGCATTGCCTTCCATCATAAGGAATCATGCATGTATCGTGTAACATGCTTCATTGTTTTGAGCTATAAAACTCACACCTTATCGGTTAACAATGACTCTGTTGTTCAACGTGGCTATGTTGTGCTTCTTTAGATGGTATTCTATAGAGAGATGCACAATGAAGTGAGTTTTTCACATGACTTGGATGGTGGAAACTCACAGAAGTATATTTTGTATTAGTTACCTTAATGATATTTGCTAACCTTTTTTGTGCAGGTAAATCTGTTGCAGACGGACATAGTTCGCATAAAGGTCAGATTAATTCCAACAATCTATGAAGTAATTACAAAGTGGCTTATTATCCATTTTATGGGAACTACACCAACTACTCGGCCAACTATAGAGGATTTTAGTTCTCGCCTTTCTTTACTGCATATAGGTAATTTTGTGCTCCTTATGCACCCAATAATTATTTAGGTGATTCCCCAACTAGATTTTATAACTCAAGATGCATGCATCTAGTAATTCTTTGACGTGAAATTTGGTATGTAAATGCACAACTAAATTATCAAAATCTGCTTGATAAATCAACCAAAAGAACTAAAAGTATCCTGGATGATTAGAGGTAATTCTTATTAATTGGTGGTGTACTTTGTGAAACCTACTTGCTTATTTTGAAGAAGAAAATCATCATGTACCTGCTTTTCCTAATTGATGCACACCTATAATTCATGGTATCTTGCTATCTGAAAGCTCATTTTTAAAAATTAGCATAGGGTTATATCAAGGAACACTATATCGTGTCAGGTGTTTCTTTCATTGTGTGGGCCTCTATGTACCGAACTATTGATCGGTGTCGGCGTACCATGTGTCGGTACATCAATACATATCATTCTTTTAAAAAATAGCCAAAAAATGATTAAGAATAAAAAAAAAACCTTTTTTAGGATTTATCTCCTAATTTATTGGTATATGAATTATATCTAGATAATGATAAAGTGTATCTAAGACATAAATGAATAGAAAATCTAGGTTATAAGGAGGCAAAATTGAATTCATCTTTTTGATTAGGAACTTAAGTCACTAATCTCAAACTTGATTACCACCGTTGAATATTAACTTTAATCATACGTGAGAGTGTGAGAAAGAATGAGAAAGAGAGCGAGGGTGAAAGTGAGTGAAAGAGGGGGCAGAGAGGGGATCGAAATCCCTAAAACTTGATTTCCACCATTGATTATTAACTTTAATCATACGTGAGAGTGTGAGAAAGAATGAGAAAGAGAGCGAGGGTGAAAGTGAGTGAAAGAGGGGGCAGAGAGGGGATCGAAATCCCTAAAAGAGGCCCCAACGACCAATTTGACTCGTTATGGTTTTGTAGCGGTTCGAGACTGGCTTGGTATAGGTGGTATATCGGTCGATATGATCGAGACTTGTTTACTCATCCTCTTCTCCTCTCTCCTCTTCCACCACTACCTCCCCTCCCTCTGCCTCCCTCCCTCTTCTTCCTTTCTCTTCCTCCTTCCCCTTCGTTTTATTCCTTTTCCTCCATCGTTTCCTCTTCTTCGTCCTCCTCTTCCCCACCATCGCCCCTTCCTCTTCTCCTTTTTCTTCCTCTCTGAAGCATTAGTATGTACCGATGTATCATTTATTGGTACACTGATACTTTTTGGTAAGTATTAGTTCGACCAGGTCATCAAAATGGGTCTAGTAACCGAAATGATGATTCTTGCCAATGTTTGATGTACTGCTCAAAATGGTACCATATGAGGTGGTATGTATCGGTTTGTCAGTTGATTGGTATGTGGACCAACTCATTTCAGATGGTACACAAAAAACTAACTTGGTACTGGTGATATACTAGTTGATACTATGGTGAGCATTCAATGTTAAATGGGTCGGAGGATGCCGCCTAAAACGAGGGTGGTCCACGTACAATTCATGCTCAAACTGGTTTGTTCTTTTGTACATGTGCGGACAAAATGACGATCCTTGTCAAGTAGAACGATTCAAGATTAACCTGATCTTTTAATTGTTTAAGATATATCTTCTTAAGTGATTAATTAATAAGAATATTAAGCCTTCATTGCCTGAATGATCTTGTCTCCCATCTTAACACTTCGGTGGCTGTTGGCCTACCCCAAAAAAGCACCAGACACTTCGGAAGTGGGTGTATTGTGTAATTCTTATGTGGATTGCCACTCATGAAAACCGGAGAAAGAAAAAAGTGATGAAAAGACTCTCGTTTATGCAAGGGTGGGCATCATTTTTCTTGGTTGTTACCATAAGTATGGGTCTGCATAATGTGGATGGGCTTGTGCATCCTAAACAAAGGTAGTATGCAAAGTTTGACTTATCAGTCCGAGTCAGTGTGCCAACTTGTCACGAACGGTCGTCGCGCACTCGCAACAACTCTGTTCAACGAACCATTCGTCGCTCTCATCTACATGTACAGTTACTTGGCAGCCTGTTTTGCCTTGGTTTTGAGTCATTTTGCTTGTAAAAATGTAAGTTCGAACAAGCTGCAGCGTTACAAAGCGACCGCTCACCGAACCGAGCAAAACAACCAAAAACAGCTCCGTTTTCGTGTGCCGCGGTGTAACGGACAAACTTCTAAACAAGATGTTGGATGTAATGCTTATGTCTGTCCGTTGTCTTTTGGCATGTTCATGCCTTGTACAGCAGGTAGAGGGGCGGCCGAAGGCTAAATAGTCCCATGTTAGTTGGGTTGGTGGCCTCTTTAGGCTTGTAAATAAAGGTTGTGTCATGTGGACACGTGCGAGAGCTTTTCGGTCTGTAATGGACCATTTTACCCTTTGTTGTGCCACTGTTCAGAACTTGTAAAGTCTGTTTGTAATTTGCATTGTCTATGAAGTGTTTTTCGGACATGTTTGCTTGTGGATCCCGATTGAGGCGTTCTCTTTAACCCGTTCTCTCTTTTGTTGGTCCTAAGGGACAATGGGAGGCTTCGGGGAGGCTGACCTTTGCGGACGGACGCGCGAGGGTGCCGCACGCCTTAGGCAAAACCAGCTAAGGTCGTGACATTATGGTATCAGAGCAGGACAAGCACTCATAGAAACACTTGACATGCAAATGTGGGGGACCTAGCGGGGCTGCGTTGAGGGCAGTCAGCACGCACGACCGTTTGAGGGAAAACGGGCATGGAGATGTAGGGAAAAGAGTCGCTCAGAGGAGCGGACACCTAACATTGGCATTCTGAGGAATGACCAACCCTTCACGCAAGAGGCACCACGAGAACAGGCAAGCTTGGAAGAATGCGGAGCGCACAAAGGTTGGGATGGCTGAGTTTGAGCTACGGCTCAACGTTGACAACTATACTTGATGGTGCTCTAGGCAAGCGAGGCGCTTGGCAAAAATGAGACCATGCAAGGTGGAATGAGTTGCTCAACGACCAAAAGAGTTATGCAAAGCTCACAGAGGTGAGGGGAATTGCTAACTCGAAGAATTTGGTACTCATGCATGGGCTTGTATGCGGACGATGGAATGTTCGTGGCCATCCCAAGGCGACCGAAACTCGGCGCCATGGAGCATTGAAACTTTCTCTTCGGCATGTGAAGGATACGTCCGTCGGAGGCTGAAGTGTGCAACGAGTTCAGCATGTTGCTAGGCCTTGAGGGGTGCAGCGGGGGCTGTATTGACATGAAGTCGCAATCTAGCAAGTGCATTTGCAGGAGGCAGAACAGGGCACAGTTTGTTCAGCAGATCGGAGTAGTTCAAGGGGATGGTGGTCTCCGAAACGAAGAGAGATGTTGCTCCAACGGGGTAGTTATCCAGGAGGGATAAGTCCCGGCTCTCCAGAGGGAGAATCATGTGAGACGGACCTCACATGTTGAGGAGGAGTACCTCAACAAACAACAACTCCACGAAGCTCGGTGGACTGAGCAAGCGGTGAGGAGTTGCCGCATGATCTCGCTCGAGAGAATGCATTGGTGGATGCATTGCGAGATCAAGTGGGGGAGCGACCTAAAGCAACTTATGAAGGTACACTTGGAGTCGATGTGGAGATCGGACTCAAGGGAGGGCTGAACCGTGGAATGGTGGACGCGAGGGCCACCATCGACTCAATGCAAAAACGAGGAGCGGAGCAACTTGGGTGTAACTTGGCGAAGTACCCAAGCCGCATGAAGGGAGCCAGCATAGAAGTTGGAACATGGAGCAGAGGCACAGTGCTTTCCTTAGACAGAGGTCAAGGACATGAACTCTTGCCGAGGCAAGAGTAGGATCATGTTGTTCCATGGGTCCTTTCTGACGGAGCGGACTCATCTTACATGGTGCCAAAGACGAAGGGAGCTTCGTGGCACATGCACCTTAACTCGAAGAAGCATTTGATGGAGGAACTAAGGCGACTCAATTTGCAGAGGCGAAGTTGGGTTCAGAAGGGCCTTAGCACGGGGCAAGAGGACGCATAGGCGGGTACTCTTGAAGAATATGCCACAGTGTTGCCATTTGAGTTGCTATGAAGGAAGCAGTGCGCAGCGGAGATTGTGCTGGTAGGGGCAGAGGCCCAGGATCCAGACAATGGTGCACAGATTACAGTGAAGTCGGTGGACTTCGAGAGCTACTAGGCGACGGACTGTCCTAGAGCGGTGCTTCATCTAGGTGTGACCCAGGAGTGGGTGGATGAAGGTCGATTGCCAGAGGAGCGAACAAAATCGAAGGTGGAAGGGACCCTGCGATGTATTGGCAGAGGCCACACATGGAGGGTTCACAATTCGAGTTTATTCCACAAGGATCAGAATGCAATGGAGATGTCACCAGGAGGCGACATGGTGCAGCGGATCGTGGTGGAACAGTTCGTGGCAATGCGATGCACACAATCTGTCCCGTGAGGGATGAGATCATATGGAGGTATGATCGGGAGCTACTGGGAGCTCCGCTTTAGTGAACAACACGACGGCAAGAAGGGCTATGGATTCAAGGAGTGAAGGCCATGGTACCGCAGAGGCGGGTCTTCCGGGCGTGCACCGAATTTTGCATCGGATGAAAACCTTGGTCATCAGCATATGGGGGCTGGGTTCCACCAAGGGAAAAGTTCGAATGCAAGTACCAGTGAGTTCCATGGGAGGGACTTGATCATGCAGAGGTATGATCGAAGCAGCTGGAGAGTTGGACTTCTCCAGAGCTCATATTCGCTTAAGGGAGCCCGACAAGTTAGAGGACAAGGTCGAGTAAGCGAACGTTGCTACCAAGGAAGCTAAGGAGAACAGAATCGGTGCAAACTCTACAACGTGATGGCAGAGGCCATGCATGGGAGTTGCAGTATGTCTTTCCATCGACCAAACGGACTGCTTGGAGAACACAGAGGTGTTGAAGCAGGGGGTCGAAAGGGGCGAGGAAGCGACGACGAGTCCAGAGGGACTTAGCTACCCAAAATCAAGCATCAGTTAGAATGGAGGTGGACTCAGAGGAGTGCCACGGAGACATCTCTACTGATTGTGAAGAAAAGGGATACAGAGGCGAGGCGACGGATAGTAGGGCCATGGGCATGGCAGCGCCATGGTATCGCAGAGGCGGGACTTCCGTGCAAGTCATTGATCCCTTGCTCTCATGGAGGGAGAGCGCTTGGTCGTGAAAGGGGCCGAGGAGGTGGAGCATGCAGAGGCAATCTCCAAGTACTGAGACAAGGCTAAAGGACAGAGGCCAAGAAACTTCGTAAGACCAGTGTCAACAAGTTTCTCATCAAGATAGCCGTAAGTGAAGGACTTCGGGTCATGCAAGAGTGCACGACCAAGGAACGAAGCAGGCAGTACGCGGTGCTGTACCTTTGCTACTCAGTGGAGTAGGCGGCAGGGTTGATGGAGAAGACGGTACAATCCCAGAGGCGGCCTCATCTATCAGAGAATTACTCCAAGTTGGGGTGAAAACTTCCCGCATTCCAGAAGTTCGATGGCATTGAGAAGGTGAATCACAGTAGCTAACTCAACGCAAGGAGTGCAAACACTTCAAGTGCTTCAGAAGTGTGAGCAAAGAGCAGGCGAAGACCAGTAACCAGCTCGATGCATGAAGTACAACCTCGAGGAGGCGGGCGAAGTCAAAGTAACCTTTGCCTTCTCAACTCTTAAGAGAATGGGCGAAACCGAGTACCCCAGTTCTCATATCTATCCAGCAGAGGAGCTCTGCACAAGTTCAAAGACCCTTCGAAGATAATGGAAGGCAATAGTTGTCAAATCCTCACCAACGGTGATCAGTGCTACTGAGAGTAGATTGTCCGCTTCATTTCCCAACGAAATGCCAATCGAAAGCGGAAGTGATGCGAACCTACTTGGATGTGACAACTAACTGAAAGAAGAGTCAATGAGCAGATTTTATGGAGGAAGGACCCAAAACTTCAGAAGTTTGCGAGACGATGCTCGTTAAAGCTCCAACAAGCATCCACCCAGTTCAAGCAGCATGTTGAATTTTTAAGAGACTGGCGCAGTAAGGATGGTCTTTTCCTTCATTTGGTGGATCCGCAAGAATCGACAAGGATCAACACAACTCAGCCAACCCCACACCAGAGTCAGAGTCATTGGTGAGTTGAAGTAGCATGGCGGATCAAAGGTTCGACTACTCAAAAACAGCAGCGGAGAGCAGCTGGGAGCCAGGAGGCGCATTGCAGCTGGAGCGGAAGATTGAAGACTCAGCAAAGGCGAAGAGTTGCAGTGTTCACAAAGGCTTCGACGAGGACGTCGAAGGGATAAGTGGGGGAGAATGTAACGGACAAACTTCTAAACAAGATGTTGGATGTAATGCTTATGTATGTCCGTTGTCTTTTGGCATGTTCATGCCTTGTACAGCAGGTAGAGGGGCGGCCGAAGGCTAAATAGTCCCATGTTAGTTGGGTTGGTGGCCTCTTTAGGCTTGTAAATAAAGGTTGTGTCATGTGGACACGTGCGAGAGCTTTTCGGTCTGTAATGGATCATTTTACCCTTTGTTGTGCCACTGTTCAGAGCTTGTAAAGTCTGTTTGTAATTTGCATTGTCTATGAAGTGTTTTTCGGACATGTTTGCTTGTGGATCCCGATTGAGGCGTTCTCTTTAACCCGTTCTCTCTTTTGTTGGTCCTAAGGGACAATGGGAGACTTCGGGGAGGCTGACCTTTGCGGACGGACGCGCGAGGGTGCCGCACGCCTTAGGCAAAACCAGCTAAGGTCGTGACAGCGGGCTGATTTCTGGAATCTGCCTCCGCTCACCAAACCGTCAGCCATCTCAGCCCCTTTGAACCCCCCGGGTGGCACAGGGTTGGATGGGGCTTCGGTATAGTACCGGGCGTTGAACACTCATTCGCAAGTTCGCACGTTGCCTTGACGGGAACTTGTTGTCGCGCCCGGGACTCGGTGAGCAGCTGTTTGTGGGCTTGCAGTTGTTCGTTCATCCTTCTAAAGCCCTTGTTTTCCCCCTCTCCCTCTTTTCTCTTGTGCACGCAAGGTGCTCGCTGAATTGCTCGTAAAGCTTCCCCTCTTTTCGCAAGACGTCGGGACTTGTCCGTCGCTCGTTCTTTCGAACTAATCAACTTTCTCTTTTACAGGTCCTTCGGGACCCGCGAGAGGTTGCAAGTGGGCTGATCTTTGCGGAGCAATATCGCAAGGGCGAAGCGCGACTTAGGCAACTCAAGCTAAGTTCGCGTCTTGGCCGCAAGGGTGCCTCACGCCTTAGGCAATTCCAGCTAAGGCCGTGACAAACTGGCTGTGCCACTCTGTACCAATGTACCAACACTTGGTGTGTCTATGCGTACCGATGTTTTGACGAGGAAGAAAAAGAGGTTGAAGAGGAAGGTCCGGTGGAGGAACAGAAGAGGAAGGAGAAGAAAGAAAAGGAGGAGAAGAAGTGCAGCGATACCTGGGAAGTAGAGACATCAGCGGCAGCGTCGAAGGGAAGCAGTAGCATCACAGCGGCGAAGAGTCGGTTCCGCTGCAGCATTGCAACTGTGAAGCGGCAAGGCAGCGCCGCTGCAGCATTGCAGTGGCGAAGAGGTAATGCCGCTGCAGCATGGCAGCCGCAAAGCAATGAAGAGGCAGCACCACTGCAGCATTGCAGTGGCAAATCAACGAATAGGTAGCATCGCTGCAGCGGTGAAGCGTTGAAGAGGTAGTGCCGCTGCAGCTACAGCATCGCAGCGGCGAACAGGCAGTGCCAAGGCTTTGTACGTGAGAAGAGCCCTAATATTTTTTTATTAACGCTGAAATGGATTGGGGCCCACCACTTTTTGATTTTTTTTTATTATTTTAATACAGACCACCTGAAACGAGGTAGTCCGCATATCAGTTCATGCCTGGATTGGTTTGTATCGCCAAAACCATACCGTTTCGGATGGTACAAGAATCCTTGGCAGTATGTTCCAGATGCTTAACGGGTCTCTCTGGCACCAAAAGGGAATATGCTCACATGTTGGTGCCCGATTGTCATAAAAAATGAAAAAGAAAGGAGAGTTGGCAAGAAAAAAGGAAAATGAACAGATACCAAGATGACTATATTGTCTCCTGTTCTCACGTTCAGTGGCATCCTCTCCTTTTGGAGCCTTACAAGTGCCATCACAAAGAATCACAAGAGACAAAGGGCCATCTTTGTGCCAGATCCTCCCTCTCTGACTTGTCTGTACGAATCTGCCACTTCACCTCCTTTTACTTAGAGCACTATCGAGGCTAGTAGCAATTTAACAATGAGTTAGTATGTTTTCCGTTTGGTGCTTTAGTGTATCACGAAAACCATGTGGGTCAAGCCCCTTGAAAGTAGTGTGCTCTTTGGAGTGAATAGTAACTCATTTAGACATATATTATCTTTAATCTTAGCCCATTACCTAATAAAATACTGAGAGTGAGTATCATTCTTCCCCACTTGAATGAATAAGGTTAGGCCAATACACATATCACACGAGTTCATGGATTACCAGGATATCATGTAGGTGATGTGGGATTGAGATGTGCTATTCCCGCAAGACATTGTTGCCACCAACCATGTGGCTATCCCCATTGGATCGGATGGATGCAGATAAGATCCAAATATTTTGGGCTCCGTTCATGACAATTAGATTTCAATGATGAAAGTAGAGGCACACTGGTTCAGTTTTAGTTTGGTTCAATTGGACTAGTCAACCAAAACTGAGTTAAACATGATTGGTTTTGTTATCATTATATCCGGACCACACTGAACGGAACATAACCTATTCATTTGGATTTTTAATAAATTTGACCTCACAGAACAACTGAACGTCTCAACAACTTTATTTAGAAGAAAAGCAATATTCGGCAAGGTAGAGTACAAGGAGAGGAAAGCGTACCATGTTTTTTTTGTCAGCACTTAGTGGAGGATGACCAATCTCTGACACTGATGAAAAGAGGGCATGCAGTCGCAAAGTAGTTCTCAATAGCATGGGATACGCCTCATGGGGCTTTGACAATGAGGATTTGGACAATGACAACATTGATGACAATGATTACAAGGTCAACTATGATAAGATGGGGACTGCTGGGATGTCAGTGGCATTGGCTTGAGGGAGATGGGAATTTGTTTTAGGAAAATGGGAATATGGAATTGGCTAATTTGCTGGTCAAGTTATAGCATACTAAACTTTTTTTTTGTAGGGATATGTGTGAGATGTCATGGTTCTAAATCTGGGACACTGGACCCATATCGGTCCTGGTCAAACTGATATAGGTCCAGTATGTATTGACATTCTAACACACAGTATGTCGGTGTGTAACATGATGCCAAAAAGGGGGAGCAGGAGAAGAAGAGGGGCAGGCTAGTGGTGGCAGGTGTCGTGTCAGTGGAGAGAGAGGGGTTGCCATGAACCAGACCGGATCACCTGAAAAGGGGCAGTCCATGTCTCAGTTCACACTCCGACCAGTAAATACCATCTGGTACATACCAGTCCAGGTTGTAATTTGGAACCTTGAGATATGTACAGTAATGTTTTTAAACTAAAACATGCAATGGTCAAAGTCAGTATGGTTACTGTCAAGATGGGTTGCCATGAACTGGACCGGATCGCCTGAAAATGGGCAGTCCACATTTCACGTCCTGACCAGTAAATACCATCTGGTACATACCAGTCCAGGTGTAATTTGGAGCCTTGAGATCTGTACAGTAATGTTTTTATAGTAAAACATGCAATGGTCAAAGTTGGTATGGTTACTGTCAAGATCTATAACATTACACGCTTAAAGTTAGGTTTGATTCTCACAGGTCTTGGACATGCCAAATAAAATGAAACCGACAATATTTGAGTTTAGTTTTTCCAATTGAGCTGAATCAATATATTGAGTTTAACCTAGAAAATGCCATACTCAATTTGTTGGTTTGGTTTCTCTGTTTGACCTGTTCACTTTCACATTGCTAGTTAAAAGAGCCCCAGACACATCTTTAATTAGGAATTACGGAATCAGTCCGTAAAATGGCCAGATCCAAACAATGAACAAGCAAGATTGAATGAGGTTTTAGGTTCATTTTATTAATGCTGAACTGAGGCTCTGTGTTTCATGTTTGTCAGTGGAATGATAGAGATACAATATGGTACAATTATTATAAAATTTATATTATTGCTGGATACCAACCGGCATGAGAGGGCACATCCAGTAAGGTATTCCTGCATATTGCATGCTATTTGTTGGTTGAAGAACAATCGGCATGCCGGGAAAGGGTAATTTTTGATAAGATGTTCCTCAAACTGTTGTACTTGCTGAAGATAGTGACATCATATGTTCTGCTTCTAAAGTTCTAATTTGTTACCATCTGGCTTTGTAAGCATCCCTAAATATGCTTCTGTGCTATTTATTTTCTAAGTCTATAGTGTTAATGATTTTGTTTTTGATTTAATTTTGTATGATTACTTCACAATAACTATCACTTTATGTCATTGGCATAGGCAACAGAACCGGTAGAAATTCTTGGGATGGAAAGTTGGGCTCATCTGATTTTACATTGGCTTGTCTGTTTGAGTTCCCCACCGCATTTGAAGGCTTGGAGTTTCTTTGCTCAACATCTTTACCTAACCCAAGCAAATTAAATCATTTGGTGCAGAAGCACTGTAGTTTAATTGCATGCAGCCTCACCGTTGCGGAGTCTAATTTGTCCCCCAGCCCCACAATTGAGCTAGCATCACTTCTTCTCCATCATGGACAATATGAGGCTGCTGAGGTATTTCCTTGCTTATCTGTTACTAATTTAAACTGCAGTTATATGTTTTCTAATTAGTTATCTGTTATGAAGTTCTTCATTTACTAATCTCTCTTCTTTCCTTTGCTTACCCTCCTCTAGAGCCTATTTATTATTGTTGATGGTTATTCAAGAAGTAAAAAGGTATCAATAAGTGCTCAAACTACAGATGGCGAATGGTGTGCACATCTTCATCTTCTAGGATTTTGTCTTCTTGTCCGTGCACAAAGTGAACTACAAGGAGTTCTGAAGGAGCAAAAATTACATGAAGCTGTGCGCTGTTTCTTCAGGTACTCAGCTCATATATACTTTTATTGTCTAATTAGCCTTGTCTTACATTAGTGAAATGGTTTCCATTGAGATACCTAGATAAGAATTATTAAATAGGAGATTCATAAAGCTGAAAATTGGTTGATGGGAAGGTGGTTTGGCTTCCTTCATGTGCCAATAAAACTAAAAAGAATGATTTATGTTAACATGTTAGTATATTAGCAGCATGGAAGTAGGTTTTCCTTCTCCTGCTTTTCTATGTTCTAAGTGAAGACAGTTATGGATAACTTTCTTCAAATGATGAAATTCATTCAGGAGCCATGTTTGCAATTTCGGTCCGTATTGATATATCGACCAGGCATCTGTATGATACGTACTGAGGTGGACCGATGGTACGTAAAGGCATATCGATGGTACACCCAAAATTATCAAAAGTAGCTCCAAAAATACTTGAAAAATAGAAAGAAAAAAAAAAGTAAGATTAGGTTTTTAAAGCTTGAAATAAATATAAATTTAGTATAATTTTAGCAAAAATAATATAAATTAGGAAAGAAATAGCTTTGTGGTACGTTCCGGATCATCCTTTAAATCTAAAAATCTAGAAAGAGAATACATACCTCTTGATTAGAGTATTTTTGCCTCATAATTTAGCCTCCTAAATTTGATCTAATCCATAAATCGTAGCTTTGTTGAGTTTAGGAGAGTGAAAAAGTGAGAATGAGAAAGAAAGATATGAGTAAAAAGAGTTTGAGAGAGTTGAAGAGATTGCGAGAGTGAAATGAGTTAAAAGAAGGGGTTGGAAATGGTTTAAAAACCTTTTTCTAAGCCTTGAAATAGGGCAATCTCAGCCTTTGATCGGTAACGGTCGGATTTTGATCGTTACCGCTCAATACAGACCCAGGTATCACTCGATAAGGGGTTGTGTGATGATACCACTCGGTAGAGGGCGGTCTGCATACCGATATCCTATCGGACCGGTGCTTACTGCCCGCACCGAGCGGTATAGGTCGGCACGGCAAACCCTGTTCAGGAGCTTATAGTTGAGTGTGCATCTCATGGAACTGCAGCTTCTTACTGCTACTACAGTTATTTTATTAAGGAGCCTTTGTTGTGGCAGGGGGTCTGGCTGGATTTGGCTTTGGGTTCATATTCGGAAACCCCAGATTTGTTATTTCTTGTTCCCGATTTTTTTGGTTTCATGACACAGATATCCCTCCAACCCCCTAATTGAACTTTATCATGGGCATTGTCATTAGATAACCAAAGTGCTTTACACCTTTTCTTTTGCTTTTTGGTCTTCCTTCATCTTTCTTGGAACCTCTAATGTAAACTAATTCACTTTGCCAGACTGATGCATTAGTTTATATTTTCTTTTGATCACGTCCAATTCTCTCATTTATTTTTAAGTGTTGTCACCTAAAATTTTACGTATGAATCATATCCTTTTGTTTTGTCACTGTTATTTGCCTAGTGGAACTTTCGTCTTGCTTTATTCCGTATGTTAATTTTCCTCTTAAAGACCCAAGATCCTGATCCATAGAATGTGACAGTAGTGTCTTAAAATTTAGAGGTAATTGCTTTCAGTTTTGATCTCTCTCCCCATCTCAAGAGGATAAAAAAGAAATCTAAGAGCAATATCATATCTGATGTTGTTGAATAACTCAAGATATGTATAACCTTTCTTGTTTCTGTGAAATTATGTTCTACCTACTTCAACCATACTTTGGCACTTCTATTTTTATGGCTAAAACTAGACTTCTGTATTTATACTTGTCTTCTTAATCAAAACTTTGTTTTTTGAAGTTCATCTTAATTGCTTCAGTGTAGAGTTTATCTCTACTTTATTCTGATGGTATGGGTGATATACCATGAGTCTTAAGACCTTGGGAAAAAATTGTCTTCATGATTATATCAACATACATGTGTGTGTGTGTGTATAATATAATATAGTATAATATAAGTTGCTAATAGTAAGGGGTCAAGGACATCTCAAGATGGCCATATATGCAAATAATAAATCATGATGAGGTCAGTCCATACCATAATATGAACAGGAAATAGGCATAAGGTAAACTTTAATTTATCTTTCATTCGATTGCTTATAGGATTTGTTTTCTCTATACCAAATAGCACATGTATATGGAAAGGTTCCAAATACTTGTATAGCAAGAAATTACTCGACAATTTACATATGAATTGGATTCGTCACTGTTATGTCTAAGGTATATTTAAATAGGGATAGGAGTTACACTGCAATGGACTTTCAAATGAAAACTTCTACATACCATGTACTAATTATTTAAACATTAGTTTTCTAGCAGTGATCATTGCCTTCTGTAATCTCCAGTATCCAAAATGGATTAATGTAATGGTAGCCATTGAAGTTGACATTGTTGTCATCTGTGCCCAGGTGCCTTGGCTAGCTCTTGGGCTGTCAAAAAAAGGCTTAGGAAGTCTAGGCTATGTTCCGTAGACCATTTTATGTAGGCTTATACAGTCATATCTATCGATTTGCACGATACATGTTTATATGCAAATATATTAACATGTGCAGAACATTTTCTAAGATGGTTTTATTGAGATAATTTTCATATGTATATATTTGTATGTATAATTTTTTTAGTTTAATTTCCTTTCCGACATGTAATATCTTAAATTGTTCATGTATATTCTTGAATATTTTAATGTTACTCGTTAAATGTCAAGGTATATCTAAATCTTGGTTTCTCAAAAACAAGTTGCAACTATCACAATATATGTTTATCCAAAATATGATGGACATTTTGTGAAGTTTGTTACATTGTCTACTGCAGAGGCTATATATTTGGTTCATTGCCTTGGAGTGCCAAGTCTATTTGACAACTGTTGTAGTTACTGAAATAAGAGAAAAGTAGTTATATGTTTCACTATGTTCAGAGAGGCTGAGGGCCATACAAGTTATCAAGAGATGGATCATGTTAGATTTTTAGATACGATCAACAAAACTTAGGAAGGTCCTGGCCACTTCGGCAACATCTCAGTGCCCATTCACTCCTTCTATCTTCATTTCTCTCTTTTGGTTTTCCATGACCTCACTCATTTGTGAAATCCACTAATCCCATATACATTATTTCAAGCAGGATAAAGATTTCATATCTTAGGAGCTGTAGTTTGTGGGAATCTTGTTAAGCTTCGGTTTCATGGATTGCTATAACCTTGGATATGGTTGCTATATCGGAGCTTTGGTATCAAGGCTTATTAAATCCATAGTCTCCAAATGTCAAGTTTTAGAGTGGTGGCTGAAAGACAGAGATTGAGTGTTCTAATCATTTCTCCATAAAACTTGATGAGCTTTTAATCATTTGCTGTGAACTATGCACACTCAGTATGAAATATTGGATAGTGACAGTACACACATCCCAATATTTTAAAAACATATTAAAATATGTGCATATCTACATATGTTGACAATGTATATAAGCTATGGTATATTGACTATACAATGCTGGTATATACAGTGCACTGACAACACTAAGTATATGATATTTTCTGTGTACCGAGATATACTAGCTGCACTAATTGGTTTGTGTTGGGCCAAGAAGAACTCAGTATAGGTACTGCTACTGCTACTGCTACTGGTATATATATACCCATTTAAGCTCCATAATAATTATTTTTCGTACTCAGTCTAATATATTTTCTAATGTTAGCCATGTAAGAATGTCCATCTTATGTTCATGTCTTGCTTCATAGATAATATACTGTGCTATACCAATGGAGGATGATTCAAGGTGATGATACATGTACCCAACAAATAAACAAACAGAAAATGCTGCACCTAAAGATTTAGATCTCAAAGTTTATAGTTGATGATCTGCTAGAAGAAAATGTTGATGCAAGCATTTTTTTCTTCTAAGAGTATGGTAAGAGATCCAAAAATAAAAAAATGTAGATCAGTCTTTCCTACGGTTGACAGCAAGAAGATTGAAGCTGCACATTTATTGAAAGCAATAGCTGAGATATATGTTCAATGACATGGACAGTGAGGGTCAGATTCCTAATTTAGTTTTGTTTAAACGATGGGATAACGATTAATATATTTTAAAACTGCAAGATGATTGAAGGTTAATCCAGTAATAGATAGTTTGAAAAGCTCAAAGAAATACACATGAAGAGCTGCAATTTCACAAAAATCTGTTTGTGGAAGACTTATGTTGCAAACTTTGTGGTCCATCATCAAATTCTTGGAGATGAACAAAATCATTTAACTTGTTGCAACTAAACATGCATGAATATCTGAATGCTTGCAGCTGAAGCATTTAATCCATTCTATCTAGTGCCTATAGTAGAGCCGTTGGCCATGATATCTTACGTTTTAGATCTCCAAAAATAACCAGGCCAAAACTCTATTAGACAATGGGTGGCCTTTTTAAATTTTTAGTTCTAGTGTACAAAAATTGATCTGTTTTCTTGTTTAGTTTTTCTTGAATTTAAAAACAAACAGAAAATTCTTGTCTATGGATAAATTGATAATATGTTATAAATACTCATCTTAAAAATTTTTGGGGCATTATGGCTTCTTCATCTTTTAAACTTACAAAAACTAGTAAATTAGATATAGCAATTTAATTATAATGAACTAGGTTTCTTGGACCCAACCATTGTCGTTTAGTTTGGTTTCGATAATGCAACCATTATGGTCAAACTATGCATCTAAGGAAAAAGACACAAGTAGAGCGTAAGGGAGGGCAAGCATGTGGAGGTATTGCATAGCATTTTTTTAATGGAGTGCTTTCACAATCTCTGAGGTGTCTAATCTTTTCTTTAATTTATACAGAATTATATTATGCAGCAGTGCATTAGATAAATGTGTGCTGAGTGAAGTTATGGTGTCCTCTTCAGGTTCCTTTAGAGATGTTTTTTTTTTTGCCATATTGTTTTGTTAAAGTATTTTAGATGTTATAAGTTATTGATTCTTTTTGTTGGTTGTAACTTTTGGAGCTTCATGTATTCCTCATAGCAATTTGAATTCCTCTCTTTCATTAAAGCCATGCTTTTCTTGCACACTGCTGCCATGGTATCTCATTTCATGTATGTCAAATCTTGATTTAAGCTAAAATGCTGTATAATGTGATTTCTTAGTTCCATGAATATGTAATTGATTGTTTGTATCATGACATAGAGCTGCATCTGGGCGGGAAGCACCAAAATATCTGCAAAACCTCCGGTTTGAGACTGGCTTCCAACATCCTGGTAAACTTGTATTTTATAAGTATGTTGATACATAATATTTGTAATTCATTTAGTTTAAATACTTCTTTCTTTTGTAGAGGAATGTGCATCAGCAGCAATATGGAGACTTCATTACTATCAATGGGCAATGCAAATTTTTGAGCAATATGGTGTGAGTGAAGGTGCTTGCCAGTTTGCTCTGGCTGCTCTTGAACAAGTTGATGAAGTCCTGAATAGTAGTGATAATGACCTTACTGAAAATGAAACCACAATTCGTGGCCGATTATGGGCAAATGTCTTCAAATTCACTTTAGACCTGAAGCATTACCATGATGCCTATTGTGCAATAATTTCAAATCCAGATGAGGAAAGCAAATACATATGCTTTCGGCGTTTTGTTATAGTTCTTTGCGAAAATCGTGCAGCAAAGGTTCTTTTAACTCTTTATGTTCTTATGCTAACTTTGTGTTCTTTTGCTGACTGCTAATATTTTACTTTTACCATCCTTAGTCCAATTTATAATTATGAGAACTTATTTATTTGATGAAATATCTTTTCTTGTAAAATAATTGTCCACTAGTTGATTAATCAGTGACTTGTATATGATTTAAGGTAACTTGTATATTAGCTTGCCTATAGGATTAATAATGCAACTGTAGCTAGGGCCTATTAGACATTTAATGATTCTACCAAAATGGTAATCTGTGAGTGTGGAAAGCATAGTAAAACGAATGTAGATACGATCCAGTTGTTCCTCCTTTGAGAGTTTGATAGCCAAATCCTTCTGATCCATGTAAAAAATCATAAATATTTTCAAAAGCTCTACTTAGAATTGTCTAGAAATTACCTTGGATCTCTTTGTCAACAGTTTGACCTCCAGACAAAAGAAATCAATTGTAAGAATTGTGAAAAGTTATACATGCTGATGAATGAACATCTCTTTGCCATGTTAATAGTGGTTGTTGCATCCAAGCAGCCAAGGTGCCACACAGCTTATATGTAGATATTGAAATATTAAATATATAATCAAGTATAAGCCGTAACATAGGGAATGATTTTAAGTGATAACTTATAAGATAAATACAAAGTTTCTTGTGTTTAAGATATTGTATTGATGGTTATACTACTAAAATAACATGATAATAAAAATAACACTACTGAGGAGGAAGAATAAACCACATATGATGGTGCATGCTTAAACTGAAGTACATGTGCTGCCACATGGCAGTATGTGGTTGTATATATGGCCACATACACATGTATGCAGACCTTGTGGCCACGTATGCAATCAGACTATGTTTTGAGATCGCACCGCCTGCATGATGCAGTTATATAGACGTTTTAGATCATTGATATTACTTTCACTTTCTGACTATCTTCTTCTCAATGATCTCCAAGTTTTAGTATTTACTACTAGTCAATTTATTTCTGCTGGTTTGTATGATTGAATCGGCAAAGCGCACTGGGTAATTAAATCAAATTCCTTTTTAAGGATCTCTCTTACAATTGTCTTATGGGCCATATAAGGAGTATGGTTGTGGCCTGTGCGCATACCAGATGTATGGGATTTCATTTCTTCTCATTTGCTCAATGAAATTCATGGTTGTCTAAAATCTAAATTCAATTTTTACTTGGTACTGAACTTCTTAGGGTAGTGATAACTTTTCCTTTTCATAAGACATCGGCCTTTCTCATGTTGAATCTACCATCTTGAAACTCCTTAACTAAAATTTTTGTGTTTAATGTGTTCCCTCTGATATTATGCTTAATCATTAAGCTGTGTTGAATGAATATGGTCACGTTGTTGTGATTGAAGTTAAATAGGCCATAATATCAATCTGATGCCTTTATGTTTCTGTATTCTGTTCAAGTCTTTATTCTCTTAAAATATCTATTACTAGGTATTCTTTTTCTTCTGTTTTAAAATTGCATGGTTTCTATTTTTTTACAGGTTCTATGTGATGGTGGACTACCGTTTGTGGGATTAATAGAAAAAGTGGAACAGGAGCTTGTATGGAAGGTTGAACCTTGTCTTTGTCAGGGCTTACTTTTGTCTATTTTTTCACTCACTACGCACAAATGACCTGGAAATATATATTAAACTTTGCAGGCTGAGCGCTCAGATATTTTTGCAAAGCCAAATCCCTACAAACTACTATATGCTTTTGAAGCTAATCGAAATAATTGGAGAAAGGCAGCTAGTTATATGTTTCAATATTCTGTGAGGCTGAAGAAAGAAGCTAACTCGAATGGAAACCACCAAGATTCTTCGGTATTGCAAGAGAGGTTACATGCCTTGTCCGCTGCAATTAATGCTCTGCAACAGGTTGATCATGCTTATGCTTGGATTGAATCTCAGTATGGGAATGACTTAAGCAATTATCAAGGTTCACCAAATAAAAAGCCTCGAAATGTGTCAGCAGAAAACTGTAACTTCTGTTCTATTATATCAGTTCGATTTCATTGTCCACATCACTTTGGAAATGACATGAAGGATGATGTGAAGCTTCTTTTCTTTCAGTTGCTGGTGGTCTTGCCCCTGAGTCTTCAGCAATCAACTATTCGATTGACATTGATATGCTGGAGAAGGAGTACATTATAACTTCAGCACATCATATGCTTTCTCTTGTGAATAATAAAATGAAGTTTCCAGGTAGCAGATACTGCTATTTGTCGGCAAACTTTTCAGTATATCAGTTGTAGTTCAACTTCACCAGCAAGTTTTACATTTCATTAATAGACTTGGTGGAAAATCCAACTTCTGTCATACCTGACAATATTTATGACTTCCTTTTTCTCTTACAGGAATACAGAAGCTTTCAAATGTTGTGGATGTTTTGATTGAAGAAAATTTATATGACATGGCATTTACCATAGTTGTCAACTTTTGGAAGGGTTCAGGACTTAAACGGTATAGTTTCATCTTTTGTCCTTATTACCAACTAGTTGTAGTTCTCTGAGAATTGTTGAACTAAAGCTACATGTGTAACAGGGAATTAGAGCAAGCTTTTGTTGCTCTCTCACAGAAATGCTGTCCAAATAGAGTTGGTTCTGCATTCATGGGGTAAGTCAAAAGCGGGCACCTCACTCCTTTCTCTCTTATCTTAGTATGTGAATAGAAGTGCTGTTTCTTCGCAATAACAAATGGGAACAGACATTTCTAAAGTCTTGCACTTGTTTATTGCAGGAGCAATGTGAAAACAAATAATCTTCTATTGACGTATTCTGAGGAAGAAACGCCTGCTGACAGCAAGAAAACTGCTAGCCCAGTTTTTTCTAAGTTCAAGGGAAATGACCAGTGGGAAACACTTGAACTCTATCTTGTATGTGACTAAAATGCACCAGGGACTATCCTTCTTGAACCTTTTTATAGTTAACAATGAATATTGGAACCAAATGAAGTTCGAACCAAAATGAAGTCCTAACCAAAGCTGAAGAAATTATGTTAGTATACAGAAGGCTCTATGCATTACATGCACTCTCATATCATAATTAATTCATTTGTCTTGCTGTTATAAGCCAGTCCTCTCTAATCATAGGATTTAATTGTTTTCTATACCAACTTCAGTATTAGATAGTATTCAAGTGTAAGATTGTTTATTTGGACTTAACAAAATCTAGTATTCCATGGCTAAACTTTTTGCCTCATCTGACTTTTACCTTTACATGCGTTACATGATGTTATGATCTCGAATTATATCAGGTCACAGCCAGCAAGACAACCTATACAGAACATTTTGTCTGGACCACCTACAAGAAGATGATGAGAGCTGCTTGTTTACATGGATGATTCTATGAGATAAAAGAGAAGCTAAAACATATTTGGTTCAGTTAAAGATACCAAAATTTGGGGAAAATTTGAAAGACTATATAGTGTTTGGATATGGGTTGATGACCACTGTTTGCGTCAGTAAAGATGATAAGTCAATTTCGGCTTGTGCAGGTGCCGAAGCTTATTTATTTCAAAATCATGCAAGGAACTCGATGGTCTTAGGGATCATCTAGATGTTGTCTGTTAATGAAGCTAAATGGCAAGAAATGATCCATATAACCAGCTAAGAAACAAGAATGATATTCATATGTTCGCGCATAAATATATGGATGTATATAGTAAAATGTACGCATTTATGAGTTTCTTATAATTTATTGGTTCTATGCAATAACAGGAAAAGTACAGAAAATTGGACCCAAGATTGCCAGTTACTGTTGCTGAAACATTGCTATATACTGATCCTCAAATTGAGCTGCCTCTTTGGTTGGTTCACATGTTCAAGGTAATACTTATGTTTGCCACTTGGTTGCTCTTTCCACTTCTCTGTCATGTATGGTGTCTTGAAGTTAGGATACACTTGTTATGACTACTTTTCTGAATGTATCAGGGTGGACGAAAGGTATCTTGGGGCATGACAGGCCAGGAACCAGACTCTGCCACCTTGTTCAGACTCTATGTGGACTATGGCCGGCATGCTGAAGCTACAAATTTGTTACTCGAAAACCTAGACTCTTTTTCATCTCTGGTAACTTTTCATTGTTGTCAATACCTTGAAATTTGTACAATTTTTACCTTGAATTATCAGTCCACCTTGTCAATGTGATGTGTGTGGTTTACTTGAATTATGCACATGTACTGTAATTTCAATTGGTTTTCAGAGACCGGCTGATATAATCAATCGGAAAAAGATGTCGGCGACATGGTTCCCATACATAGCAATTGAACGGTTGTGGTGTCAGCTAGAGGAGATGCGGAGTTCTGGCCATATGGTTGATCACTGTGATAAACTAAAAAAATTGCTGCAGGAAGCTCTGATGAAACTCCTAAAACAGGTAGGACAACCTGGAGCTTAGGCTTGGCTTCGTTTCTCGATCTGAAATCTGATGCATCCTGCTTTGGTGGACAGGTACAATTGGATTCAGATGATGCTTTGGCCGCAGCTGCTGCAAGCAAAATGCAGAATCCCGGAAGCTAGGTGTCATGTTCATGGTACGTATCTACATATACTTGGTTCTCATTGCTGTATGGAATTTCTGGTTGAGACTTGGTTCTCATTGCTGTAGCAAATTCTCTGTTGTAATATTGATATGATGAGTCCCACTGTCCTTTGAAAAAGAAGAAAAGCTTATACATGCTTAATGATATTTCTTTATTTTCAATGGCAACAAGATATGGAAGAACAAACCACGATATCATGGCTCAGGCCTCGTCGGTGCTGCAGCTGCCGAGTGTTTTGAATTTGGTTTAACTAGTCTTCTGCCAAAGTGTGAGAGGAAGTGTTTCTTGCCTTTGTTGTATATATAATTAATGGCTTCTCTTCTTTCTTGAGAGGTGGCGGCTGACTTGAAGGAAATGGCCTTGGAGAGTGCTCTCCTGGATGATCCTGCGTTAATCCTGCCGATCTCATATTACAAGTGATGGCTTGATGGATATGATCATCTGGGGGCAGCATGGCCCCTGGCCGCTTGTATATTATATATACAGGTTTCATCTTTGGAAGAGATCGTATAGGATGAATCGGTTTAGGTATATTATTTTTATACAGTACAATGATTATAGTATTTTGACATTGCATCATGGTGTTTTCAATAACGAACATTGTAATGCAGTACATTAACATTATAATAGTGTTTTTTTTTAATGATATTAAAAAATTATTATAATACGGTATAGAAGTATTATAATAGGCATTTTACTTAGTATAGTGTTTTTTATATTGTTAAAAGTATTATAATATAATATAAAAAATATTATAGTTAGACTAGTTCATCGGTTCATAAGAAAAAAGAAAGATAAAAAATGGGGCAGATGATTGCAGTATTTGTTATAGTATTTTTATATTGTGTAGTGTTTTCAATAACATCAGGAAAAATATTATAATGCAGTATATTAATAATATCAGAATATTTAATACTGTATAAAAATATATTAATAATATTTTTTCCTATGGTATAGTGTTTTTTTTTACATTGTTAAAAATAGTATAATGTAATATAAGAATATTTAGACTAGTTCATCATATGGATCAGTTCATAAGAAAAAAAAAAGAGAGGAAAAATGTAAGTAGATGGTTGCATTATTTAAGGTATTAGATAAAAAAAAAATATTATTTAGAAATTCTGAAAATGGGTGGCGCTTATCAAGAAAATCCAAAAAAGAAGAGTTTTTTAAGATTCAATAATATATATAAGTAACTTTTCGATTGCCAGAACTCTGCCATATATGATGTAACAGTAGTATTTCGAGGTCTTTGATTGGTGGAGTTGTGGCCATATGCAGAGAATTCGATTACACTGCCTTCTCTTCCTCTCACTAATTTGCAGTTCCGGTCATCAAGATTGCCAAACGCTTTGATTTCATTAACCAATTCCAACAACCACAAGAGGAAGGGGAATAAGGAATATATCCGTTTAAGATTACCAGATTCATCAATAACACGCTTTTGGAGAGCGCACCGACTTCCCACCCTTCACGCACAACCGGTTTCCATTCATAATGTGCCTCAGCGGCATTTCGCCGAGCGTGATGCGATCCCCTCCATTCTTCCGGTGGCCTTTTGCTCGGTCGCACCCGTTTGATCCCCACCATAACCCGGGTTGCCTTTGTCACCGGAATTGAGCCCTCGCCCGCCCGCCACCACCGGGTTAACGGTGCTCTCCCTGGCGTAGCTGTCCGGTTACACGGCGTAGGTGCAGCGTCGTCGCTGCAGGACCAGGCCGTGAGACCCCAGCGTGGCGCTCCCTCGGAATTGCCAGACGGCGAAGGCGAAGCGAAGACCAGGCTTCGCGGGTCCACCGGGAAGTTGTCGACGAAGATGACGGCGTGGGATAGGAATCGCGTCGGAGAAAAGAAGCGGCGAGACCAAAAGCAAGAAAAGGGGGTCGTCGTGGCGGAAGGCGGCGATGGCAGCGGGGGATCTGGACTTACCGCTCACGGGAGCTTCCCATCGGCAGAGTTCGTCGATCTGGACCGTTCGATGGACCGCTCCAGATTGAGTTGAGGTACCAGGATTCTAGTGGATGAATCGCTGTTGTTGGTGGGGGCCCATCTGATCTCTTATTCCCTCTCCGGTCTTCTCTCCTTTCCTCTCCACAACATCATCCACGGGAAGAAAGACAGAGGAAGCAATGGCAGTATGTATATCGAGCAAGTCAATGACTCTCCACCATTGGTTGCACAAGTGTTCCTCTTCGGTCGGTTCAGTATCGGCAGCTGTAGCAGTAGCTGTTGCATGGAAGAAGGGGAAGATGAAGAAGCTATGCTTACTTCCCGTGAATTGCACCCCCTTGGAGCAAAACCCCAAAACCGAACAAGAACATATGACAGAGGAGGAGGAGGAAGAGGTCAGTTCTTTTTCTCCATGAATTTGTACACAGGCTGGCAGTGGCTGTTTCTAATTGATCAAATTGATGGTTTTTAACTTTGTTATTGAGAAAATTAGGAGTATGGAATGCAATATATGTTCTGTTTATGGATTATAAATTGGAAAAGAGTGCAACAAATTCATTTGGCAATTACATACCATACGTTCATGTTCCTGCCATTTTATTATTGTTCCTCTTTCTTTGTTTTTCTTCTCCTCCATATTTCCTATAGCAGTTCTTTAGGTATGTATCCTGTGTTAAATATCTATATTCATTTGACAACTTCACAAGATTGGGTTGTAGCTGAAAGCATGACAAGATGTTGTTGGAGTTGAGTTTTGGTTCTTTTAGCATACCAAGAACTTGCCACAATGTTGGTTATATATATATATATACATATATAAATATATATATACATATATATATATATATATACATATATATATGTATATGTATATATACATATATATATGTATATGTATATATACATATATATATGTATATGTATATATACATATATATATGTATATATATATGTTATATGTATATGTATATATATATATATGTATATATACATATATATATACATATATGTATATATGTTGATGGCTACTAGTCATATTAAGAGCCATCAAATATTTTCCATTATAAAGTTGTCTTTAGGTCTTTCTCTATCTCTTCTTTGACCACTGACTTTGAATTGCTACAAGCAACCCAAACCATACTTAATCATCTGTGAGCTCTTTGGACGAAAACAATCCATGACTTTTTCCAGAGTTCTTCCTTTAGGTTTATTAGTCCATGGAGATTTTTACTCTGTGGAAGTTAAGCCTGATGGATTGAGATGGTATAGGTAGTCCTTGACCATTATTTATTCTGCAGTTACAACTGCTAGTTGGGTTCTAGTTCTGTTAAATTGTTCCCTGTTTCTTAGGTAACTATTACAACTCAAAATTGACCCAAATGATATGTTCACTTGACTTTTAAAATCTGCAAAAATGCGAGATTTATGGAAGAACTAAACCTAGACTCAGTAGAAAGGAATGGAAGATTAAAGCAATACCGAGCTTAAACCTAAGCTTGCATTTGTTTGGAGGCAACAATATGAAGTCAATTAACAAAGCTGAACGATGAGAGAAGCAGGAAGCTTCATGATACATAGATAGGTTATGTTTAAAGGCTCACAAAGTCAAAAGGAACACATTTGAGTTAGAAAGGTTAAGCATGTAGTACACTGCTTATGGAGTAAACATTCTTTTCATGCAAATACGTAAATCTTGCCTTGTATCAATGTGAACCTTCCACGTGGATCAGAACAATTTGGTTACTTAAAACTCCTTTACTATAATTCCTTTAACAAGACAACTCCTTTACTGTAATTCCTTTAACAAGACGAACATTTTAGACCATGCGTTTCAAGATGACTTGTAGTGAGATGGGGTGAAAGATTGTGTATAGGAAAAAACGTTCTTGGGAATTCTTTTTATTGTCCTTGTTCAAGATATTTCTTCATCATAGAGAATAGCATCTTGGATTAGCAATTCAATGATCCTTGCTTACATCATACTTCAGAGAGAAGGCTATAATGTCATCATGCATTTTTTTTTTTTCCACATCCTTTCTTTTCTTTTGAGTTTCTGTTCCTTATCCTTTTGTTTTTTCTATGGTTGTTCAGTAAGACCACAAATATCTCCATAACCCAAATTTTCACCTTACAAGTGTATCATCTTGGTCATCGTATAATACTGGCTATTAAACTATGAATTAGGAATTCAGAATTCTGTGTGAACCCTGCAATGGCAGAGGATGGCTGCTTTGTGACTTCTGTAAAGGCAAGAAGAACAATGTGAAGGCTGAAAACAATCGAATCTACCGCCGTTGCCCAACATGCAAAGCTGTAAGTTCTTGAAAGCATTTGTTTAAGTAGTATCTTGATAATTGCGAATTAAACATCATGATACTTGAATCAATCCGAAAGTTCAAATTGAATACACAAGTAAACGGAGGACCTATGACCTTTTGTCTTCTTGCAGGTTGGTTATGTTTTGTGCTCAAAATGCAAAGTCTTCAAGTGTATCACCTTCCCAGATTATTCTGATGGCGAGCTGACTGCCTAAGTCTAATATAACTCGACTCCAGTTATATATTCTTTTCTTTTTTTTTTCTTTCCTGAGATTGGTTTCCCTTTCAACATGGAAACCAGATATAGCAGGAGTAGATTGATGTGCTTTCATCAATATCCATGAGGCATTTCTTAATCTATAATCCTTCTTGCTTAAAATGAAGGCGATCGTACTGCAAGACTACTCATGTTGAAATCAGGAGGAGGCGGTTCTAACATTGCTTAAAATGTAAGGGGCGGGCAGCTAGCTATCATTCTTATCGAATAAACCACTCTATCAGTGTCATCATCATTGATGAGTCATCATCCCTATAGGATCATTACTTGGTCATCATGCCGATCAGGTAAGGTACACGGATGGATATGATATGATATCAAATTACCTACATACATGCCGAAGCCCCCATATCATTTACCCCCATCGGATTTTTACATAGATTGGTTTGAGACACGACGTCTTATTTGGCGGACTATTTGATCACGTCATCTATTGTATGTATGGATGCACTGACTTCACGTCGGTTGGTATGTACTTGGTTGACTTTCACTAAGTCAATTGTAGTTATGGCCAAATTTGTTTGTTTTGTGATCTGAATCAGTGGTTGGATTTAACTATGCTGTCATCAAGGGATACTAACTTAATAGTAGGCTGTATTGTGATCCAACGAAGTCATTATTAATGGACTCATTATGGTTAAATTCGATTAGGAATATTTTATGATCGAGTTTGATTGCCTTGTTACCCAAAAATACTTTTTTATCGGGAGACATGTGAGGAATATTTTATGATGAGTTCGATTGGCTTGTTACCCGAAAATACTTTATGGCCCAATTAGATCACCTGAAAATATTTTATCTGGAGAATTGTTTTATGATCGAGTTTTATCACATCATTATCGAGAGACATGCTTGATTGTGATTGTCAAATGTAAACTTATTATTTTATGCCAAAAGTCTATGACTTAACGCTACGATGGGTTACAAGAATTCATTATAATTCTTAATAACTATTATTTAATAACTAATTAAAACTTTAATCACATTAACATTCCTTAAAAAATCATTATAATTACAAAAAATTATTAACAACATTTTTTATAAAAAATAATCTTTTCGACACAAGTTAGCTAATGCTAACTACATTTAGTCACAATTTTTCTTTCTGATCTATAATGACATTCCAATAACTGAATCATTCTATACATAATTTAAATGATTGATGGTTGAAGTCCCATTGCCAGCATAACCACTTTATATGAAGCTTCGAGAGGATGTTCTCTTTTTGGCTCTTTTAGCAGTAGGAAAGAATGGGATACTGCAGCCCTCTTCTCCAAGTTTAGTTGGATGTATTGGTCATTACCGCTGCTGAGATGAGCGACTAAACATCATTTCCTTCAATAATCACAATAATAATATAATAAAACTAGTAATTGTAACTTTGAACTGCCATAATGAAATGTTCAAGCATCGGGTTGGAGTATTAATATAACAGAGGAGTAGCTAAGCATGGGGTACAGGTTGGCGTCCAGGAAATGGGAGTACAGTTTGACGGCCGTGGCTCTGTCCGGGACATCATCGGAGAGGAAGTCATAGGGCACAGGCTTACTCGTGTCCACCAGCGGCTCCCATCGATAGCCCAAGCGTTCTGGTAGTGTGACTGTCACTGGCAGATGGCTTGTGTTGAAGGCCACATAGATCTCTCCCTTCAATGAATCACTCTGCTCTTTCGTCAAGCAACAGCAAAAAATGTCAGTTTTCGGAGTCATCACAGGTTAGTTGGTTCTTGGAAAAGTGTACAGGATTGAATTATATACCATGGTAAATGCGACAAATCTGCTGGTTTCGGACCAGTCGGGAGTCTTGGGCTGGTGGCCGTGCCATTGGAGTCGCTCCGCTGTTGGGAATTCATCCAGGCCAAGGGATTCACATTCGCTGCAATTTGTGGTTCAACAAAACACATGTTTAATGGCCCATGTTGGATGGATGCTTTCGTCAAGAGTTGGAGAAGGGTTGTCAGGATGGTGCACTCACTAGCGGAACTTGGTCATGAGTCGACAGAAACGGTAGAAATCAGATGAGGATTCCTCCTTCCTATCCCAACGGAAATAGTTGAACTGTGGCACATGAAGTTCATGCATCAAACTGATAACAGATGTGAAGATTAACAACAACAAAGTGCAAGAGAATGACGATAGATGCTCACGTAATTATCATGGCAGTATGTGTTGTTGTTTCCTCCTTTTGTATGGCCATATTCATCGCCCATGTAAATCATTGGCACTCCCTGCAGCAATAAAAAGATTTCGAACGTAAGTAGGGTAGCATTGGTAAAACAGTTGTTGGATGCTTGAACTTGTGACGTACACTAAAGTAACCAGGATTGTTGAGATGGATGGATGAATAATTTGATAGCAGATGAATAAACCTGAGATGTTAAGTGTGTGGGAGACGAAAAGCTACAAAACTACTGAATTCAACTGCAGACCAAATATCTGCAGGTGGATAGCATTTGATCACTAAATCCCGTTCCACTATCTTGACATTTTATATATTTTTTATCCACCTAAAAAAATATATGCATGTAATTAAATCAATAACAAATTCCTAGATCTACGGCTTTCAGAGAGACAGTTCTTGTGCTCAACAAAGCAAGAATAAGTTCAATAATCGATGCCTTTTAACACTACAGATGGTAACTTCATATCTCGAGAAATCCAATAGTATCTAAACTATTAAGACTAATACTTACTTGGGAAACCATGAGGCAAAGGAAAAAATTCCGTATTTGTCTTTTTCTTAATCTTCTTACGGTTATGCTTGCAAACTCCCCCTCCTGCAGAGTGGAAAATTAATATTCTGGAAAGTAATATGTGGTAGACCATAGAGGTAGGGCAGCAAGTAAGTATATACAATATTATACTCTCAATCTTCATTAATTAAATTGGAAATACTGTAAACTTTTCTCCTAATTCACTTGAAATCTAATGTGCAGAACTTTCACTCCTCATATCAAAAGGGAGTAGCAGTCATATGTAAGACGCAAATGAAAACAAAAAAAGGAATTCAACTATCAAAAGATCCAGCAATACAGGAAAATGAAATTTGCTGGAATGATACAAAGGATACTGAATTAAAATGCTCATATAAATTTACCTCTCCACAGTTCCAGCTAAGATTATGATTCTCCCCATCTCTGTTATCTTCACCATTTGACAAGTTGGACTTGTTATTGTATGTCACCAGATCAGCTAAAGTAAATCCATCATGTGCACAGATGAAGTTGATGCTATGCCGCGGTTTTCTTCCTCCATCCTGATCCAGAATATCAGTGAGCAATACGAGTCAAATTAGAAAAACTACTTGTGACTGGACACTATGAAAAACACAGAATCCAATGATCATATAGAAATAAATTTCCTGAAGGACGTAAATATAATTCTGCAGACTAGAGAACCATGGTAATAGATACCTTCTATAGACCACAAAATGGAATGTTCTTAACAAATAAGGTGTATAATGAGTGACTTAGTTGAAACTTAAATAACTTCAGCATCTTACCAAAATTGGATGGGATCAGTGGCAGGAAGTTTACTTAATTGTATCCTATACTTGCCTGGAATCATCTACAGATTATTTTGACCCGCTTTCTGAATTCTTGAATTAGCATTCTTACTGTGCATATATTGGTAATTCTTTTCTGGCTTGAAAATTAATGTGTACATAAATCACGGTTTTGACAAAATGTAGTACATGCTAGTTATCGGACTAAGCCAGGAAATACAGAAGGTCAAAGAATAAGAATCCTAGAGTAAGAAATTTAACAAACAAATTTAATTCACATTCGCTGCAATTTAACTAACAAAATGTAATACATGCTACTTAAGGAGCTTGATGAAAGTTGCAATAGTTCATGAATTTACTGAAATAATGTTCTGTAGCTTCCAGGTTAGTTTATCTTCCCTTTGTGTTTTCTACAAATTAAATTAGAAAAAAGGTTGATAAGTCAGAGAAGGAAAGGTTATGCATGTAAAAGTCATACAATTACCTGGTATAGATTTGGGCTACCACAAAGACACTGCGCAAAAGCTCCAGCAAATCCATCGGTACCCTTGATGAATTGCCTCACTATGTCACGATACTGAGAAATTGCATCAGAAGTAGATGTTAGCACTAATGCAAACCAGTTACAACAAACAAGGGTTACTGTAAGGCCATAGCAATTAAGTGTGCCTAGGAATGCATCTCATATGTGCCAACTCTTTTGCAGTATCTCTAACTTTCTGACAGACACCGGTTGATATTGGAGAGACAATAGCCGGGTAATAGCCCTGCGAGTCAAGTTTTACCATGTTGATGTTCAGCATGCCTGTGAGGCCAAATATATTCAAATAAAATGTCCTTTAGTGTTTGCTATCTTCTAGTTTCAGTGTAACTTGCTTATTGTTGAGAAGAAGTCAACATTGGCTCCAGCCTTTGTTTTGGGAAAAATCAATCCTAAACCATTCTCAAGCATCTATATCTCTTAATATTCTTGAAATATAATGACTGCATGCTAACGAGAGGGTCTAATGGACATGCACTCTGAAGCAAATTCTAATACCTATGTAACTATTTGTGGCCTTGTATAAGCTAATAAAGAAACTTATAAGGGTATTATGCCTTTTCTTCCTATTTGAAGAGAAGAACATAACTATTTAACTCAAAAGAATGATTAATGTTTGAATGATATGTTTGCTTTCAGGTAGGTTAAGCATTTTTAAATAGATTGCAGTGGAATTAAGTTCCACTTATCATTATACCAATATTTCTCAGTCTTAAGGTTACAGAGTACTCCATTGGAACTTTGTTCAAAATGAAGACTAGTTTTTCTTTCTTCTTGTTCTGTCAAAGTAGTTACTCTGGAACTTAGCTTTCTGTCATGGTATAAAATATCTTAGTATAGACAAGACCATTGTTCCCAAATGCGCTATTTGGTAATGTAAAAATCTTCACACCTTCAGAAGCTCTTGATGAAACATTGAACTATAGAAAAGAAGATAAAGTTCCAACAAACCTGTCCATTCCACTCAGACCAAATACCCGAGTGTGGAAAGCTACCAACTTGGTAAAGGCCTCCAGCATCCCATGCTTCAGCAATCAACTATTTGACAAAATTTTGAAATAAATTTGAATAGCCTCAAAAGACGGGAAATAAAGTGGCTTAATTGAATGTAAATGATCATCAATCTAATAAGATAAAGTGCACGATCAATAATAAAATTACTCTGGAATGTGATAGAGAGAAAAGGTCATTGTGACCATCACAAACAAGTTAGTAGATCTAGGTTTAGCATGTATGCTTAGTGCCCATAAAAAACAAACAAATACTATTATTAAGTAACCAATCAGCCAATTACCTTGACTTTGCAAAGAATTGGATCATTGCTGATCATTTCAATAAGTGGAGGACCACCAACAGGAGTTCCAGTTGTCACCATATCACCTTCTATGGGATTTCCATATACATTCACAGGATCCCATAGGCTTCATGAAACAATTTGAAACATGAGATGCTATGTAAAACAGGATAGAGTTAAGCAGTGCAAAGAGGTCAACCTGCAACTCCTGGTCATAATAGATGCAAGATCAAAGCGAAATCCATCAACATGCATTTCTGTAACCCAATATCTACAACAGAAAGATAATCAATATCAAGGTGCAGTGACAGGTGGAATAAAAGAATGATAAATATTTTTAATCCTGTTAGAGATGGTAAAAAAAGAAAGGACTTCTACTCCCTAATCTATGTTCTCTGATTTTATCAGATGTATCTACAAACTAAATTATCCACAGGAACAGCATTCCAGAAATTGCATTTCAGAAAGTTGTAATTTTTAATAGGTAAGATTCTAATGAAAATCCATTCTCATGTCTGCAACTTCAACTTTTGGTTCACCTACAAAATTTGCAGAATTATGAGGACTTACTATCATGAAAGTTTTCTAGTGATCACAACCTCTATAATTTCTAAATGGTCTTTATATGTAATATGCTGAACATCAAAGGGGTTATATTGTTAATAATATACTGAAATTATCTCCTTAAAAGGAAAAACAATACATCAACTATGCACAGGAAAATGTAAGCAAACGGATTACATAGCAAAAGAGAATAACAGTTAGTAAGACCTCCTCAAAGGAGAATTTAACAATGTGAAACAGTGGAGAACAAGGAATGATAAGAAGCTAGAAGATCAAAGAGTAGATGAAGAGGAAAATTTCAGGGACTTATATAATGGGTCATTAATGGAATTGAGCCAATTGACATCAACTAGAGCAAGCAGATTTTAGGAGAATGCAATAAAAATACATAAGCAACTGATACACTATATCAGAAATTTCATAACTTTAAGAATCATTCATCCTGTCCAATTGTGTATTACAGATAAGCACATAATTAAGTTGCAAAGTTTGAAAAGGATAAACCTGTCTGTCTACCTTAAACAGTCAACTATAAATTGACGAACCACCGGATGATTACAGTTGAAGGTGTTGCCACAACCTGAATAGTTGTAAAACTCACCCTGTCAAAAAATAAGGCATCTAAGTAGTGAAAATCTGGTTGATCTTTAATCAGCACAAATGTTAATTCTTCTAGAGAATTTTTCTCATATTTCTGTTTCACAGAGTTCTGGTAAGAAGGAAATAAATAATGTCATTGTGGAAGCAAACCTTTGGTGCAAGCATATAATATGTGCTGTTATCAATGCCCCTAAATGAAATCATAGGACCATTCTCATTCCCTTCAGCTGTATGATTGAAAACAACGTCCAAAAGTACCTGAAGCAAATTGTATCAGAAAAATGTTGGATGCTATACAATACTAAGTAATATGTGTGTCAACGTGCTGATTACTTCAATTCCTCGCTTATGAGCTTCTCTAATGAGAGTCTTAAATTCATTTATTGCATCACGGCCACAGTTAGCCAAACCAGCTGATGAATATCTTATCATGGGTGAAAAGTAGTTGACAGTAGAGTAACCCCAGAAGTTCAGCCTGAGATAATAAATAAACATTTTCAAACAATGAGAATTCCCAAGATCTACATGGGAAATATAGCATTGAAGAAAAACATTTAAGTTATTTAGACAAATAACTTGAAGAAAAACTGGCAAACATGAAATCTTAAAATGCAAAGTTTCACCCACTTGAAAAAGCTCTAACAATGAGACTCTTTGGACGACGATACCAGATTAGGAATGTTTAATTTAAATGATCAAACAAATTAATCAAGGAGCTGCAAATTGAGAATTACCAAATGGAAGGTTAAAGAAAACACATTTACAAGGCCAGTTTTTATTTTGAATGTATCAAGTGTTACTCAAGCTCAGTATAAGAATTCTTAGTCATGGCCCTACTGAAGAAGACAATTTTTATCGAGAAAGTAGGATAATATATGCAAAGGCACTAATCCACTTTTTTCTGCATGCAGATAAAATATATTCTCCAAGGTGGATGCATTTAAGAGCACATCTAATTGTACCACACTGTTTGCTTAAATAATAAATTATTTATAACTTACGGCAGTCAAGCTTACATACTTATTCTCGCCAAGAACAGAATTGTAGCTGAAGTACTCCAGCTCGTTGAACTCATGACATGGCATTAACTCTATACAGTTGATTCCCAATTCCTGTAGAGTTTTCAACGATCAGCCAAAGTTCAGCAACTAGTTGTAAGATATAATCTGTATGATAATGTACTTCAAACAATATGATGAAGTGGTCAACACTCAACAGTGTCGGTTTCGGCATCAATCCTGTAAACCATATAATGATACACAGCCTACTTTTCATATTTTAAGAAAATCCTTCAAATAAACACTCTTTTTTGGCAAATACACACGTGTTGTGCATTGTAGATGGAGATATTTTTGCAGGTTTTAATTTATACTCCATTTTAAATAGTAGGGAAACCACTAATTTCCTACAATTGTCATGCTTAAATATAAAATTCAGAAGCTTAAAGACACCAAAAAGTTTACCCCCCAGATGTGTAGAACTTACATAAGTACTGGTTCCATCAGTTAATAATTACTGTTAATGAAGGCAAATATGGTACAAAATTACCACTGAAAATTTAGTGTATCCATGAATGTTTATAACATTTCTTAGTGTATAACATCCATTTCTAAGTGTATCCAACTTTGTCCTCTTTCATAGAAATGCAGGAATGTCACGATGTTTTTCTCACATATTAATGCTGACTGCTGAATCCACTATACTGTTTAAAATAGGAGGGATTTATTTAGTAGTTATACCCTGGAAGTGGGAGAAAAGAAATGCTAAGATTATAATACTGAAAATAGAAGCTCAAGGACCAACATGATGAGCTTGGGAAAAAAAAAAGATAAACAAGATAAGATAAAAGTGATGTATGCTATTATTCTCATTTAATCCAAGATTTTCAAGAAAAATCTATCACATGCTTTCCTAATGTAGAATACTTTCAGTCTGTTTAAGTTCTTCAGTTTCTTGTTTTAATAATTTGACCCAATTCTGTTGCTAAGCATTTAAGCCTCACCATGTTCTACTATGAAAAATCTTATATGGCATAACATGTCAATTAGGTTGTCTAAATCAACACCTGCCAAGTTATGATCATCTCTGAAACTTCAAGGTATAAAATTGATAAAAACTTATGTGTATTATTAGAACTAGTTTATATGTATGTATCCATTTGCATATTAAATTAATGACAAAAAAGTAACACTCATAATATGTGACACAAGAACAACAAAGGCATAGACCAGCTTTACATAAATATATAAACCTAAACATTAACCATAATATATACCTTCAAATGGTCCAATTTTTTTATTGCGCTAATATAGGTTCCAGGTGAATCGGTCTCACTAGAGTCATGCTTTGTAAAGCCGCGCACATGCATCTCATAAATTATAAGGTCCTTTTGAAGGTACTGCAGAGGTAAATCTCCCTCCCAATCGAACTGAAAATAGAAAAGACAGATTTAGCAGACAAAGGTCAAAACTAAGAAAATAAAAGAATTCTTTTTATCAACTTAGATGCATAATGTAATAGACCAAAGCACATTAACATTAAGAATATTCATGAAAATGTAAGCTCGAGAAATAAAACATATTCAGAAAATTGAAATAATGGAAATTTAAATCTCAATCATATGGTTTTACCTGTCTGATAAAGAATATTAGACAACTATGCCCAGTCTGATCTGAAATTCAGCTTACCAGTACCAGTCACCTAATCTGATCCAAAACCAAGCTTACCGTCCGATAAGCCTACTGGTGTTCAACTATATTGGATGGTGAGCGTGAGCCTACCGCTTGGCGCTCGCTACCTGTTCCCAACCTTTCTTTTTTCCATTTCTTTTTCTTCTTCCATAGCTCTACTTCTTCTCCTCCATGTCATTTTGCTGCTTCTTCCCTGCTGCTGTCATTGTTACACCTCTTTGCATATCCACATTGTGCCACCTCACCTCCTCCTCCCCATTCTCTCACTCTTTTTCACTCTCTTTGTCAGTATATCTGGCACTGATCAGCACCAACCTGCATCAATACTCGATACGTTGTACAATCCTGATACCACACTGTTGCAGCCATCGACTGGTATTGGAATCAGTTAATCCATTATGGAAGTCATGGACCTAATTTCAATTTAAAGAAAAAATATAAATACAGGTAGATTATATAGGTTAGCATTGTAGCTTTTGAGTATCATAACCATATTATGTTGGTTAGTCGTTAGCTCACATTGCTCTTGCTAGTTTAGAACGTGTTATTTTCTGGACACTTGTTCATGTCCTGGCTACTCACCTAAGCGTAATAGCTTGGCCCAAAAATAAACAAGCTTGGACAAGAAAAAACCTAGATAGGACCAAGCTTGAGCAAGAGTAACAAGGCCTGGCCAAAATTTTGGCCAAGCATAGACTGGCACCTTTATAACCTAGGCCAGCCCAGATGCCATATATTGCATATGCTAAATATATGTATATATACAAGTAGATCAACTTCATAAAGCAAGCAAACATTAGAAAGAAAGTTGGTAGAAGGTTTATCTGATTGGTAAGCCAAGTCTAAATCCCACTTTTACATAACAATTTTTTAAAAATATTTCTAGCTACATTGCTTTTGGGGGTCAAGTGGGAGAGCTGGCAGTCTTGGGTTTTTAGTTCCAGACAAGTCTTACACCCATGAAAATATGGAATATATATCAAACTAAGATTTTTTTGGAACTGTACTAGAATAAAGAAACATATATAAACATAAAGAATAAATCTTTAACAGAGTCAGCTGACAATCAAGACTAAAACATAAAGCACCTGAATAGGATTCAAACAATTGACCAGACATGGACATGGAATGGCTAAAGCTGCTACTGCTTGTGACTAATGAGATACAGACAAGTCTCTGATCAGTTGCATTCTAACAACGTCCAGGCTGATTCATACAGCTGGTCATGTGCCTTCTTCAATATCTTCTGGCTGACCAATAAGTTACAAAGAGTCCACCACATCTGGACAGGGAATGGCTCAATCTTCTTCGGCTTATGCCTAATTCATTACATAAAATTCCTTGATCAGCAATATTATTAAGATATCCAGGCTGATTCAGAGATGAGCATATGACTTTTTGAAGTCCACTTGACCCATTAAGTTACTATGTTAGACATCATCCAATACACCAATCAGCCTTATAGTTCTCGTTGTGAAGAAAGTTGTTGGTCATGTGCCAGTCTTATCATACAGGCATGTTCTTTATAGTGAAAAAATAAAAAACAGCACTATACTTAATAATTACAGAAATTTATGCAGAAAAGCCCTAGCTTATAAAGACTAACTAAAACGGCAACAACGATATTACGTAAGAGATATCCTTTAAGCAAATACAAAAGTTCCTTCTGTTTTGAAATCAGTAACGCAAGGACGAGCTATTTATCTTCCAAAGTAAGCTGATGTCCATGAATTTATCATGTTTAAGTTATTGGAATTCAGATGATAAAGAAGCAGCGATAGACAAGAATCAAGCGCTGTAAAAGTAAAAAAAAGGATGGAAGGTACAGAAACTTCTTTAATAAATTATATGTTGTATATTTTATATATATGCATACATACTTCCTCATTAGAAACTGGTATCATGCCTGCCATCTGGGGCCAACATTCACCTCCAGGTCCTAGGACACCATATTCTCCTCTGCTTATTACTGCCTAAAAAAAAAAAGGAATCAACAATGAGACACCTTTTGACAATTATTGAGACGAGCAGAACATCAAAAAGCATAATATAGGAATTTTTTTCAAGGGAATTTTTTTCTCTAAAAGCATAATATAGGAATGAAACAGAGTGCGTAGCTAGTTATTACAAACAAAACAAACCTTAGCATATGGATCCAACAAGATTCGGGAATAATCAAAGTAGTGTCCTTCCTGAGGAGAAAGCTTCCCATCAAACTTGTACCCATACACCATATCATCAAGTTCCCCTTGAAGAAAAACATGCCAAACATTCCCAGTCCTGTTGATCAAAGGATCAAGGACAACCTCCTCTGTCACTCTGTTCTGCAAAGAAAGAGGGGAGAAAGTCATATCATATAAAGCAAAAATTCACAATAATTCTAAAAAAGAAATAAAACAATCATCACATTCTTTCTAATGTATATGTCTAACCAAATAAAACAAATAAAAAAGAATATATATCCATCTTCTTTCTTAAGCTACTAAATGTTGGTTTGTAGATGATAGAAAATGCGACTCATGTTATAAATTAGGATGGTCCAGGAAGAAGGTAGAGATATTGAAAAGTTAGAATTTTTCCTTTAAATGGAAAATCTCTGAATGGTGCATCAACCTAAATTGAAACTGCAGATACCATTTCACCTGCTTATTTACATAATTGACCAATTTAGTTAGCAACAATGTAGCTGAAAACTATCTATATTACCACGAATGCTACACCATCAATGATACTCGAGTCACTCTCCCCTATGGATGAAAAAATTATAAACAATTTAAGCTGAGAATGCTGCTGTCTAAATTACCTTCATTTGGACGAAAAAAGAACCCAAAAGCAGTGGACCAAATAATTAGAAAGAAATAAAATGAAAATGAAAACTTTTGGATCAATATGTACGCATAACCAGTAAGTCAATTCAACCTCTGCAAGGAACAAGCCCCATCAATGTAAAGCAGAAGAGCTTACAGCTGTCAGATCAGAGAGCGTGAAAAGGCACAGCGCCGCGGCCGTGGCGCCGCTGGAGTAAATTGCGAAATTGACACCGCCATCGCAAGCCGTGGCACCAAGTGGCGCGGGGCTCCCGGCGAGCACTTGGAATGGAGCAAGGCCCGGCCTCTCGATGACCACGGTCTCCACCTCGTCACCCCCACGAGCACTCGCATTGCTGACCAAAGACTCCACCCTTCTTGAACCCCCAGAAGCCCTCAAGGTGACCGAATTGCCGACGAGGTCACCCCCTCCTCTCGCATACCTACGGAGATTCCCGCATTTCACCGGAAAGAGACCGCAATTGGACGCGAAACTGAACCTTGAAGTGGTCCTGGACATGTCCATCCGCCCTAGCAGCGAAGGAATCGACGTGCGCAGAGATTCGACGGAGAGGAGGCAATGGGGTAGGAATCGAGGCCGAGAGGACGCGCTTAGGTTTCGGCTATCAGGGATTCCGCGAGCGGAGTGCGGTGAGTATATTATGCAGTCGGTTTCACGGGGGCACAGTTGGGTATTTACAGGGAAATTGTTGGCCGGCAGCGCATTTCACGTGGCCGTTGCGGACCGAAGACGGTGCTTTCCGCTTTATCGCCACGAGCTCGGATCACCTGAAAAAGCGCGCTCACAGTTCAGGATTTGTATTCCCCCACGCTTGGGCCCATCGGTTTCGAGGGCTCACCAAGCGAGTTGGGCTTCCGGGGAAAGTCGTGTTTCCTGAATGTTATCGTACAGGTAATCTACACGGCGTCTGTTCTGCGCCCCACCCGTCTCGGCGTTTTTCGCTTGTAGGCCGGAACGGAAGCAGCGTGCGCAACGTGACGCCTCATGCAATCAGAACCGTTCACGGTGTGGGCCCATCTTATCGATCGACCCAGATATGGCCCACCCATGCCCACTTTTGGAAGTCCCTATTAAATTGTAATCATTTGTTTAAGTTTCGAAAACTAAAAGACTAGTAGTATATGTTGAAGTTACAAAAAAGTTACTCATATATATATTTGTTTATATAGTCAATTAGATCTTCCTATCTTATATGTTTGTGGTTAAGTTGCACACTCGAGTCTTTTCTATCTTTTTGAGGCACAATGAATGATTCACCATTCTAAAAACAAGATTATAGGAACTTGCATCTCTCTCCTTCTTTCAAGTTGGATTGGACAACAAGGACAGTGACAACAAATGCTACTGTACTCTATTCCCAAAACTATTGTTCAGTCCAGAGAGCAGGTCTGCTGTCTTCAATATTTTTCGTTATCCATGTAAAGTGTCCTGAGAATCTCAAGGCATTGGCAGCTTTTTCACTGTTGTTACTGAGGAAGCTGAATAAACACACAGGTCAGAGGGAGAGAAAGAAGGAAGAAACACAACATTATTCACAGCTCAGTGAGGGTGGAGATGTGTGCTCAAGTTGCAACCAGTCTCAATGCACATTGGTGTTTGTGCTGAACATGGAGGAGGAGCAGGGCTCAGCTTTTCTGGTAAACATCCATTTGAATTCTGCATCTGTTTTCCTTGTTTTGCTGAAAGGGTAAAGGAAAGGGGAAGAAGAAGACCTCCACCAATTTCTTCATCTTCAAAAGCTTTGTGGAGCCACAAAGGATGACAGAACCTTTTTTTTTTTCCCACTGCAATCCCAAGTTCAGATTCTGTTGAGGATAATGATCTTATCCCATGAAGATCATTCCAAATAATTCAAGTCTCCTTTCACTTTACCAAGAAAAATGAAAGAAAGGTATGTGTGGACTAAGCTATCCATCATCTTTATATTTAAAATAAATGTCATACAAAATATTTAGGTGCATGGAGTAACCCTTTTAAAAAATTATGGGTTATGAGTTTGTAGGATAATTAATATAAGAGATCTATATTTCATTCATCAAAAGATGTGATATCACCCTTATACTTTTCATGAGAATTCAATCCATGTAAGTTATATATCATATGTGTGTCCTATGTATATATTTGTATATGTGTTTATCTAAAAAATTCTAAATTTAGGTACATTAATCATACTTTGCATTGGTGTGCACTGAGTTTTTTTTTTTTAGAATAAAAAAAATTGCATATGATATGATCAAAACAAGTGGAAAGTAGGGAAGACAACCAATCAAATGACTACATCCTTTTGGAATTATCACTGATGACAAACATCTGAAAAGCTATCTATCAACAAACACCAAACATTCATTGAGAATTAATATTTACTTTTGAGACAAGCATGAGTACTATATGCAAAATTCAAAAATGGCTTTATGTACAATATATTTATATATTATGGTAGAATGCAGAGAGCCATCACCACGGTGAGCTGGAAAAGATGCATCACTCTCAAGAAGATGCTGATACCTGTAGTGATTGGTGCCCATCACAACCTTCCCCTTGTGGGCGCAGACGAGGTGGGGCAAGCCTCCACCATGTTCGTGTTCATTTGCCATCATCGATCTTCCCTACAACTGTAGCAAGCTCGGCATAGTCAATCAAGCAAAGAGCAAGCAACAAGCAACATCACCAACGAAGTTGACGAGGAATGCTGCAACTCATAAAAGTCATGGCTGAGGTCTTCAGATATCACATCATTGCTGAAAACAAGGAACCATGTTCACACATTAATGCTTGCTTGGTCTGATCACGGCGGTCCGATGGACGAAGACATCGTGCTGCATCACAAGAGAACGCAAGCAAAGACAACTTAATATGGATGGATGAATGGATGCCTTATCTTCATCACTTTGATCATCTTGAATATGAGTGATGTGATCAAAGTATTAATCAGCGCAATGATTGGAGGTGATCCTGACCCACCACTGCAAGTTTCGTTATATGATATGAAGATTCTTAATGATCAAAAGAATAAAATAAGTGGTCAAAATGATATATATCTTCGAGATTACCTGTCAAAATGATGTATATATTTTCGTTGGATACAAATTTCAGAGGGATATTTCAAGTTGTTAGATGAAATAATGGTGATAAAAAGGTTAACATGTATTGTCCCTTCTCATTCTCAGTGCAATTCCTTGTAATTTTCTGGACGAAGCATCGACCACCTCACATTCGTGCACAAGAGAGAATACATGGATCTCAAAATATTCATAGCAAACGCATAACAAGTGAGGAAGAAATGTGCATCTGAATTGCATGAAAGACAACAGCAGTTTCAGCTTCGAATTGCATTGAATTCTCAGTACAGATCATGTCATGTCTCAACATCAGCAACAGGATCATCGTGGATTTAGATTCCAGGTTATGACCTCCCCCAGAAACCTCATACAACTCCATGATCAAGGCTAAAAAGACTGGAGTTGGATTCAGTTCTCTTTTATGTGTGTGAGAGAGAGAGAGAGAGATAGAGAGAGGGAAGACTCACATCGCGTATGAGTCCCACATTTTTAGGATCCATGGATGAAATCTTAGCGAACGCCACTTACTTCTCATCTACTGCCACTTCACCTGTACAAAAACTTCAAGGGGAAGGAAGAAGATCGAGAGAAAGGCCTGCGTGTTATCGAGCCTTGGTCTTGGGGAGGAGAGGGGAGAAGCCGTTGTAAGCGACGGGCTCGCGGCATGGGGAAGCGGCGGCGGCGGCGCCGAGGTCAGCGAAGAGGGTGTAGAAGTCCTCGAGGGTGAGGGAGCCGAGCCGGGGCTCGTCCCGGTCGAGCGCGTCGAGCACCCACCTGAAGAAGGCCGGGTCGCAGGGGAGGGCCAGACCGCCGGCGGGGGGGAACCCGTACTCCTCCTCCGCCCGCTGCAGCAGGGCGGCGAACACCGGCAGGTTGAGGAACCGGGTCGGGATCACGAACCGCCGACGCTCCGGCCCCACGTACACCGCCAGGAACCCAGACCGGACGGGCCTCCCCGACCCTGCCTCGCCCTCCGCCTTGTTAGCCTCCCCGCCGTGGCGCCGAAGACTCAGTGCCCTCCACCGCCGCATCACCTGCTTCAGCTGCACGATCTGCCGGATCTTCTCCACTTTCTTCATGGCTGTCCTCATTCTCTCTCTCCCAAAATATGCTGCACTCACTCAATAGTACATGAACGGAGAGACCGCAGGGAAACCAAAGGAGACAGAAGAGAAACCAAGAAAGCACAGGAAAAGCTACAGGAGGAGGAGGAGAAGAAGGAGAAAGGAAGAAAATACAATAAGCTAAAGGAGAAGAAGGAGGACAAAGGAAGAGAACACTGTAAAGGATGAGATGGGAGGTTGGCTGTACTTTATAGGAAAAGAGGAGCCTCGAGGCTACAACCTAGTGCAGTCTCTCCATTAAAAACGAGAGAGAGAGAAGGTGAAGGGAGGTTCCAAAAAAGATGAGAGGAATATACTGGACGACCCATGTAGATTTTGTGAGGATTTACTGCATGATTTAAATCTAGATTTGCTGTTATTCAACTGGAAAAAGCTAAGATCTGAATCTTTGAGATCAGGCTGTCAGTTTGCTCGTTTATTGAGACACATTAAAGGTAGAAGCTGCACGCTTCGGAGGTCCTAATTGATCTCCGTCATGCATTCCTACCTTGGTATTATTTCATGGTGCACATTTTGTACATGCATGCGTATACTCTATAATCAACTTTACTGTAATTTCATCGATATAATTCCTCATGAACGTTCCCGTGAGGTTGACAAATCAAAGCCCTCGCAAGGAAGCATCCACCATCTTCGATCGACTCATGAAAATAATCATAATTATTACCGTATACATCAATTTTAGCTTTATTGGAGGACGAGACCGGTCCGTACACAGTTCGCCCAACTTGAGATTTTGTCATTGGTTTTGGCGGATTTGGACCGCTCGGAGGGACGACTGCCGTATACCATCGTACCCCTTTTCGTGTTGTTTATTCCGATCTTATTTTTGTATTGCAAATAGCCACTAAATAATAGTCAATCGATTTAATTGCTCGAGAAAATTAGTCCGCCGAAATGACCGGTAGTAGCAAGTTGTGGCCGTTGGGACCTCGGGGTGTGAGCTCACACCTGACAGCTTATAAATTACCCTCCGCTTTCGAGTCAATTACTATTACACCCTACTTCACGAGAATGTTAGGGCAGTTTCGTGGATAACAGCCGTATCGGAGTCGTCTTACTGGCAGATTCCGCAGCGGACGGCGCTTCAGCCGTCGCGGGCGGTGCTCGAAATCGAGCCGCCCGGGGCGGATCGGACCGACTACTGAACCCGGTTCGGGAACATTTATCTGGCAGATTCTGACGCGGATGGAGCGGCTCGAAATCGATCGAGCCGGACAATAAACCCGGTTCGGAGATTTTGGCTTGGATTGGCAACGATTTATGGTGGGATGAAGGTTGGGATAGATTAAGAGAAGGTAAGGTTGGTGGCATAAATGACAGAGATCTCGTGCATGTGCTTGGCAGGATTAGCGCATTGATTTGGGAGAACCACAATAAACTAAGAATACACACGTTAACTTTAGCGCTTGGGGGGTACTGCTCGAGTGGGAAACAAGGAGGAGGACTTTAGCCGGCTGTATCTCCGAGGATTTGACTCACATGATGGTGTCCGCTTGCTACGTCGATTTGAAGGTCCTCTCGGCTGTGGTGCAATGCGTATGTGCAGCAGTAGATATCACTCGTTCACTGGTAAAGCATGTGATAGCATGGAGTTTATGGGGACACGATCTCCGTCCCCCCCAAAAGCTAATCGAATGGAGTAAAAGGATTTGGGGGGCATACTCTTAACTCGTAATCTTCCCCATGTTCGAGACAGGTTCAGTGTTTTGTGGATGTTGGAGGAGGAGTTGCTGTGATGTGATGGGGAAGCAAGCAGCACATCGCTTGGGATCTTTAGGCTTGGGTGCATCTCAAGACTGCTGCTCCAATTCTTGATGCTGAATCCAAGCCATCAGCTTGAAGAATGATGTTGTAGTACTTCGTTGCTAGACTGCCTAAACCCTAATAGAATAAGGTATTCTATCCTATCATTCCCAAGCTCTAAAATTTTATGGAAGAATTATATCAAGCATGAATTGTTAGATTATATAGTTTTATTTAATTAAATAAGATATATTATAAATATGATTAGATTCTTATTATGATTATTATCCGGTAGAAAAGAATATCATATTATAATAAGATTTCTTATCATAGATTCTCTACTCTCGCTTATAAATACACAAAACTTCTGGGAGTTAAATAAACGCATCTAAATACAGTTGAGATATTTATATTTTTCTCAATCTCCCTAATCTAGGAAAAGTAACGTTAGTTCTCCTTTCTGATTGATATCTCGGATCTGATGAGTCTATAGATCAGATAAGGTTTATTCTTCTGAATAATAATAAAAAGTACTCATCATAATATTGTTAGATCTAATTTTATTTTATTTTAATCATGACTTAATTTATTTTTTTTGCATTACAGATAACATAATTATAGATTTTATGCTAACATAAACTAGTTTACATGATAACAAGAGCATTGCCTATGAGTTAAATCTTCCTCGTACAAGAAAATCTCCTTATTCTTCTTGACCAAGAGGGTTGCTTGGTATTGACATCTACATATCCTTTCGCACTTGTAAGTGTTGCATTTACAGATTTATTGTTTCAGAGAACATTTATAATTTAGTTTTGTATATTTGTTGTGAAAAATATAGGTTTCTTGTATTTTTTGAGAAGAGATAAATCTCACTAAATTCACAATATAAAATAACTTATTTTTATAAGAAAATTGATGAGAAAATAATTTATAAATTAAGAAATCTAATTCGGTGGTCGAGCAATGAGAATCATAGACATTCTCAACATTTTTGGTGGCCAATTTGACAAGATAATATTTGTGTTGACTAAAGAAATCATATGCAGTTGCTTTTTTAAGACAAATTCTATGAAAAATTGATCATACTTGTCATTATTATAAGAAACAACAGTATTTACAACATAAAAGTACAGACAAAAATATTATAAGCAAAGAATACAAAATCATTTGTAAATTGACATCTAAAGCCAACTATAAATGATCATATTTTAAGCACATGCAAAATGTCATAATAATATAATAAGTTTTCTCCTGACATTTGGACCCTTATTTGCATCAATTTTATTCTACAAACTACACAATTAACAACTCAAAACTTTCAAGTTGCACTCAAAATATATAACCTCATCTTACTAATATGCTTTTATTTATGAGTCAATCTAGATCTTTATATATGAATTTATGAATTTAATCAACTCTTAATGCACCCGATAACGGGTGAATAATTATTTATGAACTTACGATTTATTTTTTAAATTTTAAATTTTTATTATTTTCTTCCTTGCACATCAAATGTTTGTTGAATTCCTCATAAAAATATCATCTTTACGAGATATTTTTATTATTTTTTATAGATTTTTTAGAACTTGAGTAAGTTTATAACTAAGCTGACCCTTTACGCACCAATAATATTACGACTTAGATGATTTTAATTAATACTATGAAACTGCATTAAATCTACTTGCACGTGCGTCGCACGTGGTATATCGGGTGATTGGCCATAGGTAGATGGGCTTTTTCGTCCATCAGTAATTAATTCCGCACTATAAAAGCGAAAACGAGAGCTCAGCGACGTGGTTAGGGTTAGGGTTTTGGGTGGCGGCGCGCGAGGGAGAAGCAGCAGTTGCAGGAGAGGAATGGGCGTGTTCACCTTCGTGTGCCGTAGCTCCGGTGGGGAGTGGAGCGCGAAGCAGCTCTCCGGTGACCTCGAGGGCTCGGCCGCTTCGACCTTCGCCCTCCAGCGGCAGCTCGTGCAAGCCGCGCTGGCCGTCGACTCGTCCGGCGGGGTTCAATCCTCCTTCTCCATGGTCTCCCCTACATCTGCTGTGTTCCAGGTTTGAGATCCTCCGCTAAATCTTGCTGTTGATTTGGACTTATCTTTGGCCTCCTGACTTCGTCGGAGTTTCACCGTAATGGCTTTCTGTCTCCTTTTTCTTTGTAATTATTAGTAAACATACAGTCGTTATAATATAGATCAGAATAAGCATGAATCCTATATTAATTGCTACTAGTAGATGGTAAATATTGTCTTGATGGTTAGTTATAATCAAACTACAATCAACCATACCAGTCAAGAAAACCATCAACAGTATCAGCAAAGAACTCAGATTCGATCTTCAAATGACTTCCTTTGGCTGATTTGATTGTGGTTCTAAATAGACATGTTGTCTTATAGTTAAGGTGTGCTTGTGCTTGCATCTATGCGCCAAGGTGGTAAGCTACGACGGAGTTGGGACGCAAGGATCCATGTTTTGTGGTTGGAGATTTTCTTAGCGATGCTCTTCATGAGCTATTACTTCGATTGTATTTCTTGGTAGTCAAGAGTGTGGATCTGGTGGTCGGCTGTAGGAGTAAATTTACTTAGTCTCCTTCGGTACAGGCATTCCAACTAGTAATGGACTCGATGCCACTTGGTCTGTCTTCCTAAGTAGTGAGATGCCTTATTTATTTTGTCTAACTCGGTGTTGTTTGATGTAGATATTTGTTTTAAATTTCCATTAATTGGTGTCATTTGATTTCCAATAATTCATCAATTTTTTGCTTTATGTGCTATTAGCCATTTTGATAACGGGATGGAGATTATCATTAGGAGCATAAAGTTGATCAGTTCTTCTGTCATGTAATGGTGTAGTAAATGTGTCTTTTTCTTGGTTTTATACTTCTTTCACAGTTTTGAGATTTTGTCAAAGTTAAAGAGAGTTGATGTTTGATGTAGTTTTTTTCATGTGGGAAGTTTGCTCCATGTAATGCTGATGCAGGAGATGCCTCGAATTGATGGCTCCTGAAAGCAACATTATGCAATTGCATACATGGATGCAGTTAATGTGTGGTGTTACTGAATATGTGAAATATATAATAGGTGCATATTTGATCTGCATAATCATGTATGAGACTCCAATTGGTAGTTTTAATTATTTTTGTAAAAATTATGATTCTATTATCATTGATGATATTACATGTATCCTTCTGTCTTAGCACTTCAAATTGCTTCAGATGTTGTCCATACCACAACCTTCTTAATGGAACATTGTCTGAAAGGTCTAGAAGTTGGTTTAGCATTCTTTGTCCAAATATCTATGTTTTTTGCACATCGTTCATTCAGTGTTTTGTGGATCATTTTATGTTGTAATGGAAAACATAGCGACTACTCTTGGGTCTTCTCTTTGCTAATTTTTGAATGTTGTTTTGCTAATTTTAGTAGCTTGTTACTGCATTCCTACATATGCTTCATGTCATGGACTGTGGTATCCAACTATCGGTCGCAGGTCTCAAAGTAAGAAATGTGGCAATAATATATTTCTAAAGTAGTAATATCATTCAATGCATTATTAATGTCTTGCAACCTGGTTAATCTTTTTATCGTACCTTGTTCTTGTATGTGTATCAGTGTATGCTAATCATGTTAGCAACATTAAAGCTTGATGTCGGTGTGGATACACACCTTTGTTTATCTTCATGTTTGGCTCATTGGAGAGTAACGCTAATATTTCTTGAATGCTAGTTGTCAGTGGGTGGGTCTTTTTTACCATATCGGTGTACTGTGGCGATGGCCTGATATTAAAGAAGTCATGTTTTACCTGATACAGGTAATAATAGGCGGAGGTGGTGGCGGTGGGGCGTTCATCGGAGGTGGTGCCCCCTCAGTTGGTGCTGCAGCTGGTGGCGGTGCTGCTGCTCCCGAGGCACCTCCCGCTGAGGAGAAGAAAGAAGAGAAAGAGGAGAGCGACGACGATATGGGTTTCTCCCTCTTTGATTAGTTTGGCCATGTAAGGAGCATATCATGAGCTTGTGGATGGTCGCTATGAACAAAGCTAATGAGCATAGGGTGATCCCAAATCTCATTAACTGTTAAGCATATCTCTATATATTCAAGGTTTGCACGACCAGGTTCATGTGTGGGACATGACTATTTCCATGGACTATACTGAATGGTATGTGGATTACTGTTGTCTTGTCGGAAGGATTTGGCCCAAGTGAGCTGCCAATTGGATCTGTAAGTCAGGTCTTTGGGAGAACTTACTCTCAAGCCAAACCATCCCAAAGGGCCCCTCCCAACTCAGGATTTCTTCTAAGTTAAGCTCACGTCCTGCATCAAAGGCTATCTATATATATTTGGATTTTTTGGATCAATATGGAATGCTTAGCTTAATCTGATCCTTTCCGCTGAGGTAGGGTTTTTTTTCATGTATGGAATCATCGTTGCTGACTAGGCAATAATTTTTTACTTAATTTGACTAAGAAAGTCAAGAAAATATATGATAAATATAGGATATTATTATTTATAATTTTATTTTATATTTTTAAATTTGTAAATGTATGTATATACCTAATCTTTCTTTTTATTAGTTGTAGTTATCGTCGTCAATCGACGATAACTACAACTAATAAGTTACGTGATTGTGAAGAAGAAATAAAATTAATAATATTAGGGTTATAAATAGTAAAATGATATATATATATATATATATATATATATATATATATTAATTTTTTTTAGTGATCGGCAATAGTAAAAAAAAAAAGGGCTATGACCAGTGAGCTTCTAAATTTAGAGAAAGAAAAAGTTAGGAAAAAGTTTGCAATTTCATTTGGCCAATAAGTAAACAAACTTATTTTTATACGTTAAAAATATTTTCTATGTTTTTTAATTTAAAAATATCAACAGCAAATTTGCAACTGTGTGTTGAGATTTTACAAATGACGAGTTGGTCTGACATCTCTTATCGCGAATTGTTCAAAGCTTATGAAATTGTCTTATCAACGATAAGTTGTTCGTGTTCTATTTTACTTACTCGATCATCCTTGATGTTTCTTTCATGCTTCGGCATAAGAACCGGGACGATTTGTGTTACGTTTGCTCGTCACTTACCCCTTCTCATTTTCTATTGGCTGATGCGAAGGTTCAGGCAAAAACAAACTTTAAAAGTTAATGACAGTGGCTCGATTGTTCACGAGGAGTTTGGATTCAAGATTGGGAACGCAGTAATTCCGAATGCTTTGCAGACATCTGTGCTTGTTCAGCGGCCTCTTCTACTATTTTTTTTTGTTGTCATGGGGATTTTTGGAGCTTGCTATTAATATAATTTAATCTTCTTAATGGTCATGATTTGATTCACCAAAAAAATACTTTTTCTACATAGATAAAGTTGCATGCATCAGTGATCACGATTAGACTTGTATATAGTTTCTGCTGTTTTCCACCAGAAGATTCCTGATGTGATGTTTTTGTCTTGGTCGGTCGATTAAGGAGAGCAAGCAATGCAAGTTCTGCATTACTACTCCTTACATTGTAGATTTTATAATGCACATTTGGGTTGGATCCACAGACTACAAAACTGCAAGTTGTTGATTTGCCGTGAATACTAAAGTACAAGTGACTGCTTGCCGGTGATCCAAATTCCAAACAACACTTGGAAACACAGTAAGACGAGGTGCAAAGATTCCACAGCATGCAGTGGGAGGGACAGATGACATGAGACCTCTGTGGATCAACAGCAACGTTAGGACACCTAAGAAAGAATCAGAATCAAAAACGTAGAAGAGGAACAAAGGTTAAATTCTCTAATATTCTCGGTGTCTAGCAGAACCAAAAGCTCCCAAAAAAAACATCAATTACAGCAAGAGAATCCACGTAGATTTCATGCAACCCAACTCAGATCACTTATCAATTTCATGCTTTAGAGAGAATAATGCTCTGATCATTCAAATACTGTGGCTTTAGTAACATCAGGATCCAGCCAAAATGCTTGAGAGCAGTTTACCTCTTGCATAGTCTGCAAGAGGGTAATGATCCAAGAGGAACCTTAGAGAGATGGACAAGATTATTTATAGATGCTTTTACCCATATATTCGACGCATCAGATTGCAGATGTAGTGTCTGTTAATTCCAATTGAAGCAGAGGAGAAAAGGTGTAGTGCACCATCAGCACGGGAAGAGGAGCGGGGAGCCGACTCTGCAGAGCTTGTTATCTGACAGATCAAGCTTGCTCATTTTTTCTTCACACCATAACAACTGCTCTTTGGTGAGTTGTGCCACCCTCAGAACCCTTGATATGACTTTGATGTCGATGAGAGCAAAAAGCAAGTCCACTTCCTCCATGGTTGCTGGCCAGGTTTTCTTCTTCCATCCTTGCTTCTTCTTGAATAGTTCCTTTACCTTGATCTCCTTCTGCAGTTCAAAATCATTGAACGCTGGATTCATATAGTGTTTTCGGTGTAAACTATATAATGCTGTAGGTTCAAAGCTGTGGTAACCAACTAATTACTCACATCGTTATACGCTTGTAATGATTAACCATCCTAAAGGCTAAAGGCCAAATTTGTTATAGAAAAAATGAACAGTTAGATCTTAAGGTTGCTGATGATGGCCACACAAGAAAATCAGGATCATCATTCTTGTCCATTTCCAAATCATCTGGCACGCCGTCACACATCTTAATATAAATTGAATGCAGAAGGCATTGACTTGGTCTCATAATTATATAATTCATTAGACGTGACAAAAACAGAACGTGTTCACAAATTCATTTTGTTGAATCAAAGCAGGGAATCTAGGAGGAACTGCTTTGAGGATCACCAAATGACAGGCATACAAAATGACTCGGAAAACAGTGTGATAAAATCATATTTCTACCATTTAAGCTCAAGCAACCAATATATGGAAAAGCAGCATTGGTAATTCTTGGCCTGGAAAACATCCCAAGTGTATTATTTTTACTGGAATACAAAATAATAAGAGGACATGTACTGATGAAACTTGTGTGAGAAATCAACGGGTGACATACCTTTTCAAGTGATGCCTGCACTTGCTGAAGGGAGCTCCGAGGACTGTGAGCCCGAAAGAAGCCACCTGATTTTTTCTTGTCCATCTTCAGAAAAAGGCGGAACGTTAAGATTGGACCCTCTACTATCTTAATGAGGTCAGTGGCGAGAATTGGTTCCTCTGAATCATCCTCCACGTGTTCTTTCTGATCCATACCTGAAATGGGGAAAGCAAATAATTAAACAGAATAACAGAATCAAAGTGTCCCTGTACAATATTCCTTACTCTGATTAGAAGATTATATACAGCAGAAAATCACACTATTACAGTCCAGATCTCTATCGAGTTTAAATATGGTACTAACCTGAAGAAACATAGAGAAACACATGAGCCAACTTGGAAAGATTACAAATATACCATTTTTTTGCCAACCGAAGGCCAAGTAGTAGACTAATAATTTTGGTTTAAGCACTTGACATTACATGGCTAGGCTCACTGCTTTCAAGTTACAGGGCCATTTGGTCATTGGTTCCTAATAAATGTAAATCACAATCGACAACAATTTATCAGATTATATCATTTTTTCATTTCCAAGAGTAAATCGACCAAGACTAATCCATCCATGAGACTTTTTCCTTATGCAGTAATAACAAGTGATCAGAAGAGGAAAAGATACTCTTGTGTCAGTGTAATTCAACTTTGATTTTTTTTCTTCTTCTGCAATTAGTTAATTTCTATCAAATATAGACCCAATTGATACTTCTTTAGCAAGATATCATCAAGTATAAAGCAGAGATTCCTTAAATTCACAGAATTAGTTTGGGATTTACCAACTCAGGTAGGCTTTCAGTCAACTGTGGATCAACTGACCCATTTGAATTTTGATTGAACAACAACAGTTGAAGAGGAGTTTGATTTATTTATGATCCTCTGAATATTATAACTTACCTAGAAGATTTGGGACCTGAAGCAACTTAGGTAGTAAAAGCCGAGCACGGGCATATATCTCCATCCTGGATCCTTGTTCAAATGGCTCATTCTCAATAAATCTCTGCAACAGAACCTGGAAGTGCTGAATTGCTTGAGCAGCATATCTGTAGGAGGCATCATTTCCAGGCTGACGTGAAGCCTTCTGGCTCAGTTGCATGTACTGGCAATGAAGTGCCTCCCAACTCAAACAAACTTGAGCAACATAAGCAGCTTCAAGATTCAGGGATGGGTTCTCTTCCTGTGGTTGCTGCAGGTTTTCAGAGTCCTCTTGATGTTCATCTTGCTTCTTGAATGAAAGGTTACGAAGACCCATGGATAACTTCTTCGACAAACTTCTTGGTGAACGCCCTAGAGTCCCCTTAGATCCTGACAAATCATGCATCTCATCAGCTTACAGAATCTGAAGAAATATCTCACACCAATTACAATTTAGAATCAAAAGTATATGCCACTAGAACAACTTAAGCAGCTACCGAGTTTAGGAACAAACAAGTTGATGCATAGATGAAAAGCAAATATGAAGTCATTCGACGGATAAAGCTGTTTACTTGTATAACTGAGTTCAAGAAACAAATTTCCTGGAGAACATCATTGCTGTGATCAAAGAACTATTGAGACCATACCAGCTTCTTTAAGGTGGCGGGCGATCAGCTTATCAAAGAACAGCATCCGCTCACAGTACTCGTCATACATTGTGTCGAACCCGCACCATGGATACCCATCCCCTACTTCTGATTCCCTCCATCCGCTCGAGCTACTCTCCTCTTCCTCCTCCTCCTCCTCGTCCTCCTCCTCCTCTTCCGGATTCCCTTCTTCTGGTATAAGCACCATGAAACTGTTCTTCCTCAGCTCCTTCAGCCGCCTCTTCACCTCATTCGTGATGAAATCGTCATCATCCTCATCCTCCCCCCCGTCCGCAGCAGGATCGGCAGCAGGTGGCTTCGACATTGTATCCAAACTCTCATCTTTCGGCTCCTCTGGCTCGGAGAGCAACTGACCCCGCTCCTGATCCGGATCTTTCCTCCCCTTCAACTTGGCAATGCCACGAAACTTTCTTACCTTGAGGAAGTCCATTAAACCCTCTCAAGAAAGCGGAATAATCCCAACTTGCTTTCAAAGCTAGATTCCAAGCAGATCCCTCCCTTTTTGCCCGAACGACTTCAATGTCACACCTCGACAGTTAAGTCGGAATCGTCCTTCTGGATTTCTTCCGCCTAAAAGAAGCTCCAAAAGCAAGGATTCTCTCAGAGAGAGCGAGGAGAAGTCCCCCAAGACCCCAGAACCCGAACCGCGGCTCACAAAACAGGGGACTCGAGATCCACTCTCTCGTACGGCCTACGAGATCAAGATCCGGCTGGGGAGGTGGCGGCGCCGCCACATTGGGGTCCGCAACCGGGGCAACGAGGCGGAGGTCAGGAGAACCCTAGAAATGGAGGCGTGGGGAGGGGACGAGGGCGTCGGAGTTGGCGAGGGGCCGTACGCCGAGTGTGCCTGCGGAGTGGAGAGGACCGTGTCAGAGAGGGGTGGGAAAAAAGGGTAAGTATTAAGTCAAAATACTGAAACGCCCTCGAACTTTTGTTTTATCTGCCGACGGTGCCACCCTCGGTATCAGTGGGGACCACCTCCAGGAGCAAGGTTGACCGCTGGATGATTTAGTGGGTACGTAATCCGGGACTCGCTGTCTGATACCGAGCAGGATCCAGCTTAATTCGCCAGAGGTCTGCTCCGGCTCGGAGACTCGGGCGACCGCAACATGTGTGCACGCTGTCCAACGCTCAACAGCCGACCGGAGTCGGGGCCTGACCTAAATGACCTCCTGCAGGGATGTTGACCGCGTGATCGGAAGTGTTTATGATCTGGGATTCGCTGTACGGTCTCGAGCAGAATCCAGATTTCCTTGGAGGAGATGGCTTCGGGTTCGACGACTCTGGAACCGCAACACTTGCGAACCCTGCACGACGCGAGACAGCCGATCAGAGTTGGACCAGACCTAAATGACCTTCATAGTAAAGTGATGGGCTATGATCATTCATGTGTTTTGGACCGACGCCCATTTCCCTCATTATAGGAAGAGAAATATTTGAAGTGTAATCTTGTTATTTTTCTCCTTTTCCTTCATTTTCTTTTTCTTTTGGTGAGAATGACTTTGATACTGTATAACAAAATTTATTTTAGATAAAAAGTAGTAGATCAAGATGAAGAAAACTTTGAACTCAATTTTTTAACCTGATTGATATTTAAATGAAATCAAATCAATTAAGAATCAGACAGTCCCTGGATGACAGATTAACAACTCAAAAACTCCCATTCCCTCTTCTCCAACATCTCAAAAACCCACTATGCCAGGTCTCTTCACTCCTAAAAGCAACTCCAATCCTATTCATGGGAGACATAATTCCCCTGTTCTAATATTGACTGAGAGACAGCAAACATATTTATATTTATTCTGATAGAGGGAACCAGGAGGCAACTGCAATCACTATAAACCAATTAGGGCACAGCACTAAGAAATCTAAGCTTAATCACTCAGCTGGAAAAAGTTGTGCATGTAATTGTGATGTATGAATCTGCAAACAATCAAGTTATCCAAAGGAACATATACTTGTTGTCAGAGTTGGTCTAGAGCTAAGGGGTATTGGCACAATCTAAGACAATTACTGGAACCATCTAAGAACAATTACAGGAGCAGTCACTCAACTAACAAATACATACAGAGCTAGTATCCCAGCCAAGTGGATGGGATTGGCTGCAACATGGACTTGGCGCAGGCCAACACATCATAGAAATCGGCACGGCTCAAACAATCACGAACAGCTTCTCGAACACCCTCCACAACACCTTATAAGATCTTGAGTAGGGAAACGGAAGAACAAGCTGTATGGAAGACGAAAGAAAATTAATGATAAAGCTTCAAGATTTGCCTGATTTTGATAGGAGAAAACAGGCAAATCTTGAAGCTTTATAAAAGCTGTATGGATGATCTTTTAAACACCTGATTTATCAAATTTCTAACAAGATAACTTTACTACTCAACACCATCTTAGTATTATAGCTGAAGACACCATCTGCATATTGCAATTGCAGCTTTCATTGTTAAACAAATAAAGCAGTATCACTAAACCGAGGAACATAGTCTGAAGCAAGGTTCGCAATACCGTACCGTATCGGTGTTTCGATCTGGGTTCGGTACCAGTACGGTACGGTATACCAAGCGGTACACCCAGGTGTGCCGAGTACAGTGCTACATTGCACTGCTACAGTGCTACAGTGCACTCGGACCGATAACAGACGGTCCGCGTACCGACAATCTATCAGACCGGTACATACCGCCCGTACCGGGCGGTACGGGTCGGTACTGTAGACCATGGTCTGAAGACTATTTAGTTTATTATCCAAGATGACAAAGCAATGCTAATACCAGCGTTGAACAGTTCTTTAACTAGTTTCGAACCCACGCGCTCTAAATTCAATACAGGAAGAGGTGCCGAATGTGAATCTTCTTTTGTCACATCCAATTTGACAACTGGCAGAATCACTGAATCTAATAAAGGAGGTGTCATTTGTTCTATGAATCACATGAAATCAGGTTAGGTAAAATGTATCATGATACACAGAACAATGTTTTTAAAGCACCTTGATGTCCAAGAAAAGATAACCCATAGACTAAGTATTTGTTGCCAAGAAACTTTAATATTAGAATCTGAAGATAAATAGTGTTATTTTATGATAAAAATACTAGTTGTCTCTACCTGCAAGCCATGGGAATACCAACATTTTATGACCTGCAAAAGAGGAAGAGATAAAGGTGCTCACATCTCCTTCTTGTGCAAAGCGTTTTAACAGCATAAACGTGTGCTTATTTTCTTCAAGATTGTTGATGACTGCTAGCCAAATCTCTGAGGCTAGCTCATGGGCCTCGTCTCTTGACCTACCACAGGCAATAAACTGATCTGATAGGAGAAAAAAGAGCTCTGTTATTAGCTACAGAATCATATAATTTGCTGTGAATTCGGATCAAAAAATTTAAGGCATTATATAATTATATTCATTAGGATGATGTAAGAAAAGAATCCAAAAAAGAAACTCAATGTTCTGCAATTCATGTACTGCTTTAATGTCCATATACACATTGAAGGTAGTTTTAGAATAGAAAGTTTATTTTAGAATTTCTTGAAGCAGCATCTAAGAACTCTGTTTACACTCAATTTTCACAGCGAGGGTAAAGTGGTAATTCTAGAAATAAAAATGCCTAATACTCCCATTGTGGTTTTGGAGTACTTGGAAGTTGGAATACTCCTATGGTGAAAGTTACATATCCGTGAAATCTCAGAAACAACAAGTCCCTCTGTGTAGAAATGACTTACAGGTAAAACTTATATGGTAAAGATGTGTACCATAGAATTTGGCAAACCTCAACAGTCTTAGTATCTTAATGGCTCATGAGTATCGTGAAACATTCGTTCATCAACCAAGTGCTTCATTTTCAGAGAAGAGATATCCAATTAACATATTTGTGATGGTTACAATCTTTGCATATGGATAATTGACAAATAATTTTGATGTATGGATGGTTTGCTCATAACTTAGGACCATGAACTGACAACTGTACAACCATGGGAAATCGGAAGTCTCCTAGTCTTTTCTTGTACTCCTTATTGCAGATGTGATTCATACAATAACAACAAGCTATAAAATTCAACTGGTTGAGGTTAGCTACATGAATCTTTTCATTGAGTTCTATTGAGGTCAATATGACTGGTCCAATTAAAACTCATCAAATCCTTTCTCACTGAGTATAATAAAAACTTCCATCTTCCTTTACCACTAATATAAGTTTGCGCATTGCCAAAATGGCACATGCGTAGCTCTATTTTGGAGATGCCCAAACAAAATTATATCGTTTTCTCTCACGGTATCCTTGGCTGAAAAGTTGAAACTACCCACAGTTGTTCAGGAAATACATGTTTCTGTTCTATCTTATCTAGTTAAGGCTTACATATCATGTTCATTTCAATGGTTGCAATGCGTGATCAAGATCCTAAAGTCATGTTGTAGGTGCATTCCATCCTAGGGTCCAGCAATGTTGTACAAGTAACAAAGTGAGATGACAACGAAAAGGTATACTCTACATTATTGAAGGATCAAAATTGACCGTAGCTGGTGACAAAAGTGTGACCAGGGCAAGTTCAGCAATATGATCCTGTTTTCTCGTCTAACACCAAAAACAAAACAAAAAAAACTTTATCAAACTAGAAAATAAATCCAGAAAGAAAGTTTACAAAATTATATTCAATCAGATACGATCATCCCATCTCTGAGTAAGGAATTGAAAGTCATGGTTCTATCAGAAGCCACATGAGAAGAATGTTACCTTACCAAATCATCCTGCGGTTGTCAGGTTATTCAAGTTACTCTAAGCCAAAACAACCAGTAAATAAAAAGGTTGTGTCAAGTAAAAAACACTGTAGATAAAAAAACCCACCAATTATGGTTCCATGAAGTATGCTAGATGGAGGAGGCATTAACCAAAGCTCCAGCTGCTCTTTCAGATACAAATAAGTGTTACCTAAAAGTTCATCAGTTTCACCATTTGATGGAAAAAAGTGTTCACTGACATATAATGCAGCATATCTCCTGATGCATAAAACAAACCGGTAGCTAGCAAATGCTTGTTGAATAAACACAAAATTAATTTCTGATTCTTGTAATCTATGAGGGAAAAACTCCAAATAATTACACCTACAAGCAAGAAGACACATACAGAAAAACATAATCGAGTAGCAACGACATCTAAATGACCATATATCAAGCTTATCAATTTTCACTTATTGATTGACAATATTTCAATTATAAATGTGATAGTTCTTTTTTATGCTGTCAATTTCTGATCAATGATTTCTTCTTTCTGACTCAAACTTTAGATTTGCACTACCTAATTCCACAAAATGGCAACAACCTTTAGTCCATTTATGTAAGGATTGGTAGCTATTCTTCATGATACTAAAAGAAGGATTTTTTGTATCCACCATCATGTCTTTAGTAAAGATATACAAAATAGGAAATAGCTTCAAATGTTGTTGTCCTTGAATAGGTCCTTGCAAAGCATTCTCATAGGCCTGGCATAGACTATCTTAGAGGAATTACAGTCACAAATTTACAGTTCAGGAATAAATCGCTTTGGGTCCTTTTTTCCCTTTGGGTCAAAAGAATCAGAAGAAAACAATTATTTATCTGCCAAAGTTTAGAAAGAGAGCAACCATGTAGAATCTGTTCACTCATTTGGTAAGGTTAGAAAAGATCAAAATGTTCGTGACTATCATAAATTGAACCCATTGGCGGTTACATCAAATGAAACATAAGACATCATATTTTAATAAGCAGATAAAACCTAGATCCAAACTCGCTCATATTTGATGAAGCTATGAAGCTAATTTAATTATTCAAATCACTGTCTCAAGTGCATGGAGATTTTAACATGTGTTGTTTCCTCAAACTTCTTTTTCTAGTTTATGGTGACTCGTCCACAGTGTTTTATATTTGGTATTTAGTTTCCTGAGTGTGTGTATATATATATATATATATATATATATATATATATATATATAGTTTTTGATACTTGTGCATCCAAAAATTGCTTCAAAAGACACTAAAATTCACCTTTGTCAAGAATAGGCATAAATGACATAATGGGTATTCTTCCTTTGATACTCAGCCTGGGCTCTTGCCAACATAATAAAAGAGTATATCCGATGCACAAGGTTCCCAGCAATATGGGATCTAAGGAGAGTCAATACTCAAATATGCAGCCTTACCTTTAAATATTTTAAAGAGGTTGTTTCTGTGAATCAAACCCTGGTCTCCTAGTCCCAGGTTACCAAGGAACAACCTTACCATTGTACCAACTACTAACTACCAAGGCCCGCCCTCTCCTACCAACATAGTCATTTACTAAAATGATGATGCGTCTTAAGTGATCAAAAGAGAACAAACATCTCATACTTTTACTGAAAAACCTAAGTCAAACGTACCAAAGGAAGAATTTCAGAAGTTAATACAAAACTAAATTTTTTATTCTCCCCCTCTACTATGCATAAGCATTAATTACCACCAAATATGACTAATTGTCAAAGTCATTTTCAACAATTTACATTGAAAAGTTGAACCTTTAAGAGCTAGAAACAGAGTAATGAAACTTTAGATGGGCATAAGAACTATAACATGCTTGATGAGAGATCATGCTTCGCTATGGAACTGAATGGTGCAACTTGCATTGATAAGAGCATATTGTGCCATGTCAAGAAACATGCATGAGAAGACAGCAAAGTGTCTAACACTAAATTTGACTGAGACTGCATTTCATTTTTCGATTTTCATCCTTTAGGTACATGTAGCATCAGCAGTCAAACAAAATAGTATCTTCCAGTATGATATATGATAGAATTTACTGTGTTCTGCATTAATATATCTAATTGCCACTTGCAATTCCACGGTGACCAAGACTTCAGCCATGAGCAATAAGTACACAAGATTCACAATTGGCACTATAGAATGTCAATTTAAGTACAAGATGAGATAGTTACAACCCTTAGAGATAGTTTCAACTTTTAAAGACAAAGGCCTAGCATATGTAATTTCTGCTAATTAGTAAATCTAGTAACTTTCAAGAGACCTTGAGTTTAGCTCTGCTATAGTACTTCTCTGCAGTAGCCTCACTTGCAGTCACAGAGGTCTTGTAATCAAGGCTTTGAAACTTCTACAAGGATTTCTAGTCCCTAAAATATAATTCATTTTCGATGACTATACCTTTCCCGCCTTGCTACCTGGTATCTAAACCATGCAACTTATGTTTTCACCAACAAGGTATTCAGTTTTCAAGGTTATTTGTTACCAGATGCCATGTAATCATTTGAAATTGATATTTAACTAGATTAAAACATAAGAAAGTATGCCTTGAAGAAGGTCAATAAGCAACAATCATAATTCATGTGTTTTTGGTAGAAGCATGGATAACCATGACTTGTAGGTTTGAATAGTTACAATAGAAACAAATACAACAGAATTTGATGTAACAAAGCTAGACATATTTTTGCCAATGTAAGATACAATTGTCATAGAAAATTGCTGTCTGACAATTCTGATTTCAATCATTGGTGCACAAAACTGAAAAGCAGACAACAAAATAAAGGAAAAAAAAAAAGCAAAACAAAGAATACCATTATTAGGTAATTGATATGGCGGAATTAACATGGCCGACATGTCGGTGTATGTGGTCGACCAGTCAACCACAGTGGTCAATACTTACTATATCAAGTGGAGAACGCATCAACTATACATAGCCGATGAGCCCCGAAACGATCGATCAATTGATAAGGCCAACTGGCCATCCTTGACGAGCGTCACGTGAAAACAATTATTCAATCCTATGTTTGCTGCTGGGTGGCAACGGTTTCAATCAAATTCCACGCCCCCCATTTTTGCACAAACTACGTAATAAACAGGCGTAACATCTCTAAATGACCATAATGGAGCCCCTACGGGCATACAAAGACACACAATTTGATTAGTTCAACTTATCCGACTAGCTACTGATTTAAACTTCGAAAGGACATTTGTCAGGAGTGCCCCCGACACAATTTTGTAGGATTCGACGCCTATCATCTAACAAAACAGTTTTCCACGAGGTCGACTCGAAGGAGAACTAGGTTGGATCTGATTGGGTATTCAGGTCGGACAACTAAAATCTACTTTAATAGATTGGCGCTAAAAGAAGGGTCAACCATGTCTCTGGGAAACTTTGCAAGTCCTAGTTGGCCAAATCCCAAGGAGCCGAATCCATTAAATAGACCTAGTTCGACGGCTCCGAATGCCCCTATATCGAACCCTATGAGCTCAATAATCCCGAACCAACTAGAGGTGTAGGCCGGCCCAAATCCATCACCACAAGTGCTTGAGCCAAACCTTTTCCGCCGACTCTTTCAAGACTCGGCTTTCCTCCAACCCCCTCCACATCAACAACCGACTCAACCTATCATGGTTGTGCCCACTAAAGTTTTCAACACCCTGGTCCATCAACTGCAAATGCTGATCGAAATAGTCTAATATATAGCTCCTTATCTCCCTCAACTTACTCAACTTGCACAACAAGCACTACCCATCTTATTCACTCACACCATTCCTTGCACCCATTCCACCCCCTATTCCTGTTCAGAGTCTTGTAGCTGAGTCTCGCCCAGCTCAGGCTTCGACACCTCAAGAGATGCAATCTCCTCCGGCTCAAATCCCCATTGTAGCTCCAATGCTGGATCTTCCCAATGAATCGGTTGCTCAATTAATCGAACTCCCAACTGAGCTCCGGGACCAACTTAACAAAATGGACCAACAATTGGAAGATATTTAAAATGAGATAAAACAAAGAAAGCAACTAAAAGTGGAGTCATATCCACTGTCTCCTTTCACAAAAAGTATCAACGAGGAGCCGATTCCCTAAGGTTTCCGACTCTCGTCACTCGAGATGTACGAAGGAAAATTTAACACTTCATAACACATCCCAAATGACATTTTTTGGAACTACCGATTCACTCATGTGTCAAAATTTCCCAACCCCTAGAATCAATTTTCTCCTTTGGGCAGTTGGTTAAAGAGTTCGAGCTAAACTTTATCAGCTACCGACTCCCAAAGAAGCCCACCACCTCCCTCCTGGCCATTAGACAAGAGGAGAAGGAATCCTTGGAGAATTATACAAGAAGATTATGTGATCCGCTTAGTTGCTGATCCAACACCATCTGTCCTTGTCAACGCGTACATCGGCAGGGTCCAGCCCTTACAGTTCTTTTACGAAGTCATTACTTAGTCTCCAGCCACATTTTTAAAACTTCTACAGGAGGCGAACTGCCATATAGTGGCCGAGTCCCTGTAATTGCTGGGAAGAGAAAGGCTAAACCAAAAAAGACAAGAAAGGAGCAGAGGCCTCAGTGGCAAATCCCTGTAGAAAGGCCACGAAATGATAAATCGAGGAGTGACCGAATACCTCCTCGACGGGGATTTCTCTCTACTTAATACTTCTCATACGAAGGTATTTATGCAAATCCAGTAGAAAGGAGTCTTGCGGACATCATGCCCCGTGAAAGCAGATGTAGAATTCATCATCAGAAATCGAAAATATATTCGTAATTAGAACTTCATAAGTTTCTTCAGAAAACTCACCTTATACCAAAACCACGAGGAATGGGTCCAGGCCATCGTGCCCTTTGAACAGCAAAAGGCCAGGTCCTGATGATAGCAGTTTGCCACAAACTCTCCCCTCGAAACATCTCAGCACAGTGTTTGTTGACACATGAGATCTGAGACCACTCACAGAAAGGTACGCGGACAAAAATTTCTATAAGGAGATGATCGGGAAGCTTTCCAAATGCATGACCACCTTCCATCATAAGGCTTCAACAAAGCCCCAACCACCGCCCTACTGCACCCCCAACCCGAAGTCCGGCATAAACTAGGCCCTCGGACAAACCCAAACAACAACAACAAGGAGAACTAAATATATGCACTTGATCATGATGTATGCAAAAGCTTCCAGACAAACTGCAAAAGACCGACGGATTGACAGAACCCCAATTTCACGTAGTGGAGAATGACACAAAAAACCTATTAAAAGCATCCGATTCTTCCGTCGCGCTAAATCAAAACCTATCAAGTCTCCATTGCCCGTCTAAACAAATCAAGAGCATCCAACAAAAAAGAAAAACACCCACTCAACGACCCAACGATCCAGTGTCATCACAATCCGATAAGACGAAGCGAAGATGGAAACTTCGCACCTCTCATGCCTCAACGAATTCACACGCAACGACACGGATTTGATGTGAAAGGAATAATTAGTTCCGAGGAGCTCCGACCGGCCAAGAAGAAGGTTGTGGGGCCGGAAACGAGATCGTCGGGAAGGTGTTACATGGGGAACAGAGGGAGGGCAAGAAGAGAGGTTCCATAGATGAAGCTGTCACCGCGACGACGGGGACAAGAAAACGTTGCCTTTTCGCTCGTCTCCTCGGCTCTTCTCTGGATTCGTTAGAAACGTCGGTTCGGATGTCGTGTCTCGGCAAGTTATCTGCCTTCGGCAGCTGACGTGTTAACCTCCGCCCAACCTATGGCTAACGACATATTAAGCATTCCTATATAATTGGTAAAATGAAATATCTAAATTTATTTATCATAATAATATTAATTTTATTAATAAAAATATAAAATTAAAAAATAAAAATAATTTTAATATTTTAATTAATGATGCTGAACGATCACATCGTTAAAGGTCACGAATGAGTATTGTAGATGAGGATAACAACAACGAAGTTGAGGATCGTTTTATATTTGCATCGACATCGACATAGTTACTGAGTGGTTCTTTTATTGCTCTGTATCTATGTTGATGTCGATACAGTTGAGTGATCCTTTCGTTGCTCTGCATCTATGTTGATGACGATACAGTTGTCGAGCGTCGAAAGAATTATCGATGTAAATGTTGATCTTTGATTTACTATTAATTTTATTGATAAAAATTAATCACGAGTTTTGATGGTAACATAATTAATTGGTCGATTGATCTCACTAATAGTCTCTCCCAAAATATGTCAACTTAAAATGACAAACTTAAAAATAAAGAAAAATACTATTGATCTGTCTCAATTATGTCAACTAACAATTGTTAAATCTAAAAACAAAAGTCACAATGATTTTATTACAATATACTTGTCTTGAGTCAAATTTCGATTCCCTCATCCAACTTCTACTTAGATGAACAGATAAGGCTTTATAAGGTGGCATAAAAGTTTATTTTAACAAGCTTGATGTAGTTGAAAATTATTGACACATCTGGCTTGCTTGAAATATCAATTTTAATTTAGTAGGCCAATTGACAAGTTTGCAAGCCCAAGTGAAATTTTAATTCAAAGTCCATGCATTACTAATATAATTGTACTTAAGATGATAGGTATGTGATATGATGTTGCATCGGTCATGGCAATAAATGGCACACATCCTCACAGGAGAACATCAGAAAAGTGACACTTACATGACCTCTTCGGGGCACCTAAGGATTTTGATCCTTTTTTTTTGTGTTTTGTCACTGTTAAAGAAATTTTCTCATTTATTTACCCCATATGTATTTATTTATTTGCACTTGAGGCCTCCCTTGCATAGTCCTTTTGTAAGGTGTGTGATAGGGAAAAAGAAGATGACCAAAAGAGGCTTTAAGTGAGAAAGAAAGCTTTAAGTGAAGATAAAGGAAAAAGGTAGTGTTTTTTTTTTTTTGGAAAATAATCTTTGTTATAAAAGTCATGCTAAAGAAAAATACCAACATTTATACTAGATGATAATTTGTTTAAAATTATTATTATTTATTTGGTATAATTATCTACACGTTCCCTTTATAATGTAATTTTATGTTCATAGCTAAAACTAATAATATTAGGACCAAAATCGACACTAAGAGGAGGGGGTGAACGAGTGCTTTCGTAAAATCATGTCAGTTTAAAAATTCTCGTTCGATGAAAACTAATATCGAAAAAGAGTTTAACTTAAAAGCGTTCGTAAGCGTAGTGAATAAGTAAATCAGTTTGCAATATGAATGAAAAACATAAAATAAATACAAATTGAGTTTTATAGTGGTTCGGTCGTCATGACCTACATCCACTCCCGATCCCTCTTCACTCGAGGCCACCGGTTTCCACTATCGATCTTCTTTCAATGGACGAAGATCAATTACCCTTATAACTCTTTCTCTTTTGATACGTTCAAGAGAGATTATTTACAACATATATTTTTTAGACCTGACTTATCCTTTTAGAAGAACTTCTAAATACTAAGAAGAAGTGATCCTATACTTCAAGAGAAACTATAACATTTCTTTCTCAAGAATAATTATCTATGTTGGAATAGCTGGGGTATTTATAGACCTCAAATGACTTAAAAAATGAAGCTAAAAAATATCTCATCTCGAGTTTCCTATGTTCTGACAGTATCATTACCATTATTGGACGATACCACCGTCTGTTAGACTAAAAATTGACGGTACCATTGCTTGTCAGTCTGACACTAGGCGGTACCACTACCTAACATAACTTGGGAGACTGTATCTGGGTAGTGCCACAGCCTGACCCTTTGTGGGTGACCGAATGGGCCTTCCACTTGGCCTAAAACAGTCATAACTCAGGCTTGATTGACCCATAATTGAGTTGGCATTGTTTCGCCCTAATACCGACTCAATTAGACCTAAACTAACTCGATCTAGACACAATTGATTACAAACGTGAATCTTATGTTATTCGACATCTCATTGGTTCATCCGATGCTTCGTCTTATTCTTCGAGGCATCGTTCTCTCATTCGATGTATTGCCTAATCGCATATTGACTCCCACAACTTTCGATCTCCTTGGCGTAATGTCCAATCCTTCGGCCCAATGATCGAACTCATGGCACGAAGTCCTTCTAGCACGTCGACTATTCCACCTGTTCGATATCTAATCTTCTGACATATTTTATTCTGGCCCAACGTATGATTCTTTCTACATCAATCGATTTGTCTTTCCTTGATCGAGGTTAGTCCTACATCACTCAAAACATAAATTAGATCATAAACTCATCAATTAATTTCATCGTTAAAATTTGAGATTCAACAAAATAGCTTAACATCTATACATTCTCTCGTTAAATAAACTATTATAAGAATAATAAATACTATATAAAGTGACATTTTGAAGTATGCTTTGATTTGAAACTAATTAAATCAATATTTATGAGGTTTAAACACTTAAGAATGTAAATTAATTTAATTATCAGTTTTATCAAATAAATCACCAATACAGTCTAGTCTTTTGTAATAAGTAAAAACATGACACAACCATCTTCTACCATGAACTAAAGTAAGATAAGCGACATATAATATTAATATTTATATATTTTAAAAAAAATATTCATCCAAACACTCTCATTTACTTTCGGTGTTTAAACCAAATCAATTTTATCAAGTCAAATCGACGATCAATTTTGACCTTTTTATTATAAATTATGAAATTAAAACCCTTGCTTGAAGTATCCTCATCATCATCATAATAAATTATAAAACCATGCAAGTTTGCCAATGAACCCATAGATTTCATGAGCTAAAATTATCCTCATCATATCTATTCCTATTCTTGATCTGAGAACTCCTAAACGAATAGTTGACCCCCTTGCAAACCTAACTTGTATAGCCCATAGGTAAGTTCATTTTCCGAATGAGCCCATAGATCTCATATCTTAATTGGATTCCTCCTAGTCTCGAAATTCCAAGTCCATTAAAAAAATCATTTTCTTTTGAATAATGTGACCCACTCACACAAGTTGCTCCATGAGAAGCCCATGTGTGGAGCCCACATATCTCTGTGGGAAGTGAGGTTGAATCATGAGGTTTATTATATAACACTATGTTTTGGTAGATTCAATAACCCATTTTAAACTCAGTAATCATAGTCAACATCAATATTTAAACAACTTAAAATTATATTAATTAAATACCAACTCTTTGATGATAGAACATATAAAATATCCTAAAAAATGTTCCTTGAATATTGTTTGATGACTACTCTTTGATTAAAGTCTTCTTTGTTTCTTAATTCTCAACTCTCCACCCAAATATTATCTTTCTTTTAATGATCTCCAATGTCACAGAAATTTATATGATGTGATGTGGAACCCACTTGACAGTGGAGGAAGCATAAATCTGATATAAAGGTATTATACATTGGTATCCCACTAAAGTTCATAACATGGGAATATGTTCTATAATTTGTTAAAAGAAGAAGCTTCTTTTTAGATTACTCCTTCTGAAATATGCGGTGGTTGTCGAGAGAGATTCCAAATATTTCGTCTTTACCTAGGATGAGGATCCTCTGCAAACTGTTGCTAATCCTGTTCTCCTTCCAATTCCGCATCTCCACTGTGCATCTGCAGTATTCTCCATCTCGATCGTCCATTAGTCGATAGGATCGGACGGTCCTCGAGAGGAATTGGACAGGATCCGTGCTGGGGCACACGATAAATCCCGTGATGTGCCCTGGCGGGGTCTTAACTCTCTCGGTCGTCTCGTCTTCGCTCGGGTCTCCTGACGTCTCACGTTCGCCTTCGCTCTCGGGTTCGTGATGGCCTCCTCCGTCGCCGAGAAGCTCGCGGGGGTGCGCGTCGGCGACGGCGACGGGTGGGCCTCGGTGGCCCCTAATCTGCGGAAGAACCTCGGCGTTCTCTCGTCAGAGGAGGTCTCCGTCTCTTCAAAATTGCATCCGATTCCGTGTAGAGACTAAGAAATTATATTTTAATTTGCTTTGTTGTCATCTTCTATTATAGGGCAAGATTGTTCTGATCCGGATGTGGAGTTTGGTTTTCGAGAATCGAAATGAATGGATTTAGGGCTCTTTATTGTGATCTATCTTCTCCGTGGAGTAGACTAGGAATTACTTGGAAGAAGTCAGTTTTGGTCTTTGGTTGATCGATTTCTCTGTCTCGGCTTATATGTTTTCTGCATGGTCGTTGTGTGAGTCGTTTCATCGGATGCACAATTGATTTTGACTGTTAACGATAATGACGGAGATCGTCTTTTTAAAGCTACTAATTCTGTCCTTATCCCGAGCGATCCACATATGTTCGTGGAAAGAGAGCTTTCTCCTTTCAAGGCTTTATTGCTCCGCAGTTGCTTCTCATATCTTGGGGTTTCCTTTGCTAAGACCCGATATTGCATGCACCTACTAGTTTCCTCGTACTTCAACTGTCAGTCGCATATTTTACCTGCTCCGACTTAAACATAAATCCTGTAAAGTATGTGATTGGGTTGTGAGGATGCTAATATTATTTTATTATTAGCATTTTCCTTTATTTTATTCTATTGGGCTTTTATATTATCTTTCTGGAGACATGTAACTATCGCTCAAGTTTATTACCATGGCGGAGGGTTTTGGACTGTCTCTTGTGCGACTCGAGAATAGTTTTTGAATTTTCGTTTTGGGCTCAAGAACAGCATTTTACAGTGTTTGATAAGTCAGGTACCAGGAGCTGGAAGCTTTATTCTCTATGCTTGCCTTTTCTGTTGCCCTTGCCCTGCTTTTTATTTCTCAGAATTTTGTCTTAAAAAAATATTTTGATTTAGTTCCTTAATGCCATGGGTTATTTGAGCTGCAACAACCAAGGAGATGATTTACATTTAGAAAAGCGGACATGTTCTGCCAGACCAAAGCTTCCTAAAAATTTAGTTGGCTTTTTATTGAGTTTGCTGCACAATGTTCAGGTAGTATGTATCATATCACTCTGGATTTTAACTTTTGACTTGGTAAGACATTTGATCCAAGTTAAAGTTATCTATTTAATCGTGCCCCTTTTTATTTTAAGATATCATCATTTATCCATGAGAGAAGATGACCATTTGTCCTCCAACTGTTAAGTGGCTCCAATTAATGTATCAAAACAATTAGCATATTTCACACATAGCATTGTAGGAAAATTCTGCCAAAAATCTCAAAATTTGTTTGATACTGTAGCCATGATCATCATGTATATAGTAATATCCCTAATAACTTGCAGAATTCTGACTTATGTTCACTGCTGTTTTGCCACTGTTTACTAGATTGAGCTTGCAAAGATGTTGTTGCACGAGGGACAAAAACACCTCTTTGATCATTGGCCGGAGCCAGGTGTTGATGATGGGAGGAAGAAAAGTTTCTTTGATCAGGTCATTTATCAATTATAGTATTTATTTGTTCTGTTTATACATTATTCTTCAGAAGTTGATGTGGAAGATTAATGAATGCCTTTTCTTTTATAAAATGGTTAGTGTGGTTCATGAATAATCATGCCTTTATCGATTATCTGTTGAAGTTTTTGATTGCTTAAAGAGCAATTTCTAGTCTTAACAACTCAAAATATGCAATAGTCCCTAGTTTGTACTTGAGTTGTCTATAGACAGAGAAATATAAATTTCAATGACTTGAAAATAGAAGATATGTGTGTGTTGAAAATAGGTCCCTTCATGACAAATTATCAGGATTGTATTTCTTAGAAATATTTGATGGTCCATGGTGAAATGGTACCTCTGATCAGGTTGTCTAAAATGTTCTTTCAGTATTATACTTTCATGTAAATCATAGAGCAATCTGAAGTTAAAATTGTGGGTTGCTTGAACTTATGCATACCATGGTCATCTGCAGGGTATGCTTGCACAGAAATAAAGTACATAAATGCAGACTTGCATTGTTATTCTTCTGTTAATTTTCCAGGATTGATCAACAGACAAATTTTTAATTGATAATTATTCTTTTACTAGTAACCTAAAAAAACCCAAATTTAGCAGTCTTCTGTGGAACTTTGCCTAGATTGTCTGGACAAATCTTGGGTGGGGTCACTGCTCCACTGTTAACTTGCTTGGGACATGGTTGATTCTGCAAGATGTTGACTCTCTTTCCATTTTAAGAGAAATATGCTTTACATGATCACAAAAAGTGACACCCTATGCTACAATTCACTCTGATAGGTTCATGCCTAGTAATTTAGACACAATAAGCCTAAAAATGCCTGAAACAACCCATCATCCACTTTGCTTTGAGATAATGTAGGCATCATCATCTCCCTCGGTAGGCTAATCTATTGGATTTTAATGTGGATCTTTGAGAAAATCCCACCTTGAGGTGCACGAGGTAACCCCTTACTCAATGTGTCAGCCAACATGGAGTGGTCCACGGTGTTCCCTCTGACACTGATATCAGGATTTGGGCTCCATAAACCTACTGGTTCACTGAGTATAGTGGCCCTTATGTTATGTGGCTTAAAATGCTGCATATTGAAAATGTTCCTTAAATTAAGCTGCCAAAAACCTGTGTAGCGAAAATTAGTCCTGAAAATTGAAGGTCTTTCCCCTTTAAATTTTGGCATACTTGTTTTGGATATCAAACAGATTTCATAAATAATAATTATTGATTGTTAAAATAACAGAATAGTACATGTGGTTTTAAATAGAAAAATAAAATATATCAAAAGTTATAAACAGCAACTTCAATTTGAATTGCATATAATCCAAACACTTCCTCTTCCAATTTGTTAAAGGTGGAGATATCCAGGTGAACTGTTGGAGTCAATGTATTGTGTTGATTCTTTGCTTGTTCTGCAGCTCTGGCAGTCATTAACCAATCTTTAGACTATTCCTATTAGAACTCATTTACGCAAAGTTCATTTGTATTCTATGCTGCTTATCTTGTTGAAATTAGTGTTCTTTGTAGGTTGCCCGGCTTAATTCAAGCTATCCTGGTGGTTTGGTGTCATATATTCAAAATGCGAAGAGGCTCTTAGCCGACTCTAAAGCTGGAAAAAATCCATACGATGGCTTTACTCCTACGGTGAGTAAGCCTTGTGTTATTGTTCTTTTTTTTTTTCATCATATATGCATTTTTCACACAGTTGCTTCTCGTTTCCGTCTTCTCACAATTATTATAATTGTGTAGTCGAGTCATTCATAGATAAGATCCATGAAAGCTTGAACATTCCATTTTATTGTTACTTCTTCCAAGTTATGCAAGAACAGAAATGATCTGGCAATCCATGGATGCTGTACCTCCTCAAATTGAGGTCAAAATTTAAATTAACAACTTTAAGAGCATAAAAGCTTTTGGTGGCTTTATTATAGCACATAAAATTATTTGAGAGATAAATATAAGCAAAGGAAAATTGCAGCATTTTGGAAGTTGGATGGAGATTTTGTTATGTATTTCATATACATTTATCTCCCATTCGTTATAAATTTTAGACCATCCCATACACAATTATATTTTTAGTTTTTATCCCATCATTCAGTAAGTAATTTCTCTAATACCCTGAAATATCACTTCAAAATATCTTTTTCATATGCTCTTCTAGTTTGTGAACCTTGGAATGAAGATATGATTAGTTTTTTCCTGACCTAGGTAACTAAGATTTGAGTAATAGAAATGGCCTTTTTACTTGCAGGCGAGGTATATCATGCATTGACCCTCTCCAGACTATATTAGTAGGAGCCTTGTGCATTGGTTTGCCCCTGTTTATAAATATCTCTCAATATCCTGCTTGCCTTATTTTTTTTAGCTTGATATTGTTTTATTGGAATTACCATAAAGGAGTTGGATATTTGAATATGTTCAAACTTCAAGATATAGATAATGTGACACCTTGAACTGTATTAGATGCTTTCATATTTCTGTGCAAGTTCCAAAGATTTGTTGCTTAGTTAAAGTACTTCTGCACTTCCAGTAGCTGTATACTTTATTCAGCATTACTATGACAAGGTTATAAGGTACAGTACTAGAAGACATCAATCTACTTATTCCGATTCACTTGAGGAAGACAAATGATTTGGGAAGTGTTTGTGTAGGTTCCATCAGGGGAAGTACTAAAATTCGGTGATGATAACTTCATCATGTTGGAAGAGGTTGGCGTTAGAGAAGCAAGAAAGGCTGCATTTGTCCTTGTTGCAGGTGGGCTTGGGGAACGTCTTGGGTACAAGGGAATAAAAGTAAGAATGATGCTCCTCTTATGAACAGATTATTAATTGCCTTCAAATGACCCGATTAGCAATGCTGATTATTTGGTCATAAGATTTAATGAATATATATCTTCTACATTAGCATGACTACATGATTTTATAAATACATGATAATGAATATCTATGAGTGTGGACTCCCTTGTGGTAGACATAGCCAAATACTTATATTAATTATACAGGTCTCTCTTCTTGCACAGCCAATAAAGTGATTGGTGGTCTGCCACCTGTCACCTATCAGTAATTTGCAAGCTCAGATGCATTTTAAAATTGGCAGATGTTTTATGACCACATGTGCTGCTAAATTCAATTTATACTTATTGAGTGTAACACACAAGCATTACCAGCATATTATATGAATTCTTTGCTCATTGCTCTTTCAATTCTGTTGGTTACAGATCAGGATAAATGGAATAAGATATCAAGTGAGATCTACCTTTTCAGACTGTGATGACTATGGGCAAATTTGAAATATTATCTAATGTGAACGAAAGAATGATAATGAATTTATTAACATGTAATCAGCCATTTTGTGATTTGTGGCTACTTCTATTTAGTTAGTTACTTCTTTATGCTATTGTTTGACATTTTCAAAATGATTTTTTAATCAAGGCAAGAACAAGGTCACAGTAAAGGTAGGGCTATACCACATTATGGTGACATGTTTTAATGTTTGCACATTCATATCTATTTAAGCTTCTCTAGTAGTTGGCCCAAAGTTGACCTTTACAGCAATAGCTAAATCTGATTTATGGTTAGCCATTAGCCAGTTTCCTTAATATGCTATTATAAAAAGTGTAAGTGTTTTCCTTGATTTAATATACTTGATACTGTATGCATTTTTGCTTTTGAAGAGAGCTTCTAAGATTGTATTTTTGCGAGTTTAAATCTCTAAAGAGTGCCTGATTTTCTATTGCAGTTGTCTCTACCTGTAGAAACCACTACTGGCAGATGCTTCATTCAACATTATATAGAATCCATTCTAGCATTGCAGGAGGCTAGTTCTAGACAAGCACAAGGTTTGCACATGTATTTGTTCTTTGGAAACATTAGCACCGCAGATTATTATTTTGTTCGAGAAGACCTAGAATTCAAAGTGCATTTTCGTGTTCTAAGAAAAGATGGAAATTATTGTTTAAAATTTGAAATATGTTCCATCAGGAGTCTCATCGAGGTTTTGCTTTAGTATATTAGAATGTGTGGTCTGTTCACTATGAATTTTCTGAACCTGCTCTGCATGCATGATTCAGGACAGGGTCATTCTTTCATATTTTGGCTTTCATTTATCTTTTTGCATCTATTTTTGTAACTCTACTCAGACACTATTGGCCCTTGGGCCTCAGGTATCTTATATGGCTGTGGAACATTTACAGCAAACTAGTGATTATTTCTATTGGCGACATACATGACATGTTTGCCAAAATTTTGACATAGAAACTTGGCTTATCGTAAGACAATAATATCTCCTAATATATGGCTTTTGACTCTCATCTTTCATTCCTTGGAACCTTGATGCGATAAAATACCAAAATGGTAATGTTTTTTAACTAGAGCTTGTGCTGAAGTCAATCCTTTATAACCTGATTGTTATTCTCTATTTGATAAGATTTTTTTGAAGTATTCTATTTTGACATTGTTAAAATCTTTGTAAGTGTTCACTTGTCACTCTTACTGAGTTAACTAATAGGATTTTTTTAAATATATCAATAAAGGTTGCATAATTTGAGAGTAATTACAACTTTTGGTATGTAAACGTTGCACACACACACACACACACATATTCTCTAACTGGACTGTTATACGCATGCTGCAGCTTACTCTTGGTACTGATAATTTTTGTAGGTCAATGTAAAGCTGAGATTCCTCTGGTGATAATGACATCTGATGACACTCATTCACCAACAGTAGATCTACTGGAGTCTAATAATTACTTTGGAATGAAATCCACACAAGTGACACTTCTGAAGCAGGTGGTTATCAAGCAGCTCTTTTGGTTAATTGGATATTGTCAAAGCTTCTTAGATTATATGGTTGACAGTGCTATTTACATTCATTTTAGGAAAAAGTAGCATGCCTAGATGATAATGATGCAAGATTAGCATTTGATCCTAATGACAAATACAAAATACAGGTAATTTTTGTATTCATCGCTCGGAAGTTCACTCTTTCATTGAATGAAATCTAGTTCTTGGTTTTTTTTCCTCATTACCTCTACTTTTGATGATTAACCAGACAAAGCCTCATGGTCATGGCGATGTGCATGCACTACTTTATTCTAGTGGTATTCTGGAAATATGGTGTGTAATTCACTCAGTTACATGAATATTGCATCTCTCTCTACTCATACTCTGCTGGTAGTCTCTTATGGACCAAAGATGAAGTTGTTCATGCTCATAACATCCACACAAATGTTTTCTGTTTCTCAGGAGGACGGCAGGCAAAAAATGGGTTCTGTTCTTCCAAGATACTAATGGATTACTCTTTAAGGTTGATTTCTGCGGACTCCTTGCACAAATTTGAATTTCACTTACTGTATGTCTTGCTATTTCAAAAAATGATGGTTTCTGTTCCCTTCGCTATTGCTGATTAGGCAATTCCAGCTTCTCTTGGTGTTAGTGCTACAAAGGGATACCATGTTAATTCTCTTGCTGTTCCTAGGAAGGCAAAAGAAGCTATTGGAGGAATAACAAAGCTTACTCACACTGATGGTAATTCAATCCCTTATGTTCACTGAGGAAAAACAAAGCTTACTCCAGCTTACTCATGCTGGTTTGAGAAAAAAACAGATTATTTATCTTATATTGTCTTTTGTTTTTTCCTAAATATTTTTAGAACTGTGCTATATAGTATGTTACTTTGGTGTCTATTTCTTTTCCATGGTTATTGCTTCTGAGCTCCTGATCATATGTTGACATTGAACTTTCAGTTTTGTTTGTATTTGCTTAGTCTTGGTAAAGCTGATAGTGCTTTCATTTAGTTTAACGGTTTCAAGTTTATGATAGTTTACTTCACCATTTCATGTGTATGTTGTCATATTGTTATTATCTAATCTCCAAAGCTTATATACTTACTAATTGAATAATATATTGTTTTAGGGAGGAGTATGGTTATTAATGTGGAATATAATCAGCTGGACCCATTACTTCGAGCAACTGGACATCCTGATGGAGATGTGAATTGTGATACAGGATTTTCTCCCTTTCCTGGAAACATAAATCAGGTGCACATCTATTCATTTATGAAATGTTTAATGCTATCTGATGCGATGGGGAATCATACGGTGGTAAAAAGGGTGTAATGACTGGCATTGTAGAAGATAAGTGCTGTTGGGTTGGGGAAACAGAGAGGAAAAGTAGCAGGAAGATGGTGACCAAAATATTTTAGGCCTCCTGTCCATGAAGAAAAGCATATTTTAATTAAGTTTATTAGATAGAACTTCAATTACAAGCTATATGTTTACCTAAATCTTAACTAAATTAGGCCTTATAAAGAAAAGTTATGGATACAACGTAACTTTCACAAAATTCCTTGAAAAGAGACCTCTATATCTCTGTGAACTCTAAGTCCTGATGACTTAAAAATTAACTCTCACTGGAATCAAGTTTATCCTTGTTCTATAACCAAAATACAGAGTGGATTACATCATAATTAGTTTGGGCTACATCAAACGACACTCAATTGTGCCACTTGAACCCTTCAGAACCAGAATTGCCTAAAATGAATGTTGGCAGTGATCTGATATGGTTATGCCAATATTATAATTTCAAAACCCAGATACTGACTCTAGTTTTAGTTGCAGTTATCTCAACTATTTTCAACATACGCTGGTAGATTGATGCAGACCAGAAGTGAGATTCCATAGATCTGAAAGTGACAAGCATAGGTTGCTTGAACACCAAAGTTATATGATAGTTGAGATATGAGTTCATTCAAGGAAATTATTTGATTGTGTATATTTTTCCTCATGTATTCATATCAGATGATTGTGTTTTTTCGTTCAGTTGGTACTGATATTAGATATCTGTCAGAAGTATATTGGTATTTCATGGGTGAAAAATTTACTGCAGATAGATATTGATTTTATTTGTATCTCATTTTTGAGTCCACATAAATATCTTTTGTTAATTTTTTTTGCAATTTGACTCTGCACTTCAAGTTCAATTAGCATCCAGGTCCAACTGGATCGAATAATATTATACACATGTAAAGTAATTTTGGAGGAATTTTGAAGCAATAAGATTACTCATATGAGATGCAGTAACATTGATGGTTAAACAAACTCAGAAGACATTATAGTTTGCTGCTGCTTAGTTATTAAGGCCAGTCCAGATATTGACCCAGTTAAGTCTTGGGTCATTATTCAATCAATATTCAATATTATCTTTAACTAACTGATATATAAAGTGTATATATTGCATGCATTAACATATTTGATATTTCCATGCATGAGATGTTAGATTCTACATAATTTTACAACACACATGGCTATTTCATTGCCTGTCCACTAGTCTAGGGACCCAGGCAGCACATCTTCTGGCAACAATGTGTTTTAGGAATTAAATAATTAATAATTGATCCATTTTAACCGTTCAGTTCTTCTATGGCAATAACATATTATACCTACTCTTATGGTTGCACCATTTTATTCCTTAACATTGTGCTATCTTACTATGCACTTTGTCAACAATCAAAATCAGCTATTATTTTGAAATGCAAAATTGAAAATAGTAGGATTTATTTGATATCTTTTCTGCAGCTGATTTTGGAACTAGAGCCATATTTTGAGGAACTTAGCAAAACACAAGGCGCTATTTCAGAATTTGTTAATCCAAAGTAAGTAATTTTTCTTGTTCTTTGCCAAAAATTGGTATAATCTTGTGAAGAATACTATTAGTGAAAAGAATGCAACATTGATGCATCATTACACTTGATGGGAGAATCCTCTAAGGGTGAATATGATATCTATTAGCCATTTCTATATTGTGTTTTCTTTTTGAAAAAGATGATTATAAATTGATATTCTTACTTTCTTATCATGTCTAACTGTAAATGTGAAGTTTTCTGTTGTGGACCTCATGTTTTTTCATCAAAGCTGAAACTTACAAAATCTAACTTAGCAGGAACATGTAAAGCAAGGAAACTCTTTTTGGTAGTACGTGGTTTGCTGAGTGCTGACACCTAGTGGCTAGTGATACACCTTCCGAGCACTGTGTTGATTCGGCATGTCAATGTGTGCTAAATGTAGAATAACAAACCATTTATTTCTGGGCAAGCGGAATCATATTTATAGATATCACCTTTCCTAATTTAATAAATCTATTTTCTAATTATAGCAGTATAAACATATTTAACATGGCTGACATATTCTGCTGTATACTTCATTTGGGCTATAAGCTTCCTTGGCCAACTTCATAGAGGGGATTCTTTTAGGAGAACTGCTAATGCCTGTCATCCTAACAACTGACAATCACATCATTTGTATAAAATTTGGTACCCTTGAAATTCTTCCTGCTGAACATAGACTAAACTTGTCACCCAGTTACATGATGTCATGCTCTATGTTAACAGATAGGGAGATAACTAAATTGTTACTATTCGGATTTTCAAAACATGTTTATTTATCTCCAATAAAAAATAGAAATAATGGAAAGGTATGAAAAGACACCATATATTAAAAATCAAAACCTAATTAATATACCAATATGGCTAAACTAAGACATAATGACTGTACAGCATGCATCTGACATGTCTTTCAGTGGATTTCTTTTTTCATTTATAAAACATGTTAATAATTAATTGTAGTTTGCTTGTTTTTCAGATACAAGGATTCCACAAAGACATCCTTTAAATCTTCAACTAGATTGGAGTGCATGATGCAAGATTATCCAAAAACTTTATCTCCATCAGCAAGGGTTGGTTTCACAGTAAGTGAATATTACTTTACATTTTGAAGATTTTTGAACATTTACTCATGAACCAAATATGGTGAAGGCTGGGGTTCACCGAATTGATATAATATTTTGCTTCCAATCTTTTGATACTGTTGTTAAATTCCTTAGAATTTATCACAATTTCTGCTTTGAGCTCATAAAACATGGTTTGCACCTTGTTTCCATCTTTCTTTTTTGAAAAATGAAAATTACATTTAGAATGGATGGCTTTCATCTTTTGCAAGATGGTTGTGAATCTAGGAGCCACATTCCGAACCATCTTGGATCCTATTGAAGATTGATTGTGGAAATTGTTGGTGCATATATCATCATACTTGCTCTGATACTGAATCATTAGGAATTACTTCCTTTACTGATGCTTCTTCAGTTCAAGAAGTGAAGAAGCCTTTCAAAGAAAATTAAAAGAGAATGGCCTAGTTTAAACTTTAAAGTAATGTTAATTTAACCTGATTAGCAATCTATAAATTAACCAAAATTTATAATGGCCTTATTTAAAGTAGTGTTAAGCCTTCCAAATAATGGCCTTCGTTATCACTCAAAATTTAGTAAAATTAATGAAGTGATGTTGAAGGTCACTCACAATTGGTCTTATTTATAGATTGCTATTTTCCCAGTGTTAATTACAAAAGGCCAAGATTGAATGTTGACCAAAAATACCTTTGGATATATGTGCTGTTCTTTTCCTGAAGGTATCTCTGGTGTAAGGCTGGCATAGGGTTAGTGTTGATTATGCTGGTAGCTGGTTAGCAGGTATCGTTTCAGCTTGTTGCTAGTACACTGCCATATGGCAGATTTGAAATCTTTTATGGAGCTCTTTTGATTGGAGGTATGCATAATTGATTGGAAAAGACACATATTTTGGTTTGCCTTATATTGTAAACAGATCTCTGAAAATTGAGGTAGTAGCTTAGGCTTGAATAATTATTCAATCTCTTTTTGGTTCCCAAGTTGGCTATTTCTTTTCGTTTAAGTAGCATTGGAACTAAAACTTTTAGTGGATACTAAATGTTAGTTCTTGTGCTTCTGACGGATACATGAAAATGATAAAATTTTTACAATCTGAGTTCATTGAACTTACTGAAAATAACTTATTGTAGCAATGGTCTTCTAATGTCATAGGTGATGGATACATGGTTTGCTTATTCCCCAGTGAAGAATAACCCTGAAGATGCTGCTAAGGTAAAATATTTTTGTATTGCTTTCTTTTTTTCGGTTGCAGATACTGCAAATAATACTAGTTTGTTCATACTTCTTCACAGTGTTGCTGAATGGCTTGGTTAATCAAACTAAGAGAGTACATGAAGAATCACTTAAATTGAGTTTTTATTTAACTCACATGGGGAGCAACTAACTTGATACATTTCGAATCTCTTAAGTTATTATGAAAATTGGTAAACACATTGTTTATTGTTACTCTTTTTCCAAGAAATTCACCAAACAATAAGGAGAAATTGACAATAAAAAGTTCTGTCGGCTGCAAAAATGGTAATAGTGTGACTTTGGGGGTGATTGAAGAGGGAAAGTGTTAACATATAAGCTTATTATTCAGTGCAGTATATCCTGTGATTTCCCTAATCCAAACAAATCTAAGTTTCTAATTTTCAGTTCTCTCTATAGGAGATCTTTTCAGAAAAAATTTTTAGCAAGATTTTTAATAATGTCTATTCATATTCTAATCTCATTGCTGCATATCGATCAATATGGAGCTAGAGAGTATGCCTCTGCATGCTGGTAAAAGAAATTTTAAGAATAAGATGTTTGTATGATAATATTAAAGTGTCACTATACTAAGCAAGGTCTGCCATATCGAATCGTACCGTCCGGTACCGGTCCACACTGTAGCAGTACAGTGTACTGTTGCAGTGCACTGTTACAGTAGAAATACAGTGCACCAGTACACTGTAGTAAAGCACTGTAGCAGTATTACAGTGCTCGATGCACCTGGGTGTACCGCTCGGTACACCATACCGTACCGGTACCGAGCCCAGGTCGAAATACTGGTACGGTACGATATTACGAACCTTGATACTAAGTATGGTGGAGTCAGTATATGATATTTGAAAATTGAAACAATGGAGTAAAAATTGGTAGAGTTGATTATAATTTGGTTTCAAGCATGATTTAAAATCTTGGATTCAGGGTTTATCAGTTACCTGTAAATGTGATTGGTAATGGGTTATTTGGGATCAGGTTCCTCTGTTATCGATCCTTCCCTGGGCCTGTAATTCTCCACTGCCTTATGCATTTGTTATTGATGATTATCTATTTTCTCTATGGATACTTATGTATATTGTGGATGTTTTCCGGAAGGGAATGCAAGACTTCCGGCTTCTGATTGCTTAAGAGCCACATATCAGATGCCCTTGTCTGCTCTCTTGTTAGCAGCGAAATTATACTCTTTTAGTATTTTGTTGTTAATTTCAATGTTGTGCATTCTGTTTATCTTGCATTTGAGACTTTCCACAATGATTAGTATTTATCGTTCCCTTGTAGGTGCCAAAGGGAAATCCATATCACAGTGCAACCAGTGGAGAGATGGCTATCTATAGGGCTAACAGCCTCATTCTCAAAAAGGTTACATTTATTTCTTAAATATTTTAATATATCTAATTACAAAAAGAGAACGTTTATGATACTTGGTAGTGTACCACACAATGCTGCATGAAGCTAGAGTGTACATAGGATTTTTTTTTAGAATTCAGTTTTTGTTTAAATGTGAGATACAGTAAAACATTGGAATGGTTTGCTAAGAAGACCTAAATTCTGAAACAGGGATTGACCTGTTGATTCATTTGATCTCAGATCCATGTTTCTAAGTGATTACTATATTTGTCAGGCTGGAATCCAGATGTCCGATCCTATCACTGATGTCTTCAATGGACAAGAGGTGGAGGTGTGGCCTCGTATAACATGGAGCCCAAAATGGGCAGTAACATTTAGTGATGTCAAAAGAAAAGTTGAAGCGGGATGCTCTGTATCACAAATATCTACCCTTGTCATCAATGGCCAAAATGTATTCCTTGATTCCCTGTCCTTGGATGGAACCCTCATTGTAAATGCCATCGACGAAGCAGAGGTATTTTAGCTAGTCTTATCGAAGAACTTTTCTTTTATCATGGGTTTCATGTCTTCATTTGATATAGTCTGTCACTCCGGATATCGATTGAGATCCTTATCGTAAAAAAAAAAAAATCAGTTTTGAGAAACTTTATTTAAAATTTGTGGTTGATTGAAAGATAAGACTCATTTGCTTCTTGCAGGTGAAAGTGACTGGTTCTGTTCAAAACAAAGGATGGGTTCTTGAGCACATTGATTACAAAGATACCTCCATCCCCGAGAAAACTAGAATAAGAGGCTTTAGAATTCAGAAGATTGAGCAGCTAGAGCTGAACTATACTGAACCAGGAAATTTCTGCTTCAAATCATGAACAAGGTTCTGACTTTGCTAGGCATGACCAAATATTTATGTAACAAATATTTATTCATTTGTTAGCTGGAATAATCGGCACATTCTGTGTCGTCTTTTCCATTTTTTATTTTTGAGAAATAAGTACAAAAGGTGAACTTTTCACTACAGAAAATCTAATACTGTGACCCACTGATCAGTGACAATTATGTTCGACTTTGTTGTTCTCCATATCTAATCTTAAGTCTTGATCTCTTTACCTTTTCTAAGCTTCTTTGAGGTGAATCAATGGCTAATCGCCTGTTATGCAACAGATGGATGTAAGCCTTGTCATGCAATTGTATTGTTCTGCAAGATTGTCAAGTAACCTTTATTGAAGGAAACTAATTAAAATACTGGTTCTTGTGGTGGCAGCCAGCATTGAAGATATGTGGTAAACAGATTTAAATGTCTCTACTTTTTCAATGAGTAACAAGATCAAATTTCTCTAACATTTTTACTGAAATTTCATTTAATATTTTAATCTCATATTTGGAAATTAAAACTTTGTGAGATCCACATATATATATATATATATATATATATATATATATATATATATATATATATATATATATATATATATATATATATATATATATATATATATATATCAAGTTAACAAGGCGGGCTGGAAGACACTGCGCCATGTGGACGTCGAGGGATACGAAAAGACACTGTTGGAAGTGAAATGAGAATGGCCGCCAGGCACGACTAGGGGCTCGATTGATAGCACGAGTCCTGAAGCGTTCTACCAGTCGCGAATGAGTCGTTAATCGAGTCGCATCACAACGCCACTCCACCGTTTGTTTGGGCGTTCAATTTCCTAGGGGAAGAACATGTCGTTGCGTGCCATGCTCTCTCCCGCTTCCCGCTTTGGTCTTCGGTCGTCAGGTCCCCATGTCCTTGTCTATTCTCCATCTCGATGCACTGCTTTTGGTTGAAAACATCACGAGTTTGGTTCCGCGTTTCGATTGCTTATGCCCTTCGCTTGCCAAATAAAAGATCCCTTCATCATCTAATCAGTATATTCTCTTATTCGTCAATCTCTTCATGGCAAGAATGCTACATTTTGCTGGCTTTAATCTTTCTTATGCAATTCTTTCTTGTTTGACTTCACTTTTGTCCTCATGAGTAGATGTTAAATCTTGTAATGAAGCCTTTCCTGACTACCTGGGACAAAGCCCTAACTTGTTAGCCTATCATTAGAGGGGATTGATGGCCCTTTTTCGTCTTTTTGAGACCCTTCAGTCCCTTCCTAGTCGATGTTGCATTTTCTTTTCCTTTCAAATCTTCACTTTTATCTTTTTGGAAACCTTGCACTAATACCTAGCTTTTGAGGCTTTATTTAGATTGTGATTGATGAGCGCAAGGGCCAAGAAACAAAACTCCTCCTCTTCCGTTGTATAGCTTCTTCACTTATTTATTTGTTTTTGAGTTTGTCAATTTTATTCTCTTCTTAGTAAATATGTTTATCATTTGCCGTTTGTTTGCAGACATGGGAACGGCAGCTGATAGAACACAGTTTGATGCTCATCAATTTGATGCGAAGCCAGATGAGCTGTATTTTACTTGCTTCTTAATTGTCATCTTTAAGTATTTCTGTAATGTACTTGATAATCGGCATATGCTCAGTATATGTTTTTTTTATCTCTTTTTATTCGTTTTGTCATGGTTATATCTTGGTTTGACTTGATATGGGGATATAGGTTAGCGGTACATGGGCAAGACCTTCAGTTCTTATTATGAGGTTCATGAGAGTTTTGAAGCTATGGGACTTCAATAAAGATCTTCTTAGAGGCATATTTGATTCTTTAATTTTGCCTTTTTCTAATATTATCTCGTGCTGTGCATAGCTTAGGACACTGATATGTCATGTTTCTTTGTTTACTACCAGTGGCTTTAAGAATCCTTCTGCAATTCAACAAAGAGGAATTGTTTCCTTCTGTAAGGGACTTGATGTTATTCAGCAAGCACAGGCAGGGCCTGGAATGACTGTAGCTTTATGTTCTGGAATTTTACAATGGCTTGTGTATAGTTTCCATGAGTGTCAGGTTTTGGTTCTTTCTCCAACTAGAAAAGGAGCACAGAAAATTGAAAAGATGTTGCGAGCACTGGGATGCTATCTGGTTGTGAAGGTTTATGCTGCTACTGGAGCAACTAGCGTTTGTGAGGATCAACAAGAATTTTCAAATGGCTTCCATGTCACCGTGAGTTCTTGACATGTTACTGCTCCTCCCTAGCTTCCTTAGGATGTTTGGGTTGGGTCATGCAGATGTGATGCTGGATCAGGTTCTCTTTTGGCCTAACATAAAATTGTGTTTGTTGCTATTTCTTCTGTTCTTATATTAGGATTTTGAACTATAAAATCTTTTCTGTGACAAAGATGTTTGCATGTCTACTGAGGTGGTTGTTGACTGGTTTGCCGATCAAGGGGCCTTCTTTCTTTCTTTCTGTTGATGGCAACTGTTGTATTTGATATTTGATTACCTGTCTTCAAACCTTTTGTGGTGATTGTCCTTTCTTTCTGTTCTTATGTGCATTTCGAATCTCTTTAGTTGGATTTGGATGTATACCATTTTTCCTTGCACACACAATAGACCAAAATTGACATGAAATTTCACCGTACAACTATGGTTACATGTCCATGACAGAGATATGATTGAAGCCATATGCTTAATTGACAGCCATAAGGATCCATCATATGCTCCCTCTCTGTTGGGGACTTATGTTCCCATTTATTTGATGTAGATTTTGATTGCCAAAGCATGCTTAAGTTTATTGATAACAATCATAATCTGTGGTTGCAGGTTTTTGACATCTTCAAACGTCTTCCTTCAAGGATTCAGGTTGGGCCCTTTTCTGCTACAACTAACGTTGCTTTATCTTCTTTATTGCAGTTCATAACTAATGATAATGATAATTTGCTAGGAATAAACAATTGAAACTTTCTTCAGGTCAAGAAAGTATTCCAGCTTCTTCCATCCAAGATACAGGATTCTTCTGAAGCAAGATGAGCACACCGGCAAACATATTAAGCAGTTCTATGTTGATGTGGAGGAAGAAATGAAGTTGGAGTCCCTGGTCAAATCTCCATGATGCTTCGGCCACCACTGAAAGCATCATCGTCTTTGTTACAGCAAGCACAAAGCTCTCTCTTTGACTGACAATATTAGGACATGGATCATAACAAATGGGATGCGCTCATGCATGAACTCGAATCGGGATGTTCTCGTGTTCTTGTCGCCACCGATCATAAATTATGATCTGCCAGCTCGTGCCAGAGGAAGTGTATGTTTTGGCAGGAGGAAGAATGCTGTATGACAAAGAGGATGTGTTCATGAACTCTCTTCTACTTTTGCTTTTGTAAGGTATTTATGTCCTTTCCTCCTTGTATAGATTCAATTAGTTGCAATATTTTGGTTTATTATTGTTATTAACATATTGAGGGCATGAAATCTCATCTTACAAATTCAAAAGGGTGTCTGCAAAATAGTTTTTGTAAAAATTAAAGCATGATGGCTCAGATTCTAATGAAAAATAAAAATCTTTTTATATTCTTTTTTCTCTGAAAAAAAGAGAAAAATCTCTGCATATTTTTTATTTAAAAATTCTAATTTTTTTTTGGTATAATTTATAAAACAATTAATTCTAATAGTCATTTTTGAATCTTTTCCCTGCAATGAAATGAAAGGTCTTAACGTAGAAAGCAATTACAAAAGAATGGGTTTGGGTTGTGGGTTAGGGTTGTTAACCTTTTAAGATCTACGCACGTGATTTGATTTAATCTGAGCCAATAACTCTTCCATTCCAATCATAATCTCCCTTCCTCACGAGCTCACCGTTGATAAATACCCAACCGACTCACGGTACATCCTCCCTCCTCTTCCCCGCCGCTCTCTTCCTCACCCACGTCGCGAAAGAGAAGAGAAGGAACTCTTGATGGGGGCGTCGAGGCTGGTGATAGCTTCGATCGTGTTCTTCCTCCTTGTCGCCGGAGTTTGGGCGGAAGAAGCAGCGATCGGCGATGGGATCGCGGAACCTGAGCCATCCGATTCCGCGTTGAAGCGGGAATTGGAGCTGCTCAGATCAAAGATCCAGGACTTAGGTCAGTCCGGAATGGATCTCGGTTCTTTCCCGTATAGGGCCGTTGATCCGGTTCTCGGTCGCGCTTTGTTTCAACTTTGCATCCCGGTGGCGTTTCTTTTGTGCTTTCTCTCGACTACGTTGCTAATCATTATAAATCAAAACACGAACTTTCTCTCCTAGATAATATGTGGTAGCATGGTGATAATCAGGTTTGATATGATGACTGCTGCATCAAAACACTAATTTTTCTCTCCTAGATAATATGTGGAAGCATAGTGATAATTAAGTTTGATATGACGATCGCTGCCACAATTTTGATCCTCATGGAGGAAATATAGTAATCATGAATTTTACCCTTTTTTTGGTGTCATATATTAGAGATAACGCCACCTTTTGAATCTAGGAACTGGAGATGAGCAATTTTTGTGTGTATTCGTTATTGCATGCTATGATGTTTTATTTGTACAATAATGGCAATATACAATTTATCCACATTAGTTTCTCACTAATGATTTTTTTTCTGTTTTGGTGATCTTTACTTTAGAGATTGGTATCTCCGATAGGACCCGTGAACTAAATAATAGAGATGACCGCATCAAAAATCTGGAGAAGATTATCCAAGAGAAGTCAGCAACAATTTCCACATTGAATAGTCAAATAGAATCGCTCCAGGTTAACTTTATATGGATGATAGTGTTCTCTCATATGGATTGCCGGATCTTCATGTTGTATTTTCTTCTTTTGCCTTTTCAGAAAAAGGGTGCTCTTGATGCTGAAGAGTTATTAGGGAAAGCATATACTCGAGCTGCTGGACTTGAGAAGCAGGTATGACAGTAGACTAGTTATGTATAACACTTTAAACTGCTGTACTTGTGACACACACCTACCCTGGGCAGGTTGACAATCTCAGAAATGAGCTTGAAACACAGAGCAATAACAGAGGTGCTTTGGAGGCTCGAGCTAGTGAAGCGGAGAAAAAAGTGCAAGAACTGATTTTGAAACTAGAAAATGTAAGTATTTCAAAGTTTCATGCTATTACTTTATGCTTGTGTCATATGCTTGGTACATATCTACATGTCGCTGTTTGTGTTACAATTTTTATCTAATGCAGCATATTTTAATTAGTGTTGTCATTTGTTAGCAATTGAAAATTTGACATGAAGCAAGCACTACACTTGTAATGCCTAAGCGATATTGGAGAAGATATGTTGCTGTTATATACGTATATATTACAAATTTTAGATTGTGTTACAACTGCAAAAAACTCTTTGTTTTACTATTTCATGTACTTGAAAATATTCATGCACCAACACTTTTTAACTCATTCTAAAGTGTAGCTGCTGACAACTCATCGTAAAACATATTAATGTGGGTGGTCACTGTATATCAGATGTTTTGGGAGTAAAATTGGTTCAAGGGTATGTGCTAATGTGCTAGCTTGGTAATCTACAATCTAGGGAACACTTACAGAGTGGACAATTAGGGTCGTCTGAGATGATGATAGACACAATAAGAGAGAATTAACATAATATTTTTTTCATGCAAAATTTGTGCATAGGGAATTAATCTAGAGAATGGAGAATACTATATATATATATATATATATATATATATAATATATATATATATGTATATATATTTATATGTATATATATATATATGTATATATATATATATATATATATATATACTTTATTTACATCATTGAAAATCCTAAAATGTGGTAAAAATTGATTGTAGAGGAAGATTTGGGATTTGGTACTTGTTATTGAGATTAAAAGAGTTGGCTCTGGAATCACGGTTCTTAAGTTTGCCCTTGGAGAAAAGAGAACTAGTAATATTCAAATGTATGCTCCTGGAATCTGATTAGCAGATTATATCAAATGGAAGCTCGGAAATATGCACGAGAATAAGATATCACATAAAGGAAAATACTTTTACCTACCACATTGGAAAGTATCTATCAAAAAAGATCTTGAAACGTGGAGCACACAAAGAAAAGAACATAGATGACATGGTTGTCAACTTTGACATGACTAATGATAGTACTTGCCATACTTCAGGAGAACAGATGAATCTGATTACATATAAGAACATACTGCTTATTGTCATTTGGTTAGATAAAATAGCTTTAGTAACACTAGGCATAGGAATGAAAATGGAAAAAAGAAAAAAAGAAGATTGAAAAGTATTCAACAACTGAGTGGTGGAATTTGAAAGGTGAAGAGACAGAGAGAGTTGGTTGTGAATTGGATAAAACTAGTAACAGATTATGTATGAGGAATAATAATATTCTATTTTGAGACTGCCAAGCTAACTGTGTGAATGGTTGTTTGTTGATCTAATATTTATTGTAGGATTTGCATCAAGATTTTTAATTTTGTACCGTACTGGTGTATGGCGTACTGAAGCATACCGCTCAGTATATGTATTTTTATATACATATGTTTATATACATATGTATATAAAAATATGTTTATATACATATGTTTATATACATATGTATATAAAAATATGTTTATATACGTATGTTTACTCATAAACATATGTATTTTTATATGTTTCTGAGTACTAATTACTAAAAAAATTGTTTATAAAAATATCCCCTTTCCATCTCGAGAGACGAAAAGGGGGTGATGGCGAGGCGGGCGAGGATGCGACACGTCGCCTCCTTCCCCAGCTCGAACTCATCTCCCGTGAGGTACTCCGTAATGCTCCCACGATAGCCGGATCCAGTGGGGATTTGGCCTAGGGCGAGCTCATCTCTCGCTCTCCCACCGCTGCCGCCCTCAGCGACTGTGAGGAAGAAGACCAAGATAACAACGAGAGCGAGAAGAGGAAGCAGCAGTCCTACTTGGGCTAGGATCCCTTCCTTCGTCGTCGACCGCGACCTCCCCATCCACAGCGGCTATGATCCCTCGCCCCCTACTACATTTCGCCCGATGGAGCGAGGACCCGCCCCCTACAGTGTTCCGCTCGACGAAGCGAGGACCTGCCACCTATTGTGTTTCGCCCGACGGAGCGCTTCTTCGTGTCCCGCCATGTCCAACCCTCTTCTTTGTCAAGCCTTTTTCGTCCAACGAGCGCCGCAACCTCGTCTTCCTCGCCGTCATGCTCTTCGTTCTTTCCGCTAATTGATACCACCTGGTAGTGAGCGGTCCGCATATCGGTCAGCTGGCGGACTGGTACGTATCGCTTGGTACAGGTGGTACAATTCGAAATTTAAGACCTCGATTTGCATAAAATTCTTATTGTTACTTAACAAATGTTATGAAACTTGTTGCTTGTATGGTCTTATCCTGTTTTTGATAACATGTTTTACCACTGCTTAATCAGGATCAAACAGTACACATCATTTACTTGTTTGGTGGGGTTTCCCTGGGACCCTTGAGTTAGTAAAGTATTTTACTCGCTTGGCAGCTTTGAAGAAACCATATCATGTTACTTGCCAAACATTAAGAATGTTGAGCTGACCCGATAACCAATTAACCTAAGAAGAACATACTAAATATGCAATCTGTCACCATGTCTAGTACTCGAAACATCATTTTTTTCTCTTTATTTTTTCAATTGTGATACTTGCCATGGCACATGCAAGTTGTTTCCTAGTGGTATCAAGGCATAACTGTGCCTTTTATGCATTATGTCCAGGTGTCCTGTTTTGTGTATCCGTGCTTTTGGAACCAGATTTTTTTTTGCGACGCAAGTAACCCACCTATCTTTATATTACCGTATGTCACTAGAATCTTTGCTGCAAAGCCAGAGGCCAGAATGGGGATAAGGTTAGCAACACGACACAAAGCCTGTGCCTGAGCAATAAAAAAAATGTGGTTACTGGTTTGACATATTGGATTCTCTTGGCTTTCATTGGCAGTTTGGTCCTATACATGTGACCGTATATTCTATAGAGGAAAGCTGCTTATAAGGAAAAGAAAACTGATTTTGACTTGAAATTTAATTTTGAGCATTTTACTCTAGTATCGAGATGTACCAAGCTTTTTCTTTTGGCTTTCTACCTGAGGAAGTCACACACACAGACTCTTATTTTAATTGATAAAAAAGACCACTTTTTGTTTATCTCAGAAAGTGATTGTGTCTTCCATACTTCTTAGTCTGAAAATTTTAATGGACCTGATATTCTCAAATCCTAGAGTTTATATTGGCTGCTAGTATAAGTTCTTCCCTTTATATGTGTAGATCGAGAAGACAAATGATGAGCAAAAGCACCTAATTAGGAAAACTGAACGGGCACTTCAAGTAGCAAAGGTTTGTCATATCTACCTGATTATAATTTATTTCATATGGATCTTCATATATTTGCTAAATGCTTTTCAGGAAGAGCTAACAATTGTACAACTTGAAGCGACAGCCAAGTTGGAAGAGCTGACAAAGGTGAGGTTTTAAACTAATGATTCCATTAGCTTGTTTGCACTCTTTCCTTCTCTAAGTTTTTGATAGTTTGTAGCTTTTAGATGTGTAGGTTTTGCAGTTTCAGTCTTAACAACTTTTGACTGAATTATCCTGTTGGATTTTCTGAGCTGATTTTGAGAATCTCAAATGAGACGTTGGACGACAGTTTTGAAGTGATCTTGTATCTGATTTTTTTTTAGTTCAGTGGAAGTGTTCATTCTGCAGATGTCTATGAAAGAGAACTAGGGAGATCAGATTTCACTCTTAGTTTCATACCAAGAAAGAAACAAGGAACTATAGTTACCACATTTCATGTGTATTTTATAAAGAAATGAACAGTGGAATGTTGAGTACCCTGGAATTTTCATTCCTGTCAAGTAAAACTACTTTATTCACTTTGGTAGACTGAAAAGGAATGTCCTTTGTGGTGTCATCCTATATGTTCTATGACCTGAATTTATGATTTTAGTCTCACCAGGGATCAATTTGCTCCTAGTTTCCTTTGCATTTGATACATATGCATTAAGGTTTACGTGCCAGTTGGTGTGGGTCAACTCATGTAGCCAGGCCAAATTTTGGCTTGTATATACAGGCACAGAGAATGTGCAATCCAGCATACCACAGTATGAGTTGTGCAGAAGGTTATCAATTTCTATGTATGCGTTGATCCTTTGGTAATCGAATACCCTCGTTACAAAATGTTCAGTTTATCATTGCACCTCTCTCTCACATGGTTTTAGATCACAAGATTTGCTCATTATTTTGTTTGAAGTGTACTTGTTAGCATCATTATTTTGTTTTAACTTGTGAAAACGTGAGAGAGAAAGGATCTTGATGAGTTGATTTTTCCCTCAAATTGTAAGATATCAATGACTTTATTATTTCATGCCAATATGACAATCTTGACACCATTCGTTTTATTTCTAAATGTAACTTTTATTTTACAATTGGGATCGATTTGAAATAAGAGAAATGATTGAGAAGGATGAGTTGCTGAGGATTTGTGAACCAAATTGAGCCTGTTATCTAATTAAATTAGGTTTGATAAGCCACAAAAAGCATTCACACAGATGTGGCGGCATTGTACTTTTTGCTAGTCTTTTTCTAAATCTTTTTAAGGTTCATGACTTTGGATCTCGATATTGGCACTCTTAATTGATCCTCTGCTGGGCTCTGATTGTACTAGTATGCCTAATGCTTCTATTGACCAACATCAGTTGGGAATAAAAAATAAAAAGGGAAAAACGGGGTAACTAAGGAAAAAAAAAGAACAAAAAAAACAAAGGAAGCTAGGGAAGGAACCTATATGCAAGTCTTCACTTCCTCTTCTCTTCCTCTTTTTCCTTCATCACTTGTGACATCACACATGTAGCTTCAAACTACAAAAGAAGCAGCATAGACTCTTTATGACTCAAAGAGGGCAAGCTCTGTGCCATTTTTAAGGTTGCTACTTTACATCTGAGTGATCATAATTTGAGACATTTAAACAACTTCTTCACTTTCTAGGATAAGACTGTGTACCTTGATTCTTTCTGGACTCTCCATTGGTAGGAGCCTTGTGCACTTAATTGTCCTTATGTTTTAGGCTTGTTATGACTTAAAACTTTAGGACTGTTTCACAATGTAGTTTATAGCAAAACAGATTGAACGTGGTAGCCTGCATGAATCAATATGGTCTGTGTTCTGGCCTAAACTTAAACTAGTAAGTATTACCCAGTTTCAGTAGTATACTGCCATAGTTAAAAACCTTCATGGAATCAATTCCTCATAAATTAAGAGAAGCAATGGTGTAAAAAGAGACGATTATCCATTTCTGAGCTATATGGTTGTCTTGTTTTATCTTATGAAATTTAGATTGGGCATCGAAGAGGAGGCAGAGAAGAAGAGGAGTGGAGGAGGAAAGGAGGCCCACGGATGGATGCCCCATTTGTTGATACATGGTCACCACCTTTTCTGAAGCTCTGATTGGCAGTCACATCAATTTTGTGCACAATCGAATATTCTGGAAACTACAGTTTTTTTTTTTTCTCTCTTTTGGGGAGATTTTAGCACTTTGTTGTTGTTAAGCTGCTTAATGTTTGATGTACATTGGTTTCTTTATATTATTTGTGATCAAGGTTTATCATGCTGTGATGTACCGCTCGGAATAGGCGGTATATACTGCTCAGTATGAGCGATATATATCAGTTTGATAGGGGACTGATATAGGCGGTACATCGGTATGCCCCCATGTATTGTGTGTCAGTACATTAGGTACAGCTCAGTATGTACCGTACCGACAACTGATTAGTATACCGGTATGGACCGGTAAGGCGAATCATGTTTGTGATTACCCACGTGTAATAATAATTCACTTTTTGTTTCTGATTGCATAGTTGACAGAAGTCACAATCTCTCTTTGTTGTTTGCCAGATCCATGGAGCTTGGTTGCCTCCTTGGTTTGCAACTCATATAAGTTATTGTCAGGTATGTCCCTTACATGATAGTTTGTACATATGTATATACATGAGAATTTTCTCTTAGATATAGTTGTAATTCCATGCTTCAGAATCTTGTAGAAACCCATTGGAAGGAGCATGGCAAACCTGCTTTGGATGTTGTCCTCCAAAAGGTTGTTTATCATAATGCATCATGATTTTTTATTAATTTAATACTCTTTGATATTAAATTAAGTCTTTTAAGTCTCAAATTTGTTGCAGGCATCAGATAAATCAGCACAGGCACAGAAATGGCTTGAACCACACTTGGAAATTGTTAAAACTGTAAGTTACTGATCAATATTTCAAATAGTTGAGGTTTTATATTCTTTCTACCTTAATCTGTTTAGTACCATAATATTGTACATGTTTTATGATTGTAAATACTAAATACTCCTAGTCCTGGATAAGGTTTAAAATCTTGGTCCAATTTGGATACTGATCAAGACTAGTATGACAATGGTATAAATCAATATACTGACACTTATTACGGGGTGGTACCATCCAGACCAAAGAAAGAATGTGAAAAGGAGGGAGGAGGAGAGCAGATGCTGAGGTGACAGCAACAGAGGAGAGAGAGGAGGAAAAGGAAGAGAGAGTGCTGTTCACAGCCTTCGACAACTGTCAGTAGCTATTGACAGTTGTATACAGTCAGTCCATATTTAAAAAAATTATATATATATATATATATATATATATATATATATATATTACAATAGGTGCATACAAAACGGGAAGTGTATAGTTCAATACACCCCGTTCTGAACAGCACCATGTGTTGGTCTCTTGTCAGACCAGTAGATGACATGTCATGCTGGGTATTATGCCTGGTATTTAGAACCTTGCTCCTGGCTATGAAATTCTCCTATCTATATTGGAATTATTTGACTTATTTTACTCTTCCAAGTGGTTTAATGGCATGATGATTTCATGTGAGTAAAATAGGAAGCAGAATTTTGGTTCACTAGTTCCTTCATGGACATTCATCCAGCATACATGTTTGAATTGAAAATCCCTTCAAAGAAGATAGTTCTTGAAATACAGTTTGGTTCAATTCCAATAATTCTTTTCTTTGCTATGAAGAGATGGGTTCCTGCTGTTAAAGAAAGATGGGTAATTCTTGTCACAAGTGCCAAGCCTTATGTGCAACAAGTATCCACAAAAACCATGGAAGTTTATGAGACATCAAAGAATACGATAGCACCACATGTAGAAAAAGTACAAAAAGTGGCAGATCCATACTTGCAGGTATTTTTAAGCAGTTCTAAACAGTGATTTTTAAAGTCCTTTATGAATTTGACTATGATGTTTCATTGTTCTTTTTATATTTAGCACTTATGCCTGCAAATTTTCCATATATTATGGCATTAGGAAGCCAAGAAACTTTCAAAACCTTACATCAACCAAGTTGCTACTGTCACCAAGCCTCATGTTGAAAAAGTGAGAATTACTTTGAAGCCCTACACTAAACGAGTAGTTCGTGTTTACAGAAAGCTTCATAAATCAGTGGCAGCTTACCACCGTCAGGTCAGTGTTCATGCTCACCTTTTCTTATAAATTAATTCAATCAGCTATTTTTGGTGTAGTTTGGTTTTTATTTCTTTATGAGTCATTGAATTTAGCATGGCCACAGGTGCACAATTCTTGAAGTTAACAATAGATTTTATTTAAAAGTGCATTTCCTTGCGACATTTAACTGTTTACTTCCATATAAACTGATTAGCCATTAATGAGCAAACTGTTGCAAATGGAATGATGAAAACTGATCAGAACAACTGGTTAGGAGTTTTACATACCAAGTTCTTGGAGTTTATATCAAAATTTGCTTATCCTTGATGTTTCAATTTCATTCTTTTTCTCCCTCCTGCTCCTTGTGTCTCTCGAGATCTGAAGTTGCAGGAGCCTCAAGTGCTAGGCTGTCTTATAGTTAATTTTAGTCACCATCGTGATGTCATTATATCGAAATTTTCTGCCTATACCTCCCATGTTCTCTTGCACTTCAAGAATGATTATTCTTATGATAGTATACTCAACCGTGGGCCCTTTTTTCCTTGGTTGCATCGAAATGTTTTCACAACTATTTTTTAAGATGAGGTATAGGACTTACTTTCAATTCTAGATTAACTTATCTACGGAATGCATCATCATATTCTTGGCTATGAACATTTTAGGAGCCATTTTCGTTCTACAACCTTCATTCCATTTGTGGCAGCTCCCGCTGAACAAGATGTATGAGTCCACCAAAAGCATTGGTATTCTAGGATCTAATAGTTGGCTAGCATGGGAGTGTTGCACCGAGAAGTACCTTGTTGATTCTGTTTGATCTATTCTGTGTCCATGCACATCTTTGACCTAATTTTACTGATTCTGGGTTCAGACTTGGATTATTCTGCCGACCACATAGTGAAACCATCTTTGCTACTGATATCCAGAATCTAACCTCTAATAATATGTATTGATTTTTTTTTATATGTATTGATTTTAAACTGTTCATATAAAGGCATGGAATATTATGGTTGATGCCGAGTGTTTTGTGATATTTTCAGTGATTTATTTTTAATTCGTCACAGGTTGAAGCCAGCATCAAGGAACACTTGAAGAAATATGAGTTGACTGAACCTCTTGTGACCAAAGAGTTGGTGTGGTATATGGTACGAAGAAGCTCATGCGTTTTCAGCAGATTTTAATTTTTTTTATAATTTTATAAATAAACTAATATCACAATGTATGGCGGCAGGCTTCTGCTACTTTGGCCTTGGCCATCTTCTTTGTGTACAGACTTCTAGCATGCATCCTTTGGTAAAGTTGGATTCTTTAGCATCCAAATTCCTGTCAACTGCTACCTTCATTTTACATCTTGGGTATGTTTTTGGTTCATCAGATATTAATTTTTGTTTGCAGGTCGAAAATGAGAAAGTCAACACAAAATGGCCAGACGAAGAATGCACATCGCAGGCCCAAGCGAAGGCATGCTGACAAGTAGACTGCAGGAAACCATCCAAGTAGCCACTTATGCCCAAGGGTAACTTCTTTTCACATGAATCTTTTATATTCCTCCTTGTATGCATATAACCTTAGTTCGTAAAGATAGTAGTCAATAGAAATGATTGTTCATTCTATGAAGTCATGCTTCAGCATTTGAACTTGTTCTGAATAAATCATGGTTGTTTGATATGCAGATGTTATTGGTGCATTAGAAGTTGGCTGTGTACTTTTTATCAAATCATGCTCGGGATACCTAGATAAAGGAATTGCAATGTGGAAATATTTGAACAGGCTCATGCACAGTGTCTTTTTATTGCAAATGTTTGAGGTTGTTCATCTCGTTTTGCAGAACCTGATGTTTTAATGACCTGCATTTTCTCTTTTTTTGTTTTTCTTTTAATGATTGATTGGTATTGATTCTTCTTTCTCGATCAATATAATCGCAAGCCATGAGCATCTGCTTTGTTTTATAGCATACTTAAGATCCTTTTCTATTCTTATCGTGCTTCTTGGTATTCCAAAGTTCATTATTCATTGTTCTTTTTAGCTAAATAGAGAATTTGCTGTGCCTCTTTTAGACTTAGTAAAAGAGAATGTAAATGATGTCAATGTCAATCGAAAAGTTCAATAGCTGTAGTATGTCTTGGATTTTTATTTAGCCACTACCATTTTCAGTATGATATGGCAACAAGAAGAAAGCCAGTGATAATGAGGACTGGTTCTTAAAAAATATATATATATATATTATTAATTAAATTAAATATATCAAAAAATTTATTTATATGTGTCGTATAATTTTGGATTATTTTAGTACATGTTCATATCATCCTAAATAATATTCTTCTCATTTTTATCTATTATGGAAACTATTCAGCAATATGATTAATAATGTGGGTTTTGTTGTGATAGAAATGTCATCAATTTTTTTGTGGAAAAATTAGAGGTGTGACATGTCATCCATGTTTTACTTTTTACATTTTTGCATTATAGATATCGTATGCCAACAATTAATGACCACTCTCAAATGACAGTATCACTTATTAATTAGCTGGTCAGTATAACGTGATAGATGTGGTGCGATACATGCATGGTCAAATTATAGAGGTAACATACTGTAAATTATTTGGCTCACCAGTCACACTTTATTATTATTATTATTATTATTACCCAACAATTTAATTAATTAGTCGCTAGTAAAATTTGATACTTGTGTTGCGATATGTGGTCGAATTTAAGCCACCGTTATCACAAGGGTCTTGGTTCATAATCATCATAGCTGTGATATGTCATTAATGTGTGTTTTACTTTCGCATTACAGATAATGATATGCCAACAATTTGGTAAGCACAATCAATTAGTGTGACGGTACGTGCTATGCTCACTGCCCACACAAACTTATCAACCCAACAATTTGAATGTGATGTTTGTGTTCCGATATGTCGTCGAAAAATTTTAGCCACCGGTTTTTTTTTTTAATTTCAGATCAAGACATCATCATCGTTTGTGGTGTGGTTCGATTCGACGTTTTATTTTTATTTTTTTATTCATAATCTAATGATGATGTTCTATCAAAATCTTCTCAGGGGCGGGACCCACCCACGATCTTTTAATATGTGAACCACCTAGATTACGACTATATCAATGTTTTAGATGTGATGGACTTCAAATTAGATATATGTATATCCCATCTTAGTTGGACATCCATGTCAATGTCGACGATGGCATAAGTCCATTGAATGTTTGCTAAACCTCTCGTGCACGACTTCTTCCTCGTTTCTTGGATGCGTAAACCAGCAGCCGGCCGTGGTCGATCCCGTGAGCCCGTCCAGGTTTCTCATGGTGCACTGTTCACACCATCTATATTTCTATTATTATTAGTATTATTATTATTATTATTATTATTATTATTATTATTATTATTATTAGACTGATTTATCAGAAAAAGCCTTTCATTTTGATGTTTTCACTAATATTTTAAATTAATAAACGAAAACATTGTAACTCTTTTCAAGAGTATTGTGATAGGACCTTAATTAGTTTAAATTTCTATAATTCTTAATTACTAATTTTATTACGAGTTTTAATATTTTATATAATAATTTCTACAAGAATTTGATGGAAATTATTAATTTCATTACTGTTTTTCCACTTAGTCCAAACTTATGTCCATATATCCTAAAGAAGTTTACAATTTTTATATTCATTTATTGCGGATAAGAAAAAATTTAGTTATCATATTTTTAGTTACTAGAATAAAATATTATTATTGATTCGATAAACCCATACATGGTAACAACATAATTAATTCAATCAAATACTAAATCACTTGAATTACAAAAAAATAATATATATATATATATATATATATATATGAAATTTTTTATCCTTTTTTTTCATTTTGTTGTACCCTAAGACATTTCGAGCATATAAAAAGGGTAATGATTCTTGCATAAATTATATAAATAAAAGGGGAAAAAAAAAGCCAAATCTAAGACTTCTCAAATCACCCTTAAGATAATAATTATTATACTATTAATATACGTAATGTTTGTGGATTTCCATAGGAGATTAAATCCTCTTTTTGCCGGCAATTCCGATGCCTCCTCCACTACAACACAAAGGCCAAGTGACCGCTCTCTCTCTCTCTCTCTCGCTCTCTCTTTCTATATATATATATATATATATATATATATATATATATATATATATATATATATAGACACACTCAACCTCACCCTCGCGATGCTGAAAGCGGAGACCCCTCTCGTCTGCCCACAAATCTCGCCAAGGTCTGCTTCCTGATCGGAGCGTCGATCGGTGCCTTCCACCTGCTTCAGGAGATGGTATCTCTTTTCCTTTCTCAATCTCCTCCTCCATCCGCTTCTGCTTCCGTCTTCCTTTGCTCGAACCAATACGATCCCTAAGTAAGCCTTTCCCCCTTTCGATCGTCGGAGATTCTTGGTTTAGAAGTTTACGGATAACTATTGTTCTATTCGGCATTCTTTTGGTGATATTTTGAGTGCGTGCGTGGCCGATCGATGCGATGGAATCGAAGGAAAGGCGAATGTGGAGGACATTGACGTCTGTGGATAATCATCATGACACGTACCCCTCCCCCCATTTGCTCCGAACCACTTTCCCAACCGCCGTTGGGTTGTTCTCCGTCACTTTGGTTACCCTCGTCGGAACGCGCGCGGGAATCCCTCGCCCCGACGCCCGACGCCAGCCTCGGTGCCGACTCTGCTCCCGGTTTAGATCCCAGTGGTGGAGGCATACACCGTCGGTTCGTGACCTAACTCGTCTGCTTCTGCAGCGTCGGGAGAGAATCGTCTGCCGTCGACGATTCCTTGGGGGGATAACGACGAGACATGTGACTTCTGCTGCTTGCACGCAGTTATCATGTGATCGACGGAAAGGAGCCTTTACTTAATGCTCACGACATACGTATCTCCGCCGCTGCTCGCCAAACGTCGCCATAGTATATTACGTTCGTGTTTGTCCGTTTCGTTCCACATACATATTCTATCGGGAGGAGACGCGTGGGTTCGTGCAGGTCACCCGTTCGTCTCCTCCTCCCGCGGGATCGCCATTAATGGCGTAATTCTGATTAAGACTACTCTCTTTCTGTACCCGCTAATCACGAAACGGGTATGTTAGGGATTTTTGGTCCAATTCTTCTTAGAGGTTCCCTTCTCTGCCCTCTAATCACCTGACGGGTAAGTATTGAGTACTAAAAGTTGGGTAAAAGAAGGATTTTTTCCGTTTTTGTTGATGCGGTGAAACTGGTGGTGCAGATCCAGGACGAGGCGGCAGCGGGGCCACGGGCGACGACGGCGGTGCTGACGCCGCCGCTGTCGCTGGATGGAGGACTGGCTGCGGAGCACCGCCCCCCCAACCTTCTTCGACGGGTGTTGAGTTTCTTCGGGAGCGTACGGCCAGGATCCGATCTCACTCAATTCCAGGCGAGTGCTCTCTGCGCAATCTCGATATTAATTGTAGCTTTGACCTCACTTGATGTTCATGATGCGACAATATTAGAAGCAATTGAAGATTGCATGGTTCAAATTGTCCCAGAATTAAATAACGATGGAGTGTCGAATCAAGAATTGGATAGGTCGTCAGATGATCGCCGGTGCTTGGAGTAATAACGAAAGCATTAATTAGACGTATATCCAGTCCAACACATCTTAGCTTTATTAGTAGTTTGTTGGCGAAGAGGCATGTTAGGTGTGCATGCATTGCGCAAGATTATCTTTGCAACATTTCTGAACCTTATCCTAGTCGTTAGGAGTCATTTGTCTAGTATAGTTTTTGGGTTAGATGACTGAATTTGCACTTTATTTCATGTTCCTCTCAATGGTCAGGAAATTGCTGGGTGGCCTTTGGTCAAGGAAAGGGAAATAGTTGGCTGCACTTGATAGTGACGGTGGTAGTGGGTTTTACCTTAATGTTTAAATGTGGGGAAAACCCGAGAATGAAATGGCTGTTGTGGATATTTATGTACGAGGTGAAACTTGATTGAACTGTGTAAGCATCATTTCCATACTGTGCGGCCCATAGGAGATGAAATACCTATTCTTGTATTTGTCAGAAGTCAACGAGGTGATAATTTTCACATCAAGAGGGTCACATGCTTGGACATAGATATTAGTCATAGGTTGTATTCTTCATGTTATACTAATCTCAAATGATAAAGAGAGAATTAGGTTCCTTATCAAGATTCTTTGTATCGGTGCACTAGGTGACAGCAAGAGGGCAGAAGATAAATGATATCCTCTCTGCATCTGTAAGTTATTTCAGACATGATCGTTTTACTAGGAGTGTTCTTCTACTCTTGTTTAATTTAAATAAGTGATTTGAATAATACTGGACCATATAGGTCAATACAGGATTGCAATTAGTTTTGTATTATTTTTTGTGTAACAACTGGACAATAGAGGTCCATGCTGCTGGTTCGACCAACAACTGAAGTTGGTATGAGATTTCAATAGCTTTGGTTTCAGTAGCTTCACTGTTTCTATAAAAACTTGATAGGATTGCCTAAGAGCAAGTTCAGAATACCATTATCATATGCTTCATGATATTGATCGATAACATGTTTTACCAATGACTCATTCATATACTCTTAACTGAAATACTTGATTGTTTTCATCCGTGAGATCATCAATTAGCTAACTGTTGCACTTATCTTACCTCTCAAAATGTTTATTCTTAGTAAAACCAAAACTATTGGTCTTTTAAGTATTTCAATATTAAAATTGGAAACTGTGCTTTGTTCTGGACATTCAGTTACCTTCTCTCTTCAACATGCCAAAATCACAACTTCAATGCTATGGGGAAGCAGTTTACTGTTTCGGTGAGGACTACTTAAACAAATGTGCCAAAGGAAAGAGCAGCCTTGAAAGGTTTGCTTCGGTAGTGGCATGGAGCATATCAACTACAAGACCCGCATTATTTGGACAGGCTCCTTTCAATCCCATTCTAGGAGAAACTCATCATGTCTCCAGGGGATCCCTCAACGTGCTCCTCGAGCAGGTGATGACTTGACATTGCAAACGTTATTCTCCTCCTTTGTTCAAGACCTCATTTTTGTTTCTATGGATGGTTAGTAACCTGTGTGCACTTTAAATTGAGAAATCATTTTTTTAAGTCTTGTTAGCAGATTATATCTACTGTGTTAACTTAGTGATAATTAGATAAAACAACTATGGGCAAAATCCATCACCTGAAGTGGCAAACATGTTTGAAATCATAGTTTCAGTGTCTTCAACTCGAACTTCAGAAAACAAACTTTAGTCTTTAATGCTTCCAAATTATTATTCTGTCATTAGCCTTGTAAGAACACAACAACTGCGAAGCTCCTGTAAGACATCAGACAAATATTTCTTTCTTAACCTTTATGGCATCTATGTTTTGTTAGGTCTCACATCACCCCCCAGTGTCTGCCCTCCATGCAACTGATGCAAAGGATAATGTAGAACTGATATGGTGCCACAAACCAGTTCCCAGGTTCCATGGTATATCTCAGAAACTTCCCGTTGCTAGATTTATTATCTTCGCCATACACAGAGTATAATATATTACTTCTATTTGATTCAATCCAACCTAATATATTTGACATCACACCTGTAATCATGTTGTGTTTAAGTCCACTTCATCACAATCTGTGATGCCAGAACTTAAGGTGAATCCAGTGTTATGTTTGACTTAATTTTCATCAATGCTACCATCAACTCATATCATGCTCTGGTATCTTTGAATCTGGAAGGTGCAAGTGTTGAAGCTGTAATCAAAGGAAAGAGGCACCTGAGGCTCTTGAAGTTTGGTGAGAACTACGAGATGGATTCACCAAACTTGTTGATAAAATTACTTCCAACAACTGGTGCTGATTGGGTTGGGGATGTAAGCATCAGGTGTAAAGATTCTGGTCTTGAGGCAGATCTCTGCTATTACAAGAGCCATGCGTTCCTCGGATTTGGTGGCAGCTCTAAGTCTATCAGGGGAAAGATATTTCACTCAAAGACACTAAAAACTATCTACGAGATCGACGGCCAGTGGGACAGGTACGTTGGTCATTTGGTTCATTCCTAGATCCAATCAGCACTTTGTTTCAACTTCAAAAGTTTGTGTACAATGAAGCATGGTGGATCATTTATTCTGCAGAATTGTCAAACTGAAGGATGTCCACAGCGGGGAGGTCACAATCTTGTATGATGCCAAGAAAGCCATCTCAGGACTTAAGACTCCTATTCTGCAGGCTCCACAGGTACCCCATCAGCTCGCTGTATTTTCAAGTCTTAAATTCTAGTCTGGTCTGGGTATTATTATTCTTGAGGGCCTAAAAGAAACATGGATCAGACTATGATACCAACAATGCCAACAACTAAAGTAACTATTCAGGCACCAAAATCTTGAACTAAATCTTACCCATAGTTGTAAAAAGATATATTCTGAGCTAAAGAAAAAAAGAAACCATAGTAAAGTAATTGTGCAGGTATCAAAATCGGTGCCAAACATTTTCAATCCTGAAAACGATGGAAGAACCCCTATCGAAATCCTTATTTCAAGGTGTTCTTACAAAGTAAAAGGAGTTTGAGATATTGTAACAAGGAGTCATACCTGCCATCTATATCACTAATTGTAACAAGGAGAAGGAAAATACCAATACCATCCAGCATATAATGCAATGGGCCCACAAACCAAGCAAGCAGTATCATGAAAACTTTGCAACATCTAGTTATCTCTGAGGATGTATGTAGAACTTGTTTGTGTAGATTTACTTGTGCAAACTTGGCAGCATTCATCAGAAGATTTGAGGAATGCACTTCCTATTGGAATGAGAGAGAGAGAGAGAGAGAGAGAGAGAGTTTGGTTGACGTCTATATACTTTTTGACTTGATGTTTCTAATCCTCCGGTAAATGTAAATTCTTTTTTCATTACTCCTTGCAGAGTAACATTTGCGTGTAAAAATCATACAAACAATTAGTATTCAAAACATGCCAACATTTGGGGTCTTATGTGTTTTTGGACAGAACATGTGGCCTACCGAATCAGCTACGGTGTGGAGCGAAGTAAGCCAAGCCATTTTGAATAAGGAATGGGGAAAAGCTTCAGCGGCAAAGCAGATCATAGAGGAGAAGCAGAGGAAGCTGCAACGAGAACGGAAATCTAGTGGGGAACTTTGGGTCCCCAAGCATTTCACGGTCACCCATACCAAGGAAAATGAGTGGGATTGCTCGCCCTTGGAGCAGTCGGTCCCACCTGCTCCAATTATCGTTCATCCCTGACAAATAAAAAAGAAAAAAAGAAAATAAACAGGTATTTAAGTCTTCTTCCTTTGTATTCGTTAAAATAAAAAGATATTTTATTTATTGATTTATGATGCTCTAATATTCTGATTGTCTTTAATTGGTGGAACACTTATGGATTTCTTTTTACGAATATATGGATGCTTAACAAAGTACAAGTTGCAAGTTAGAAGCATGTAGCAATCACTAGTTGTAGCCTATTCTGGACGACGATATCTATCTTCTATGCCTCTTAAAACTTTTCAGCTTTGTTAATTCCATCATCAACATGGAAGATTTTTTCTACTTGCAAAAACAGATGAACCAAAACCTTAGCATTGTTAGTCCTATTGTGTCGGTCAACCCCTCTGTGAACCTCCTTCCCACAAGATCTGGCTACTTACGGTTATCAATAAGTTTCAATGAGATGGATAATTGTTTCCCTATCCATCATCAAATGCCGCATGAATTTTTAACTCCTCCACATCCAACTGTGTCAAATCATGATACAAATTGTGAGTGAATCTAAATCTTTGCTCGCTGAATTAGAGAGAGTTACTTGTACCATGCAATTTTATGGGATAAACTAATAACAATAATGAACTACTATACTAATGTCAAGTTGTATGTTTTGATAATTGACTGTTAAATTACCGATTGGTCCTGCTCTTTGGTAAGTAGCAGAAACTTCAAAATACCATAAGATTTATATTGCTTCATCTTCATCACACTGACAGATGATGTTTAGCTTTTTATTATATAATCTACAAAGAATAATATCAAGCGCCAAGATGAAGACATTGTATCTCCTAGCTATCAAAGCCCATGGCCACCACTGGGATCCTCACCCTGTGGCCCCTATCGCCTTTCATGAGAATCTCACCGAAGCTGTATCCGCCGGTCACTGACCTGACCGTGAGAGACACAGTTATCTCACGAGATGCTCCGGACAGCACCGTCATCGCCGGAGGACTGGCTTCGAGTGCGATCTCAGGTGACATTCTAGTAGTGATGACGTATGTTTCGGTATCGGCTACATTGGTCACTGTTCTCTTCACTGTTTGAGTTCCTTCCAGATGGGAGATGGTGATGGATGGGCTGTTTAGATCGGCTGGTAGGCCTGTGGTGCTGTTGCAAGCCGAGCTAGTGATGTTACGTACCTCATTAGGATCGACATCTGGTACTGAACACAAGAACCTGATGTAGTCTTCATAAGCTGCAAAAATGAATAATTCAACATTAAGAAGAACACCATGGATGCCTAAAAATGAAAAGTCTTGAATCATACAATCAAAAGAAATAAAACTTGTGTGGCAAAAACAGGTCTTATTCTGTTAAAGAATTTAAGACCGACTTGACGGTCTAGTATTTATTTAGAGGGTCTTTTCATATAAAAGCCCAACTAAAAATATAATTGCCATATGAAACAAGTAGTTCATAGTAAATGTAAAACTATATGTCATGGAAAACCCTAAATCTGAACAATTAATTGTAGAAATATAATAATTTTTAATCACCAAGATGTAAGTAATAATAACCTAGAAGATTGGCATTTCCTACTCAACAAAGAGACTTACTTGTATCTAGGATGAGTCCTGGATCCAGAGCAGCTTTTGGATTGACAGCACCGCTACCATAATCGAATGGTGTAGCCTGCACCAGTGTCATGATTTCTGTTTCAGAATATTGCTGTGCTAAAATAGGCCGGCCACCTCGATCCAAAGTAGTTGCTGTTGTCATTAGAGCCGACTTGATAGCACCGGGGCTCCAATGTGGATTCTTTTGCTTTATGAGGGCTGCAATCCCAGCGATGTGTGGAGCAGCCATACTGGTTCCGGAAACCATAGCAAAGCCTTCTCCTGCATATATTGTATTAGTCTTTGCAATTCTACAAAATATCCTTTAACTCGTTTTTATTTTGAACTTCAATTACCATATTCTGGGCCTCTAATTGCATTTTCTTTTGTGACAGCAAAGGAACATGATAAAACTCAAGCACATTTACCTATGTAGTTAGCCTCATCTGTTCCATTTGGCGCCCAAGCAGCCCAAATAAGATTGCCTGGAGCTAGTATATCTGGCTTAAGTACATCAGCATCCTGAAAGCTGAAATCTTTTACGTCTGGTCCTCGGGAGGAGAATAATGCCACCTGAGGAGCTGATTTATGCAGTATGGGTGCCAAACCATCAGCTATGCTGGCTGTCGCATCGAAACTTATTGGTCGACCCGCCCAGTCTCTTGTGGTCGAACAGTTGTAGTAGTCAATAAGTTCCTGAGATTGATAATATAAGATTAACATCAAACCAAATTCAGAAAATCGTTGTAAAATACTGGTTCTGGCAAATTCAATAAATGGTAGGAACATGCATTGCTTACTCATTTGCATCATTGCATGTGTAACATCACTTCATAGAATTGAAGGTTACGAAAGCCGTCGGTGAATAGATTTTTGGTTATACAAAAATCTACAGGATCAAAAGCAATTAAAGTAATCATATTTTGGTTAATATGTAAACTTCCCTTGACAAGGTGGTTTGGTTTAAAGCTAAGTCAGTAACTTGCCAGATGTATTAGCAAGCAAAAATTATAAAAAGGTCAAACTGCATCCTTAACAGCAAGACACATAATCATCGGTGATAATAAAACAATTTATCCAATTAATATATTTAGCAATGACAATATAGCTTATATATGTCTACATATAAAAAGGACTATGTATTCAATCAATGTTTGTACATGTAAGCTCCTGAATAGATTGGAGCCCAAAATGGGCATCATTTGATTTGGTACAAGACCATTGAAAGAGGAAGCAAAGCTTACGATTCTACCAAGAATATAAGGTCAAAAGCTCAAAAATGATAGATGCATAAAGGTCATGGGCACTTTCCCAAAGCACTGATTGGATTTTCATTTCAGTTTATAACACATTAAAAATAGCCATGCTTCAAACAAGATAGTTGTGTTAGAAAAGTCGTTTGCAAAGTCCATCAATCTGACCGTGTCCATCGAAATTAAATCCAGATGAGATATTTCCATCCCAAAAAGTTAATGTACTCACCTGGAAAGAATACAAAGAGAACTTTGACCCATACTTCTTAGATGTGGCTTTTGGCTATTTAGCTTTATCTAGAAATATATGCTCCACCAACTTAAGGGAAGCTATTGCACCACAGATTCATGAAATTAATTTTCAACCATGATAAAATTTAATTCTAAAGATTCTAAAAATTTCTTGGTATTCAAGCTTGAGCTAGGTGAAGAATTCAATTCCTGCAGATTCACAATTTAAAGTATTATATTGGACTTTGATACAAGTTAGTTATAGGAATATCTAGTTTTCATTCATCTGAAATCAACAATGTAAATAAATTCACATTTAAAGTCATCCTGAAACTGAATGTTTCTTCAAGTGCATGGCACATAAGAATCGAATAATGGTTGTATGATATTTGGTACCTTCGTTTTTCTGGCATCCGTGATGAGGATCCCAGGAGTATCAACAGGTACAGGATCAAATTTGGCACCCGGATAGGTGTTCTCGACAGCAACAATGAAGCCTGCTGCACCAAGACTTTTTGCTGTCTCAGACACCTTTTTAATTGATGCAGTTCCCGAAACAAAATTGAAAGAATATCCACATAGAAGAATATTTCCTTCCACCTTGTTCCTGTTCAACAGTTCAGGCCTTTGGCAGTCTAGTGGGTTGTATTTCAACAAAGACAAATCTAGCATGACATCATTAGCGGAAACCAGATTGAATGACTTGTTCCCATGCGTTGAAGCTGCAGGTGGATAATGAAAATGACATCAATGTTAAACTTGAAAAATTCAATATCATGTTGTAACTTACAAACCACATAATGACAGAACAAAACGACCTAAGTTACAGAACTGAATAAACTTGCAACAATTACATGTCAGATGTTTGATATATCAAACAAAAAAGAAGCATACAACCAAATTACCAAGGAAGCAAAAAAATATATCTGATTCCTTTCTGCTACTCTGCTGCTCATCACCAGAAATGCATGAAAATATTACACAGTGTAATCCGAGTCAACTATAGAGCATAACTAGAGTTTGAGTGCTCAAATGACAGGTCAAAATAATACGTAACTGTTGTTTGATGTTAATTGGAAGAGAAATTTACTAAGATATGTTATAGTTGTGCTCCTTCACAGCCTGGAAGACCAGGGTTCGGGTCAAAGCAACCCCTCTATATTTAAAGGTAAGCATTGGTGGGAGCAGCACAGTTAGAGGCATAAGTATATGAAGAGTTTCACTTGTAAGTTTTAATGATTACATAAAATGTTCTTGTCACTTCCTTTGGGTCCACCAAGTACTAGGTTATCAAAGACAACCAACTCACAGAAATGAAAATTTGTTCATTGTCAAGTCCATAATAGAACATGACTGATCCTTTCTAAAATTTCTTCTTGTCATAATGTGTATATGTTTTATCAAAGACAACTCTAATTATGATTGTCTTGCAAATTTGTAAAAACTCCATGAAGCAAGATACTGAGGCTTTAGGCTGTAAATGATTCCTCATACAAGATGCAGGAGAATATATCAATAGCTTAAACTTACGTGACAATCCAAGCCCAGGTAAAATTTTTCCGTTTCCCAGGGTCAAATTATTTTTGTATCTACGGTCATCAATAGCAGCAGCTACAGTAGTGATCCATGGACTGAAAGACACCAAGGTTTTAGGGAATGGACCCCCATTTCCGGCAGCCTGAGCAACAAACACTCCAGCTCTCACAGCAGAAAGAAGTGCAGCATCAAAAGGATTCAAAAATGTGGCTTTGGTTGTTGTCGGTGGACTGTTTGGCCCCACCGAAAGATTAAGAATATCAACGCCATCAAGAACAGCCTGTTTGAAAACACTCACCAGGTTAAGTACATAAAAGGGTATTTCAGAGATTCAAGAACGGAACTCCACGAAGTTGAAAAAGATTATATAACTTGAAGATAAATTACATTAAGTGATCTAATCTATTAAAGTTCCTGTGGCTTATCAACTGGCTCTGACTTCAGCAATGAGAACCTGATGCTTTTCACGTTCCTCAACTAAGATGCTCCACTAATAAGAACATCCATAAGGTACATGCCGTCTGTGTTTATGATGCCTACATGTTCTCAAGGACAATTTTGTGCAGTGGCATAAGGACTATACAGAAAATGAATAAATATAAAGTGGACAAACAAAAAATGAGAGCAATTAGCAACCATGAATTTGATGTCCAGGTATTAGCAAACAGCTCAGGCCTTCCAAAATTATCTATCGCCAATCCTATAGGTGGTCAATAATGACCCAAATTATCATGTTCCCAACAAAAGCAGAGTAGAACTCTGACCATCACCAATCGCATTCATTCTGACATAACTGCTCAAATTAATCAGTTTTTCTTGCATACCTGCTCGATAGCAGCAACAACATCAGATACATATCCCCCAAAGAGCCTATAGAGAACCTTGTACACAGCAATCCTGAGGACAGATAACCACACATGATATCCTAAAACTGAAATTTGCGGTAAACAGTTTACACCATGAGTCAAAACACTTTACCTGGCACGCGGTGCCATGCCACTTGCCTTTCCAAACTCATATCCATGCATTTTGACACGGATTCCATTGTTTCCAGCAGCAATAGCTGCTGTATGGCTAGCCGCAACATAAAAGGCATCAGAATTTACCATGATACAGAAATAAAAGCATACAGAAGCATGGAGGACCAAGAAAGATCAAAAGACAACAGATTTTAAGATTGCATAAACCAAAATATTAACAGGATACTCTCTTGTGAGAACAAATGTCATTTCATGGATATTGCTAGTGCAGTCATTATAAATAGTTATTTTCACTGACAAACAAGTAAATGTCGAAGAGAAATTGTGATTTGCAGAACTAACCTACAAGACTTATAAGGATCTTCATTTCATAATTCACAACATCAGACCAAGCAGGCGGGACATGTTTACATTTAATTTTCAGTCAGCAAAATTTAGTTATTTAGGTTAACTAAATGTCCTCTCTTTCATGGCCTACAGATGAGCAAGTACAAATAAGACACATCCAGTATCTTGAAGAGGTAAGCTGATCCATTGATTTGGCATGATATGTTCTAGATATTATGTCATTTCTCAAAAATTCCCAGGATTCGCCAAGGAATTGGTACTCGGGCACAAAATAATCCATTAAGGTACACACCTTCCATGACCATCACCATCCAAAGGTGATGGAAAATCAATTGCTGGATTAAATGCACCAGCCGCAATTGCTGCTTTTGCAAAATGCTGTGCTCCAATAATCTTCCCATTGCAAAAATCCCTCTGAGTCTCTGGATCAACTTCACACTTTCCTCTGTAACGAGGAAGAGGCCCATATGGCTCAGTATTGTGTGTCGAAAAGCTAGGATGCTTTGGATAAATTCCCGAGTCCACAAAACCAATTACAATGTCTTCTCCTGCTCTGTCAAAACCACCACGTGTTGGCCAGACACCTGTTGGTAAACCCAGAAATTGAGGGGTGTGTGTGGTGAATTTCTTTATTTTCATGTCTTTCTCCACATATTTGACCCCAGGTGCCTTGCTGAGAGCTTCAGCCTGGTGAAATAATTGATCACATAAATATAACAGGTGATGGAGAACAAATTGAACACTAATTCAACAGTTCTGCATGTGACAGATTCCAATCAATCTACTGATGTGTCTTACCTGTTCAGGAGAGATGTGAACTGCAAAACCATTAACAAGATGTCGATAGCTGTAGAGCTTCTTATAGGTCCCAACTTCAAAGAGTGAATCAAGAAGAGCATCATGCTTTTTCTCCAGGTGAAGGGCATAAGATGTAACAGACTCACTGCTAGGAAGAAGATAGCATAAGAGACCTTAACAACTTTGTAAGGACTATGCAGTCTTTAGCATATGAAAAGGCACCACAATCCTAATAACAAGGATTTCACATGGTCTTAATTTTGAAACTGACATTTGTTTCCCCTTTTCTCTCTCTATTATGACGATGATATTTCACAGTCACCACTTCCCAATACAAAAATGCTACATCAGTTAATTATTTATGTAGCTCCATAGGTGTCGATAAACTACATAGGAAACCTGGCATTATATAAAGAAAACATATGATTTGATAAATTACCATAGTACACATTTCGAACATATGGAAATGGAGCCAAACGAAGAATTTGTTCTTGATTCAAGTGACTGTTGAAGACGAAATGCTAAGTATTGTACACCCTACAAAAAACACCCCTTTAACGGAAATTTCTAGACAACCAAAGTAAAATATGAGAAGCAAGTCAGTAAAGCATGCAAAAAGCATGACCTGATACTGCAAGATGATATCTAGTTCAAAAAGTAGAACTAGCATTTGCCTTTCTCGACCAAGATGGACCGAGCTTCAAACACCATCATTATAATGGAAACAAATGCTTTACTATCTTAGAATGTTATAACCAAAATAATATTCAGTAATTCCAAGTGAAGATCAATGCTAAAATAAGGGAACAAAAAGATGGCCCAGTGCATGAAGTTCCTGCTTGTGCAAGGTCTGACGATGATCAATGTGCAACCTTACCTCTGCAAGTGGAGGGGTTATTTCTATGACTACACAATAACAGAAAGAAACGGTTCCATCTAAATCATCTTTACCAACACAAACAATCACTACTAATTTTGAATTTTCGCCAGAAGCAACATATAAGTCAAAAGGATGGAAGCTAATACCCACCTGGTGATGTCCATCTCTTCCACTAAATCTATAGCTGTTGCAGAGAATCCATCAACACCACCACTGTAACTCACGACAGGCTCTCCTTCCACGGTCACGATATATACCTCCCCACTTCCCAAAGCTAGCAGTGGTAGTGAAAAGAAAAGCATGCTCACAAGTTCTATCCCTTTCATCTTTGCTAATTTGTCGACTGACTGACGCTATACAATAACCTGCAAGTTTGAAGCACATGGAAGAGGGAAAAGTCATCAGTAGTTAAGGAAATTTTGTCTTCCCGGAAGAAAGGGGGAAAATTATTACTGATTTGAAATTTTAAAATGATTGAAAGAAATATATCATGTCTCACATTAAAGTGTAGAAGCCATCCTTAAAGCAATACAGTTATTCATGTCACTTCCATATGAACCCCCTTCCATCATGGCAATTAGAAGTATTCAATAAGACATAGCATTACGAGTCCAGGAAACAATTTGAAGAATCTACTATTCCAAAAGGCTATGAAGGAATCCAAACAGAGAAGGCCCAGCATCAAGGATCAAATAGATTCTTCAAATTGATACTATGATAGCTGTCAAGAACATATTTATTTTGATTATAAATCATGATCATAGAACTATTAAATCTTACCACACTAAGAAAGGCTAGAACAACCATGAACTGAACCATTCTGCCATTGCACTGGCGTGGGTCGAAGCCAATCAAAAGACTGTATACCGCACTTCATGCAAAGACCAAAAAGCTACGATTATTCTTTTATTTTTTGTTTCAAAAGATGCCTAGTGATGGAGAAAGCAGCATTAGAAATCAACGAACACTCCACTTGATAGCTTAGTAGTCACGAACAAAAGGCAAACTCTTATGATCCGCACTTGAAAGAAGTGACGACAATAGGGAAGAGCGGGAGACAAAGTGCCTCCTGCTCTTCTGTGCAAACCAAGCATCGATTCAGGGCTCCAGAACTCACCAGACGCCCACCGCTCCACCAGGAAGCTTGGATCGGAGCAGCTCCTCCACAACGCGGTGATCAAGAACCAACAGGACCTGCCGCAGACCGCTGAGGTGAGAGGGATCGAGCGTGTGAAAGGGGAATAGGGTTCTACATGTATCGAAGGGTCGAAAGAGCTGAGTATGACGGAGGTCGGAGCTCTTTTAATGGCGGAGGGGGCGGGGGGAGGGTCTCGGGAACTGTTATTCACCGTTTTGCCACTGTGGGTGCGAGAGAGACATTAGTATATTACACAACAAGACAAAGCCTGAAGGAAAAGGGCAGTATAAATGCCGTGTGACATTTCATGACGCGTGGCGGAGCGTACGCTAGAGTGAGCGAGTGCCGTGGACAGCGGGTCCCATGTACAATAAGCGAGGTGGGAGTGTCTGATTGGCGGAACGGACAAGGAAAAGTTGCGGAAGTAGGGCAAGATGCTTGCCACCCTGATCATAAATATCGTTCCGACTTGACTCCCGGTCCCCCAAACATCACCTGCTTTGTGATTCGCTTCTTGGGTTAACCAATTTTGGGCTTTCACTATTTTCAACAATTAAAATGCGGTAAATAAGCAGCGCTACCGTACAATCGGTATGAAAACTACTATCTCTTTTTTCGAGTTGTCTGTACGCCCCTGTCGGTTGCTAGCAGTTATTTGCTGGTGATGGAGCGATGATGATGGAGAGTTCAAAATTACAACGGACGACACTCGGTCTGTGGTTTGGTGGATGCATTTATAGTTCTGCCATTCAATAAAAATAAACTGGGTAATTATCCAAATAAAAACCCAAGATATTATATATTTCTTATGGATATTATAAACTGGGTAAGTATTACTATATTTTTTTTCCCTCAAAGTCTCATGTCTTGATCTCCCTCAAGGGAAAAAGAAAAAGAAAAAGAAAAAGCTTTCAGTTATACTAAAACTATCTTTTGTTGTTATGCAAAATGGCATTCTTTTTCCCGACATATAATAATATTTTTAACTCGGAGCATCCTGGCTTAAATAGGAAAGTAAACAAGAAGCCATACCCGGGAGAATCATGTCACATGAAGCTCTGAGCCAGGCAACGGGTAGAAATTTAATGTGAAGTAATTCAACCAGGACTTGTTCCTGTGGGACGTAGGGTTGGCGATGGTGGCGGTGAGCAGGTTTTGGCCAAGCAAGTGGTGGTGGAGTGAGTCAATGAATGGGGGTGATGATATGTACGAAGCACAGGGGAGCGTGGCTTTCTTTGCAGCGCATGTGACGGAGCGGACCCACGGAGGTTTGTCTCCTTTATCCCATTCTGAGAGCACTTCACGTGTTTGCTCGTGGCATTATTGCACCATCACTAGTGTAGAGGCCACTGTGCTCGACATACTCAAAAAGATGATTGCAAAGAGTTGCTAGCCATCCATCAGCGCAGGAATCTTGAACTCGGTCATGTACCTGAACAGGACAACATGAAGAAATGTTTATATCGGGCATTGCAGCAGACTTATGGAAAAAATCTTTCTTATGTTGATGTCCAAATCTAGGGTAAATCTATTTTAAAAAGAAGAAACAAGCTGTTTTTCTTATGTCACTAGGGTTTGCAGTTCTACTAAAAAAACACTTCAATATCACATGCACTTGTTATCCTTTCATTCTACATGGCATTTGTCTCCCTCCATTGAGATCTAATGTGCCAAGACACCAAGTAGGAGCCCATACAAGGGAAGACTCGTATATTGTACTCACTTTCTCCATCAAATAAACTAATCAGTATGCTTGCAGATCCCAAGTTTGATTTGTATGCTTACAGATGCAAGGGAAGACTCATGTATTTGATTTGTATCAGATAAACTATATCAGATAAATTTGCATCAATGCCACAAATGGAAGGCAAATGCATTGACGTATATATATTAGTCGAAAAGCCTATTGCATCCTATACCTCGCTCTCTGCAGAGCACCAAAAAAAAAAAAGACAAATTAGGATGCCAATTTATTTTCCAGATCCAGCCAAATTTAAAAGTCTTGGCATATGAGGTTCATCAATGCGCACTTCTACTACCCTCTCTGAAAATATGACATATCCGTCACTCAACAAAAGATTTAATCAAGTTGAAATGACATTATTGAGAAGGAACCATGGGGGAGTTCCTTCCTATTTAACACCGTTACAATCCATTCATATTGGTCTAACAAACACTTTTTGTAGCGCCTTCATGAATGACACTTCTGTTTCAATAAAAGCATTGTCACACATTAATCCTTCATAATTTTTACAACATAATCATTCTCATCTTAAAGCCCCAAATTTTGAAGTGCCTTTGATGTTTCCTATCAAATTGTTACAGAGCAAGATCTGCAGGTCCTACAAGATGAATCCGGCATATCACTTGTAAGGACTAATGAAACTGAGAAAACAACAAACACAAATCTAGACCAAGTTCTCTTTTTGTTCGGTCCAAACTCGATTCATCATCATTATGCAAACCTTCATTATAAAGGATAGCTATCAGTGACTAAGCTCAGCTAAGTGAATATTATAAATTAATAAGGTGCAATCGTAATAATATAATGTTGCTCATTGGCAAACAGCTACTTAGATGCTATAATTATTTGAAGAAAAAAGGTTCTTCATTTTCTCCTTCCATTTGATAAGCATGGACCTACTTCTATATTGGACAATTTTTTCTCCATGCTCTCTGACTCCCACATTCCCTAGTTTTCTACAAGTAAAACTGAGACAATGCTTGCATGTATTGTTTGTAGAAAGGCACAGGTCCAGGAATGCAGGGTCAGCATGTGAACCTATTGAACAATGCCTATGATCACAGTGTTTATCTACTTTCTGAATGAAGTGAAATTTTATCTGCCAGAAAGCACAAGAACAAATGGCACACCCTAGTCCTTGTTACTATGCTTGCTTAATATATCACGATCATATTCTCTCAACACTAGTCTACTGCAGGTCACTTTAACCTCAATAGCCTAATCATAATACTTACAGTTGATGGGCAAACTCAACAGACCTGAAGGAAATCTCTGAAGCTGCAGCTGCTGGGAGGAATCTTCATCTGTTCATTGTACAAACAGCTACTCAGGAGACCTGCTGTCAGCTCTGTGGCCAAACACTGCACACATGAGGAACACAATAGAAACAAATATGTTTTTTTTTCCTAAAATTAGAAGAAATTTTCATTACCAGTATACAAGATGCTCACATGTAGACTCGAACATGAGACCTATTAATTATGCAACAATGCATTAACCATCTCGAATGTCCTAACAGAGACAATAGAAACAAATATGTTGATAAAAAGCAAATGAGAAAGAAAGGTTACAGCACATCAATCAAAATTTCTAGTAGCCACTGTGCCTATAGGCTCCATACAGTTACATAAGGCACTCCATATCTCTGTTCACGCTTCATGCTTGACTCTATAAATACCGGTTGGTATAGACCAGTATTTATCTTTGCTAATACCATTGAAGAGTATACTATACCAATATAGTTACTAACATTGATTGATGTGCTTGTAGAAAGCTGTTTCATGAGGGATAAAATATTTGTGGGACTATTTATGTTACAAACTCTATATTTCACCAACATAAATAACCCTCTTTATGATTCGCCATCTACTCATTCATAAATTTCAAATGATAGACTGAAACACAACCATGACATGATTCTAAGAAATTAGACTGAGAAATTTTCAAAGTTCTGTCTAAGCACAGATAATCACGCCAGTTCTCATGTAAAATATGTATACAAGTGTGCATTACTATACATTCCATCTATTTGTGTCATGCTCTACTAGGCATGTGCCCATAAATCAGCCCACTTTTATATATGAGCACAGAGGGCACAACATGGTTGGTGAGTAAAGCATGGTATATGGTAAGCACAAATAATTCTTGATTTTAAGAATAAAACAAAACCAGATCATAATAAAGATCCTAGTAGTCCACTAATTACCACAAGAATTATTAGACACTCTGAAGTCACTCAAACAAAGGCAACTTTCCATAATAAAAAAAGGCATTAGAAGAACGTACCCATATATTAGACCAGACCACTCTGAACTTCTGCCTGAAAATCTTTACCAATTCGGACCCCAGTTGCATATGGCTGATTTTCTTGCAACATATATCCTATAGAATCCAAAACTCCCCATGATGCTATTATCTTCTTCCCAGGCAAACCATCCACTGAATTACATGATCTTCCAGATTTCTGATCAATAAGGGGTTTTGGTTTCTTTGTAGAACAAGGTTGACAATACCACTCATATACTGGTAATTTTCTTTTTTTAGGTCTGCAACAAGACGCATGAAATCCTTCTTCACAGATGTCACAAATTAGCATCTTTGATGGTTTACCCAACCGATCACATAACTTGCATCACTGATAAGACTTGGTATTGTGGTCATCTAGAACCTCAAGAGAAGCACATGAACCACTAGCACATGCTCCCCAAAGTAGACAATGACTTTTAAGAAAAGAAACACACAACTCTTTTACTGAATGGAAACCCAATGGTCTGCAATGACATTATCCAATGAAAACTTTTCGCCATTGTCCACTTCATTCTTTATGGTATATGAACTGTCATTATTATTAGATTTTGATGTTGAAAGTCTGTCATTTATGCCAGAGTTGTAATCTGATTCATATTTTTTAAAATATCTGACAGAAGATTCAGCATGTACTTTGTTTTCTCCAATAGCTATATTATTGGGAATAGAATCTGGATTGGGTAATACTTCTGCAGTAACATCCATCTGTAGGATGGAGGGAGTCCTGTGACCCTGCAGATTATGAATTTCACAGAATATATTTTCATTGCCAACATCTCTATCAAAACCTGTGAAGTTCATATTATTTCTGTGAGGATCATCTTTCTGCAATGACAAGGATATTCTTGCAGCTTGTACTAGAATGGCAAAAAACACCTTCTTCAGTACTTTTTGTTACATTTTCTTTTGACAGAAGTGTGACACCATTCTTCTGCAGCTTCCTTCATTTGTATACATAACCGTCCATTTTATGCACAAAACTCATGCACATATCACTACTTAATAATTAATATATTGGAGCAGATAGACAATTCTAGGATGCTGGAACCAATTAATCTGCTTTCTTTGTCTACAATATCTGTACAGGTTCTGGGGCTTGCTGAAAGGCATACTTCACATGTCAAAAATTTCTTCCCAGATTCAGTAAAATGTGACCAAAGATACAAGTCCATGTTTGTTGCTTCTCCTGTAAAGTAAATGCAATGACAATGTTTTAACGAGATTGTGATGAGGACTCTGGATCAACATTTCACCTATTCTCATGATAACTACATACTGGGTGCATTAGACTTTTTATGCTGCATTTTTTTTTTTTTTTTGGTCATATGCAATACAATGGTAACCCCAAGCACAGTCCAGAAGCAAGAAGTATTCTGAAACATTTGATCAGCAGAAGGACAAATTTATAGCACCATAGAGATTTTGGATGTTTCTAGATAATTTAAGCAAGATGTCAGTGTAACTTGATAGCAATAAACCAATCACCAATAATCATCAACACACACACATATACAAGGTTCGTTTTACCGATCCATACCAATGTACCGATGGACTGGCAGTATTGTATAGTAGCTGCTCTGTACCAACGTCCCATGTGTTGATACGATAAGGCATACTAACGGCACGGAAAAATGACCAAAAATATCTCCAAAATTTTCTGAAAAATAAAAAAAGTTCAAAATAAATATAATTTTAATATAATTTTAGCAAAATTAATCTAATTAGGAAAGAATAGTAACACATATATTTTTCGAACTTTAAGGAGTAGATTTATGGTATATTCCAGACCATTTAAAAAGATTGAGAGAGTAGATGAGTTAGAGAGAGTGAAAGGAGAGAATGAGGGGGTAGAAAGAGTTTAAAAACCCTTAGATCTGGTTCAAACAATCAAATGGACAGTTTCAATTCAACAAATTCCAGCCATCAATTGAAATAAGTCAAAATCTGACAGTTACCAATCGATACAGGTCAGCAATGGTCAGATTTTGACCGTTCTAACTGGTACAAACCTCATCTCGTGCGACACGGGGTCCCCTATTATTGACCATCCGGTATAGGGCAGTTTGCGTGCCAATACCCTATCAGACTGGTACGTACCACCTAGTACAGGTCGGCACGACGAATATTGTGTGTGTGTGTGTGTGTGTGTGTGAATTAAATTATCATGTTATCAACCTTGTAAAGGACTTTAGATTGTCAAACATTTATGCTAAACAATTAAGATCACTATAATTGTTAACTGGAAACAGAAGCTAAATTAGGATTTTTGGTTAATATTTTATTTCCTTTCTTACTTCCCTTGAAACTTTCCAGTCAATTTTCAGCATCATTTTGTAGCTTAACATTGGCATCCCACTTTGAGCAGATCTGAACAATAACAAACCCTAATTCAGCCATATTTTCAGAATAATATATTAAGTCATCAAAGTTCAGGTCACAAAAGAACTTGGTGTCTATATATATTTTCGAAACTCTGGCTCTTATGAGTTTGGGATGTCTTCATTAGCGGCTGAATCACCTTCCTTGTGCTACATTTCCTACATGAAGTGAGAATTTATGACATATCAACTAAGATAAGAATGAAGATACATCCCAAAAACACTAAAAGAATAAAACAGCCTAGATTTTGTCATGGGTCAATATTAACCTAAACAAGACAACAAGATCCTAAAACAAATTTTCCTACATCAAGAACTGGAAAAGGATCAGATAAAAAGATCTCTTGAGTATACATCTAGGACTATGATATATTGATGTGAGCACTCAGGGAAATTAACCCCTACATAAATTCTCAATCCATATAATCTAACGAGGACACTTATCTAGACCATCATTTTAATGGAAAATAAAACCCTAATAATGGAAACTCTAACCAAAACCGCTCTGAATTGGCAACACCCCTAATCCTAGAAGTAGCATATTTACACAAAAAAAAGGGAAAAGTGCATCCAAGGAAAAATTCTGCCTAAATTTTCTCACGACTTATTCCTAACCTAAGTAACGCTCAAATAAGGCTCTAATACAAATTCTTTTACAACAAGATCTGGAAGATAACCAGGCAAACAGATCTCCTGGGTACAAATTATTTAACAAGATGCACGAATCTAAGCCATTTTCTTGGAAGCAAAGAGCACCACGACACCGGAAACCCTAACCGAGATCATTCCAAATTCGCAACGCCCCTGAGAACCCAGAACTAGCATATTTGCACACGGAACAAGGAAAAATAGAACCAAGAACGTCCACAAAATGGGCAGGAAACCCTCCCAAGCAACGACCAACAGCATCACGAGTTCAAGATCAAATGATACGGCACGGGTATAAGATAAATTTAAGGACAGAAGAATTCTAAATAAGTAGCAGATACTAATCTATCCGAAAGAAGAAGATGGTGACCAAGAACACAGAGGAATACTATCAACGAAATGTCGAGGAGGTATCCACCACAATCTCGAGCGCAGACGCTCCTTCCGGGTTTCCTCAGGGGGGAGGACGAGGAAGAGGAGGAGGAAGTCGAAGAGGCGGAGAAGCCACAACAATCCTCAGAATGACCAACCGAACGCGATCCTTTTGTGCGGGTTTAAATACTTGGGAGGGAGGGTCGATGGATTTTTCCTCTCCGTAAGTTTACCACCGTTGGATTCAAATGCCGCGCTGTCCGCCCAATCACAACCGTCCAATATCCATTTTAACCCAGCTCCAAAGGAATGCGGCGACCGATCAGAGACAGCGGACAGGATATTCTCGGTGGTTTCCCCGAGTTCGGACTGGCCACGTCGAATAGAGTGGACAAGATCTCTGTTCCCTGTCTCGATTAAGTCATCATTCATCAGGTCAATACTATATAAGACCGAATATTCTATAAGGTAGTAATACTATATAAGAGGAATATCCTCTTAGGGTAGTTCAGTTATAAACTGATTCTTCCGTGTAATATTCATATGAATATTTTTAAAAATCCAAATGATAGTTCGAATTGATTATAAATTATTTTTCTTATGAAAGTTTTATAGAATATTTCTTCTTCTCAATGTCAGTATAAAAATATATTCTTAATTCTATATTAAGAATAAAGAGAAAAAACATGATACTAAAGAATCTAACTTGGGAATTTATCCTGACCTCGATATCAGGTAATAAATTAGAAGAAATCGCGTTCTACTTCAAATGACTTTTCACATACGGATCAAAATCATATTGTGCCGACGACGTTAATAATATTTTTTCTTAACACATCGTAATATCGTTGAACTGCGCATACAAAATATAAGCAATCGGTTCAAAGAAAACATTAATTCTAGAGAAGAAAATACATATAGTTCTCAGACCAATATCTACTTCATAGAATTTGGTCAGCATTTCAGCATCCTTTTGTATTCCCATAACAAAACAAAGCAGCACTGTCTTGAGTGAAGCAATGAGCACAAGGAAAAGAGGGGTATTCTAATTATATCAGTGAGGCTTAGGAAACTTCTGTGGAGAGAGAAATGGTGACAACTCCATGCCCCGCAGCCCATCAGGAAGGAGACCACAATTGAGCTGCCACAGGTGTCCAAATCTTTCCTGCACTCTTCCACAGCCTTTCTTGGGCTTTGCTCTCAGTATCATTTCAGCATAGTCATCTTCTGGATTCAACAATCGATAAAGGAATTCCCAATAAATAAGCTGGTGGCAATACCCTCAGCAAATTCATTATAATTTAGAAAATGATCAGATAAACTATTTTATAACTCTAAACTTTTCTTACCAACAAGAATTCTTCATGCATTCCAGTCGTTGGTTGATCCAAATGGCTAGAGAAACGAAGTAGCTGCAGGATAGAAGGAATCAGTTCCTGTCTAGATTTATCTGCACTTTTCACTCTGGAAATCAGTTCTTCCATCCCATTTCTGAAGACAAATCTCTGAATTCTAATGACTATATATGTTTTTTTTTCTTTCATTGTCTATAGCAACAACTGATGAGGTGTTATCATCAAGCTCAGCAAAACAACAGCTTTCACAAAAATAAAGAGAAAAAGGAGGTGATTGAGTAGGATTATCATCAGTTCATCTAACTTATTTCAGCTCTCCACAACAATTTTTATTCTTAGTACTGGATGAGTAAATATAAAAATGAGATTGATGGATCATGGGGAATTCAATGCAGCTGATAGCTCAAAGAAATGGATTGCTGATGATTAAAATGGCTGTCCTTGCATCAATCATCAGCTCACCAACTGCTGTTGAAAGAACCATGTCACCCTCTAGTTGGCACCCAACTCATTATCATGATCTCAGCTTACAAAGTAAAAGGACATACAACAGATATAATATGCCCTTTCATCTTTCTTTTTGTTTAACAATGAGGCAATATATATTCAAGTATCATTTTTCTTTGATCTACTTATTGCATCTTTTACAGTCTTTCATCTAGTGTTCTGATCATTACATACTCCATTTACCTCAATCTTTCATTGTGTCATACCCACTAGCTTTTTTCATCCTATACTTGCAAAAAACAATCATTAGAGCTTTTATATGATATTAGGTGATTTTGCATGGCTTAAGTTCTTGAAGGACCCATAGAAACATCAAACTACAACTTCTCCAAAAACCAAATTAAGACATATACCAATTTGCATAATAAGTCTTTATGAATTAGATTCAATTTTTTTTTTCTTTTAGTTTTGTTTGGCTTAGGAGATGAGGATACAAATAAACTAAGGTAACATAATTATAATTGGTTGCCATATGAGAAGTTGGGTTGATGCAGCTAGCAACATGACTGAATAATGCATCAGTAACAAGGCAGCATATAAGCACCCAACCAAGTATTAACCTACTAATTAGACCAGATTACATCAGCCAACATCCTTTTACTAATTGGCTGTGCCAGCAAGTGCAAACTGTATGCAAATTTGTTGTTGTAGATTGGACTCAATCAACATCCTTTAGTATAATGATGTGAACAAAGATGCCTAATCATATCTCACCTAAATGAATTATTTATTCTAACTTAGTTCATAGATTATTAGCACAGGGTTCTCCAATCTAATAAATTATTAGCACAAGTTCCTTCTTTGATTTGTCTCTCATTAATTTATTAAACTTGCTTATTAAAAATCTAAAAAAAAAATACTTCTATATACAAGAACAACTCTTTCAAGAACTATATCAATAGAGCTTAATCAATCAAAGCACTATTGTGACAAAGATTTAACTTTTCTCCTAATAATTAATTTATGCTAAATGATTTATTTCAATAGGCTTGATTACGGTTTCGGAACTAATAGGTTTGATTCTTCAAAATCAAAAAATAGAACTAAAATGGCATCGACTAATTTTGGAATCGAACCAGAATTATCGCTTCGGTTCGATTCATCAAAAAATTTTATTTTTTTAATTAAATTTTTTTAAAATAGATAAATTTTACAAAATTAATGATTTTGATTTTGTAAACGTAGGAATCAATGAACTATCGAGCTATGCCAATTTAATTTTGATTCAGCCCGATTCGATTTTGGTTCGAACCTAATCATGGTTAGGTATATATATTTCGTTACGAAATATTAAAATTCATCTAATATTTTTTATTTTTTAAATACTTAAATCTCTGAATAAAAAATATAATATCTCTTGAATAAAAAATATAAATAATTTTTAATTATTTGATTAGGGCAATCAAAATGACAAAAAAGCTCTCGAAGAACCCTAGTAATAAATGGCAAATAACACCACCTTGTGTGGAATGCTAATTGGCTTTGATTCCTGTCGGCAGATTGCGAGAGGTTTTATGCACCCAAAAATTGCCCTCAAATCTTTCTAAGAAAAGTCAATGTCTATCTCTCCAAGTCTAATGATGCTAATAACATGTGATTCCCTCTTTGGATCCTTCCTCAAAAGTCTTCCTTATCATCTTGACTAACGTGATGTAAATATAAATACAATGATTGTGCCATTAATATTTTTTGACATATGAAATGGCAGCTCAATTTCGAGTTAATTGTTCAATCACTCTTTAATCATTTATTTAGACATAAAAACATTTGGGATGCATACTAAATCATTTATGATATCTCTAAAATATATAAAAATAAAAATAATAATAAATATTATTTAGGTATTGATAAGTCAAATATTTGATCATCATTGTTCTGACTTTTAATGCTCGTAAAGAATTATCTATTTTGAACATGTTTGTACGATTGTACCCATTCGAATATTATGAACCTCATTCAATATGGAACTAAATATTCTTATCAAATATAATAAATTATTATGATTAAAATATTAATTTATATTTAAAAATTTAGATTTTATAGATTAATCCAATAATCTCAACTTATAAATATAAATTTAACATTTTAAAATATTATATTAAAATTTTAAAATTATTGGTTAATGATTTGAAGTCTGATGTAACCAATTTTATATGTAAAATATTGGTTAGACGGTAAGTTTAAAGTCTCGTTTGGTAATTTTAATTTTAATTTATTTTAAATGAGATAGAAATATATAATATTCATATTCTTAACAATTAAAAGAGACTATTTATTATAAACAATGTGAAAGATTCTGAGAGGCAAAATGTAGGCAAAGGATTGGTTGATCCTTCACATCATCAGCTAACCAATACGAAGGAGACACCACAACCAGAGCAATCAACGAGTGATTCGCAGAGCACCATCTCTTCGAAATGTAGCAGATGGGTGGATCAGTCGACCACATCGGAGGCGAATGACTGCAAGCTTGCTCGCATGGTGGATTTGTAGTATCACGGCAACCTTGGGGATGCTTCAGTCACTTTAGAGCAAGGAGGGCATTACAAAATGGGCCTGAGGGAGGTGTGATGTGTGTCTCACCACCTTCTCTTTCTCTCTCTCTCTCTCGCTCTCTCTCTCTCTCTTCTCTTTTATTGTGGTTGGTGAGATGCAGCAGTGACAGGCAAGATCTCGTTCTTACCTCTCTCTCTCTCATTCTCTCGGGTACACTGTTGATTGGGGTGATCAATAGCGGCTGGAGGACACCTTTGGGCTCGGTTTTGGTCGGCGGCGGCTCATAATCCACGAACTCTGTCCTTTGGATCCCTGAGGTACGCGAAAAATCCCACCTTTCTTCGGTTTGGTTTGTGTTTTTTGGTATCTTCGTGTGCCTTTAAGATGCCTAGCACTGGGCTCGTTGGGAAGGGGAACTGGGATGTGGTTATTTCTTGCCTTTTTGGATTGGGATCCAAATGTTGAGAAAGGTGAGATCTTTGTCTTCTTGGAGAGTCGGTAACCTTTGTGTTTGGGATAGTAATTACTTAACAATTCAAATGAACCAGTTTTTTCCGAGTCGTGATCAGTTATTTTGGTGTTATTTGATGGTCGAGTGTGGTTGGATGTCTCTTGCTTGATCTGGAAATCCTTTTTTTCTGGATATATGCTGATGAAAATGCTTGGCTTTATGGTAAACCTGGACAGTGGCTAATAGAATGTGTGTGTGGGTTGTCTTGCCATTTGAGATCCAATTTGAGTCTCTTAGTGAATGAACAGGCAACTGGATGACAAATTAGAACAAGCATAGTAATGCTATAAGACACCCACTCATGCTTATTTACCACCATCTCGTGGGCTGATGTATATGTTGAACATAGATATGATATTTCATTATACAATCTTATAGGTTTTGAGCTTCTTGTTATTACCCATATAAGCTGGAAACAAGGCTGATAGGGGTTTTTCCATTGATTGAACTGGCTTTTATAATATCATTATGCCTGTTGATTACTGATGATTAGATGCATCTGTAACCAATAGTGAAAATTATGCTGGATACTGCTTGAAGGTTTGGTATTTGCAAGTTTATTTTATTGTTCTTGGTTCAACATGTTAAATTCAAGAGATCCTTAGAAATTTGTGTACCTACTTTGAAGATTCATTTGGCTAATCTTCTCCGGGGGGAGGTAAGTTTGCCTTCTGCAATAAGAATAACATCATTGGTTTCAATGATTTGTTATGCAGATAAATATATCAACTGGGAACTTTAAATGGTTATCTGGATTCTGTTCCAGGCTGTTTTGCTAATTGGTTTAGTGAAAGAAAATTTGTTTGACAACTACTTTCTTGTAAAGTCTGCACTGCATTTTAGTTCTCTCTTTATGATCTGTCTACTTGAAGGCAGATTACATCCACAACAACAAGAATTCATGAGAAAATTTTGCTTATTTTTCTTTTTGGCTTATTATCATCCGATGCTGTTCAACAGAATTACATTGGAGCATTATGAGGAGTGTCCATATGGTTGCACCTAACTCCACCATTATGGGCTTGTTGGATATAAAAGTGTTCCTGTTATTATGCCTGTAACTGGAGTTGCTCTCAAGTATTTCCAAATAAAGACCAACAGCAGTTTAGGTTTCATCTGATCTAGCAAGATTTAACGAACCTACAAGCAAAGCTCCATGGGATCTAGATTCCCATCACATCAACTCAGCAATGGTCTGTACGTGTCAGGCCGCCCTGAGCAACCAAAGAAGAAGCCTCCATCTATGAGCTCTGTAGCCATGCCATACACTGGTGGAGATGTTAAGAAATCTGGAGAACTGGGGAAGATGTTTGACATACCAACGGATAAATCTAGGTCAAGAAAGTCTGGTCCTATAACAAGCACTCCTGCAAAGACCGAAACGTTTGGACGTGCTGCTTCTTTTTCAGGACCTATAGTTCCCAACTCAGGCAATCGGTCAAACCATTCATCTGGTCCAGTTTCATTGACAGGAGTTACAGGGACTGGAAGCTCAAATAGACTAAAATCGAATTCAGGACCTCTTAACAAACAAAATGATTCTATGAAGAAGTCATCTGGTCAGCAATCTGGAGGGGCTAACTTGATGGCAGGCCAAAGTTCTGGTCCTCTTCCTCTCCGTGCGACAGGACTTATAACATCTGGTCCTGTTTCTTCGGGTCCTCTAAATTCATCTGGAACCCCCCGAAAAGTGCCTGGCCCATTGGATTTCGCTGGTTCAGCTAAGATACATATCCCTTCGACTGTACACAAACAGGCTGTCACTACTATCATTCGGGAAGACAAATCTTCTTCTAAGAGTAACATCTCCAAACCATTATTGTGGGCTGTGATTTTTCTGTTTGTGTTAAGATTTGTTGCTGTTGGATTTATTCTTGGAGCTGTTCATAATGTCATTCTTCTGATTATTTTTGTACTCTTTTTGGTGTTGTAGTTGCACTTTTCATTTGGAATGCTTGCTGGGGAAGAAGAGCTATGATACGGCTCATTGCACATTATCCTGATGCTGAGCTAAGAACTGCAAAAGATGGTCAATATGTTAAGGTGTCTGGGGTAGGTATCTTTGTTGAAAGACCAAATCATGTTACCCTTTTGGTTAAAGACCAAATTATGTAGCTATCAGGCTTAAATAAATTAGATTTTCCTTTCAAAATATAAACTTAGATGAATTGGATCAATATTTTACTTTGTGCGTTAAAAACTTTCCTCCGCCTAAGCTTTTAAAATTCTTGTAGATTAAGCTAATGACATTTTCGTGGAAAGTTTTGGCTTTCCAATTTGTTTGGTTTCACAAATAACAGATGGGAATGCGGTTATGCTTAAGCATAGGAAAGGTCAAAATGAAAATTTTGCACAGACTAGCCATTCACTAACAATGATTTGAATTAGACTGCATTGATGATACCCTCTTCTACCCAATGTGCTATTTGGCAGAGTCGTCTTTTAGACTATATTATCTAAACTCTAAACCACTGTCTACTATATGTAAGAAGAAAGTTAAACTTACTGTTATATTGAAGATAACAAGTAGCATCGGTTACAAAAAAGGTTGGTTGTCATGCTTGTTCAACAATACTTTATACATGACTTGTGGCAATATGGGCTTCAAGCTTTATGTTCCTGATACTTATTAATGGTTTTTAGTTTCCAGACTCCAATTAAAAGATATTCTTGCTCTCTTTTATGATATCTCTCTATAGAATAGAATGTCCACTGTTACAGGATGGACCAGCCAATAAAATACCAGTATGCAATAATATCTGGAGAAGCTGCCTTATGGGTGTGGCACCTTAGTCATTAACTTATCTACCTTTACCATACGTATTTTATTTACATATGTTCTTGATTGATAATCTACTACCGAAAGATGTGGCTCCTTTATTTGTGTCTGGATATATGATTGTTACTAGCGCAATTTATTTTATTTTTCCATTTTGATTTTTGTTGGTTGATACCAGATGTTGATCTTTATACTTTGTGTGACTTATTCTCCACATAATTTGCAGATCGTTACCTGTGGAAATGTTCCCCTTGAATCATCTTTTGAGAAGATACCCAGATGTGTGTACACATCTACAAGTCTATATGAATACAGGGGTTGGAAATCTAAGCCTGCAAATCCACAGCATCGCCGTTTTACATGGGGTCTTAGATCAATGGAGGTAAGCGACAAAGTACTATCATACTCTTCAATCTACTTTGCATTTATTCTGATAGAAAGGTTTATCTAGTAAGTGAAATTTTTATATAGGTGTCATTACTGTCAATACATGCTCCATTAGCCTTAAACATTTATTGAAGTAAAAATCTTTTATTGAACTAAAAATCTGTTTAACTGCTGAGATATTGCTACAAAACCATAATACTGCTCTCATGGAGACAGACAGATGCCTTGATTCTTGGGACTCTCTCAAAATTGATGTTTAACTTTTGGCAGAGGCATGTGGTTGACTTCTACATTTCAGATTTTCAATCTGGGTTAAGAGCATTGGTAAAGACTGGTTATGGTGCAAAGGTGACCTCATATGTTGATGAGTCCATTGTGTTCAATGTCAACCCAAGCAAGAAAGACCTATCTCCTGAATTCCTTGGGTGGTTGGCTCAGAGGAACCTTTCAAGCGACGATCGTATTATGCGTGTGAAAGAAGGGTAACTTTTCTTCATGGCTATATTAGTTGGTAGCTTTATCTTTAAATTTAATCATGTTAACAGAAGTTGAAGTATCACTGATTGTGATTTTTGCTAGGGATCCTAGTATATTTTCATAATCACAGATTTCCTAATAGCTAAGCAAAAAAAATGTTACCTGTAAGAAGGTAACACAACTATCATCGTACTGATGGTTGTTTATTATGGGCAAAGAGTAATTCAGAGCTAGGAACCATTCAACTCAGAAACTGTGCCATCTCTTTACTTGTAGGTATATCAAGGAAGGCAGTACTGTAAGTGTGATGGGAGTTGTCCGAAGGAATGAGAATGTAATTATGATCATTCCTCCATCTGAGCCAGTTTCAACAGGTTGCCAATGGACCAATTGCTTTCTCCCAGTGAGTCTTACTGGGATTGTGTTAAGGTGTGAAGACACTTCAAAGCTTGATGTCGTACCTGTTTAAGAGATGCAGTAATTGGCCAACAGGATTGCTCGATTGGATTGTGTTATGGTGCAAAGACACTTCGAAGCTTGATGTCGTACCAGTTTAACAGATGCAGAAATTTCGCCGATGGGAATCAGGAGCATGCCGGATCCAAGATTTGTTTATTGGATGGGTTTGAGGCGGAATTGTGCTCCATAATTTGGGTGTACAGTTTTCTCTTTCCTTTCCTTCTCTATTTGTATATGAGTCCTGGAAGCTTTTCTAAGGATGGCCTAATTAGTACAACAAGACTGGAACTTTTGATGTATTAGAGAAAGAGGCAATTGTGGGCATATAATGAAGATTTATTTAAATTTTTCACTAAATCTTTTGACTTTCGTTTGCTAGCTCAACCTAATTGGCTAAATTGTCGCGAGGTATATGCTGGGTTCGGCCTGGTGTAAATTTCACTGATTGGCAGTAGTTTAAATGATATGCCAAATGTCCTAAGCTCACCAACTATTTAATTCTTATTTCAAACTGGTAATTGTGGACAGCAGTCACATCTGTATATTCAAAGATCTTGATGAAGATATTGAGCAAGTGGCAGATTAAAATGCTTGGTACAGTTAATTACAAGTGATGCAGGTGTTAAGTTCATAAAGTTTGGTGGATGAGGAATGACAACATGCTTAGGATGGGCTGCAGTAACACAGCTTTGTTCATTCTATTGTTTCACTGAGCAAGATACAGTTTCTGATTCTAAACATGGAGTTATCATGCTCTGTAAGGAGATTGGCATCTGAATTGTCCATTGTTCTGCAATGACATATCATTCCTGTGGATAAGCTCCAAATATATTGAAGTATCATATGTGAAGGGTGGTCTTTCAAGATTTTGATGCAAGTAAGTCTATTATTCATGACATAAAGTGATGCCAATTTGCAGGTAACTTGTGCATGGAATCTTCCTTGCAGTATCCATCTAATGTCAGCTGTGTGTTCATCTCTGTAACTCTTTTCTTCATTGCATCTCTGAAAACTGAGTTACACAGCTTGAAGCATCTGTGTGTGTGTCTTGTTCCATCCTGCATCTTTCTTCTATTCTTTGTTTACTTTTTGACTTTGAGAGCCTCTATTGTCATTGCTTGTTCTTTGTTGCTTTGGTAAGAATCTATGCTCATCATATATTGGAAATAGATGAAGAATAGTATCATCCAAGCTTGAAAAACCTGATTCTATGCTTACTCTCATTTAACTCATGCTGAAGTTAGAGATAAGAAACATGGCACTTGGTAATCAATAAAAACAATGTAATATGCACTTTTGCTAATTGCATATACAAAACCCCACCAAGCAAATGATGACCAACTGTGCATCACAATTAAAATAATAATAATCATCATCATCATTCGAATGTCACAGCAATCACAAAGCATCATAAGGTTATAAATAATATTAGTGACCTAACTATTTGGGTTCGATCTTTTCTCATTATTAGACTTTGGACTGTTCCTTTTCATGGCAGTAGTTACTTTTAACTACATAAACGTCGTCTTCTTCCGTTACCGTTCCGTTTCAAACTGTCCGGATTCCTTCCGTAATCTTCGCCCCCGTTTGCGCGCTCTCTCTCAATATAATATGGCACGAATCTCGTTCTCTTCCATCTGCTGTGCGACTTCTTCCTTCTCTTCTCTCACGTCACAGCCATGCTGCCGGCCTTTACGGGATCGATGGCTTCTACGGCCGTAGAGGCGAAGCCGGGAGCCGCATGCGAACTCTGCGGCGGCGGCGCCGCCGTCCACTGCGAGGCGGACGCGGCGTCCCTGTGCTGGGCATGCGACGCCAGCGTCCACAGCGCCAACTTCCTCGTCGCTCGCCACCTCCGCCGGATCGTTTGCGCCTGTTGCCAGTCCCTGGACGACGACCGGGTCATCTCTGGCGCCTCGTCCCCCTCGGTCCGTTCGATCTGCCGCTCCTGCGGCCCCGACGCACCCGAGCTGTCCTCCTCCGCGTCGTCGCCGCTGGAGTCCTGCGTCTCCACCGCCGACTCCAAGGCGGGGCCGGAGGAGGAGATGGAAGGGGCCGCCACCTCGAGGGTCGAAGGCCGCGGGGGGCGGGGGTGGGCGCGAAGGCGAAGGTCGCGTCGGTAACCTGCAGCAGGTGCGGCTCGCTCGTTCGCCCCGGAGTGTCGTCGCGTCGAGGTGGCAGTGCACGTGCGGGGCGCGCCTGAGGACGTAACGTGATCTGACCATGTGCAGATGGCATCCCATTGCACGTGTGGAGCGTGTCGCGTTGGTTTTATTTCGACTAGTTTTTTTGGGCCTGTTTAAAAAAATATACGATAATTATTCATTTTGACTGTACTGCTTAATTACTTGTAGCTTATCGTGTCTTTGGTTGCAGGTTATATAGTGTTATTTTTATCCTTTTTTAATTATTATTATTATTAATTAATTTTCTTGATTTAAATAAAATTGTTTTTTAATAAAGCTAAATGATTAGGCATCGAATCATTATTTTTCTATTTAATAAAATTTTTATAAACTTGCTTTAACTTGCTGAAATCGATCAAATGCCTATATAACGTAAATAGCATGCGAACGTTGGGCCGGAAGTGTTGGCCCATTAAGCCCATTTTAGGTGGATATCGGACCGCAAGTAATCTTCGACGACCGTATGTTTCATATTCTACGGCCCTGATTTGATTGAAATCCGTCGAGGACCCTTTCGTACGTCCCGTATCAGGTAATCCTCGCTTGGTTCTCATCTCCGTGCCCCAAATCCTTAGGGTTTTTGTCCCCTCCCCTCTCTCAGATTGAACGAGAAATCAGGTGTTCTTCCATTCGGTTAGTCATGCATGGCCTTTGATGGAATCCGATCTGAGCCTGTTCGTTTTCCATGTTACTGCTCCCGGTGGAACCGACCAATCCCAAAGATCATGTAGATGATGGAACTTTTCGCGGTGATCTTGTTTTTGATCCCGGCTTACGGCGAGAGGAAAGAGGAATGAGTGGGAAACCCGGCCAGACGGCCGAATTGAGGACGGCTGGCTTCGGCCGGCAGCCAGGCGTCGCCGAGGGCCATATGATCGCGGAGGCCGACGCCAGGGCGATGCAGACGTACGGGAACGACAGGGACAATAATGGCGGTGGCGACGGTGTGGATGAAGATTTCGACGGTGCTGTCGAAGGGGAGGGGATGGAGGGCGACGCACTACCCGATCATGGAGGTTTGGGGGATCCACACGCGGTGGTCGTGCCTCCGGTCACCAGCAATCAGCTCACCCTGTCGTTCCAAGGAGAGGTCTACGTGTTCGATTCCGTCTCTCCTGAAAAGGTTATATTTTGCGTGCTATTTCTGTTTACTCGTGAAATAACAGCGTCTGGTGCTCTTCTCTTTGGATGGTAATAGACTTGGTTTTCCTATAGGTTCAAGCCGTGCTTTTGTTATTGGGAGGGCGTGAAATTGCAACTAACCCAGCTTCGATTGTGTCAGCTTCCAATCCACTGAATAAGGTACTTGTTAGGCTACAGGATCTTTAATGGGATAGTGGATGGATTTGGGAGGTGCTTAACTTTGCAGCTTCATCTTTTGGTGCTTTACAGCGCTTGAATTTCCCTCACAGAGTTGCTTCACTTATGAGGTTTCGAGAGAAGCGGAAAGAGCGGAATTTTGACAAGAAGATACGGTATGCTGTTCGGAAAGAAGTTGCTCTCAGGTAAGAGATAAATTTCCTGTCAAATTTTTCTGCAATCATTTTGCATTAGTTTTCTCAATACTTTAACAGGTGGTGTACTCTCTGAGTTGTATTTGAGATTATAGATGAGGATTTCGGCAACAAAAGTTCTATAGATTATCAGTAGCTCTTGTCGGACTTTTAGTAATGTGGAAATCTAAAAGGTTCTTGCCAATAAATGACAACTATAAGGATGCAACGTGTGCTGTCTTACCATCAAAGTTTGGTGTTTGGTTCGTGGCTGCAAAGTTCTTGGAATAAGAGGTGGAAGCATGGTGCAGTTCATATCATTTCTTAGATGTTGTATGCTGTGAATGGTGGTTCCCGGTGCATTATAGATACTGCACAACTTTTGTGTTTTTTTTAACATTAACTTCATGATTTTGGATTTTTGACTATTGTATTTGCTACATGTACTTTGGAACATATGCCTTATTCATGACTATTGATCTACACATTTACAGGATGCAGCGGAATAGAGGTCAGTTCACATCATCAAAATCAAAGCCTGAGGATGCAACTTCGTCTGTTACTAATTGTGAGGGAATCCAGCGGTGGGGTTCGATCGAAGGTCGACCACCATCAGCAGCTGTGTATGTTTCTCTAACTTTTTTTTTTTGGTGGCTGTTTAGAAATTCATAAGTAAAAATCTTTTGGTAGGACAAGTTGCAACTCTTGAGTTTAGCCGTCGATTTATAGGCTCCGTAATATATTCATGTATCCATCAGCATGTTGGAAGATAATTTGTAAAAGAAAAGATTTGTTATTTAACATATATCAGAATGTTGGGATACCTTTTGCAATGATCCTGAACAATGAATTCTTGTCTTAGGTTCTAACATAGACATAACACTATTTTGATGCTTAGGCTTTCAATAATGTCATTTCCTTGAAAACTTTCAGTTGCCATCACTGTGGCATCAGCTCGAAATCTACTCCAATGATGCGCCGCGGACCTGAAGGACCAAGGACTCTATGTAATGCTTGTGGACTTATGTGGGCAAACAAGGTATTATTCCTTATGTAGATCAATTTGCTGCAGAACGTTGTATTTCTTCATATGTTTTTTAGTACTTATATGTTGACTTTTATACAGTTGGATTCTTGTCTAGGAACTTTTATTTTTTGGTTTCCTTGTAGACTTGCTATCTTTGCATGTAAGATATTTTCCACGTTGCATATTTTTTCCCAGCATTCAAGTGTTAACATGTCATGCCATGAAATTGCTGGCATGGCACTTGAGGCTCATGTTACGCTGTTGAACGCGCTGTGAGTGCTCGACTGTGGCATACTGTACCTGTACAGCTAATGCCTGCCAGTTAGTTCCACACCATGCTAGTGCATTGAACGAAACAACACATTCGTAAGCCTTGGCTCTGCTGTCGTGAGAATGACATGGTGAGAGATGAATTATATACTATGGTGTGTTGTGCATTTTGGATTGATGTTTTTTCATGTAAATACTGATATCCATGTTAATTTGAAGGCTAGAACACAATCCTTGAGTTTTCCTCTATGTTCTCTGGAAGTATGCATAACATACTGGAGCATCTATATGGAACTCCAAAGAATTGTCACTTGTCATCTATTAACTTGTTTATTTTAATTATCTTCTATGGCTTCACGGGTCCTGCAGGGTACATTGAGGGACTTGTCAAAAAATCCATCTTTGCTTACACACAATGGGCCTTCAGAAGGAAATGAAGTGGTAGGTCATTTTCTGCTAAGGCGCTTTCCTTTCAGAAATTAAAAAAAGTCAAAATAGACTTTAGCTGTTTCTGTATGTCTCTTCAAATGCCGTCACAGTGCTCCGCAAGATGCATCGTGTGTTTCTCATACGAAGTAGTGATTCTCATCACTACTTTTTGTTTCTCCCCAGAATGGAGCCTCTGCACCTGTAGCTGAGCATCAGCCTCCTAATACTGCCAATGACCGCGACACAGCATCATCATGAGGGGTATCCTGGTTGGAAGGAAAGATAATTTTGAGGAGGGAAATCTGTACTTTTATATTTATGATCTTAGAAACCACCATATATTTGCCTGTATTATATCTTCTCATGTTGTCTATCTTGTGTTGATGATCAAGGACTATTTGACATTGTTATGAGCCCTTTCTACCATCTGCCCTCTGTTAAATCTTGCATCCAATCTTTTTACAAGCAATGCTTTTGTTTCTGTAAAAGAAAATAGAATGAATTTGATAGAGTGATTGCCAATTAATAATAAGGGGCATGAGTGTGGTTGTTTATCAGTTGATCTTTTACTCTTGAAATTTAAGATTATTGCTCTTATTAAGCAAACGATCAGAAGCAACACAGTGGTTTTGTTTTTTGATTCTGCATTTAGAAACTCTTGACAAGTTTCGATTCCTTGTGCTAGAAATCTGTTTCAAGTCTCCCAAGGAACATGTTACCAGCTTAAAACATGATGATAAATTAAACTATTCTGACTACTACTATTGCATCCAACTACTACTCATTCACGTCAGATGTGTGAACAAGTGTTTTAATGCTGCTCGATAATTGACGGTTGATGTTTCTGTTAGCCCGATTTGGTCATGAATGAGCCATGTGTGTGGAGCATCGGAGTCTCGAAGATGATAGCTTCTGTGTTTGTTTGCTCACCCAACGATCGATCTAAAAGAAGACCAAACCCCCGGGTGGAAGGGGCCCTGTCGAGTCCCTCCCAACGTTTTAGGACCGAAGTGGGAAGAAGAATTCACAATGAACAGATGCTTCATAAAATGTCGGATCTAAGAGAATATTTTAGGGTATAAGCTAAATATTTTCTTTTTACCACTGTTACTTGGGTTGGGTGATCGCCAATCGAACTTTTCTCTCCCATCATTTGTCCTCCCCACGACTTCGTCGTCCTCCCGTTCAAAACTAAGAACGTGGCTTGGTCGAGAGGTCACTCGAGGCTCCGGTAGCTTCTGTGTCTCGGACATTTTGTGTTGTCCTGAATGAGGGGTGCCTTAGGCGCGCAATTAATATGCTTAGCTGCGCGTCTTGGATGTATTTTCATGCATATTTTTCATGCTTGAGGAGGGCGTCTTGAGTCTTACGGGAGGGGGCATTGATAAGACAATAGCTCATAAGTCCGTCAGATCACTCTTATCCTTATGAGCTTTGAAAAGATAAAATTTTGTAGATACGTTCATTGTTCAAAATGGATAATTCTTCGTAAGCCCATCGTACTAATGGCGACAAAATCTGACTTATCAGATTGGCACTAGAACGAGAGCTTTCCATTGAAATTTTACTCTTCATCTAGCATCAAAATATTATTGCACAAGGTGGCGAGATCCTACATAAGGGTCAACGTCGAAGGAGATGTCCCGACTTGATCCCTCTGATACTTAAATTAGTAGCATAAAAAAATAAAGAGGGTTTAGTAAAACTCATGAGTACGTAAAACCCGCTTGTTCTTGTTTGGCTTGGGGGCTTGGCTTTTATATATGAATGGTTAGTAGCGTGAAGTCGATGATAAATTATGGTGCTCCTTACCCAATCTGGGATATCATTAATAGTGACGACTAACGGGCACATCCTTTAAAAGATGGCATCAGGTTAGGACAATTATAATGATGTATTTTGCCTATACTCTATGTCCGGGGCTAGCAGGGGATAGTTCCTTGCGTCATTCGTTCGAAGGAAAAGCTAGAAATATGTACATTAATCTTCTCCGACTTGTAGATCTACTGAAACCTAATCCACTGGATTAATCCCACGCGCAAAGGAACAAAGCCAGTGAACCGATCAAGAAAGGCAAGAAGAAAAAGAAAGAGTAAAGGAAGACAAAGATAAAAGGCATGACAACATGATCTTAGACTCGGACCCAAAGACCGTAATGAGTACACAAACCCTTGATAGGAGTGATGGGTTTCATGCTGACAAAGAGAATCCATGAAATTGAGCTTCAAAAGGAGTGCCCCAACTCGAGAGAGAGAGAGAGAGAGAGAGAGAGAGAGAGAGAGAGAGAGAGAGAGAAATCAGCAGCAGCAGCACGCGCAATCCTTCAATGGCCCTCCCAAGAATCCAAGAGGTTTCATCCTCTTGGCATTTTGCCACATTTCTTAGTATCCTAAGCCGATTTGTCCCCTCCCAAGCCTTTCATCAATCAAGCTACATTCTGCTTGTTTCCATTCCAAGCACATCTCAGTGTGCATCCACCTCAGTCCCATATCTCTTTTCCCCATCGCTCTCCACCCCGACTCTCTTGTCCTGTGCAGTGACACCGCCCTCTGTGCTTCTCAAGGGAGCAGAGCTACAAGACATTCCTTCTCTCATTCCCCTTCGTCTCTCCCCCACTTTGCGGAGACTCCGAGGGAGAGGACATGACTGCGCTCTGCTTTATCCTGACTTATGTCCCTCTCTTCCATGACACATAATTTTCATATCATACGATTAAATTCTCTTCTGTCTTCTTCTGAATGCTTACTGGATCATGCGTTCAGCCATCTTTTATCATGAATGTACACAGTATCATGGGAGATCAATTGCATCAATCTCTCTTCCTTACAAGGAGGTCACATTGCCCGATGGTCCGTCCTCTCACAGTCGGCAGGCTCATCTGATTCCACTTTTTGGTACCTGATCACTCTCATTTCAGCTCAAGATCACTTCCAAGGTTCTGCAAATGCTGCAGCATGCACCTTGTGGACCACCATGTCAGCTCGAGTGCTGCAGCATCAACCATTTGAGCTCCCAAGCTGCATGCACCTCTCACCAAACACACATAGGCCACTAATCATCAAGAAACAGGCATGTTTTAGACTCTTCATCGAGGAATCACAGTGACCATTAATACCAATCACTAAATCGATTACTACGTTCTCACCGATGGTGGTTTCAGCCAAGAAAGGGTAACGAGCGGTTCCTGTTTTGTGTGAGAAAGAGGGGAGAGAGGGGCAAGTCTGCCTCATGCTGCGAGACAGAAAAGAAAGGCAGCTGCAATATTTTAATGTTTCCTTTGGGGCCTTCTCTTTCTCTTTCTCGTTCTTTCTTGGAGGCATGCTATAACCCATGCACTACCCCTCTCTTGCTCCACTTTATCCATGTGTACCATCCTCTTCCTCTCTCTCTCTCTCTTAGAGGTACAGCTTGCTTTCTCATGCTGTCCCAGCAAAGATTTCGAGTCAGTGATCAGCACGGTACCAATCATATGAGAGCTTATGCTTTACCATGGAATCTTTACGTTTTTGTGCATGCCATCTTGTGCTTTGTTTATGTGCATGAATTACGTAGAGCAAAACATATAAGAAAAGCTAAAAATAATACATTCATGTTCCTCTTGAATCAGAAAGAGAAGAAGAGAGAGAGTGATCAGAAACTCATTTAGAAAAGGAAAAACTAGTTGTGAGTCTGTGTGATTTCACTGGTTCAAAAGGTTGGGGAATGGATGGATATATGCTTTGCTTTATGTTCCATGATGTCAGTAGAGATGTGCACTTTTTAAAGCCTGCAGATGCTTGTAAGTTTCATTCGATTGCTTTTGTCATCGCCTCGATTAATCCTATTCCTTTCCGAACATGCGAGAAAAGTTACAGCTTCCCAAAGTTTCACCCTTTCACGTAAATGCTCGACTCCTGAGGCCACAAAGGAGTCCTTTTTCTCGTGTGTCGGCACACCCACTTGATTTGCTAACTGGCTTTATGGGAGAAATGGCACACCCAAGAAAACATTCACTCACACTTCCATCTAATGATATGATATCATCCGACATAGTTTAAGAAGTACTTCCATTTGTTGAGACAATACTTGCACTGTGAAAGGCCTGAGATGAAGCAACACACACCGTTGTTTCAGGCAAATGATGAGGTCGAGATGTGTTGCATGATCACCTGAGATGTCAGAATGAGATGATCAATGAGGAACTTGTCGAATATGGTAATCTCACAGAAAAGATAGATAGAGGCTTGCTCATCTATGTTACATTTAGTGCTAGCAGATATACATGCATACCCTGCCAAAATGAAGCAACGTATCTTCCTCTGCGTGTTATCGCGAGAGGGAGAGGGAAAAGAAGGGATGGGGGACGGCGCTTTCACGGATACCAAAGCGGTCTGAGCTCAAAAAGACTGGTCAAAAAGGCAACGCCATGAGAAGGAGGAAAAGAATGCGTTCGCAGATCGAAAGCGTATCCGCGTATTGCAATCACTTCACGCGCGTCCATCTCCTGCGCAGTACCATCGTCGACTTTTCCTTCGCCTCGGAAAACCTAATGAATGCTGCTGCACTAAACACACATATATGCTCGCCAGTTGTTTCCCCGGCAGCTGATCCCCATCATGGCTCGACGTTCTTATCCCTGCCTGCTTTTGGCACACCTGCATGCAGAGCGAGGAAGAGCTTTGGCAATGAGGGGAGGCGAGGTGGTACATTCACTGTTTGAATAGCAGATCACTGCATGTCGTCACCAATAAACTGTCGACCAGGTGTACTTCTGCTTTTGTTCTTGTATCATTACGGAGTTCGAATTGGAGTCAGTGGCGAACATAAGAAGAAGCATGTCACGTATTAGCTAATATCATGAGTCTATGGTTCAAGTACATGAGGTTAATCTTGGAAGAAGCTTGTCGAGAGAACATATTAGATGTCCGGCGACAAGAAAAGATGCTTGGTCGTGGAACTTAGAAAGAAATGGTACTTCTCATTGACTAGTTTCAGCTGACATTTGGAGATCAGACCTAATAACTCTCTCTCTCTCTCTCTAGTGTTAGTGGCCTCAAAATGTGAGTTGAAGCCAGAATCTACTAATTGTTAGCATATCTTCCTAAAATCGAATTGTTTATATAGGTTTCAGATAGGGAGTAGCATTGTCAAGGTGGCTTTCTTGATACCTCCAAAATGGCAATGTGAAGAACAATTTGATATTTCCAAAGAATCAGTCTGTAATTCCATAGTTCATCAGGTTTTTTTGCTATATACCAAAAAATAAGAATCCTTGTCTTTCTTTGATATGAAAAAGATAAATGCTGCTTATATGATTTGGGGAATTGATGCATGATTAAAACAGCAGCAGCAGCAGAAGAAGGGAACATGAAGCACTTGTTATTCTTTGGAGATCACATGAACTTTTTAGAGGTCACAGGAAGGGCTTGTGCTGATGCCATGCAAGAGTTGCAGACATGAACTCGTGCTTTTTGGGTACTTGAATCCAAGGACCATTAACACTGATTCATGAGGATTGCTGCAAGGGGATCTCTTCCTTTTCCTTTCTTTTGAGACGAGGAGATATCACACTGTAGCTTGCACCAAAGATAAAAAGAAAAAGTGAGACGATGCTTGCATAAAAGTTGTGTATGCTCTGCTGCTTTGATCACATCTTCCATTCTTTCTTCTCATTTTCTTCCTCCTCTTCTCTGCTTTCTCTCATTTCCATTCCTTCGTCTGTCACTCAAAAGAGTTTATACGTTAAAAGGAGGGAAGGGTGGTGGGTCCTCCTGTTGCTGCCTTTCTGAAAGCATATGCCTGTGAAGGAAAAGATAGCTTAGATTAGGTTTAGCAGTATGCAAGTTCAGATAAACTATTAGTGAGACGTGAAACTATTTCCATTGTTGTGATCATTAAGCTTCCAGTGTGTGGCATATGCATCATTAACACTGATTAAACATGAAATAGACATGGTGATGATGCAAAAAATATATATGAATAGGTTCTTTTGGTGGTCTTGGATTAGTGATGATGGACAGAGATGATGTATGTGGATTGAGGTGTTGCATGAAGCAATCATGGTGTTTGCCTCCTGTATATTTGCCTTGCGTTGGCACAAACGTTACCAAAGCAAACGAATGGGATTAGGCCAAAAAAGGTACAGAATGTGAAAGCGAGCAATCCTTGAATGGGAAATCCAAAAGCAACAGTGCCACAATCACAACAGCAAAAAGCCAGAGAGAGAGAGAGAGAGAGAGAGAGAGAGAGAGAGAGAGAGAGAGAGAGTTTCGCTATATAAATCTCATTCCGCTTAGTTCTCCTACCTTCTTCTGCTAGCAACTCAACTCTAATATCCACAAAGTAGTAGTAGTAGTAGAAGGAGAAGAAGAGAAAGAGAGAGCAAGCATTGCATCTCCAGTTCTAGCTTCCACTGAACCACGGAGAGAGAAACGCTGGGGTTGGTTTAGGTGAGAGAGAAGAAAAACAAGGGCACCGAGAAGTAGAGGAAGGCAGGCTGTGTTCGAAGTGCAAGGAAGAGGTAAGAAAACATTGGGGCGGTGGGGGGGTTGGTGTGGGGAGCTAAGTAATGCGAACAGGAGCTTGCACACTGCAACAGGCCCTCACCGCGGAGGCGGCCTCGGTCCTCAAGCACTCCCTCGGCTTGGCCAGGCGGAGAGGCCATGCCCAGGTCACCCCTCTGCATGTCGCTGCCACGCTTCTGAGCTCCTCTTCTTCTGCCTCCTCCAGTCTCCTCAGAAGAGCTTGCCTCAGGTCCCACCCGCACCATCCCGCCTCCCACCCCCTCCGCTGCAGAGCGCTTGAGCTCTGCCTCAATGTGGCCCTCAACAGGCTCCCCACCGCTCCTCCCCCGCCCTCCTCCGGCCTCTCCAATGCTCTCATTGCAGCCCTCAAGAGAGCGCAGGCCCACCAGAGGAGGGGCTGCGTTGAGCTCCAACAGCAACAGCAGCAGCCTCTCTTGGCCATCAAGGTGGAGCTGGAGCAACTCATCATCTCCATCTTGGACGACCCGAGTGTGAGCAGGGTGATGAGGGAAGCTGGCTTCTCCAGTACCTGTGTTAAGAACAACTTGGAGGAGGAGAGCTCCGTTTTGGGCCAGTCCACTCCGTTCTTGCTCGAGCCACACAAAGATATCATCGGCCATGGAAGTAGCTTCTGGAAGAGCCCATTGTATAAGCTGTCTTCTCAGCAAAGCCCACCGGTTCCAGCTCAGTCCTCCCAAAAGGAGGATTTGAGCGCGGTAATGGAGGTGATGCTGAGAAAACAAGGGCGGAGGACCAACACTGTAGTGGTGGGGGACTCGGTTGCCATGACAGAGGGGGTTGTAACTGAGCTCATGGCGAAGGTGGAGAGAGGAGATGTCCCCGATGAGCTCAAGTCTGCTGAAATCATAAAACTTCACCTCTCCTACGTTCACCTCAGGCTCATGAAGAAGAGTGATGTCGACCTGGAGATCTCTGACCTCAGGAAAAAGATTAGTTCCATGGCATCAGATGAAGTAGGTAGGAATGTCATCATTTATGCAGGGAATTTGAGATGGGCAGTTGATGAGGAAACAAAGGATGGATGTGGATTTAGGCCAGTGGAGCACATGGTTGCAGAGCTGGGAAGGTTGCTCTGTGAGTTCAGGAGCAGCATCAGCCATGTCGGAGGGACCGTGAACAACAAGGTGTGGTTGCTGGCTACTGCAAGCTATAGCACATACCTGAGGTGCCAGATGAGGCAGCCATCTCTTGAGAAGCAGTGGGCCCTTCAAGCTGTGGTGGTTCCATCAGGTGGGCTTGCATTGAGCCTCCAAGCTCCCAGGTGAGACCACCAACACAAAGCCTCATGTCTTTCTCAATGCTACGATGCTTTCCTGTGCTCCAGCTCTTGTTTCCTAACAAAGAATGTGCAGTGGTCTGAGCATCAACATTGCCTTAATTATTAAGCAAAAATACAATGATGCAGAGAAAAAAATGTACAAGTATCAGATGGTATTCAAATCATTTAGCTCTAATCTAGTTCTATTTCTTTTACCTTGTTCTGCAGTGGCCCAGACTCAAGGTCTACTAAAGTCAGGGAGTATCCACTTCAACTTCTTGGTTCAGAGGTTTTTAGCTCCAAGGATGGTGAGAAGCTCATGTGTTGTGATGAATGCACCGCCCATTTCGAGAAAGAAGCTTTGGTTCTCAAGTCAGAGGCCAAAGACACCAACTTTGGCTCAGTACAATTGCCATCCTGGCTGCAAAGACAGAGACCAGACAAGCACCACCAGAGCAAGATCAATGTCATTTGTAAAGGAAATGCCTTGCTGGAATTGAAAAGGAAATGGAACAGTCTGTGCCAAAGTCTCCATCACACTAGACAACGTCAAAGCCATTTGTATCCCCCCTTCTTCAGTCAGAGTTCCACTGGCAAGTACAACACCTGCTCTTCATCGTATCCATGGTGGTCTAGCAGCAACCAGAGCAAGATCATGATGCAACCATATTCTCTGTCTTTCTCTGAGGCCACTGCAGAACTTGATGGTGGTTCCCCCTTCAACTCCGTCGATCTGAGAAATGGAATGCGAAGCTGGCAGCAAAAGGATGAACCAAAGCCAAGGCCTTCTGCAGTCAGCTTGAATTCTCTCAGAAAGCCAGGAAATCAGGATGTTGGAATCACTCTGTCTCTGTGCAGTGCTGCAGTCTCAGATTCGGCGACATCGAACGAGCAGGAAGAAGCAATGGCAGGCCGACGAGAATTAACCCAGAAGTTGCAAGACAACATGCCTTGGCAATCCGAGATCATCCCTGCGATTGTGGAAGCACTGAGCGAATGCAGAACATGCGAAAACAAGGCCCTTCGCCTGCTGTTATGCGGTAGTGATGGCATTTCCAAGAGGAGACTGGCGCGAGTGATGCTCGAGCATTTTGGTGGATCCTCGCACAAGCTAATACACGTCAACATGAGGAAAGGGGCGAGCCAAACCAGCTCATGTGGAGAGATCCTCGGAGAAGCCTTTGAGAAGGATTCCAAGTTTGTGGTTCTCATTGAGGACATCGATCAAGCAGATACCGGGTTCCTCAGATCTCTCGCAGATGTCCTAAAGGCGGGAGCTTTTGAGAATTCATCCGGAGAAGAAGTGTGCTTGGCTGATTCAATCTTTGTCATGACCACATCACATTCGGCCGACTGCAAAGACATCGGCGGGGGATCCAACGGTGTGATCAAGATGATGTTGCGGGCCGAAGGACGCTCGACCAAGAGCGATCTCAAAAGGAAGCCCGAAACCGAGTTGCAGGACGAATCAAAGAGACCTCGAATAAGGGATCGCGGCATTGACCTGAACCTACTTGCTGAGGAGGAGGAGGAAGACAGGGGGTGGTGCTGCAGCGACAGCAAGGAGGATGAAGACGTCCCGAGCGACCTAACCAGCGAGACCGACGGTGGGATGCCGACCCCTCTTCCACCTCAGCTGATCGACCTAATGACTGCTCAGTTCACCCTGGAGAGGCCGAGCCTCGCGTCGGAGAATATCGCTTCGAAGCTCCGCCGGGCATTCGACGAGGCGAGGAGCGGCGACGAGGGGACGGGGCAGCTGTCGATCGATGGGGCGGCGGTGGAGGAGCTGATGGCGGCCGCTGGTTCCTTCTCGGAGAGCTTCTTTGAGAGGTGGGTGAGGGAGGTATTCCAAGCCTCCTTGAGGACGGTCGAAAAGGGCGGGAATGTGAGACTGAGTGTGGAGGGTAAAGAGGGAAATGTGGTGGAGTTTGGGTTCATGGGCTCGGTTCTGCCGGGGACGATAGCTGTAGAATGAAGCACGCATTTGTCCTCCCTCGCGGTGTATTGTATGTATATTGGAATGACCAACATGCCGCTTTGTAGCTTTTTTTTCTTTTCTTTTTTATTTTACCTTAATGATATATATATATATAATAATAATAATATTATTTTTTTAGAAAATATTTATATTTTTGATGTTTCTCAATGGATACCCTAATTTTAATTTTTCAAGTAGTACTCTTAATTTAAAAAAATACCCAAACTATTTCTATTTTGTTTTTGCATGTTAGAGTTGTTTGGCTATCGCAATAAAAACATTACAAGGTATTTATAATAATTAAAAAAATGACATTACCTGAATAAAAATTAAAATTTAGTTTATAATAGTGTTTTGACTATCACAATAAAGATACCATAAAATATATATGAAATTCTATAAATGATCCAAATGAACTCCTAGCCTTAACCAAACTAATTCTATGTTTAAAAATATAATATTCTAATGATTTACGAGTAATGACAATCAAAGAGACATAATATTACTTATAATATTTTTTGGTAGTATTTATAATATTTTTAATATCTGAATAAACTATCATAAATATTATAAAAACTATACATAAGTCAAATAAAAATATTATATTAGTTTAAAACTAGTAAAAAAAAGCAAAAAAAATTGATGAAAAAAATTTAAGTATTTTTCAAATTTCGAACAAAGTTGGAAAAAAAGTAAAAGGGAGTAATCCATTGAGAAATACCCAAAATATGAATATTTTTTTAAAAAAATCACTTAGAATATATATATATATGACCATTTACCTAAAAAAAATTCTAATAATTAATTTTTACTAGATAATACTAGACCTATCAAATTAGAATCAGAACCGAATTGATTTCAAATGATTTTTCATTTGAATTATTAGTTCCAATTGTTAAAAAAAAATAAAATTATTCCATCAAGATTCAATCTTTCTTATATTTTTTTAATTTTTAATCGATTTGGAATCCAATCAATCAATTTTAGTTTTAATTTGTAAAAGCAAAGAATCAAACCATAGGACTTCGATTTTGATTCAGTTCAAAACCATCAAATTATTAACCTAATTCCATTATGATTCTGTGTTGATTTAATGGTTCTGTGTTGATTTACCTAAGAAATAATATTTTCATAAATAAATAAATAAATAAATATACCCATAATCATTTAGGTTTTATTGGGTTATTTTTTTCTTCTCCTTTTCCTCCAATCTTATTTATTTATTTATTTATTTATTTGATTACCTTCACTCTTATTTTTATTTATTTATTTAAAAAATAATAGAAAGATGAAGAGAAAAGGAAAGAAGAGAAAGAGACACAATATAGAAAAATATTCTTAATAAAGAAACACCTTATGATAAATAATTACAAGATGCTTCGGAAGATTAATTAATCCATTTGGTCATTTTAGTTGGTATAGAATTGATCATATCATTACAAAATGCTAAACCCAACACGTTGTCATGACCACATAGGAGGACGAAGCATTGTTTGGGGTTGAGGATAAGAACACCACGACATGTCCATGGCATGTGCTCTCTTAGACCTTATCTTATCCTCCGCCTAATAATTAACCACACTTGCCTTATACAGAAGGCCACGATAAGATCCCCAAAGATTTGATGCTAATATTTATTTTCGGATGGGAGGAAAAATAAATCATGTAAAGCTATTTAATATATTAATCTCCATTAATAACATGTACCATTTCTTCGAGTTTGATTTACTACATACAGTTAGACATGTTGGAGATCAGAGAGGGAGAAGGATCTCGGAGACCTGAAAGCCTTGTTCCTCCTCATGCTGCTGCTGTTGCCATGGCGGGGAAAGGGACCCATGGAGGGAGGTGATCTTCCACCGTGTTTCTCCTTTTCTTCGTCTTCTTCCTCCTCTTCCTCCTCGTCTGCTTCCGCTACAGTGTGAGCTGGGGCCGAGAGTGGTGGCAATGGTGGGCAGACGAGGGAGCTGCAGGAGGCTCGCCTCATCTTGCTCATCATCAGGACCCTCCTGCGCTTGTTGAAGGGGTTTTCGGGCTTCACGATGTCGTTTGTGCTCGCGTTGACCACATCTGACAAGCTCGCGAAGGATTTGGACTTCCCCGAGAAGAAGTTGGATAACCCTCGCCTGCAGTAATTCGGAGCAAGATTTAGATCATGTTGAGAGACATCATATTTCACTCTGATCGAACTCGAAACATCCCTAAATCTGAGCAAGAACAGCTCGATCATGGATACAGAGAGAGAGAGAGAAGGATACTTTATGGGAAGTGAGTCTTCCAAGGAATCCAAGGACCCCAAAGCCCCATCTTTTCTCTTGCTCTCCACCTCTTCCTCGTCCTCCTCGCCGCCATGGTCTGAGCCGTTCCTGTCCGACGACAAAGTTGAGGCGGCGCCGATGGAGGAGCTGTCCGACGACGCCTCCGCCTCTTCTCTGCTACCCAAACGGAACCCATTACTCTTCCCCACCGCCTTTCCTTCCTCCTCCACTTTCTCCTGCTGCTCGCCGCGGTGGTACCGCAGCACGTTGGACAGCAAGAGGGAAGACATCCGCTCCTTCCTGTTCTTTCCTCCTCCTCCTCCTCTCTAGAGCCTTCTGTTGAGCCCCGGCGACGCTGTCGTCATCAATCGCCGGATCGGCGGCGAGGGAGCCAGACAGAAAGCAAGCTACTCCAAGATCCCAACTCAGCTGGGCGTTTCCTTGTGCTAAATCTTTGGTGGTTGGTGTCCCCAAGAGATGAAAAGAGAAGCGACAGAGAGAAGAGGAGAGAGCATATAAAGAAATGGAAGTAAGGACGCGGAAGATAAGGTGACCGGGCTTGACACGTTCAAACACGACTGCAAAACGTGCCTGCGTCCACGACAAAAGACACGACCGTCGACACCACACACAACAAATAGGGCATGCCACCTGAAACCCCACGGGAACACGAACCGGTCGGCTTCTTCTCCCTCTCTGATGCAGACGGGAGAATGTATACTGTCCGCGTACGTGACTCCGATGGTCAAAGAACATGAAATAATCGAGAGAAAGATGATCACGCTCGACAACTACGCTATTTGCCACTCTTCGCTTTCATGATCAGCATCCAATCACTGATCATCCCTTCCTACTGGTCTCCATTTGTCAACCGAGGCACACATTTCTGCAACCGAGGAAGAGTGAAACAGTTCACGTTGCTTGACAAAACGTGTTGTCCCAGACTTCTAGCTGCTGGCAGACAGATTGTCTGTCAAGCTGAAGTATTAACACTAACATGGAACCGTGTGGAAGAGGATCATGGATCGCTGCTGAGGGGATCGGTCTCGACTGCGGCGGCAGGCGGAGGAGGTGCATGCGGAGTCTCCTTCGTCATGGCCATACACTACGTGAGAAGTCGGTGGAGGAAGGCCCACCTGAGGGCCTGCAAGCACTGTACAAGATAAGTCGTTGCCAAGAAGAGGGAGAGAGATTGGTGGTGGAGAAGCGAAGACCGGTGGATGAGCACAAGTTCACGCGGGTAGGTGGGGGACATCAGAATCCCAGAAGAAGAAGAAGAAGGACAAGATAGCTTTCAGATGTAGCAGCTTCTCAGAAACTATACAGAGTCAGAGGTGATGAACGAGTCTGAAGTCGGCACATGATAAATTCTTTTTGGGAAAAATAAGGCATCGATGATAAGCATAAGAAAATAAATTCTTGACAATGAATGTCTCCAAATTCATACCGTGACAAAGAAGTCTCGGATAAGAATCTAAAAGCAGTAGTCAGGCGGCATCTATAGCTTCACAAGAGGTGTGTGTGAAGGTTGACATCTCATGGGGGAACAGATTGGTGTTGAAATATTTTATAGGTTTCACGGAGACTGCTTAGAAATTGATATTATAATTGAGATAAAGATGGTATCGGGTTTCGGATCGACGAGGATCCGTCATCAAGCATGAATTGCTGCGTAGAGATCACGCCCGCGGACTTGAAACCGCTCGTGAAATCCAGCGCGGGAATGGTAGCCCCAGGTTTCGGTTCCGTCGTAACGCCCCCACCCCCGTTTCTCCGCGGCGCCGTCTCACACAAAGAGAGAGGAGAGAACGGACGGGCGTGATGTGGTGATCTCGTGCATCGGACGGCCGCGACGGTGGCATCGGCGGGCACGGGCGGCGCAGTGGTGCCGCGGCGGCCATTAGCGTACCGCCTGTGATGGAGGAGGAAGAGAGGGGGTTTAGCTGCACGATCTGGGTCAGACGGTAGGGAAGAGGCGGCGGAAGAGAAGGAGGGAGGTGCTTAACTTGGGTAGGCGGAGCCCTTGATGGGCTTACGCCCGTACTTGCGCCACGAGTACCCATCGGATGGGATATAGATCATCTTCCAGCTTGTTTCTGGCGCGCGTATCGTATCACCCTCTTCAGGCGATCGGCTTTGTGAAGTCCAGGGTCAGGCTCCGCGCAGGCGGCTTGGACGGGGCGAGGCCCATGGGCTGCGGCGCCGGCCTCGACGTAGAGGCCGGGTCTGGACCGCGGTGGAATCGGGCGTGGCCGGTGCGGTGGAACATGGGGGTGATCTTCTTGAACTTGGAGACGGTGAGCTCGGTGATGTCGCGGCAGTCGAGCTGCGGCGAGACGAGTCGCTCCAAGGAGCGGAACTCCGCCATCGCCGCCTCCCTCTGGAACGCCATCTGCTCGTCCATCTTCGTGCCCTCACCAGATCAACGGCCATTATCGCACTTAGTTTCCAAGAACCAAAAGCTCAAAGCCCGGAAGAAATGGAGAGTGGTGGGCGAAGCGGGACTAGGAATGCAAATCGAACCGCAACTTTTCCATCAGACGGTAGTGATTACATCTCATCCCTCGTGATGGTATCGCCCAGATACGTGCGCGCCTTCTGCCACCAAGTCGTGCAGCCGGACCTCTTAGTCAAAAGGTAGGTTTCTGATCCCTCGCCTTATCTTATTTAAATACCAATATTTAAGTTTCCGAATCACGAGGCATTAATTAATCTCATCCCTCTCATATACTGTTCTTGGATTAAATTTATCAAGAAAACACAAACGGTGGGAGTAGATATCTCTAGATGGATCAGTATCCACTGGAATTAAGACTTTTTCCTTTGATTAACACAATGATTTTGACCAGGATAGGACTATTGCAAGGGGGGATTGGGTAGATTCGTGTGTATGGAAATGAAATTGATGAGTAGTTACGATTAAGGTTTGTCGTGTTGTTATATATCACCCGATATATATTGGTGTGACAGGAGATTGGTATGCGAACCATCAAATGCCGAGTGGTATATGTTAAATGAACCTGTATGGCCTGATATGAGATATCCATTTGTAATATCTCGATTAATCCCACATCGAAAATTGATAAGATTAAGATTGACTTATAAGAGTCAGATGACATACTATTATTAATCTTAGCTTATGTATTTTGACTTGACATTTAATATGTGGAGCTACCACTAGGTTATGCCTCACAGGCACCATCCTAGGGTTTGACGAGTACGTCGAGTCCTGAGCGGGCGAAATTATGACACCTCGATTTATAAGGCCAATTAACATATCATGTTTGACCAATACTAACAGTCATATCGAAAGGGTTTTTAAATCTTTCCTTCCCCTCTTTCACTCTTTCAAACTCTCCTACTCTCTTAATCTCTTTCTAACTCCCTTCTTTCTCTTTTTCTCATATTTGTACTCTCTTAAAACTTAACAAAGCTACGATTTATGATTCGGATCAAGCTTGGAAGACTAGTTAGGGAGGATTAATACCTAAGTTAGAGGAAGAATTCTCTAATCAAAGGTATATATTATTTTCTTTTTTGATGATTTATGAGATTAAGTCTATTCTATTCTCAATGTCTAATAGGATGTTTGAGGTCTTTATGATAGTATAATTATGTTAATTAGGGAGTAATTAAGATCTTCAATATTATGATTAATGTGTCTAATGTTGATTTTTTACACTCAATGGATCAAATCTTTGTATTGGCGATTTACATGTTTATAATGGTATAATAGGTTTAATTAGGTTTTAATTAAATTTTTTAATGTTATAACTAATGATTTTAATGATGATTTAATTAAAATTTAATACATATTGCATCAATTCAATATCTTTAACACAAATTAGGGTGTTTGATATATTTATAAGGTGAAAGAGGATTAATCAAGGATTAATTAATTATATTAATGTTGTGATTAGTGTATTTAATATTTATTTAATTAAAATTTGACTCATATTAGGTCAATTAAATATCTTTAATGCTTATTAGAATATTTAACATGTTTATAATGATAAAAAAAATAATTAGGGAATAATTGGCTATGTTAATGATATGATTAGTGAATTTAATGATGATTTCATCACTAAAACATCAATACATATACGAAAAAATAATGAGGCATTGATGACCTAACTCACAATGGAAGCATGGTGGTGGCAGTAGATCTGTGCCATAGGGATTCCATAGGTCAACCAGGATGAGGCAACCTCCTCACTTGAGTCGAATTCGTAGCATGAGATAAGGTGGAATCCATTGTTTTATTAGAGGACTTGGTAAGAGATCAATACCATATATTATTGATATTGATCTGTAGGCCTATTCTCTATAAACAACGAAGCAGACACTGAATGATGATGTATATACAAAAAAAAAAAAAGCGAGATACTGAGAAGGCAATAGCTAAATGGTTCAACTTCTATAGGATTTTGACAAACATAACCCAAAGTCAATATTATCAAAGTAGAGTCTCCTTCATCCAAAAGGCTGGTATGGAGATCCAACCAACAACACCGAAGGAGATCCACAGCATGTATTTAGATAAGAAGGTAATAAAAATAAATTATTGGATTAAATCCTTCAAGAGATAGTAGGATAAATATGGGGTGACATTAATATGTGACAGTTGGACAAGATCAACAAAAATGAGTATCATGAATTTTTTTATATATTGCAATAGACATGTGGTGGTTTTTCATAAGCTAGTCAATGCTTCTGATAAGATTCAAAATGCAAACTATATTAAAAACATAATATAGACATTGATATATGATAATTGGACAAGATCAACAAAAATAAGTATCATGAATTTTTTTATGTATTGCAATGGACATGTGGTTTTTCATAAGTCAGTCAATGCTTCAAATAAGATTCAAAATGCAAACTACATTAAAAACATAATGGACACCATAGTAGAGGAGATTAGATCACAATACATTGTCCAGATAGTCACCGACAATAGAGCCAATTTAAAGAAGGTTAGTTTACAATTGATGGAAAAAAGGAAAATATTGTTTTGGATTCTCTGTGCAGCTCATTGCATAAATATAAGAGGCAGGTCTCAAGGCAATGATTACCTCGAAGAAATGGTCCGATTTTAGGTATTCGAGATCAAACGATAGAAAAAAAAAGTAAAAAAGACTTTTCTTTCTTTTAGATTTTGGGATGCCATGGATGAAATTATAACAAGAGTATAATCACTTTATGTTGTTCTTCATAAGGTCGATATGGACAAGCGTCACCAAATGCCTTATTTTAGACATATGTTGATTACAACAAAAGATGAGGTCAAGAAAACATTCACAAATGATTTTCAGATCGAACAATATTTACAGATCGTCGATCGTAGGACCAAAGTTCATATGAACTAAGACATCCATAATGCAAGTAAATTCATATTCAATGTAATTTAATTCATAAAATTTTAATATTAAAAAAATTCTTACTAATGAAATTATTTTTCTTGAAGCGTATTATCTAAATTCTGTCATTCAATTTCGATATAGTCTTAGAATGTGATCAGATTTATTATCGACATTAAGAAATTTATATATTGACTCTTGTCAAACACTATCGATGTAATCGATGCTATTATGGAGGGTCGATTATTCTAAGAAACAATCGGTTCATTATCTGACGATATAGTTGTATCGTATCATTACAATATGGATCACGGTAAAAGAAAATTACACACATGTTGATTATAAATTATATTCGATATTAATTATTTTTTATGCTAATAAAATCCTATTTATATCTTTTTGCAGTCGAGTGGTGGTTACAATTTGGAGGAGACGCACTAAATTTAAGGAAGGTTATTGTCCGTGTACTTTCATAGACAACGACAAGTGTTTGCGAACGTAATTAGTCAACACTCACATTGATTCATACGAATATCCGTAACAGACTATCGTATAGAAGGTTGAAGAAACTGATATATGTCTACTACAACAAGCGGCTAAGGTTGCGATGTGTCGAGTTGGACAAGGAACCAGAAATTGATCTCATCGACCTCCAATACTACAATGAAAATTTATAATCGATGTTAGAGTGAGTCGAAGCAGTAGAGAACCAAGAGGATCCTTTGCTTGAGGAAGTGGGAGATCTTCCACGTCCTACACCCGACCGTCACAGTTATTCGCCTAGCATGCAAAGACAAAGGCAAAGGGGAAGACAGTAACATCAATCGCATTGTCGGAAAGAATCAAGTCGGACGATGAGACACCTTCTTAATCGCATTCAGCAACCCACTCGGTCCAGAGATAACAATGATGTAGACAATAATGTCTCAATCGACAATGGCGGCAACATTGGGGAGTCAATGGTCTTGTCTATATAGTTTGACGGTGGTGTATGGACCGAAAAGTAGTATTTTAAGCATGCCACCCAAGATTTAGATTATTGAGCTCGACGAGGTACTGGTCAAGTTTATACATAGAAGGAGAAAACGAAGATAGTGCATGATTTAGAACAAATGCAATAGAGCCTACACGACATAGATACAGAGCGAAGCTCATCGTATTCGTAATCTTTGTATTAGGGAGAATCTTACGACCAATAGCAGTATGGTGATAGTTGGTCATTTTTCTCCTAGTAGTATAGTGATCAATCTTTTGATATAAAGTAGCATATTAGTGGCGAAAGTAGTTCCAACATTCTCCAACCTCCGCACCAATACGTGCTACAATCGTACTTATCGCAAGAGTCGTCTCGGACACGTGCAGTTCATGATGATCAAACTACGACCATCACCACATTGATGCACTAATGATATACGGTGTATTAGTATACTATATTATGGGATTAATTTTAGGATTGGGTCCAATAAACATATTAAATTGATATAAATACGTAGGATCGAGGATCTTGATCCATTGCCCATTTGAGTCTCATCATTTTTTTGGTAGTAGAAACAGGTGTATCCATTGATGGATTACTTGATTAATTTGAATCTTAAAGTTTAGTTGTTTAACTCATAATCTAATAATTTAAATCATTTCTTTACAGATAATTCAATATCAATGGAAGGATAGTCTAGAACATACCACAAAGTTGTTCCTCGAAGCCCGAAAAGATATATGCCACTATTATTTCATAAATTAGATTATTTTTGCTAAATTTATACTAAATTTATATTTATTTCTAACTTAAAACTTATAATCTAATTTCTTTTCTATCTTTTAGGATTTTTTGGAGTTAATTTTTATCATTTTCCTATGTCGTTGATAAGCCCCGCTATGGCGACACATGGTACATCGGTATGGGGTGGTACGTACTATACGATCGACTAACCGGTACATCGACTCGAATTGGTAAGGTGAACCCTAGTTGGGACCGGGTTGGCTTGTTATAGGGAACCATTAACCTACGATAAGTGTGGTCGATAGACTTGGACACAAGCACCTCAAAATATAACTAAAAATTATTATCATATTTGTATCATACTTTTTAGTTAACATTATCACACTTGCACCTTAAACATTAGTTTATTTTGATGATGGTGTACCAAACTCATCTATCAAAGATCGAGGTTCACAATCTCATAATATATATAGTTTTAGTGGTATACTACTTATTGCCATATGAGGGTCCGAAATCTCGTCTGATATATTTTTTGAATGTGTTAGCTAGATTAACTACATTAATTGGACTTTTTTAGATCATTGTAAGGTGTTAGACTTAAATCCCGCTTTCATCTCTTACCCTTGGAAAAAAAAAAAACATTATCAAACTTGATTATGAATCTTAATTCTATCTGTAATAATATAGAAATCGATTATTGGGTCCAATGTGGGACTTAAATCGAAAATTACAGGATTCAAATCCATATTTAGATCATGTAGATTGCCAATGTTAGTTATATTTAGTTTGAATCCAACCTGTTTACTTACCTAGATGTATTCTAGTGCTCCTTGCTAATATTGCTAGTTTTCATAAACTCTCTCTCTATTATAAGAAATGCACAATCTCTCAAGTCTTAGTGTTTCGTTCATTCATTCATTCATCAATTTCTCATGGGATATTTTTGCAGTGTGCATCTCTTATTAAATCAGGTAGTTGGGATCCATGTCCATGTATAATTGTGGTAGGAGAATAGGATGAAGGAATGAATAAGATCTGAGAATTGGAAATCCTGATATTTTATCAATTGTCAAACATGTCACTGGGTATATGGAATTAAAAATATTTGGTTAGATGTTTAAGAAGAGCAAGTCCATATTTTCTTCCTCTGGCACAATGACTTTGTTGATTTGTCTCTTTTTTCAAGTGTGATTTTCCTTATTAACCCCATATTAACAAATTAAGAATATCACTTGTATGGTGTCAATGTCACCTGCGAAAATATAAATATATATTGGAAAAAAAAAACTTCCCTTCATTTTTATCCTTTGGAAATCTATTATATGTTTGTGTTTAATGGGTACACAGTGGGCCTGAATAACTGTAATGGGATGCATGAGATCCCTAAAGGGCTAAGATGTTATGAGGAGATTCCAATCCTCGTAGGGTTTAGATTTCCCCAGCCACTCAGCCTATTAGAAATATGGCTTAATTGGATTGTGACCTACATAAGAGCATAGCCATATATATTAAAAGATAACAATTTTCCTTTTCATCTTAAATTAGAATACATGCATCTAGTCATTTACAAATTACATGACTTGAAAAACTCTTAAAATTGTGTTATTTATGGACTTTTGTGCAAGGCTTAAAATTAAAAGAACTGTTCTTGTTTGTTCTTTGATAGGAATGGATTATATGCTTTAAATGGAGGAGGGATTTGGAATCCAATGCTTGATTGGGAGGATCGGAGGAGGTAAGAAGGTTATATTAGCACCACTGATCCATTTTCTTTGAGAAATAAAGACATTGGAATCCTACTCAACGCATGTTTGTCCCCCTGCATGTCAATATGATTAATTGACATGCTTGGCACACAATGCTTGACAACTCACCGTTTCACCATAAAAATCATATGAGCACCCAAGTCCTAAATGTGTGTTTTTTTCCTCTAATTAATGACATGCCATTGCATCTGGACCAGAATAAAATAGTCAATCAGATCCTGGAATATTACTACTTCGTTTGGTTCTTCATCTTGTTGAACATACAAACAGCTTAAACCATACTAATAATTTGAATAGCAAAGCATTGTAGATCTTGTTTTATACACTTAGGTTTTGCTGATGACTTTAAGAACTTATTTGGCATTTATCAACTACAGCTTATCTGTTAGGGTAAAAACAGTCCTACTACTGGAAGTGATATTAGTTCTTTGTCTGACTGAAACTTCAGTTGCTGGACACTGTCTTAGTCCAGAAAAGAATCATCGTATGCAGCTATGCAGAAAGCATTTTGATGTTCACTAGATGAGAATAGCTAGCCTAAGAATTATTTCAATGTCAGTAAGGAAGAGGCCAACAGTCTCAGATCAGTGTATTGAGAGTGAAACTACATCAGTGATCTGAGTTTGTAAATGCCCATCAAGCTATGAACACCATGGCAGCATTGGAAAGCATCCAATGCTCATGAGAATTTCCTTACAATATGGATCGGGTGCATGGGTAGCATTCTCTCCTTATCATTTCTTATTCAGAACTACTTTTAGCACTTGCACATGAGAAAGCCTAAGGACAAAGCAATAGATTTAGATCTCATTGGGATCTGAAAACCTTCTAAATTACCCAATCTTCCAAATAAACATGTTGCACATCATAGGCCCATCAAACTTCTCTAGTTTCTTGGTGTCATGCACCTTTGTTGCTTTAATGTTTCAGAGTGACTCAGTAGGTAAGAACATCTAGGAGCTCTGTCATTAATGAAAAGGACCCTAAAACCTTTTGGCATATAAGCTTCGACACTGAAGATAGATCTCATAACAAGTGTGAGCTATGATTCATCATCAAGGAACATCTTTTGTGTATTTTTGGATGACTTGGCCCACATGTTCTTATGTTCTTGTCCTGACGAAATCAATACAAATTCAAATAAACGAGCAGCAGAATTTCAATTCCTCTCAATAAAAAATGTTAGATACTTAAATTTTATGAATAAGAGGCAAGTGTTGCAAACAATAATAACTCTTCATATTTTTTATGTCGAGCATTAAGTATTCAAACAGAAAATCAATTCATCTATTTTAAGAACCAAAAGGACAATCATTACAAATATAACACCCATGTTTCTCACCTTACTGAGAAGCTAATAAGCAAATTGATCATCTTTTTCATGTATCTATATCTGCTTGGTATTTAGTTGCCTACTTAGTGACTACATTTGATATTTAGTTTGAAAGAGATGGTTTCCTTTTTCATCTTGCTTCTCAAACCCTCAGTGTTCTTCATGCACCACTATCTCTCTCTGTGGTAATATATTTTGTTATATGAAAATCTTACATGTCTCCTGTTATTTTTCTCTGTAGATTGCATGAATCCTTTAATTCTCTTGTTTCCTATATACATAAAAAAACTCTCTTCCATATAGGCTTATCTAGATTCCTCAATCTATATGTTCTACTAGAGAATTGCATTTGTCCTCAGGGTCTAGAATTGCACATCTTACTACATAGGTTAGAGCTTAGACACACTAGAGCTACTTGAAGTGTTATACTTGGTGATTAGAAAAAGTGGTTACAATCCATAAAGTTTGCTGTGTAAAAACACCTCAAAACAACAGCATGCACACTTAAACTGATCCCTAGAGGTTAAACTCTAGGTATAGAAGCTGTACTTGGTTAGCAGAATCATCAACAACCTCTTCTTGTTGAAAGCTGAGTTATCAAAAACTCAACACTATATCTGCCATTGGTAACCTGAATCTGTACACTGTCACAGCTTTGAAGGCTGAGACATAATATACAAAGAGTACCTGGGAATAAATGTCCATAGTGGCTTGGGAAAGGGATAGGGGATAGGGATCTGTGACTCCAATTGTTAAGTGTGCAGCTGAAGGAAGTTGCTTGTGAGTGGTGGGTACTCTCCATTCTTTACTCCATTCCATGTGCCTGTTGACGGCCAGAACACGCAAGGAGGATTCATTCACTACTCTGCACCTTTGGTTTGCTCTCTGAAGACCCTCTCACCTGTCCCCATATATAGAATACAAAGGAAGCCACCTTCTTTCTTATAATTTACTGTAGTCTTTTCTTGAGAGAGAGAGAGAGAGAGAGAGGTGGGACAGAATCTGAGATGGATTAAAGAATATGCTGAGGTCTTTTCTTTTGAGGGGGTAGAGAGAAAGAGAGGTGAGGTCAAAAACTGAGAAATAGAGTACAAAGAGACTTTTCCTTATGGTTATTTCGATGGTCTTTTTCTCTTAGGTGTGGAGACACGGAGAGAGAGAGAGAGAGAGAGAGAGAGGTGGGTGGACATGGCCTGAGTTGCTTTCCTCAACACACCTCTCATACCGTGAGATATCCTCGAGTTGTTGGTTTCGTTTGGTGAGAGCTTTTCACATGGCAATGAAGTGAAAGAAACTCCAAAAGATCTGCTTTGCCTCTTTCTTGTCCAGCACAGATTTGAACAACCCTCGACACCACCACAAGGCTGCTCTCAGGAACTTGCAGCGTGCTCCAATCATTCCTGTGCTCGCATCGACCCCTCCTTTTTACTCAAATGGCTTTGGCTGTCTCCAGCTCTTTGCCCATCTTTTTTTCTTTGTCTCGAACACACAAGCCATGCCTCAGTTCTCTCAGATTCCAATTAACAGCTAACAATATAGACTGCTGGTTAGCAAGTACACGGGCAAACTGTTCGTGGCTGGTTCTACCAAACTTGATGATGAGCTTCCGTGGATTTCCCCATGTCTCCATTGTAGCACAGCTTTTTAGTTACATGAATGCCCAAGCAAGAATGAGGCATGCTTGGAAGGTTGGATGAACGAGTTGGTCCAGCTACTGCCTGACTTGTTCCACCTCATCATTCCGCAAATTAGGCCACGAACATGCCACCGGTCTATCATATTTCATCATCGCATCGGATGCTTTGATAGCGTCATGGTGGTCGGGATCGGTCCACTCTCGTCATCACATGGCTTCCACGTGATGAACATGGCATCAAACCTTTTGATTCGGTAAAGAAAAGGGTGTCGGTTAGTCTGACGCAAGGAAGCTCAAACCCCAGCGAGCCACCAAACGCCACGTGGGTGGAGCAGCTTTTGCCTGCCGGGCGATGTGGAACGCGGAGCCGTTGAAACGTTCCACCGGGGGGGAGTGGCACTCGTGTGGTTTTGCTTAAATTGAAGGGCCTTTAGGTTGTTCGGCACCATTAAATCCTTCAGGGCCGCTCTAAATCGTCATTACTATATCGAATCGCTTCGTGTAATTGAATGCTGCAATTAGTGCACTTGAATGCATCTTCCCCATGTCGAATGACGGATGTGCCCTTGCGTTTCTTATTCGCACGCAATCGGATGCCTCTCTACCCCTTCGCCTTCTTCTTCTGTGACTATATAACTCTTCGGCCTTCCCTCTCCCTCCAAATTTGTTCCTCTTCTTCTTCTTCTTCTTCTTCACCTCCGCCCTTTCCCAAGCTACCCGTCTGTCTCTCTCGCGGTCTCTGTAACATCTTCGTCTTCAGTGCCCATGGGCGCCGAGGTGGTCGTAATGGGTGAATTGCCTCTGGTTCCACCCATCAAGACAGCGCCGATCCGGGACAAGCCGGCCGAAGGCCGCCGCCGCCCCGAGGTCACCAGCACCGACGACGATGATTGTGTCACGCCCAAGTCGGAGGAGCACGTTCTTAAGCCCCTCCTCGTGTGCCCGCCGGCTCCGAAGAAGCCGAAGCCGGCAAGGAGAGCGCCGGTGGCTCCCTCGAGGGAATTCTGCGCCGTGCCTCGCGATCTTACCTCGGTCTTCCTTTCTCTCCCTCCCAAGAAGAGAATTCGTGTAGTTTGATCTGTTGCTTCTTCATGGCCTCCTGTAATTTCTTGCCTTCTTTTCCCATCTTCTCCATGCATGGGTTAGAATAGGTTGATGTATTCATGTAACAGAGGAAATTGTCCTCCACATCTTTCTGCATACATAAATACTAAACAGTGTTCTTCTCATGGATTCTTGTTTCCAATTGGTTTATAGCCTATCATTGTCTGTGTTGTGACAATTTTGTGAGTTGAGTCATTAGGATTGTAAGATCTGTGTCATGGCTTTGCAATCTCTCCTTCGTGAAATTAAAACCTATGAATTATTGCTCATGGGATTTTCACCTCGTTAATGATTGTACGAACATGTTGACATGAGTTCTACAAGTTGAAGATTGAGTTCTACAAGGAGGAAGAGATTCCTCAATGTTGTGGATGGAACTTATTCTGGTGTCAAATGAAGGGGGGAAGATGTCCAGGAATCTGAAATATGTTCCTCATTCTCTGTAGTGTTGCTTCTGAAGATTACTTTACATGGGTCAATGATTCCACAAGCTGCTGTTGTTTCCTTGCACTGTTTGCCATATCTACTCCGCAATGTTTCTCCAGATGATTACTGCACAGGGATCGATCAACGATGGCAGGCATCAGCCCCAGGAGGCAGAGTGGGTGCAAACGAGACCCAAGCCAGTGTATGTGATAGAGTGTTAATATAATGGCTTGGAGAGGACGATGATCACATGGTTAGATCAAATTGGATAGACCAATATATATATATATATATATATATATATATATATATATATATATATATATATATATATATATATATATATATATATATATATATATATATATGATTAATTATTTAAGATGAAGATATTATTCAGAGTTAGAATAGAATGATTAAAATGATGACACTACATACATGATTATTCAGAGTTAGAATAGAATGACACTACATAAATGATGACACTACATACACTAAATATATAAAAAATTAATATATATATATATATATATATATTTATGTTGAGTTGGATATGTGAATTTATTAGAAAGGATGAAAAAATATATTTTTTTATTTATAATCAACTAAATATCGTATTTATGGAGGATAAGATGAAGACAAAATTGATAATATGAACATGATACATTAGCCAGAAGGAAAAAAAAAAAATTTATTCGTGAATAATTAAGTATCGTTTTGGTATGGGATAAAATGAGAGAAAATCATTTAAGATTGTATGAACATATATTGTCACGGACTTAGTTGGTTTTGTCTAAGTCGTATTATACGTTTACGTCGATAATACAAATTCATAAATTTCGTAAGTTCTGAATGATTCACGATAAACAGTTCAAGGTGATCTACCATCCACGTGATACTACTACCAAAGACAATGAATAAGTTTTAAATATGATAGCATCCACCATGTGTACAACCTATGCCACATACATGCATTCCAGTTTTAAATATGATACTTTTGAATACTGTTCTAGATTACAGTCTTGCCCAGAGAGACTAACCATTTTGTTGATGTTATTGTTTGACCACATATATATCGATTAAAAGCTGGAATGCATGTATGTGGCATAGGCTGTACACATGGTGGATGCTCTCATCTCACTGATACATATCTTGGATACCAAGCAAGCTCTCCGTCTCAGCTCTTAGTTAGTTCATCACAATCGATGATAGAACATTAGCTAACCTTCCTACCACAGATTACCAATGCATGAGATGATTCATCTTTGTCAGACAATTTAGTGCTTTCTATTGCGGCTGTAAGTATAGTCAAGCCAAATCAAAATTGTAACCAAAATCTTCTTAGGGGTTTCCACCATTTTTTTTTTTCTTTTTTGGATCCTATATTTTTGTTTTGCAACATTTTCAGTTTTGACCAATTAATTTCACATCTTAATTTTGACTCTATTTTTTTCTTTAATTTAAATCTATCGATTCCTCCGATCATACCCTATGTCTAATATTAATATCTTTCACATCATTACATCAATTCGAATGGATCAAACCTGACTTTACCGCTAAGTTAATCTAAGTATTAATAATCATAATATAAAATACATTTTTTTCAAACAGATTACCTAAACTAATCCCAAACTAAACCAAGATTACCCTAGTCAAGCACTATGGGCATGATCAAATCAATCACTAAAGTGACTAAATTCATGCCTCTTGTTTAGGAAAAGAGGTCTTTTTAGCCCTATTGACATTTAAATTTAATTTTTTTGAGAAAAAAAAGATAAACCCTATCTTCATTTTACTTGTGTCCTAAAATGTTATCCTTTGCATATACGATGCATTCGTCCTAAACAAGAAAGCCAAAAGATATTTGAACCATATGATTATGATATTGGAGCAAAGTTACATATGATGCAACTACGCACGAGACATTACATTGGTAGGCATCAAAAAATCTGATGTGTCCTAATCGATAATAATATGCACCGCAAGTCCTAATCGAATTATAATTTGTCTCATCTATAAAATATAAATGTCACCGGATGGACGTACAGAGATATGGCATGGGATTGGAGTTCCGTAAGTTCGCTGCTTGGGACGCTGTTATTCCTAAGGACAGCGATCCGAGATTTCTTCCCTGAGGAGCTCCGCCGCTGCGTCCGCTCCCTCTTCCGTCGCCTCCTGACGAGACTCGACCCTGAAACCACCATCATCATCCATAAGTATGACGGCAGCACTGTCGACGATCTCTACTATGCTGCCCAGATCTACCTCGGCCACCACTGTGTCGCTGATGCCGCCGCCGTTTGCCTCTTCATGGGTAGTAGCTCCTCACGCCCCATCGCCTTTCTCCCTGACTACCACATCACCGACGACACATTCCGCGGCATCCCCCTCCGATGGAGCTCCGACATCGGACGCTCCCCTACGAAGTCCTCGAACAGACAACGCCACCTGAAGCTTTCTTTCCCTCGACAGCATCGCCATGTTGTTAGCTCCGTCTACATCCCCCACATCCTCGAGGAGTCGGAGAGCATCCTTCTCATGACCCGCGAGCGCCGCCTCTACACTAATGCCCTCGAAAACGATGATGGCGGCTTCTGGTCCTCTATGCCCTTCGCCCACCCTTCCAACTTGGACACCCTCGCCATCGACCCAACCCTCCGTGATGACATCCGCGCCGACCTCCTCGGCTTCGTCGGTCGCCAGGACTACTACGCTCGTGTCGGGCGACCTTGGAAGCGAAGCTACCTCCTCTATGGCCCGCCAGGGACGGGCAAGACAAGCCTTGTGGCCGCCATCGCCAACTTCCTCGAGTTTGACGTTTTCGACATCGAGCTTACTGCTGTCGACTCCAGTTTCGAACTCCGTCGTCTCCTAGAATCCACCACCCCCCGGTCTGTCATCGTTGTCGAGGACATCGATTGCTCCCTCGACCTCAGCGACCGAAAGGAAGAGACACAATATGATGGTGCGGAGGAGACGACAAACCTCTCCTGTGTGCTAGACTTCGTGGATGGCCTATGGACGTCGTCCGAAGGGGAGCGACTCATGATCTTTACCACCAATCATCCTGAGCGGCTTGACCCGGCCCTGCTCCGACCGGGCCGGATGGACCGACACATCCACTTATCCTATTGTTGCCCGGCAGCATTCCGAGTGCTAGCACGGAACTACCTGGAGGTGGAGGAGCACGAGCTGATGGCGGAGGCAGAAGCACTGCTAGGGGAGGTCAATATGACACCCGCGGAGATTGCCGAGGTGTTCCTGGGGTGCGACGGAGATGACGCAGGCGCGGACACCGCAATGCAAAAGGTGGTGGGCGAGTTGCGGCAGAGGCAGCAGCGACTGCAGGAGGCGGCGTCCTTTGACGATGGCGATACCTCTGCTTTGGGTGCAGGAGATGAGAGTAGAGGAAAAGGTTTCTCATCATCCTGTCATCTATGAAAGGGAACCGTTTTGATACCATATTTTCTTTTCATTAATTTAGTAAAGATATTTTAATTGCTTTTTTCAAATCCTAAGCTATATATATATATAAATATATAAATATATAAATATATATATATATATATATATATATATATATTGTTAGAATAAAAAGACAAAGAACAACATGGTTCCCATTTTAAATCAATAAAAAACAATAATTAGAATGCTAGAGAAGGATATTGGTTGATGTTAAAATAAATTTTGTATACTGAATCTAATGAGATAATTAAGTTTAAACCATAAGTTGAAAATATTTAAAATTAAATATTTAATAATATACATATCAAACTCTTATAAGTTTAATTAAGATCATAAATACGAGAATAATTTGAAGTGTTATAATCATCACTATTTATATTGACGTTCTTATCAGTATAACATAATTGAAAATCAATCTTTAATATAGTGCATGTGAGACGTATCTTAGTAGTGACTTCACGTCATGAAGTATCGATCTAATCTTGAATGATAAATTAGATTTACAAAAACAGAAATTAAATATGAGAATCTAATCTTCAATACGTCGCGTAAATGCGTGGGCTCGCAACTGATGTTGTAAAAGGAAAAAAAGAAAAAAAAAATCTTTTTTGTTTACCATGCATGAATTAAATTCAAGACCCTCCCTTTACAATTGAAGCTAATTTTTTTTAGCAAAAATATATTTGCACCCATGTATGAATTAAATTCCTTAAGAGTTGTCACTCTTTACCACAGGCAAAGATATCAGTAAATAAACTACAATAAGCTTTCGTTACACAAAGATACCTCAAACCCTATTTTCAAAGATCTAAGGAATTTTTAGCCCATTAAGATTAGAATACAATTCTCTGCAAGGAAATATAATATTTATAGCCATTCCATCTTTTCATACAATTATAAAAACAGAGCCTCTTTTTCAATTGACAAAAATATCATTACAAAAATAATATCTGTCCAAAATTATATATATATATATATATATATATATATATATATATATATATATATATATATATATATATATATATATATATATTGAAAGCATTGAATGCTATAAAAATGGCCTCCTTTCAATTGATATGTTCGACAGGATAGCAACGTTATTGGGTCAGTCCTAATCAAATTCTAATAGTCACGTCGATACGATAAATAGACACTCGATAAAGCACACAATATAGACACGGAGAGATGGCATGGGATTGGAGTTCCCTGACGTCGCTCTTTGCAACGGTGTTATTCCTACGGACGGCGATCGACACTTTCCTTCCTGATGTGCTCCGCCGCTATCTCTACTCCCTCCTCGATCGCCTCCTGATCCAAGCTAAGCCTCAGAACACCATCACGATCCTCATCTACAAGTTCGAGGATGACATGTCCAACGAGCTCTACAGTGCAGCCCAAACCTACCTCGGTCACCACTGCATCGCCGACGCCCCTACCTTCCACCTCTCCATGCGTCGCGACTCCTCCCACCCCGCTGCCTTCCTCCCCACCTGCCACACCACCCATGACACATTCCGCGGCGTCACCCTCGAGTGGACCTCCAAAATCGTACGCTCCGGCGAACATGAAGAATGCTTCCTCGAGCTATCTTTCCCTAAGCAGGATCGCCATGTTGTCGACTCCTTCTACATCCCCCATATCCTCAAGGAGGTGAAGACCATCCGCCTGAGGACCCGCGAGCGTCGCCTCTATACTAACAGTGCCAAGTTCGGAACCAACTACTGCAACCTCTGGTCCTACGTGCCCTTCGCCCACCCTTCCAACTTGGACACCCTCGCCATCCACCCGACCCTCCGTGATGACATTCGCAGCGACCTCCTCCGCTTCGTCGGTCGCGCAGACTACTACGCTCGTGTCGGGCGATCTTGGAAGCGAGGTTACCTCCTCTATGGCCCGCCGGGGACGGGCAAGACTAGCCTTGTGGCCGCCATTGCCAACTTCCTCGAGTTTGACATCTTCGACCTCGAGCTCACTGCCGTCAGCTCCAATTCCCAACTCCGTAGCCTCCTAGCATCCACCACCCCCAGGTCTATCATTGTCATCGAGGACATCGATTGCGCCCTCGACCTCAGCGACCGGAAGGAGAAGAAAGAATTCAGTACTGCGAAAGAGGCGATAAGCCTCTCCGGTGTTCTGAACTTCGTGGACGGCCTATGGTCGTCATCCGTGGGAGAGCGGCTCATGATCTTCACCACCAACCACCCGGAGCGGCTCGACCCTGCCCTGCTCCGACCGGGCCGGATGGACCGACAAATCCACCTATCCTATTGCCAGCCGGAAGCATTCCGAGTGCTAGCACGGAACTATCTAGAGGTGGGGGAGGAGCACGAGCTGATGGCGGACGTGGAGGCACTGCTGAAGGAGGTCAACATGACACCTGCAGAGATCGCCGAGCTGTTCATGGGTTGCGATGGAGATGGCACGGGCGCTGATGCAGCGATGCAGAAGGTGGTGGACGAGTTGCTGCGGCGGCGGCGGCGGCCACTAAAGGAGGCGGTTTCTCCCGACGATGATGGCCAGATGAGTAGAGAATGATTTCTCATCACCATCATACTTTTGTTCTTTCTAGAGAATATTCTTTGATTGCCTTTACCCAAACTATATTTCGATAGTGATATTATTCTTAATGTGCTTACTTTATATCATCCTGTAAGTATTTTTCTTGTCGACGAGAAGAAAAGACAAGCAAAAAATAAGTTGAGGATTATGATTTTTCTTTAATTCCTTGAATTATATTGGTCAAATAAAATCCCATTCAATAGTGATTATGATTGGAGTTCGAGCGGGATAGATGTTGCCACCTGTCGGGTACTCTATTATAATAATATATAGTATGTATATCTACTATTTTTTGTATACTAAATTGCATGGAGTATAAGTAGTAATACATAAGTATATATCTTTTCCGCTTGTCGTACTTTACACATTCAATGTATACTATGTGTGTATTTACTTATAAATCCATAATATATTTTTTAAAATATTATAAAAAATTAATTCCTTCAGTGTTTATTCTTTATAAAAATATAAAATACAATTAAATATTTTTTTAGTTTAATTATATTGCATACCATAGAGTGCGGCTGAAATCGCGCACGATTCCAGTCACCGCTTCCGTCGCGAATGACCCTCCCCGCCTGCAGAGGAGTGCAACGCAAAGCAACCACTCGAAGAAGAAGACGACGTGGCTCGCCGCGAACTATATAATCATATTGCCATATATGAACATCGAAGTCAATCACACAATGACGGTGGAATCATTTGCTCCTCTCCCGTTTCTCGTCCCTGCCAACAATTCTACAAGTCACGTCCCATATAAACAGCTTCTCCTCCACCTTCTCACGCCCCTAGCACGGATACCAAAGCCTCTCTCTCTCTCTCTCTCTCTCTTAAGTTAGCAGCTTTTCCTCCACCTCAAGCAAATTGCAGTCCTCTCACGAGAGGGAAAGAAGAAGACAAACACAAACCCCTAATGTTAAATCAGAAGCCATCTTTAGCTTCAACATGCGTAATAAGTTCAAAGGTAGGAGAGAAACTATAGATCATAAGTGGTATTAACCATTAATTTTCTTCTTTAGTGAAAGTGGATTGTATCAGCCATCATTATGAGTCCACTGACTGTCTTCCTAGACAAACATCATTAATAATCTCCAAGAACTTCATGAGAGTAAACCTTCATCACAACACTTGAAACATCATGAAGCACAAGGTTTTTGAGCTTTAAACCCTCATATGCAATGAACTACCGAAAGAAAGAGAAGAAACTATCACTGTTTCCTCTCTGTACTTGGAAGAAAAACAAGCGGAAGAGGAGTACTTATTCTTCTCCCTCATCTTCCTCCTCATCTATTGTGTAAGGGATTTGGGCCAGTAGGAACAGCCCTCTTGTCGTCGTCAACCTTCTGCTTTGCTCGAACTAGATAGCCACAGAGTTCAGTCTTCTTCGATCTGCACCGATGGAGGGCGACGGTAGCAACACCCACAGCGGACTCGTTTTCCAGCCTCTTCTCGGCTTCCGTTGCGTGACGGCGCTTCCCCTCGACCTCACCAGCGAAACCGTGCGAACAGATGCCGGCGACGACTAGAATTAAGCACGTAACCAAGGCAGCCTGAGCCCGTATCTTCCTCATCGCGCTTAGCCCTTGCAGCGGTAGACACCTGAGGCAGATAGAGGGATGCCGCATGAGGGCCGGGAGACAGGAGCGGAGAGGAGGAACGGGGAACCAGGAGGAGTCAAAGAAGGCATTTACTGCCGTTCCTCGGACTTACACTTGTATATATGATGCGTAGCTTTACATCCCTCGATCAGTAACTCCACCAAACCACATTAATGGATCTTCAATTCTTTTGCTTGCGTGCAGAGAATTGAAGGAGGCGAATAGAACAACAGGGACCCGACAACAAAAGGGTTATTGTATCGATTCCATTCCCGTTCCATTCTCTTCATCACAACAAAAGCCTGGGGACATTAAATTCCAACTTGCAGGCGACAAGGGCTATGAATAAGGCTGAGAAGCATAGGGTTTTGCTTGTGGGGGGAGGCCAGCAGGGAGTTGAAGAGGAGACAGAGGAGGAGCAAAGAGAGCCCTTGAGCTTGTTCGTGTAAGGAGGGACAAAGCCACTGCAGGAGAGGATGCTTTCGAGTTCTGCAATCGTTGTTTCTCTTCCTGAGTGTACCTGCTTTCGGCAACAACTATATTATTCCCAACGGTGGTAACTATACTGTCGGTGAACGTAATGCGCAACTCGGCGTTACGTTTACAATACTGAATCCTAAGCTAAATCTCACCGGCGGTGAACGGACTTCTCGGCCCGCCATTCATACTGACCGCATCGCACCGTCATCAGTTCGAACGCGTCCTCCGAGAGTTTCCCTCCATCGCTTCGTCTTCTCTCCACCCCACAAACCCTAGCTTTTTCGCCGATTCCCTCATTCCACTTATGCCCTGCTTCCGATCCCTCTTCCGCTGCTGGAACCCAATTCCATCCCCAGGGTAAGATTCGCTCATGGCAGCAGCCCTTCTCGCCCATCGCCGCCTGAATGGAGGCCCCCCTTCCTCAGGTTTCTTGATCTCGATTTCCTTGTGCAATATGCGTGATGAATACTTGGAATCTAGCGATGGTCAATCAGATCGTCGTTGGGTAACTGTTGTAGTATCCCGATTTCCTTGTCTCTGTTGCCGCCACTGTCGCTCGTCGGCATATCCCACCAATGTACACGATGATGGGTTCTACTGTAGTGTTGGGTGGGCTTAGAAGTGCATCATTAGTGTGAAGAAGCACAAATCGATTGTATATGCTCACCGATCACTGCCTTAGGAGGAGGTCTCCGTTTGTGATTCGCGTGAGAGGGTGAATATGGTATTAGATGTAATGGTTTTCCATTTTAACTTAAGATTCATGATGCAATAGATAGAAAAAACCCATAAGCGTACTTGGAGACGGAAGATGATCTTCTGTACCTTTAGTAGCGGACACACCAATTTCAGCACTCTAATGAGGAAGCGACTGTCTAATTTGATGTATGCTGAATCGAGATCTACCTTTTCAGGGTTCTCAAAATCCCTGGCAATGAATTTATCTGAGTCAGAATCAGGAAACCGTTCTTTCTCATAGCTTTTACAATAATTCAGAAAACAACAGTATGTACTTATTCACCGTGTAAATCCCATGATAAATTATATATATTAGGAAGGAGTCAGAATTAGTTTTCTTCCCAAACCGACCACCAAAAGTGTGTAGATCAAAACCGATACTCTAACTGGTCTCATCAACTGCTTATTTGCACATGAATGTTCTGGTGTGGATTGCAACTATTTTGGTCCTTACAATATTTATAATTGTCATCTAGTATTTCACTTTTAATCACCATGGCAATGTTGCAACTATCTTGTGGTATGATTTATGCTGCTCATATTGTCTTTAACTTCAGGACCATAATAGCCATGGAAAGAGTTAACATAGCTCCAATAATTAAGGTAACAAGTTTTATAAGCTGTAGATGCTTTCTTCCAAAATAAACTTTATTGTTATCCATATTTTTTCAGGTGACAGGAATAGTGTCCTTTCGGGAGACAACTCATTACATTAGTGAAGGAAAAAACTAAAATTTATCATATTAGTTCTTCTCTTCACCTATAGAAACTTTAGCTTCCCATGTCATGTTTAGTTATCAACCAAAAAATCTATAACTAACATACCCTCTCTATTTTTTTTTTCAGTTTTCATGTAATTTTGATGCTTTTAAATCAATGATTTAGTCATAATGAGAATTATCCGAGGGCATCAATCTTCTGCTAAGGCAAACAAATCTTCTCTTACAATGAGCCAGATGGTTAGTAAATTGATTGCCAACAGAGAAGAATAAGTGGGATAATATGTATGTATGTTTCCAAGTTCAATTAATATTCATGGGCATTGATATAAATTGGTGTTTCAGAAAGCTTGTGAGCATAAGTTGGCATGACTTCAGCTTGTACTTTACCGTAACTTTAAGAGAACTTATAACTTTGTAATCAAGTGATAGAGATTTGCGTTATCGAAGAAACGAGTTATATACGAGATGTCTTCTTTTAGGTCCAGTTAGCAGCATGTTTATTAAAAGAAGTACACTAAAGTATTTTCTCAACTTGTTACTAAGGGCAAATGCATTTGTCCTATTGCCTTTTGGTTAATGCATACACAGTCAGAAAGGATTTTTTGTGTATCATAGCCTCTGAATTGATTTAATTGTGTAATTTCTCTTTTTTTACATGGTTGTAAACTTCCTATGTGAACTTTGATTTTAAGTTTATGTATTATTACAAGTATCATAAACTCTTCGTTTTGTGGTAGTTATATCCGGTTATCCCTTTGCCCTATGCACTTAGCTTTAGGTAACTGATTAATAATCATCATGTTTTAGTTATCACATGTTTTTAGATGTTCTACTAAGCTTCACTTTCATGCAACCAGTGATTTCTTTTTTTCAGAATAACAGGACAGAGAAGAAACAGCAAGATCATTAATTTACATGGCTGTATCTTGCGGATTTCATCAGCTGGATGGGCGGCTGTCTTTGCAATTCCTTAGTCACCAAATATTGGTGAGTTTATATTGATTACCTAAATTTAATAAAACTAATGTTGAGCATGCTTACATGGATAAATATCAAAAGTTTGACTCATCTACACATTTCGGAGTAGTAAAAAAACCACTGCAGAAGTTTGCGTGAAAGATATTTACTATTTCATAACTTCGATGAATATGTGTTTAAATAAATGCAATGTCTCTTATTTCTAATATACTAGATTGGTGAATAAACAGGATGGATAGGCAATTGTTTAGAGTTCCCTTTTATCTTTGTACTCGGGACTAATATTATAGTTTTGCTGGTTTTTTATGAGTATATTATGTACTCTATCTATCAAGTTCATCAATGTCTTTCACTTGCTGTTTTCCTGAATCCACAACTTTTTGAAACAATAGAAACGCTGTCTGGGAGAAGGAGCTCTTTTAGGGCCAACTTTTGTTGGTGCATTTCCCTGCTGCTTTACTGAGGGATTCTTCAGGTAGCGACTCTTCTATATAGCATAGCACAGACATCGAGTGGTTTCATGTGGGCTTTAGTTTACTTTGATTGACAGTGCAAGACATCTTCTCCAGTTCAGGTATGCTGTATACACAATTTCTTAGTGGGCGTTACACTAGAGACACTCTCAAGCTTGCTTTCTCTGCACGAAGAAGAAATGACGACTTAAAGGATTTTCTACGCTAACTATAGCATTCTGCGATGATTTGGTGCAGCTATTTGTGGACTAATTTACTAAAGAATTCAAAATTTGGTTATTCTTAGGCATCATATTTAAGTTTCACCAGTTGCATGATAATGTCAAAACCAATCAATAAAACCTATGGACAGGATAACCAGGCTTCAAATCGTCATCCTAAGAATTAAGGCTTAGGCATGGTTAGATGCCAAATTCTTCAGCTATTTGCATGAGTAATTATCTTCTCTTAGCTAGATTTCAAATTATGTTCTTGCACTGTGTTGTTTGCTGCTTGATGATGACTGTTTTCACGCAAATAGGAACAAAAACTAAATCGATACAAAGTAAAACGTTTGTGTTATAATTTACCTTAAATCTCATAGTGGTATCAATTTACATCGAGTATCTTGACTATTAACAAACAACTGATGGATGCAGACAAAATGAACGAAAGAATGGATCTGGTCGTGTTTCTGGTATCCTCTTCAAGCTATGGAGCACTCCGGAGGCAGGCCCTGAGGAAACCGCTTGACGTCGTTGCAGTAGTTGTAGATCATGTAGTTCTTCTGCACCCATCTCATCCTCGCATGGCTCGCGGAATCCAGCTCTTGGTTCCACCAGCCACTATTGGCGGAGTCGCAGCGTGACCTACCGGAAGCCGGAACACATGCGTCGGCGTTGAAGTTTCTGTAAGAGGCAACGAAGGGTGCCTTCGTCCAGTCGGTCTTGACGAGCCCGCCTCTGGTGGCCCAATCATCGGCGTTCCAGAGGCTGGAGTAGATCCTCATGGGTTGGTTCTTGGGGAAGGCAACGCCCCTCGATTCCAGGTTCTTGAAGTCTCTGATAGGAGTTCCATCGACCATGAAGCTGAAACCATCACAGACAAAACCATGGTAAGCTACGATTTCTACCCCGCTTGTGGTTAAGTTCATACTTACGCGCATACAACTCGACTACTTACATGATGTGCCCTGGGTTCCAGAGGATGGAGTAGGTGTGGAACTGCTTGGTGGGATCAAACCAGAGCTTGAACTGCATCTCCCTGTTCCCCTTCCCCTGTGCGAACACATTGGTGTGCAGAGTGTAAGGGTCTCCGCTGAGGTTCCCCAGAAACTCGAAGTCGATCTCATCATGAGCCGGTCCTTCGGAAGATAGCTGCAAGGACGAACCATATAGCTCAAGACATCAGCTTCCCACAACTACAGCCACGAAGAGATGAGAGAATCAAATGCACAGCGAACTCACGTAGTAGGCGGTGACAGTGCCGGCGGAGTTCCCGGGGACGAGCTTGATCTGCATGTCGATCTTGCCGAAGAGGTACTCATCCTTGGACTGGAAGCCGGCGCCCGAGGCCTTGTCGAGGGAGAGCGTGAGGAGCTGGCCATTGTCGAGGAACTTGGCATGGCCCTCGCCCCAGGTGATGTCAAAGTTCTGGTGGAAGCCAGCCGAGGCAATGGCCACCATGGAGCAAACCAGCAACAAAAACCTTAATGCCATGGCGCGTGACGGCAGAGGAGATATGGAGGAGAAGACGAGGTCGGTAATGGAAGATGTGATGAGAGTGAGGAAGATGGGATGGGGTTGGGGGCGTTATATAGGAGAGGAGATGGCAGAAGCTTTTGGGGGCGGTTCTATCTTCTAATTAACAATCTATGGGTTGGCGTTGTGCTGGAGACACGGGGTGGCGAACGCGGCTATCATACTGTTGTTTTCAGAGGTGGAGCGGCCTCGGAGGAAGGCGCCGACCGGCTTTCCTTTCGAGTTTGGTCGGCCAGCTTGTGATGATAGTGCACCAAATCGGGCGGCTCCTCCTCCGACTGATTGCCACCGACCAGGTGGCCTCACCAGGTACGACGCGATCCTCACGCAACTCTTTTTTTTTTATTTGCATTACACCGATGCCCCATTAATACGTCGCCCGCCTGTCCACGTTCGACGTGAAAGCATGCGGGCCCCCCCATTCGTTCGTTTCTATAATCACAAACGGCCGGGTGAGGCGAAAGGTTGACGGTTAGATGGGTGGGGGAAAACTTCGTGGCGGGTTACAGGGTGAGCCAATGGAAGGTCTCTCCACGTGACGGTGTGGGTGGGCTTTACAGCTGTTCTTAGATTGTCCTCAGAGATGGACTTTGACAAGCACGCGTTGTCGTAGTGTCGTTGTCTGTGACTGGGAAGCGACGAGCCCGGATCCCTCGCGAGAAAAGAATTGCCTCCATATAGAGGAAATGTTAGTACGTTGCCACGTATCCAATGACCGTAATTGTCATTTCCTATCGAAAAAAGTTATCTGGTCAACCATCAAGCAACTAAGTCAGTCAAACCGTCGGATTTTAGAAGTATAAATTATTGTATATATTAAAATATGTTAAAAAAATTATAACAAAGAAACTGTTGTACAGTTCCTCATCTTCATAGAATGAATTGGAGAAGCTTGATGATTATAAGATAAAAGTTAAACCTTTTTGCGTTGAAGGACAATAGTATGTACTGTGAATTAACGAGAGGAAAGATATGTGATGATGAGATAGCAGAATTATTATGAAAAGAACAGGGATGAGAGAGAGTGGGAGAACAAGAAAAAACAACAATAAAGAAAGCATAAACTAGGAAAGAAGATGTAACAAGGGTAGGGAAAAAAGAAAATGATTGAAGATAATTACAGTTATATATATGAGTCACTACTGGCAAAAGAAGGTATATATAGAGTAATTATTGAGGCATTAATGGAAAATATATATAAGGTATATAAAAAAAAAAAAGTTTCCAAATGATGATTTTTTTGCCAAAGAAATAGAACTCAAGTTTAATTTTGAGCTTCGTGATAAGGTGATCATCTTGTGTTATTATAGGTTTCTTCACAAAGATCGACCTTAAACTGTTTGTTTTTTATTTTTATGTATAAGATCCAATTCTTTAGAACCTATATCACCTTTAACTGATCCACCAAGCACCTCTAGATGCGGGATTTTAGTTTTCAGGTGCCCAGGAACACTTGATAGCTATCCCCTAATATAGAAAGTAGTCAACTGTTACGTGTAGCCCTTCTCTCGTACGCGACTTAACTCGCAATTCAAATGGTGAGTTTGCCGACGCCAGAGAGAGGTTATGCATTAGTGAGTTCCACAGTTTGTTTAATAAGATCCATATTATGCTAGATTCAATTCAGTAAGTCAACAAGGACAATAAGAGAGTACCGGAGTCTAGCGTTAGGAGTTCAAGAAACAAAGGGCGGGCTTCGGTATTGAAAGAGAGTTAAGCCAAAAGATCCATGGAGGGCAATGGATCCAGTGAGCTCTTAATCCCCCACTAGGAGAATTGTTGATAATATATTGATCAAAACCTTATTTTTCCTAGGTGTTTTTTCGATTTCCTGCTCCGTCTTCCCACATCCAAGATACTCCACCAGCGTATACTCCCACGTGTCTGTGTGGATGACACAATTTATCCAGGTCTTCGAGATCCCACGTAGCCCAGGGAACTAGTCGAGAGTGGGCCAGCCCTAATCATGACATAAGCGAGGGCTAGGCTTTGAGTGGCCCAACATCCACATCAGCTGCGGACCACCTACGGAATTCTTGTCCACAGTTGTTTCCTTACCATCATCAAGTCCGAATCATGGGACACTTAAATGTAAACCCATGTATGCTGTGTTCCCGTCACGTAAGGCGCAGCCGAACACGACAAGTCACCGCCATGAGATGTCCAAAAGTTAGTAGTTGAAATAACTCTTGCAGCCAGTACGACCTTATCCTGGTACTTTCAATCAATCAACTTGTTAAGGTGTATAAATGCAAAACACTGCAACAATAAAGAGTTCTGCTGTTTGGTCTCACCGCGGACGTGACGCATCACTTCACTCGATGATTGAAAACTAAACGTATATGTTTGTACATGTACGAATTAAATGCTTCGGGAACTATGATGCGCTATTTACGTCGGCACAACGCTGCACCCACGGATAACGCCTCACGCGTACGACCTACTTACTCGCATGGGAGGCGCATCCGAGACTTGATAATTATTTTCCTTCGCAGGATTGCCGTCGTGGTGACACGCGATACAGTGACAATTTTGTTCCTTTATCATCAGCCTCAGTCCGTCCTTAGAAAGCTGTGTATCCCTCTCTCTGATTGAAGAGAACTTATGACATCTACAGTATTCAGATTGTTTATGCCTTGTCTTTCTGGGATTAATTAATTCTATCATATTGGAAAAGGTGGCCCCGTCGGTTCTTACTTTGTCTCTCTCCATGCTCTGCCAACTCCAGAACCGACCCGAGTTGATCTAATGATCTGTCGATTTCCCATCTTACTTTGATTTGGCTTGATCTTAACACCTTGCACTTTTGCACGTAGCATGCTGTGGCGTTGACAGAGGCAGCAATCACCCGGGACGTATGGGATTCCTTGCCACTGTTTCCGTTCATCATCCTGTGCACAGATGAATGAAATGAACCCTCAGCTCGGATCAAGTCATGATTCATTTTTCTTTCCTTCACTTCCATCCACATTTCACAAAACTGGATTTAATTGTCCAATCTGATTGATGAATGGACCGGGTCGAAGTATGAACCGGATCGGAGAGACGCGGGTCTAAGGACAAAAGCAGTTATCCCATCATAGACCCGAACCCTTCAACGCCGTTTCCGTGCTCGAAACACGGGCCAAGTCCTGCTCCCCTCCCAGATGGCAGATTCCCGACATCAGCGGTGCGCTCACCGGTTTCCCAGTGCTACACCAGCCCGCCCTGCCGCGAGCGCTTCAAGTGGCGACGCGCCGGTCCCATACTCTCACCATCGGTATACGAAAGCAAGACGGGACCCACTCAGTTATGAGATTGAGTAGCTGATGCCTTTGTCGTCCTTTGTTCCTCGTGCTCTCTCCTCATCCACGGAGTCAGTCCCGTCACCGGCCTTGCTAGATATAATTCCATCCGTCCGCGCCTCCCCTCGAAGCCGAGGGAGATCATGACGCTCCACCACCGCCAATTGGCACTCGTCTCCCACCTACAACCTCGTCTCCTCCTCGAGGCAGCGGGTGATGACGCCGGCGCCGCCCCTAGCCCCTTGCCCTCTGCCCGGCCTTCCTCCTTCGCTGTCCCGCTCCGTCCTGGCATCGCTATCATCGTCGGAGTCCTTACTATCATCTTTTGCCTTACCTTCCTCCTCCTCCTCTACGCCCGGCATTGCAAGCATAGCACCGCCTCCTATGGCACGGGACGCGGCGCCACCGGGGGGCCCCTGACCTCCGCATCTGAGAGGCGGCATTCCGGGGTGGATCACGCGGTGGTGGAGTCGCTCCCAGTCTTCCGGTTCGGATCGCTGCAGGGGCAGAAGGAGGGCCTGGAGTGCGCGGTGTGCTTGAGCCGGTTCGAGCCCGCAGAGGTGCTCCGTTTGCTGCCCAAGTGCCGCCACAGCTTCCACGTCGAGTGCGTCGACACATGGCTCGACGCCCACTCCACCTGCCCGCTCTGCCGCGTCCGCGTGGACCCAGAGGACGTCCTCCTCTTTCCTCTACAGGAACCGGAGCCGCACGGCGGCGGGGAGAAGGCCGAGGTCAAGGGGCGCAGTGATGCGACCGCCACGGCCGTGCCGAACCCATTCGGGCGCAGGATCTCCGGGCGGCACTCCTGGGCCGGGGAGAGGACGAGCGAGCCGCTCGAGATCGTGATGCACCCAGCCGAACCGAGACGGAGGCGCTCGGTGGATTGCCCCGGCTGCGCCACCGCCGCCCATGCCCCGACGGTTCGGAGGGACGCGCTCCTCCGGGCGGAGGCGGCGAAGGACAGCGAGGCATGTTGGAATTAAACTTGTTTAAGTGTCATAAAAAGGTTCATTGCATCAAGTGGGAGAATCATTACATCAAGAAGAAAAAATGGATTAAAAGTCTATAGAAGAATAAATCAAATTGGTTATTGGTTCTTGAAAGAGTTTCTTGAAAGAGAATGATTCATCTTGAATACAATTAATATAATGTATCTTTGGGAACTATATAAATCCCATATGTTAGGTCTAATAGAGTTTCTGAAATTGTAAAAATATTTTTTGAGAGAAATATAGAAGATTGAAGCTTATCATACTCTTCCTCTATTTGATATCTCTATCCTCTCTTCCTATCAACATCAACATTTGGTATCAGAGCATAGGTTAAGCTATGACTTCTTCCTCAAGTGTCATCCAACTCCAGATCCCCAGATTGACAAAAGAAAATTATGACATATGGTGCATCCAAATGAAGGTTCTTCTAGGCTCCCAAGATATATGGGAGTTGGTAGAAGATGGATTTGTTGAACCAAGTCCAGAAGAAGAAGGAGCAATGAATGCAGAAGGAAGAAAACAACTCAAAGAAATAAGAAAGAATGAGAAAAAGGCTTTGTTCACAATCTACTAAGGGCTTGATGATACAATGTTCGAGATCATCGCTCTAGCAAATACTTCAAAGGAGGCTTGGGAAATGCTTCAAAGAGCATTCGGTGGTGTTGATAAGGTAAAGAAACTTCGTCTACAAGTTTTACGAGCCGAGTTTGAGAAATTACAACAAGGTACTTCTGAAACCATTTCTGATTACTTCTCAAAAATCATTTCTATTGTTCATCAAATGAGACGAAATGGTGAACAAGTAAATGATCAGAGAGTAATAGAAAAAATATTGAGATCTCTAGATCCGAAATTTGATTTTATTGCTGTTGCGATCGAAGAATCTAAAGATTTGGAAAAAATATCTTTAGAAGAACTTATGGGTTCCCTTCAAGTTCATGAACAAAGGATTACAAAAAGAGGAGAAGACAAAACTATAGAGCAAGCATTACAAATGAAACTTACTCTTCAAAATAAACGAGAATCAAACTCTCAAAGAGGAAGAGGACGAGGACAAAGAGGAAGAGGAGGCAGAAATCAGACCAATCAAGAATCTCCAAACATTGAAGGTGGTGGAGAAAATTCTAGCCAAAGAGGCCGAGGTTATGGTCGAGGACGTGGCCGAGGCCGTGGACGTGGCAGAAACTCTAAAAGGTCTGAAATACAATGTTATGTTTGCAAAAGGTATGGACATTATTCTTATAAATGTTATTATAATCCTAACAATCAAGGTGATAAGGCAAATTTTGTTGAGGAAGAAAAGAGTTTTATTAATGAGTTATGATAATTTGAAAGAGGATCAATCTATGACATGGTATCTAGATACAAGAGCTTCAAATCACATGTGTGGCATCAAAGAGCTATTTTCAAAAATAGGTACAAGTTATTCCGGGAACATTACATTTGACGATTTGTCTCAAAGACTAGTAAGAGGCAAAGGTAAAATTCTTCTTGAACTTAATAATGGCAAGGAAGTATGCATTTCAGATGTTTATTATGCTCCTGATATGAAAAATAATATTTTAAGCTTAGGACAATTACTTGAAAAAGGTTATGAAATTGAGATGAAAGATATGGCTCTCTCAATTCGTGATAAGAATAAAACACTGATATCACATGTGAAAACGACACAGAATAGAATGTTTCCTCTGCATTTAAGTATTTTTGATCAATTAAATTGTTTTAAAGCTGATATTGAGGATATCTCTACACTTTGGCATCTTAGATATGCTCACTTAAATTTTGAGGCTTTGAAATTTCTAGAGAAGTATAATATGGTGACAGGAATGTCAAAAATTGATCGCCTAGCAAAATTGTGTGAAGTATATGTCATGGGTAAGCAAGAAAGAAAGTCTTTCAAAGTGAGAAGGACAAAAAGAGCATGAAATCGACTTGATCCGGTACACTCAGATGTTTGTGACCCTATCAATCCAGTATCACTTGGAGGAAGTAGGTATTTTCTTACCTTCACTGATGATCATAGTGGAAAAACTTGGGTTTATATGTTAAAAGAAAAGAAAGAAGTTTTAAACAAATTCAAAGAATTTAAGAATTTGGTTGAAAGACAAAGTTGTTGTAAGATTAAATGTTTAAGAACAGATAGGGGTGGTGAATATATATCAAATGAATTTGAAAGTTTTTATAGAAATAATGGAATTCTACATCAATTCACCATGCCATACACACCTCAACAAAATGATGTCTCAGAAAGAAAAAATAGAACTATCCTTAATATGGTCCGATGTATGTTAAAGGAAAGAAAAATTCCGAAAAAATTTTGGGGTGATGCTGTTGCTTGTGCAGTTTATTTGCTTAACAGGTTTCCGATAAAGCGAATTGGTAATGTTACACAAGAAGAATAATGGACCTTGCAAAAACCAAGAGTTGATCATTTGAGGATTTTTGGAAGTGTTGCATTTGCCAAGATACCAGAAGAGAAGAGAACAAAATTGGAGGATAAAAGTCAAAAATGCATTTTGCTAGGTTATCTAGAGAATTCCAGTGGTTACAAACTCTACAATCTTATCGCAAATAAAATTGTGATGTCAAAAGATGTTGAATTTGATGAACAACAGATTTGAAACTGGAAAAGTGATGAGCAGCATAAGAAAGCTATAGCTTTAGAAGAAGATGATACAATACAAGCAAGCACCGAAGTGGCTTTGCCAGAATCATCACCTAGATCAGCTAGGTCACATGATTCAAGAAGTCCAATTATAAGAAGGACAAGACCGATTCAGGACCTATATAATGTGACTCGAAGGATTGATACTAACAATGATGAACTTTCTTTATTTTGTCTTTTTGCAGGATATGATCCATTAACCTTTGAAGAAGCTTATAGAGATGAAAAATGGCGACAAGCTATGAATGAAGAGATTCATGCCATTAACAAAAATAATACATAGGAGCTTACTACACTTCCAGAAGACCACCAAGCTATCGGTGTTAAGTGGATCTTCAAAACAAAAAGAAATGCAAAAGGAGAGGTGGAGAAATACAAGGCCAGATTGGTTGCAAAGGGATATAAACAACAATATGGGATTGATTATGAAGAAGTATTTGTGCCAGTTGCTCGATTGGAGACAGTAAGATTACTTATCTCTCTAGCAGCTCAAATGAAATGGAAGATTTTATAAATGGATATCAAATCAGCATTTCTTAATGGAGTTTTTGAAGAGAGGTATATATTCAACAACCCCCTGGTTTTATTATTCAAGAACAAGAGGACAAAGTATATAAGTTAAAGAGAGCTCTTTATAGGCTTAAACAAGCCCCACGAGCATGGAATTCTCGAATAGATACTTATTTTATTCAAAATGGTTTTTCTAAATGTCCACATGAACATGCTCTCTATACAAAATCTAACTCTAATGGAGATATCTTGTTTGTATGCCTATACGTAGATGATTTAATATTTACAGGCAATAGTAGCTCCATAATTATAGATTTTAAGCATTCTATGAAAAAAGAGTTTGAGATGACCAACTTGGGCTTAATGACTTATTTTCTTGGTATCGAAGTTATACAAGATAATGAAGGAATTTTTATCTCACAAGAAAATTATGCAAAGGAGGTTTTAAAGAAGTTTTCTATGGAAGATTGTCATCCTACATATACACCTATTGAATATGGCACCAAGTTGACCAAGGAAGGTGAAGGTAAATACATTAATCCAACATATTATAAAAGTCTAGTTGGATGTTTAAGATATTTGACATACACTCGACTTGATATACTATTTGGAGTTGGTTTAATAAATAAATTTATGGAAGTTCCAAAGACATTTCATTTAAATGTTGCTAAAAGAATTTTGCGATATATCAAAGGAACAATTGAGTATGGAATGTTCTATTCATCATCTAAAAAGTTGGAGCTCATTGGATATAGTGACAGTGATCGGGCCGGAAGCTACGATGATCGGAAGAGTACAATTGGATTTGTATTTTATTTTGGTGAAGCTACATTCACTTGGTCTTAAATAAAGCAACGAATTGTTGCTCTATCAAGTTGTGAAGTAGAATATATAGCAGCTTTTTCTAGTGTTTGTCATGCAATATGGCTAAGAAGATTACTCCAAGAACTTCATATGTCACAGGAAAAGTCAACCAAGATTTATGTTGATAACAAATCAGCTATTGCCTTAGCCAAGAATACAGTCTATCATAAAAGCTCGAAGCATATCGATACAAGATTTCATTTCATAAGAGATCATATCAAAAATAAAGAAGTGGAGATATATCATGTCAAGACAAGTGAACAAGTGGCTGATATACTCACAAAACCTCTTAAATCTAAAATATTTCAACAACTTCGAAGAAAACTTGGCATGCTGGATGAAACAAGTTTAAGAGGGGAGAATGTTAGAATTAAACTTGTTCAAGTATCATAAAAAGGTTCATTGCATCAAGTGGGAGAATCATTACATCAAGAAGAAAAAATAGATTAAAAATCTATAGAAGGATAAGTCAAATTGGTTATTGGTTCTTGAAAGAGTTTCTTGAAAGAGAATGATTCATCTTGAATATAATTAATATAATGTATCTTTTGGAAACTATATAAATCTCATATGCGTCGTGAGAGTAATAGAGTTTCTAAAATTATAAAAATATTTTTTGAGAGAAATATAGAAGATCGAAGCTTGTCGTACTCTTCCTCTATTTGATATCTCTATCCTCTTTTCCTATCAACATCAACAAGGCATTCGAGCGGCGGCACAGCCATCGCATCGTGGTTTCGGACGCCGACGTGCGCGTGGACCGATGGAGAGACCTCCGACCGACGGATATGCTTTTCCTGCGGAGGGAGATGATCATCACGGAGAGCGGACGGTTCTCAGCGTCCAAGGCGGTTCGCGCCCTGTCGTCTGCTGCCGCCGTTGTCGACGAGGAGTTAGACGCCTCCAGATGTGCGTCGGGGATCGCGGGGGTGGGCCGGGTGCCCAGCTGCGGGGAGACCGGCGTGGCGAGGCGGTTGGCGGAGGAGGAGCGGACGCTGAGACGGTGGCTGGGCTTCGCGGCCATGCGGACGGCGGTGCGGTGGCTGTGGAAGCGGGAGAGCGGGATCCGCCTCGAAACCTAAATCGACGATGGCACTCTTGGATATACCCTTATTTACGGACGGATGCCACGGACATTCCCGTTAAGTGGGCGGCCCGCGAAGCACCAGATAGAGAGTGGGGCGCAGAGATGCGGTGTCACGTGAGCCATGGGTGGCGACGCGGTCATTGTAACTCGAGTCACGGGACTCGCATGTATGCTGGGTGGACTACGGGAGCTTCTCGAGTCCTCGTGATGGCGGACGGGGCGTCTCGGACGGCGGTGATACGTCGCTCGTAGGGAACGAGATCGGACGGCCAAGGATATGGCTACGTGGGGTTTTGTCCACCTTGCTGTCGTAGTTAGATGTGAGTGGTGTAACAACAGATGGCGGTGGATACGCAGGTGCTTCGTGTTAGATCGCCTGCGACCGGAGAAGAGGCTCGTGACCAGTTGACATAATTGGTTTTAAGATAATTTATCACTATAAAAGGATTAATCCAATACATAAAAGAGCTATCAACATACATAATGATGAAGATTTTTTTAATGAATAAAAATGTTTAGTTTCATATCGGTTGAATATCAAGGAAAATAGTCACATCGATTGATTGATTGAATAGTAAGAGAAATAAAATGAGCATCAAAGTCATATGAGAATATGCTTTCAGTAGAAAATCAAAATATTTAGAGGTGATTGTGGGGTCCATCTAAATTGAATAATTTCTTATAAACCATCGCATGGACCAATAAAGATAAATAAGGATCGATTAAATGGCATTTCAAGTAGGGATCAAGTGATCTTGACTTTCCTATAAGCACTTGAGAGCAGGAAATTAAGGACTTAGAAACATTAGAATTATCTATCCTTAGAGGTGTTTTTCGAGGTCCATCTCTATAGGGCAAAATCATAAGGGATCTTATCCCAAAGGGCCAAAACTATATGGGTTCACTCAAAATAATTTTTGAAGCATGAAACATCACTAGATGATGTGTCAAACCCGACCATGAAGTATCCTTCAACAACGATGTAATCAAATCTAGTAGAGTATCGCTTGATGATTATACGATCTAATCTTGCTATATAGTGTCTTCTGACAATGATACAATTAAATTTAGCTATGAAGTAGCTATCAACAATGAGAGGATTGAATTCGATCAAGAAGCATTCTTCGACAATACAATAGGGTGATCGAATTCAGCCATAAAGTAGGCTATGATGATGATGTCATCGAATTTGATCACAAAGCATCGCTCGATAATTATGCGATCAAATTAGCTACTAAGCATTCTCCGATGATAACATGATCAAGTTCAACCTAGTTAAGTTTGACCACAAAGCATTGTTGAACAGTAATATTATTGAATTTGGCCATAAAGTACTCAATGATAATAATATGATTTAATCTAACCATAAAGAGTTGCTCAATATGACATAGTCAAAGTTGACTATCAAGCATCTTTTGAATGATCCAAAACTAATAAATCTAGATATGCAACAAATGACATAGTTAAATAACCCATTGAATAAGGTATCATATTTGGACCTGTTTACGTTGAAATACAATGAGTAGTATGTATAAGGGGATTCAACATATAGGTAACCCAACGACATGTTATTAGTTGAATATCTTGTCAACGTGGCACGTTTGCTAGATCACTATCATATGGGGATGATGACTTGATATTGGCATGGAGGTCTACTTGCCCTTACACAATGAGTGATAGTCTTCATCATCGTGAATCGTTACCTCATAATTATAACATTTGACTTAGTGTATGACTTCATGGTTTAATAATGATCGATCATTCCACATAATTATTCCATTAGTTAATTTTCATCACCAATGGTTACTAGTATGTTATAAACAAACTCACCAGCTATGTCTATAGGGCAATATCCTCAAGCATCTATTTTACAAGGTCATCTATCAAGTTTCATTGTCTTCCTGACACTCAACCTATGATAGGTTAAGACATTGAACATAGATTTGATTCAAGCGCTTACATACAAAATAAAATCTAACTTATTCATATTGAATAATTTTTTTTACATTATATACACAGAGTGTTATAGTCCTTTTATGTCGTGACTCAAAAATCGATACGGTTTGGTTCAATCTCGATCGTGCGAGGGCATCAAATTTGGTGAGAGAGATGGTCTTTTGGATTCATCCTAAAAGGATGATAACACTATTCATGATCTCTTACTACACTGTTGAGAGAGATGATCTTTTGGATTCATCCTAAAAGGAGGACAAATAGTATTCATGATCTCTCACTTCAATGGTGAGAGAGATGGTCTTTTAGATTCACCCTAAAAGGAGGATAACACTATCTCTTACTACACTGATGAGAAAGATGATCTTTTGGATTCATCCTAAAAGGAGGACAACACCGTGATACATCTCAGAACAGATTTCACATCAAGACTAAAATTTACATCCTGTTTGCATGTGAGCTGCATCTTCATTGAATGAAGCCCCTCTGGAGGACGGGAATGGATATCAGGTGCAAATGTGTTCTGAAAGCCCACAGCCAAACTATTAAACAGCTCTTATGAGCTCATCAACATGATCTATATATATAAATAATTCTGACACCGGCAGAAACCCCAACAAACATGCATAACACAACAAGGAGGCAACGCAAACACATCAGGAGTCGAGACCCAGATTCTTCCTAGTCTTTTCCACAAACAGGTCCTTGGACTTGATCCGCCCCGGCAGGCACCCGATCACCGTGCCGAACGGGAACTGCCCCACGCCTTCTTTTCGACCCAGAGACACAATGGTCGTGGCAGAAGCGGCCTTGTACTTCACCAGCTTGCTCTCCTTCCCTCCCTTCATCAGCAGCTGCAAGTTCTTCGACACCACCGCAGAATGTTTTTGAGCAATGTATCCTTCTTTGATCTCCTGCAAATGAAAACCACACATACATTACCAAAGAGAGAAGGTTTTTATCATGCGCTGTCTCGATGAGATAAATAATCCGTTAACTGAATTAGCCTGGAACTAAATCGAAATATTATAATCTACATCTACTGAGGCATTTCTTCTTCACTAATTCATCTTTCTTGTCAATATAATTGAGAGTGAGTTCATTCTAAGAAGACTACGACTTACAGGAACATCGGTGATGTCTCCAATGGCAAAGATGTTGCTTCGACCTCTGACCCTGAAGCACTCATCAACCATCAACCTGCCTTTCTCGTTCAAGCAATCCTTGAGAACAGAATTCTGAAGCCATGATGATCCCAGTGGCTTGCCAATACAGACAAAATGGCAATCAGCTGCAATCTTTTCTCCGGCTGAAGTCATGTATGCTCCATCAGCTTCTGAAATGGAGTTCAAGTCAACTGACTGCCCTAAGAGCACATCTACTTTCTTCGATGTCAGCCAATGCAATGCCTTTTTAGAAGCTTTGGGCCCTAGGAATTCCAGCAGCCTTGACCCTTTGTGGACTATGGTCACCTTCTTCTCTGGATAGTCAACTGCAATCTCTCCAGCAAGTTCAACACCAGTTGGACCCCCTCCAACGATTAAAATAGACTGGGAAGATTTTATCTTCTGGCTGTCTGAATATAAAACAAAAGGTAGCCATCAATAGAGTGCAACACGACACGATTGCTATATAATACTAAATATGTCATTATCTCATCGGATCTAGATACAGGAAAGAAGTCCAGGATAAACACATGTATACTTCTAACTCTTTGCAAGAGAATGTATCGCAGATAATTAACATGTATTGTTTTTCTAACTCAAACAGAACAGTGTGTGCAGATCTCAAGTAGGGAAATGATCATCAAAATAGTTGAAAACCTGAAACCTATGTTGTACTCAACTGCCTTTTTATGCAAAGAAGACACTGAAATGGAAACGAATTGACACACATAATCCGTTCTGACATGACTTCTGAAGCCAGAGAGGAAACTACAAATTTGTGAACATCTAAAAGTTGCAGATCATGTGCTAATTACCCAGGACTTAGATCTTGCAAGTACAACTGAAGTGTCAAAATGTTACCAGTGTGGATCTTTCGAGGTCAACAGAAGCAATTAAGCATAGTGTATGTCTCTATGAGCAGTGCAAGATAATTGATTCCATCAGTATCCATAACCAAACCTGTTGGCTAAAGATGCAGATCTAAGGTAAATAAACAGACATAAAGCTGAGATGATAAGTATATATCTATTAAGCTATATGTATCTAATAAATAATCAAATGGCAATATCAACTGGTTGTTCTGGCTTTAACAAAGAACTTTGCTAATTGCTTTTACTCAGGATGACCAAATATTGGTAAAGCCAATGTTTAGCTACTTCAAATGTTTGAATCAGATAAAACATGATAAGGAAAATTTCAGTTATCTATCAGCACGAAGAAACATGACACTGAAACATAAAGATAGTTCCAATTTTGTCCTGAAACTTCACACTGCAGACAAGGAAAGAATGCTGAATGCTTACCTTGTTCAAACTGTTCAAGCCGGCGATCTCTGCTTTTAGGAGTTGAGTATGCATGACCAGTGGCAATTACAAGATAATCAAAAGTAATTGAATCTCCATCTGCTGTCAACACCTGGTCTTCAGTGATACCGACTGCTGAAGATGTTATAATTCTTGCATTACTAAGGTAATCAGTGTGTTTAATCAGTGTTCTGCCAGAAAATGAAGGCTCCACCATTGATCTTAATTCTGTCCAGGGCATCTCAAAATATTCCTTCCTGATATCATAGGTCAAAGGAAACATATAAGGAAAGCACAAACAGCTAGAGAATTTATTGGATGATTGGAACAAGCAGCATCCAAATATGAGAGATGCATCGATACACATATTTTGGATGATTGAAAAGAAACATTTTTATTCGTGAAGAGACCTATGAATGCGGTGGTTAGAAGAGATGAAATGATTAATATTAGTGGTACGATGAGATATAGAAAAAGACCTAAAAAGACTTTGTTAGAAACTGTAAATAGAAATTTAAGTATTCTAAATTTAACTAAACATATAGATTTTTGCATATCTCAATTACGACAAAAGATCCATGTAGCTGACCCAAATAGTTGAAACTTACAGTTTTGATGTTGTTGTATCAGAATGTCACCTAAATCTTTTATGCATAAGATTCTTCATAACATGAGGATGTCATGGCCTTTTTTGGGGTCTTGTTTGGTTAGGCGATGATGATTAAACAATTACAGGCATTCAACTATAGGAGTCATTACATAAGCCACCTAAAATAAGTATCAATGAAAATTCACTTGTATGCCTAGCAAATTTCACATGAGAAGGTCAAGACATTTTTTTGGTCCTATTTGGTTAGTCGATTATGATCAAACAACTAAAGGCGTGCAACCAAAGGAATCATTGCTCAAGTCCCTACAATACCCAAGAACCCTAAAATTTGCAATTGTAAGGAAATAATTTCCTAAAGTACTAAACAGAATTTACTTGCATGCATATCAAATTCCAATATCGTCGTGTTTATTTCTTGTATTGTTTTATGGTGATGAACGAACAATTACAAGCACGCTAACAAAAGAGTCATCGGTTATGTCCCTGAAATACATAAAAACCCTAACATTTGCAATTGTGAGGATACAAATTTCAATAGCGTCATCCCACATTCACTTGAACGCTAAGCAGGATTTTAGGACACCATCTACTTGTTGAATCTATACCCCACAAAGAGCACACCGCTCAACCGAAAACCCCCCTTCCCAGTAAAATTTACATCAAAATCGTTCCAATCCAGAAAAAGGGAGATAAGGTGGGATATATACACCATCAAAAAGAGTGATCTCCACAAGTAGGATAGCTCGTCGCCAAGACGAAATCTAACCGAACAACCAGGGAAAAGAAGGCGCAGGGTGGAGAGAAGACAAAGAGGGAGAGAAACATACGAGTCGATGACGACAACGTCGGCGACAAACTGCAAAGGCTTCGCGAGGAACGCCCCGGCGACTCCTCCACCGACCACAACGACCCTGCTCCTGGAGCTCCCATCGCCTGCGACTCCTCCCATGGCTGGCTGCCTGCCTTCCGAGTCGTCGAGTTGGAGCCTCAACGCTGCCTCCCGCTTCTATTTATATGAATATATTCATTGCCGTTAGGGGTTGGCGCCCGCTACAGAGTGGATTAGTATATGCGGTTGTTTGCATGTAAACATATATGAAACCGTCTTGATCCACCGTTGATTGTGACGGGAACAGATCTTGATCGTCTAAAAGTATGACCGCGTAGGATGTATTACGATGGAGATGATTCGGGAGGACGAGAGGAGAAGTGCCTTGTTCTGCAAGCCGTTGCACGAATCAGACGGCCGGAGTCATGCCTTGGCGGCTTCTAAGACAGGAGGCCCCACCGCGTGTTCCGAACCTTGGGTCTTGAATTTTACTCGAGCAATCGAAGAATAAATAGAAGAAAGTTGGTGGATTTTCAAACGGAAAGGATTTGATTATTAATCGAGATTCTCCCATTTGAAAGTGCCCAGTCCTCCCATCGCAATCATCTAGAACTTCTTGACTTGTCGCATTAACGGAGGGTTGGGATACGAGGATGTAGAGATGGAGGATGGAGAATTAATCGGAAGCTTCAAATTTGCTACCCAACCCCTGACGGCTTGACCAATAAAGTAGGGAGATGATGCTTGGCATCTAAGAAAGAAAAAGGAGATGTTGGTCCACGTCATGACTTCCATTAGATTGTGGCATCACGACGATATTACTATAATAAAACGACTTTGAATATGTCCGTGTTTTGATGAGGAGTAAAAAGATTAATGTACATTTCAGAGTGGTGAATGTAGCTTAGGTGGAGAGTTTAGGTGTCACGATTACAAGATTAATTACAACTAGTTTTAACTTGAGGGCTTTCCCTCATCTAGGCTTTTTTTCCACCTACAGCCTCCTCTGTTACCGGCTATCCTGGTCTTTAGTCGACCATTGTTTCCACCGTCGCGAAAAGGAGGGCAAGATGCATGCTTCAATATTTGTATTCCATCAATCCCATGATCCAAGTTAAGATGTAGAGATTGATTAACAAATGAGCTTTAGATTTGAAAACTGCATATGAACCACTTCCAAATTTGATATTATCATATTATATATCCCTCCTCTACTTCCTGGTGACATTTCGGTTAGTGTCAACAACTCTTTTATTGAACATATCAAGAAATATTTGTATCCATGTTAGATACGGACACTTGCTAAATATATAATAGCCAAGTATATCTAAACTCTAAGCCAACAAGATTGATGAAACTGCATCAATCAGCAACTCAGAGGGTGCCAAAGGCCTTCTTATCACAGACTCAAAAATTTTGATTTTATGACAGTATACAGAAGCAAAGCACAAGTCAGACTTATTGAGCATTCTACAATCCCCGTTGTATGTTTTGAAACATATCCAGCATTCCCCTTTCACAGGTCTGCTTGAGCCCACCTTACATACAAAAGACAGGTGGAAAAAAAAAACAAAAAAAAAAAGAGATGAACAAAGATTTTAACTTACCGCCAACGGACAGGACAGAGCTTGACAGAGCTTTAACTTGATGCCAAGCATCCAACAAAGAAGTGTGCCTGCAAATCTGATAATTACAAAGATGCACCATGTCAGCGAGCATGTAGACCAGATCTATTGTTTATTATGAGGGAGAACTAGCAAAGACAAACTAGGTTATAAAAACATTTTACAAAGGTAATGATTATAATAGCATACCAAATATACGAAAATTACAGGAATACATAAACCTCACGAGAAAGAATATCCTACAAGATATGGGATGCTATCAAGCTAAAACTAAAAAATATTACTTAAAACAATAATTTCAACATAATTATTGTTGATAAATGATATAAACAAGGTCTGATTAAGAGAGTTTGATATCTCAGTTATAACAAATGACCCATAGGAGAACGCATAAAAAGCAGACAAACAAGATTAAATGAAAACTTGTTCTTACACAATCCATGCTATAATTAGTTGTGTGGCACAACTAAAGTAGCACTAGACGTCAACAAAAACAAGCCATAAGTTCCCAGCCACTAGGTGTAGAATGCATGGCTATTTCACTTCCATTGAGCTCAGTCGAGGGGGTATCTTTGTGAATCAACTCAAATAGATGATATACTATAGTTGCAAGTTACAGTAGTAAGCTTCTGTGTTCTAACCATAGATGCCACAAATGTCTACAATCTTTGCACTAATCCTTAAAACAAATTAAGATTCAATCAAACAACTATGAGTAAGGTCCTATCACATTAAGTGATGATCGTCTATACTCTATAGTACTCCTAGCACCTCAAAACTGAATTACCCAGATCCTGTATACACTACCATCAGTGTCCATGCTTATACCTCTTTGTGCATGATAAATGATAAAAGCTACAGATTGAAAAGCTTACCATAAAGCATAATGGTTTTCATCCTTGAAGCACCCTTTGAGGATCCAGCTGCCCACTGCGGTAACTGGAAGGAACAGTAGATAGCTCCAGCCTTCCCTTCCATTCCTCGCCAGGTTTCAGAGTGATGGGCTTCTCAATAGCTGCAGCCTCCACACATAGCATATGCTTGTATTCATCATCGCCAAAATCCGCCATGGATTTGGCCTTCTTCTCCCAAGGATTCCATACCACTGACCAAAAAAAAAAACAATAGTATGTTAGTAAAATAGTCAGGTCTTAGGATCCAAAAGGTTAGCTTCTTTTATTAAAACACCATCAAAGAAAGCTACAATAAAGAGACAGCAAAGGACAATGTGAACTTGCCTGCATCTGGAAGCCCATCTTTCCGCAAGACAAAGGTTCGTTTTTTTTCATGATCTAGAATTGCTATTTTGCTCGGTGTCCCCAAATAGATCTTGTCCACCTGTCATAAAGATAATTTAGCATCAAGGTTATGAATCAACAAATGATCATCTCATGTACTTACTTCAGACTCAAAAGTAATTGCATCTCCTTGTTCTGTGAAACGTTCCTTGGCTTTTAGGTTGTCAAGGTAATCAAGCGTCTCCAGCCCTTCAACTCGAACTTCACTGAAATATTCGTTTGATGTTGAAGCACAAAAAAATTTTTGGTAACAGCACAAAATTATAAAAAATTGCATCCTCCATTATTTAAAAATGATATATTTCATCAACCAATAAAATTCACAAGACATTTCAGATGTTCTCGATATCAGAGAAAATGTCACTAAAATATCAGCAGCATAGCACAAGAACATTTAAAGCTAAGCAGATACCAGTGAGTTATATTACCTGATATCAGAAACAGAAAAATAAGTGTGGTAGGCAAATGTGAAGGAGAATGGTTTTCCATCAGTATTTCTAATGCGTGACGTCAGCATTAGATCTCCTCCAGGCCCTAGTGTAATCCTTAAACGGAATTCATAACTGCACAAAAAGAAGATATGAGCATCAAAGTTTTCAGGAGTCATCCAAGCTTAAAAGTTTACTAAAGATTTATTGCAATGATAAAAATATAAATAAACAAAAGACCTTGCTATACATCATTACAGCTCAAATAGAATAAATAATTGGTGACAATACTTATTTTACCTATGAGGCCATAACTTAAGATCATCTTCACTAGGTTTAAAGATCAAATCAATGAAAGCTTTATTGGAGCTAACTGTAGGAAAAGGAGGAGGATCAGAATCGATACTCCAAAGCCTATTCCTTGCAAAGCCATGCTGTTCAAGATTTCCATGGCTCCCAAACTGCATATTTATTACATTGAGTGAGAAATGTAATAGATCCAAAAATAAAAAGATATAATAACTATAGTCAAAAGAACGTCATACTTGAGGAAAGCATATCGGAATGCCTCCGCGTATAGCTTTTGGAGGCTTGAAAATGGCCTAGAAGAAAAACAAAAAACAAATATGATAGCCCATGTGATCATGAAGAAGATGAAAACACATCAGTTACACATGTTAAAATGATAAAGTAGATAATAAAACTCAGTGACCACTTTTGAATTAAGAAAAAAGGATTTACGAAAGTAATTGATGCACCTTGATCACAAATCATTAATTGTAGAAAGTAGAAACAAGATGAGAAAGATTGACAGTGAACAAGCAACTAGCTATAGCAAGTAAAAGAAGACAAGGAACCCGAGCCAGACTAACTAAATATAATCATCCTCATATCTAGAAATTGTAATAGATAGATCCTACCATCATGCTTTAGTGATTATCATGATGTTCTCGAAGTTCTATTCACAAGTCTTATATAAGTGACATATGACTTACATAACGGATGATGAGAAAAAGTCAGAATTTTCATCCATGTTTTGCAATCAAACAGTGATCTGGCATAGTATCAAACACTGCCAAATGAGTTTCAAATATATAGAACAGAAAAAAGTGAGCTAGTTGTTATGGACTTGAAACAGAATTTACGTATGAAATAAGGTCCCAGATTTATTAGAATATGATGCTGGATATTACAGATTCAAGACAAGTTCTGTCAAAACCTGATGTTGACTGAGCAGCCAGCAATCAACAGAACAACAAACCATAATGTCGCAAATCTTTTTCCATCATTGAGCTCTGAACAGAGCAAAATCCTTAAGCAATGAACAAAACCATGAATAACTTTTTTTCCAAATATCTGAAAATCATTTTAGAAACTTGTAATTCAAGCTACAATTGAAGATCCTGTTTCCAAAGAGAATTAAGATCCTTCAACGACATCCCTAGGTCTAAGTAAATTGAGTAGTTCACTTTACATATGTATACCTTGTTACAAAGGTCATGGATGCAAACGCTAGATCAGCCTCAAATGGGCACTGAGATCAGAACAATTATTGTAAGTAAACCCTTGACTCATTTTTCAATCACAAACAACCAATGCCTACAGCCTCTTTGTGGTATCAACGAAAACAAAAAAGAAAAGTGAGCAAGAGGATGGCTACTTAACATGTTCCGAGATAATTATTAACTATCTAAGAGCTTAAAATAAGTTCATATAAATTTCAACATGGCCCCAATTGTACAACACTAAAGTTAGGAAAACAATTACTTCCTAAAATAGGTGAAATTTACACAAACTGCGTAAAACTTATTGAGACACTTCAATCTAGCACCTGGTAACCAAACAGATTAGCTGCTGCAATCGAATTCCATGAGCCTGTTTCGCTGGATGCAAGTGGTAAAAATTTATAGGACTATAGTTTCATAAAGTGAAGATTGACAAACAGTAGCTTCCAAGACAATGACTTCCAAGTGCTTGTAAATGTAGAAGCCACAAGAAATGAACTTGTTCTGGTGGCATTTAAATATTTGTTTCAATGTAAGCAGAACCAAGAATTCAGGTTAGTATTGGGATGGTCAAATGAAATTCAGTTAGCTTTTGGGACATGAGAGTTAACTTCATGAGTTGAACAATGTGACACAACTAGTAAGGTCCATTAAGATTGCTATGAAGCGGATGGATTAAGGTTGTGCTAGTTTGCATAACATCTTGTTTGGTCTGATCCAACAAGACCAAGCAAGACCTTTGAATGAGAATTCCTATAAATTTGGAGGCAATCCTGCAAGGTGCATTCATTACAAGAAAAGAGGTTTAAACTTGATATATACCTCATCTCATTTGTTAAATCAAAAATAAGGAAATATTTTTTAATGATCTAAATTAATATACTCTAGATTGCTGGTATGTTCTTTTGTTATTGCTTAGCATCCTTTTCTTTATTTTTTTCTTTAGTATTATAAAAAGCAAATGGATGTTCGAGGATCTAGCCTTATTGCTCTATTATTTAACAACCTGGAATCCCATTAGATACACTAGTCCATCATGTGAAAGCACCATAAGCAAATGAAAGCTTGCAGAATAGGTTATTTTTCCAGCTCCTAGTTCACAGGTTGGAAGGTAATTATTTAACCATATTCTAGGCATAAATATGCTTATATATAAGTTTACCATTGCTCAACTGAGAGGTCTAACCAACTTTATGACTAAACTCCTATCAAACACTGAAAATATAGTTCCGATACCTTAGTGCTGAGAAAGAGCAACTCCTCCCCATGGTCATTTTTCCAAGAAGTCACATGACCACCATACAAATACACCTGCAAGAAACAGGATGATGTAAATTGCATAACGATAATAAAAAACTAATATCACTATTAATTTGCTATGTAAAGCAAACAATAACCACCGTATTCCTCCCTTGGAAGTTACAATGTATCAACCACTACTGTTAGTGAAAAGGCTCATCCGGTGCATGTTAGTGAACCAGATGTTTCCCAAGTAACTTATTCCAGTTGTCTGCTAAGAAGAAGTAGAAGAAGTAGAGAGGAGCAAGTTCCAAAGACTATAGGATGGCCACGTGACAAGGAAATAAGCATGGAGAAATTTGGTCATATGACAGATGACCACCATGAGTACACGGATTAAATGATGGTCATGCATGGATCAAGGATCAAGACTGGATAAACAGCACTAGCCAACCTACACCTTCCAAGTCCTTTTGCCACTTCCTCCTACATGTTGTGAATGAGAAAATTGAGGAACAACCATCCAACTTTACCAGGACAAACACTAGAAGAATAAAATCTCACAGAGACTTATTCTCCACCCTTTTTCTTGTCTTTATTTGGCACAACACAACAAATAAAGTCATTACAAAGTGTTTTGTGTGACTTTTTTGGGAAAAAAAAAAATCAAAATGCAACTCTAGCTGTGGTAGAACAAAATATATCTGGCAAAACATAAATAATATAGACTTGCTGCAATCAACATCAACTGAATAGAGTTTGATGATTTATTTGTCCAACTGTCCCATTCAAGAAATCCCATTGCTAATAAATTAGCATTATTTTTATGAGTCAAATGTGAGGACGTCAAAGACTGCCAAGCAGCTAGTGTTGGATCGACCAAGTTATCAAAGAGAGGAAAAAACTGAAGGTCATTAAACTGCAGAAACCCACTAATATGTAACAGATTCAGAACAATGCATAAAACAATGATGAAAAATTGTCTAACTAGCAGAACATGGGATCAGGACTAGTAGTAGTAAATTATGCCTATTTCTATCGAAAGTAGAAAGGAACATAGCATGGATGGAGAGAACTTATTCACAATAAAAAGGACAAGTGGCCAAACATGATCAAAAGGAAGATGGAAGGACAGACGAGGTTGCCTCAAATAAAGTTCTCATGACATCATAAGTTGCATCCCTATGAAACTAGTGATACATTAGCAAGGGTCGCAAGCAAGGAAGACTTCATGATCATGTACCAAAAAGACCAGTTCATTATAATTTACCACTAATCTGCAAAACCTGTATTTCTGTTTTTGTATACATATCTCTGAAATAGGTGCATGATATATACCTTACTAAATTGATTTTGTACTACTGTCAATTGAAGCAAGGAATCAAACTATGCTATAGGCCATTGCACAGGGGGATGCATACTGGTCCACCCCTGTCCTGGTAAGCAGACCTGGGTGTACCACTTGATTTCATATAATCACATGAAAGACAATATTTATTTAAATTAATATGCACTAAGAACCAAAGATTAGCTTTCTAGTCTCTATCTTACACAACAAGTAATTAGGCTAGAAACGTTGTACCAATCTCTATCTTGTAAACAAATGAGCAGGCAAAAAAAAATTTGTACCAAGAGTACTTGAAAATTATAAAGGCAGTGTAGGTCAATTTCAGACAGGCTAGCCGAGTGCACAAGGTTTTCACTAATGCAGGGTTTGGAGAAAGGTCAACATAAGCATTCTTACTCTTTGTTTTCATGACTCAAACAATGACATTTTGGGTTGTTACACCCCAAGTATTATACAAATGCCACAACTCGGGGAATAACAACACCCATATGGTGTCATCAATGCAATTAATATAAAATTTATTACATTGTCTTCGAACTTATTTAATTCAAATGTTCAACATTATTCAATGGATTGGCAATTTGGAAGCTAACAAAATAAATATAATCATGGACTACCTGCTCAGAGATGATGTTCCTCCTACTATTGTACACTAATTTCCCAAGTCTCTAAAAGATTTTGTAACAACGTAGCACTGAATGAGATTATGTTGTTCCTCCCGCTATTGTATGCTTATATCTCGTGTGTCTGAAAAATTTTGTAACACCACCTCTCAACAACATTTCAATTATGCTAAGAGTTGTTGCAAAATTTTTTGAGAGGCATAAGAGGGCAACAACACAGGAACATCACAAGTGCGCTCAATTCAAGTACCTCTGCAATTTAGAATTATATATATTTTGTTAGCTTACAGAACTACTATTGAGTAATATTGAACATCTCAATAGTATATGTTTGAAATTAATGTAATAATTTATATATTAATTGTGTGATGATGTCGTTTGGATTTTGTTATTTCTTGAGTTTTGACATTTGTGATATACTTGGGGCATAACAATTTTTATGGTAGCAGAAAGCATCATAAGGAGCTCGAGTAGAAATGGGCTATCCAATAATCAGTGGACAAAACTAGAAGACACATCATAACGTGAAGTCATCGCTAGTCTAGGCCTCACTTGCTCATATTAGGATTTGATTTTATATTAGATTTGTCCTTGACAAAGATGTCAAGCCATTAAGTAGGAAAGATTTTAATTCTCTAATTTAGTCCAACATCAGACGTGGGAGAAGATATAAATGGAAGAACTCCAGTTTCACTTCCAACATCAAAATGATGATGATTATAGAGCTAAAGATAGAAATGCATTCATCATGTTCCAGAAATACTTGAGATACCTCTATGAGGTCAAGGAGCAGATCCACCAAAGCTAAAAATGCAAAAAAAAATTGCAGTTACCAATTAATATAAAGAGAGTTGGTGATTTAACGGTAGCAAAACCAATGATGCTTGTGGCAGACTTTGGCAAAAATAAACAGCCTAAGAAATTTTAAGGTCTCATGAACATCATCCAACAGCAAGTACCACATCTCATTAAACAACTATTCAGACAAAATCAGAACAACTTCACTCAGTGTAGAAAGAAGTTACCTGAACATCACAATTGCATGAGAGGGTGATAGGCACAGACAAATTTGATCCACAAATATTTTACTAGCAGACTACCGCAATGGCCTAAAATTGTAAATCATATGGCCCCTTCTAGTATTTCTCAGAACTGTGCATGCACTACAATTAGTTCCTAGAAAAGAATTTAAGGTAAATTGTATCCTCATGGAAAAGCCTCCTATCTGTGGTGCATAATTCACTCAGCAAATCTCAAAATCTAGTTTCCTGACATATCCCAGATGGACTTCCTGCACTATATTTTATAGAGAGGACAGTTTTCGCCTGCTTCCAGATGACAAACCACCTTAGGCAACATTATCCTTCTAACTTACCAAGACAAGCAAATTTGAAAAAGAAGACAGTATTATCAGAAAGTATCTCTGTATATAATCTTCTTGCAACGCTTTGGAAAGATAGATGATGAATCATGTCAAGATTGTCTACAAGAGAACTAAAAATTGCTTTCGAGAAATAAGATTTCACGAGGTGTTTCTGAAGAGAAGAACCAAACATGAAATGCATCACCACCACCATTACAATATAATTACACCTCTAGTTAATATTTATAAATTGGATGATCTAATCCGCTAAACAAGACAGCTGCAAAACCCCGCAAAATTACTAGTATCACCGGATCACCAACGGAGCTTGCATGTAAATGTCTACGTGCACATAAAACACGGGCAGTGTGTCCGACTTCTCAAGCAACTGCGTTATCCAAAACTAGTTTCCGGAGATCGGCAGGAATTGACCAAGTCCTTAGAGATCCAGATCATTCCAATCAAATCAATTGACCAAAGAAAAGTTCACAAACGGCAAAAAAGGCATCAGATCCAGCACTATCGAATCGGATCCAACCAGCGCACAAAGAACCCACCGGAAACGATCTCGAATCGAATTCGTCTCGCAAATTTCAACAGCAACACGAACCAAAAAAAGAGCGACTACCAAAAAAGAAGAGGGAGATGAATCGGACCTCGGCCGAGCTCCCGCGGACCTCCCTGAGCACGACCTTCTCGAGGCCATTCACGCCTTTGCAGAACTCTACCGGTGGCTTCTCGCCCGACATCGGCCAAATCCCATAACCCGAAACCCTAACGCCTTCTCCTTCGATCGATCTCCCGCGTGCTTCCTTCCTGTATCGTCCTCCTCCTCCAAACCCTCGAGGAAGCGATACTGGCGATGGCTTCTTCGGTATCAGCAAGAGAGGTGGGGAATGATCGGGTTGAGAATTTATAGGCAGGAGAGAGAGCGTGGGTCAGGTGAGATGTGCCTCCTCTTCTTGCAGCGGGGCCGTTACGGTGAGGCACCGATAACTTTATCTTAAACGACTCACACGATGAGTGTTATGCGGGACTAACGCCGACCGCCCATGTGCTTCGGGGCACGCTTGGGGGGCGGTGCCGCTGGCTCGCATGTGATGTACACGGGCGCCTCGGGGAGATCGATGTGGTGGTTTTGCCTCGAATACTACGGCCCCGGAACCCATACCAGATTACCGGGCCCAGCGGGACCCACGTACAAAGCGTGTGGAATTTGTGGAAAGGGCAATAAATAAATAAATAAATTGATTTTGAGCAATTATTATATTTCTTCGTGGAGTGAGTCGGGTTCTCTCTGGTTGTTACTGTAGTCGTGGTCCAAATCGAGAGGGCCGGTCTGGTGCGACCCACGGAATCGGGCGCGCACAGCGAATCGAGCTAGATTGGTCTAGTCAGCGCGGCCCAGCTCATTAGCTTAGCCCGTTGGATCATCCATTGCGGCTTAGCTCGTTGACCCAGCAATTGCGGCTCAGCCCGTCGGACAAAGGTCTTCAATCTTAGCTGTGCAAGTACCCTTTCATATCTCCATCTCTATCTCTTCAACCTTTTCATCTTTATTATCGTCTTCCTTGAAAAGCCCCTCGAAATATAATATGGTCTATTTTGTGCTTTGGTCGATTGCTTCTATAGCCATCCCTCATCTTTTATCTGTATTCCCAGTCACTATCATGACAAGCACCTAACTTGGACAATAGCCTCTCCACATTGAGGATTGATGAACAGTGATTCTTGGATAAATCTTTGGGTGGATAAGACTTTTACCTCATCCAAATATTTTGTTTGATCCGTAAGGCATGCCTATGTTTAACTGTAGGAGTTCTAGGATGCAGTGTTCCTGCCAATGGGAGCAAAGAAAACAGAGAGATCTCGGAGTTTTTCGAAGAGAACAAGAAGGGAAACTGCTTGTCTTCTCCATCAATGACATGAGGATGAGTCCTTTTGTTGCTTGTCATCCATGTGTGGGATGTGGATGGACAGAGAACATCATCAGGCAGCTCTCCCAGCTTTTGCTGCATGAACACAGGGAATAGTTGGTGTGATAATGTTGGTGGGTGGTGAGTCAATTACATCACCATGGATTGGCTTGTGGAAAAGCTTCCTAGCAGTCTGTACTCAGCTTGTTGCCAATGCCAGCAGCTGTTGGCTTCAAACTGTCCCACTGCAATTGGGATGTACTGTTAGTAGACATCAGATTGCTCATCAAGAGCTCAACATTGCTGTGCTCATTTTCACAGCTTTACCTGATCATATTAGAATCTCTGCTGAACAACAAGGACAAGATTTGGTTGAGAAGACAGATTCTCGGGAAAAGATCTATGAAACCCAAATAGCAACAAAATCATCTGAGGAACAAGATTATTTGAATGACAAAAAATTCATGTACGAAAATGATTTTTAAGAGAGATGATCTTCTGTATCTCAAGATCTTACTAAAATGAAAATACAGAGAGAAAAAAAAAAAACATTTTTTGCAATACAATTTTTGGATTGACTCGAAAGACAATTTTATTCCTTATATTTGATTATTCTCACGAGTTGAAGGATTTGATTTTTGTTTACAGAAATCAATAAGATTATTTTTATCTTATATTTGATTGTTGATCTTTGAATTTTAGAGCTGAGGTGTTGTTCTCCTCCTCAACATTCTATAAAAAAAAAGCTCATTATCCATCTACCTAACATAGAATGGGATTCGTTGTATGGATGGAATTGACTGTGGAAAAGCATTGTCATGCACATTACTTTATATAAAGCAGATCATACTTATCCCAAACATACAACTATAGAATTTTTCTTCCTTTTTCTTTCACTTATGAACTACATATTTATTGTTGCTTTACAGGTCCTTTCCAATGACTTGATAAGAACCATGTAGATGTGGAGGGCGTAGGAAATGGCAGAGAGGACAAAGAATGTGTGATGCTCGGATGCTCTTCTTGAATCATCATTCACCTTTGGCGCATGCCCTATATGGGACCATGAGCTCAGTGCTTGATTGAAGTCTCAGATTCAACACTTGAGTCCCTGTGAAATGTTGCTACTGCTAGTGGACAAAGCAAAGCATTTGATATCAATGCAGACCAAGTACCAGAGTGCGATGCTGTATCATGCCCACATGCCTTGTCTTATCCCATCAGGGGAACATGTTAGAGCTTCTGTTGGTTCCACAGATGCACTGATCATGGAGGAATCAGGGATCATTCAATTTAGCTTCGTTCTGCAGTAAAATATGTTGGTAGATCTGCTGCTTGAATCGTCTCCTTCCTGAATAAAAGGAAGCGTACAGTCCACCAACGACAGGGTAAGATATCTTAAGATGCACAGCTTGATTCTTTGTTCTGGAGTCAGAGCACCAGCTCTCCACCACCCATTTAGATTCTGCCTCGTGAGAACACGAGAGGCTTTGGGTTTCTTTAAGAGTCGAGAGACTTGGATGACAGATGTGTTGTGTTCTGTCGGCTTTCGGAGGAAAGTGGAAGGAAGTGTTGCTCCACTTCTTCTTCTTCTTCTTCATCTTTGCTCTCCTACACCTCTTTTATTGGCATCCATTTAACGGTGTCGAAAGTTGAAGCCTTTCTTTGGTAAAAGCCAAGTTTTACTGTGCAGGAGGGCTTCCATGTCAATCCAGCAAAAGGAATCCAATCGCTGGGATCGATTAAAGAAGTGCACCTATCTTAGTGGATGATCACGCGACTTAGCTGTGTGAATGAAATGGGAGCAAACATGGGTATCTCAAGACTTCTAAAAGGACAGGAATAAGAACATGAAATGATTGCATTTGGTTCAGAGAGAGAGAAGGATAAGCCCACCTTAGCATCTCTGAATCTTTCCTACACATGCTTGCGTAGACAAGTGAGATTGGGATCATTTTATAATGTTGTTCTGATTGCCAACTCCTTTAGATCCTCCTGCCTTGTGGATATGACACAAAACAGTGCTCGGTCGCAGAGTAGGCTTTTCACCTTCTTCCTCTCTTCTTCCCCGTCCACCACAACCTGCTGAGCTCCCATCTTGCAAGCAACTGCCACGGTGATGGCATCGTCATCGGAATGAGTAGAGGAGGTGATAGGAGAGATGGCTGAAGGCTTCATCGGGTAGTGGAATTGCAGCTTGCAGGTGAAATCTGTCTTCCAAGTGTTCTCCGCTTACATTTATGCTTGAAATCTTACAAGGCAGTATGGATGCACAACGAATGACTAACTTTTCACTGGAAATCGCTCGGCATCCATCCTCTGACCTGTGTTTGCACCTCCACTTTCAGCTTGATGAGTCTTGACACCAATGTTCTTCTTGCCATTCTGCATAATTTAGTTCTCTTGAATTCTCTGAGGAAAGTTGACATGCACTCGTCGTCATCTTTCGTTTTCTTTTTACCTTCCTTTGAATCACATCAGGTCTCGTGAGAACAGTTCAATGGTTTTCCCTGGATTGCTCACATCTGTGTGCTATTTATAAGCTTCTGTTGTATGATCTTCTCTTTTTAGTCTCTCTGGAGGGAGGTTGTAAGCCTAATTTCCAAGAACAGGATCATCTTTTCTTTAATCTTGAAACATCAGCATGGAGATGCCAAGGCAAGATTTTGGAAAGATGATGAGCCAGAAACAAGATAAGAACAGAGGATTTGGCTCATCAATGACTCCTTGTTATAAGATCTCATGATTCCTTCATGAGATATATAAATCTGTCAAATTGGTCTCCGGATAGCAATCTCTCTCTCTGTCTCTCTCTCGATCGATCGATCGATCGACTTGATGCAGTTGTTTATCCAACATCACCAAAAGGCGATGGTAATGGAATTACAAGTTCTAAGAACTTTATTATATGTCAGCCTAATGGACTGATGTTTTCAGGTTCATCTCTTTACTGCAAACCTTTTTGTCTATATGCTCTTGATTCCACAGGAATGGGCACAAAGCTGCATCAGATCAATAGCCTCTTCACCACCTTGCAGCGGCAGAACTCCATCGTAGTCTCCGACAACAGACCACCGAAGGCAACAATGTGTGCTTGGTGAAGTGGTAGATGGAGAGACTCGCTGAATGCGACAGCAGAGATGCTGTCAGGAATACGATGTTGAAGCATGAAGAAATCTTCAAGCAACAGGTAGAAGCACTCCCTGTTCACTGCAAACGATCTCAAGAGTACTCATTTAGATTGGATGCCTGCAGGTGTACGAACTCCATCGCCTGTACAAAGATCAGAAGCTGCGGATGGCTGAGCTGCGAAACAACGAGTTCACGGAAACCGGGAGCAGAATCTGGAGCAGTGCCTCTTCCACCTCCAACACCAGCTATAATTTGCAGCGGTGTGCAGCTCGATCGAACGCAGAAGGCAGAGCGCATGTCAAGGGATTCGATCTCGAACAGCCAGCCGAAGAGTGCAGTTCAAAGGGAGCAACGAGCATCGACGAGGAGACCACAGTGGATGAAGTTGAATTGACACTCAGCATAGGATGCACTGCAGAGACGAAAAAGAAGAAGAAGACGAAGACGAAGAAGAAGAAGAAGAAGAAGAAACGAGCACATTGGATGGACCCAAGAAATGCTTACACGCGCTGCTGCTCGGAAGCAGCTCCAAGTGGAGGAATCGGGTGACTCCTCCTCTGCTGGTTCTTCTTCCTTCTCTTCTGTCATCGGGAACTGAAGTGATCCGATGATCACAGTGCATGAGCTTCCCATCTAACACATTATCGAAATCGAATTGAAATCAGTTTTAGTTCGTATAAAGAATTGAAACCTAAATAGATTTATGGTAAAATAAATAATTTTTTTTAATGTTGAATATTCTCTTTTGTAAAATTACAGAAATATTACTTAAAAAAATTATAATAAATTTTAATTTTAATATTAATACTAACTTGAGCATCGAAGGGAACGGAACAATCTACCAAACTGGAGGACCGCTAAATATTTAGTGGCTTGGCCATGTCAAGAGGTCGCTACCTCAAAGGAAGAGAGGTCATGGCCTCAAAGACGCGACATTAAAACGCCATCTACCCATGCAACCCTTGTCGAAGCCACCGTCTCTCCCCGCAACAAGGATGGCCAAGGTTTTCATCGTTCTGGCCCTCCTCCTCCTCCTCCTCCTGTCCGGCCTCAACCTGAGCTCTCCACCCGCGGCAGCCGCGACGATGACGGCCAAGCCGAGAGGTTCGGCCCACGGAGGCCACAAGACTACACGGGCGTCCGCCACGTACAAGCTCGCCGTTCCCTTGTTCCGGCACAGAGAACGCCCCGGTGTGCTGACATCGGAGACGAAGCTGAAAGCCAAGCGATCGCTCTCATCGCCGCACCGAAGCCATGCTCTTTGTGGTCGCAATTGGTCGTGCAACGGGTGACACCCACGAAAGCCTTCGTGTTGGAACTCAGCGTGCACTTATCCTTTTTTAGGAATATATGAATCTTATCTTGTAATGAATGCATCGACTCCCTTCCCTTTTAAGGTTCCTTTTTTTGTTTCCATGTAGACATATGAGGACCTTATTATGGGTAACTTGAGAATTATTGTTGAGCTACCTTGCTATTTTTAATATTAAAAATAATAAATAATGGACTTATAATAATAATAATAATAATACTGAATAATTATTTCAGATCAGCTATATGGATTTTTTTTATTATACTTGAGACCTATCTAAAGTATAAATTTATTCTTGTGGTTAATTATTTATATTGAGCTTTCATGATTTGACACCAAATATTTCTGAAAAAAAAACAAAGATTTGGGCTTTTTAAAACTAGACAAGAATGTGTTGGATTGGCCCATTGGGCATGTAAATATACACTTAGAGAGAGAAAAATGTGTGTTCATATATATAAATGTACGCCTCACTTTAAAGTGCTAATGAGTTAGGTTGGATCATGATTTTATATAGATGTAGCTTAATATTGAGATTAAAGATGTAAATGTGGGGTAGGATGGACTCTTTTTTTTATTTTAATTATTTAATAATTTTGTATAAATATTTAGGAGTTATTGGTGTCATCACACATCTTTATTATTTCACCTCAAAGTAGGGGGAGTAAATTGGCATCCCCCATCAAACCTATCACCTCACATGGGGCACATGCACTGCCCTTGACCTCCCACTACATGACATCCCTTGTGGGCTCACCCTTGAAGATCCAAAGCCATTCATGTGCTCTCCAAAATGCTTCCATGTGCCATGCTCTCTTCCCCCCTACACAAATGATATCCCCCCCATCCCTCTCCAAAGCATCCAAAGACACACACAAGAAACCCAAGTGACATATCCTAAACAACAAGGAGACACCCCTCCCCATGGCACTTCATGTGAGGGCCTCTGAGGTAACTCGAAGTAGCTCTCATCTGTTGATGTTCCCACCATGGCAGTGCAAGCATTGTGATGTCACTTGCCATGAGCCCCACAACCCATAAGCTCATCTACATGACTTGAGTTCTTTGTATCTGATATGAAAAGACAGGGAAGAGAGAGAGAGAGAGAGAGAGGCCAACAACACATGGGGCAGGCGCTGAGGACTTGCAATGCCCCACCAATTGGCCATGTCATTGTATAATATTACACCAAGCTTTCTTTTTGGGCCTCTTTGTGTACTTGATGGGCCCACTTGCCATTTCTTTATCATGGTCGGCCCGTGATCGTCGGAGTCGTTTATCTATCATCAATCAATTCGATTCTATGCATGGACGACGCATATCCATACGCATGTAATACGGAGAAGAGAATAAATAATATAAAAATAATATTTTTATTCATCATTCGAGCTCCCTTGACATGAATGCTTTTTATGTTGTGTGTTGTCATCAATAAGGGCATATTAGCTTAAGTAAATTATTTCTTTTGTCAATAAAAACCATTTCCCTGAATGCTTTGATTTTCTATAAGTCTTATGATTAAGTACAGGAATCAAAAGTTACTGAAATCACCATAGGAATTTTAGTAGTAAGATATGAGGCATAATAATTAGTAAGTGCTATAACATTGAAGCTTGATGTCGGCTCATGGGCCCTTAATGGGCTGCTTGTACCAAAGGGGCAGTTGTGTCTCCTCCCGCAGAGGCTTTATATGCGAAGGCAGTCACTCCCCATACTACAAATAGGATCACCTGCCTACATCTCTCTCTCTCTCTCTCTCTCTCACGCACACGCACACACGCAGCTGCTCACATTGGACAGACATGCCAAGACTACAAAGATTCAGAGGGGTTAGGCAAAGGCACTGGGGCTCGTGGGTCTCCGAGATCAGGCACCCCGTTCTGTAACGTCTCCTACCTTCTCACAGTGTTGTTGTGTTGTTGCGAACACCAGTAGCGCTCCTACATGTTTGTGCTAATGCTTGCTTCGACCACAGGAAGACCAGGATCTGGTTAGGCACCTTCGGCACCGCTGAGGACGCCGCGAGGGCCTACGACGAGGCGGCGCGGCTCATGTGCGGATCCAAGGCCCGCACCAACTTCCCCGTCGACCCCAACTGCTCGATCCCGGCGCCGGCCTTGTCCCCGGGCCTCATGGCGAAGCTGGAGAAGTGCTGCTCGGCGTCCCGGGAGGAGGGCAAGAGAGTTGAGGTGGTCGCGCCGGTCGGAAGGGAGGAGGAGGCGGAGGTCACGCGCGTGGATGATGAGTACATAGAGGAGATGATCGAGGAGCTCATATACAATGGTTCTCTGGAGATATCGACTTCTTCTTCTTCTTCTTCTTCATCTTCTTATCTGTGACTGTAGCTGGGTCATTTCAGCCGGCAGTCCGTCGTCACCTGTCACATACACATGAAAACGTGAGAGTCTGGGTTAGACCTAGTCATGTAAAGGGTTCCAGTCCCCTTCGGTAATAATACTATCTGCTGTGTGCCATGCACCAAAAGCATGAGTTCTTGATCTGAGATGCCTCGAGATGGTTGACTGAGCCGACTCGGCCTGGGAATCAAGTAGGTCAAAGATGATCTAAGATGCCTCGATGCCGAGGCCTCAACAACCTACTTGGTTGACCCCTCAGTTTATTCTCCTGACAACATCTATCGATGTTTTTTTTTTTTCTCTTGCTGGCTGGCTCAGAGAAAATTAAGATGCCACACCACATTACCTCCTATACAGTATACACTATACTAATATTTGATTTCTCTGTGATCTAATCAATTCATGCAGGTGAAAGGTTACCTGTCTCGAGTAACTTATGATCCAGTCTTTTGGTACCTATGTTGCCTCTCTTATGCATCAACTTGCATTCATGCATAGAAAGCACAGAGCATTGAGTTGTTGGGCATAGACGCTGGAGAACCACGTCTGTCCAAGAACATACTGAACGAACCGAAGCTTAGACAACTGCAAGAGGACAGCACGAGAGATGACCAAGACCACTATTCAGTATGATAATTAAGCTGCCGAAAGAGTAACAAACCAAGATGTTTCATGTGATTTGTGGGTGTTGAAGGCGATCGACCATAAAATATTACAGACGCAAAGATGAGATCCGACGACAGATCTAACTCTTGACTTAAGCTGATGAAAGTGGAAATGAGATGACAGCACATTACGTGGATACAGGCACCTACCCTGGGAATGGATGCCAAACAACTTGTTGTTTTGGTGTGACAAAGCATCCGACGACAGGGCCCGCTATTGCGGGTTGTCACTTGAACCATGTCCACGCCCCCGACCCCGACCCCGACCCCGACCCCGCCTCCGCCCCCACCCTCGCCCTCGCCCTCGCCCTCGCCCTCGCCCTCTTCCTCTTCCTCCCTTTACTGTTGTATGGCTGCTAGGTTCAGGCTCACGTTCAATTAGGACTCTCTCGACTGATCTCATCCTCGTACCGTTTTCAGATTTGCCTATGATACTGTCCATATCATGAGCAGCCTCCTTGTTGATAGCAGCTTCACTTGGAAGCTCACAGGTTTCTTCAGAATTGCCTGTTGTCTCCTCCCCATTGCTAAGGTGGATACAACTTTGAACTTCCTCACAAAAGGACTGTGAGGCGGGATTTAACTCGGCAGATCCGCTGAATAAAAAAAAAGCTGTTATACTGATGTGAATCGAGTAAAACAGCAGGATCACCATGAAAATAAGATATTTTCATCTGCAGTTACCCATTGGTTGAGAATTCATTCGTCAATCCTTTTGCCTCATGTTCTGAATAAATATCTCCATCCTGCGGCTTTGTAACTGCAAAGTATAAGATATTCAATGCATGTAAACATATATTCCTATTGATACAAATGCTAAACCACAATCACATGTTATGCTCAAAAAATTCATACATAAACCCACAAAAATAGGCACATCAAAATAACAAGAAGCAAGCATCTTTAACACAATTTAGTTCAGCAGATTCCCCTGCCAAGCACTAGTTATAAACGCACAAATCACTAAAGCACTAACAACACTGATAGTCAAAACCGTATTGTTCCAAAGAATTTGCTATCGTGAACTGATTCTTTACAAAGTGTTTGTTTCCCACACCTTGGATCATAGACTTTCAAGTCTAATGTATGGGTGACAATTCCTCACATGAACCGGACAGCCCACAAAATATCATAAACTGGGTCTAGGTGAGATCATCTGTCATTTGATCATGTTAGAATTACCTGATGTCAATGCAAAACTATCTTGGATGAGTTCAGGGTTGTCTCCTGAATCAGTGGGTCAGTAAGATTAAAAAGATACGACACAATCTCCTTCAGACACTTTAATGTAGCTACAGTTAAGTCAGTCATAATTTATTAAATTAATCCAAAAATATCATCAAAAAGTAGTATGACTTAGTTTACTTCTCTCTGCACTTTCCAGTGGTCCCACACGTCAACCACTGAAACACTGATGTCCCTGCGGTGAATTGGTACTTCAATTATGTCATCATCAAACCTTGAAAGTTATCTGATGTTTCCTGACTTGGAAAATAGGTATTAGAAACATTTGGTTGATTCTTTTTCATAATATTCTAATTCTTTAGTTTTTTTTATTGTTTTGAACCCAAACCCAAAACCAAAACTGAAATAAAAAGCTGGGCATGGATTGAGATATCTTAACCCAATTATGGATGGATCAGTTCTGGGAGGATACTTTGGTCAACTACACATAAACCCAACTTGAACCTGATTCAATCTACCAGATTGCCACAATTAGTCTGGTGTAAACACCATCAACTAAAGGTTTCAATGAATCCCAATCAGCCCATTACCCAATTAAATTGCCTTCCAATTTTTTAAAGGATGGAGCCTTAGAATAAGTTAACATATCTGGTATATGGACCCCTAATAATATATCTAATAGCTAGTCAGATTAAGATTTAAATCTAGATCGAGCCACATGTGAGGCCTAACAATAGAATACATCAACAGAAATATTTATGTGCAAGAATATATTAATATTATGTTTGTTTTATGATAATTTAGTGGCAAATGGTGCAATATAAGCTAAAGAAGAGTCATTCACAATTTAGATGGTATTTCAAGTCTAATATATCAAGTAAGTCTCCCAACACGTACAAGTTAGAAAAGGCCAAATATTAACTTTAGAACCCAATATCCAAGATAATATCTAGATAGATAATGGATGCACCCAGTTATCAAAATTGGCGTCGAGTTCCATTTTAGGTACTTTGAACCCCTATGTTTCAGACATTATTCTGGAGTTCATCCAACCCAAAAACCAACTATTATCTAATGAATTAACATGAGCTCAGCAAGACAAACCGTATCAGATAGAAATAATGAGCAATACAGCTAAACCTGGCAGATAAATAAGCAAAGCATTATGTTCTACTGAGCAACAAAATAATTAAGAGCCTGAAACTAACAACAAAAGAGTTGAGAATGTGAAACCTGAATCTAGATTCAATTCTTCAGTGTTGTTGGCCTCCAGAATGCCAGAAACTGTAGGAATTGTGTTTGTGATGCAAGTTTGAACATTATTGTCAAGATTGGCGATATCATCAGCATAACTGGGTTCAAGAGTAGAGAAACTAATATTAGTTAGTGCTTGTTAAAAATTACATTAAGTAAAAGGTCATATCACGAAGAAAACCCTTCAGATTTCACAAAAAATCATACAGGTACAAAAATTCTCCAAGAGTCAAAAGGCAAGACAACAAATAAAAGAAGCCTCAAAATAAGTTCCGTGTTCAGAAATTGAATTTATTTTAACATTATTAACCCCAGTCATGCTTTTCGTCATGTCCTTTAAAGATGATTTTCTGAATGAATGAAGCACAAACTTTCAAGGAGAGAGGAAAAACAGAGGCTTGCACATCCTAAAATTACAGGTCTACATTAATGTACTTCACCTATAAAGCTTTAGGATCCATCAATGTCTTATGCACCTAGATCCTCCAAGTACTAATTTCATTGACAAAAGCAAGTATAGTATCTCCCAAGAGAGACAATTAGCATTGGTAATGCGAGGAGAGATAGAGGAGACATAAGAAGACTTCATTAGAAACTATGAAAAGAGATTTAAATGCTTCCTAAGTAACTAAAGATATTGCCTTGTACAGAGCTGAATCACTTGTAAAAATCCATATAACCAAATAGTCAGGACATTATGGCTTGTTATTGTTTTTGTCATTTCTGTATGATAGGGTGATATTTAAATCCTTGGACAGAAGATCAATTAGACGTAGAGGTATGAATCATAATGTGAATGCTTTTGCATAGAAGACCAGAATTTACAATCATCATATTGAGTTTATGATACTCCCACTACATCTGCAAGAATTGAACACATCTTCCAAAAGGTGATCCGAAGAATTCACTGAATAATGTAAATAAGCTGAGAATTCAAGTTTGCAGTCAAATAATTGTAAGAGCACAACAATCCATCTATTGACACCATTGCTCTGCACTCATAACATGGCAGTCTATTAGTAATCTTAGAGCTATTAGTGAGGACCAACGTATTGCCTTAAATTGCATCATCATTGACATCAATTTGCCAGAAAGAATTAATTATTTCAGGTCTAAACTCAATCAAAATGAAGCTAATTCTACAGTTATCATAGGTCTGAGTCTTCTGACCATATCTTGACAGAGGGGGGGTCACAACCAATGAAGGGAAAAAAATGAACTCAATAACCACAAGGCACCAACTAATTAAAATCTGCGACATTCAGAAAACTAAGACCCACAACAAAGGTTAGAAAAAGCTATAAATTATGGATCAATAGACATAAAGTCAGAATATGTTAAAGACTTATATAACAATAGAAATTTTGAATTTAAAAATGTAGTGTAAAGTATCCAAATGATGTGCAAAAGAACCTCATTCTCACATATGGAATCTACTAACCTCAAAGATGATAAGCTGTTGATGCAAAATTCTCTCATCATCCATGATGATATATCTGTCTTAATTAGTTGCCAAACAGAGTCATAGTTGTATTCTTATTCAGATTTAAATTAATAGGTTTATTAAGTGATTTCAGTCCATCTGTTGAGTTTAATATGAGTTACATTAGAGTCAGTTTAAGGCCTTGTTTATCTATCAGTTTTCATTAAAGTTTTGAATCGCACTCGGACTCCTCTGGACAAGCAGTTTGAACTGGTTAATATGGCAGGGTATTGATTGGTTATATCTTTCCTTTTCTGTATTTAATAAAAGTTATGGTAGTAGGCAACCCCACAATGGCAAGAGGCTTGCACATCGGGCTGCCTTTTCTATGGCTGCGAACCATACCTCTTCATGTCTCTCTCTCTCTCTCTCTCTCCTCTTCCCTGCTTTCACTCAATTTCTTTTTTTTCCCTTTCTCTTATTTCCCTTTCTTCTCTATGTTTCTGCTACTCTACAATATAGTAAAAGGACAATAAATCAAACAAATTAAGCATGCCCTACGATAGGCACCTACTATTTTGATAACAAAGGAAAATAATACTAAAGGCATAGACTAGAAACATCCATGCATGAAATGACTAACCCCAATGTTGTGGAATTGATGCCCTCTTGTACCTCTACTTTTTCAGGCATCAGGGCTCCTGAATTATACAAAATTCTAGGTCAACAAATCATTTTTTAACTCATGGTAGCAATGGAAATTCAATCTCAACTTCCAATGAGAACTTACCACCATACTCCATTGGTGTGGAAGCTGAAATAAGAGATTCACGAGCAACGTCACTGTCAACAATGTCTTCTAGCTCTTTGGTCTGCGAAGCCTCTATGACATCCTGATGAGACAAGGTTTTTCAAACAGATGATCACAAGTATTCTATTAATATATGAGAGAAGTGACTCAATACTAACAATGGAATAAGAAACAGAAAAATCCAGAGTTTAGAGAAAAGCACAATCACCTTAGTAGAATAAGCAATGCAAACGCTGATTACCTTATCTTCATTGAAAGCAAAAGGTAAACTTGGTTCACCCTCTATCTTGGTTTCACTGCGATCTGAAGGACTGATAGTTGGACATGCAGTTTCCTTGGTTGATTCTACAGCTTCAACTGCCTCTTCAGGCTCTGAAGCTATGATCACGGAAGGGGAATTGTCTGTTGATGTTTGATGGCTTGATTTGACAGTTTTTCCATCGGGTAATTGGGGAGCATCCTCTGAACATTGATATTCAACAAGCAAATCCACAGATGACTTAGCAGGAGCACTGGAAATTTCCGCAGCTTGAAACGTACACGAAAAATTTTTCGCTCCTAAAACATCTCGACTTCCCGCATCTACTGCTGATGTGAACTTTGAAGTTTCATTTTGATATATATTTTTCAGCAAATCAATATGTCTGGGCCCTTGACTCTCCAGCATCTTTTCTGTCAGTTTCAGACGGACTCTACGGTTGTCATTCGGACTTCCCCACAATCTGGTAGAGCAATACTTCCTCTTAAAATCCTTCACATAGGCATCATTAGATTGTAGAAAAAGAAAAAAATAAGCATCAGAAAGGAACACAGAAGTACATTTTAACATGTATACTAGGAGAAAAGAGCAGCACATCATTAACAGAATTTTAAAATAAAAGTCAAGTGAATCAACCAGTTGTGCTCTATAAATCGTGTGCACATTCTGACTAATAAATGAGTTGGTAACGTTAAAACTTAAAAGTGATCAATTTTTTAAAATCTTCTGTTTCATATGTTCTCTTCAAAAGCAAGGAAAAGACCAAAAGAAAACTGTCTGTCATCCTTTGTATGCTAAATCATAAAGCACTAGCTGGACCATTGTCAATATTATTGAAACAAACAAAGAAAAATTTAAATGATGCCACATATTACGAAAATTTTTAAAAATAAAAAGGCAGCATAAACAATATCATTTGGAGAATCATTTTGTTGCTTGGCCTTCAGTCAATAAGTTCACTGACATCACAAGACTAAAGAATTCCATGATATAAAAGAAAAGTCAAGGGCAAGTATATCATATCCTCTAAGTCTTGTTTATACATCTGCATTAATATGACACAAATCAAAATCATGACAGTTATGCTCCCCACTAAGTTAGACTAAAGGAGCTGGCAAATGGAAACCCAAAGGAAACACGATTCTTAAAGAGGTGCTTCCAATTGAAGCTGAAAAAAGAAGCACAGATTTCTTCGATGCAAGTTTAGGTAGATTTCCAGCAAGTTTAAAACAAATATGAACAAATGACTCGGCTCATGTCAGCCGTAGCATCCAATGTTATGAGTTCCATTTTGAATTTTAAATTTTTGACTGAATAATTATAGTGAACTAACACCAACCGGTTACATCAAAATTCTGACCAAGTTAATTTGATAAAGGAAAAAATAGCTTACTAACTTTTCACAGAATCAGTCAATTTAATCTTGTTTGCATAACAAAAAACTAAATATTTATGCAATATACAGAACAAAAACTTTCACCAACATATCATTACTTTCATTTTTTCTATAATTATTTGTCCCATAACAAGTACCTTGAATGGGGGCAAAGAATGGCTGGCTGTTGTGTGGGGGATGTCATCCGGGCCAAAATCAACCTTGCTAGGAACTGGCATCTTGAGGCCACTACTAACAGAACATGGAGATTGCCAAAAAGGAAGGGATCTCATGTACATTTTAGCCAAATCCACTGGCGAGACAACTTTATCATGGACATCCTGTAGAATGCATCAATAAACTGAATCTTTAAATTTCTAAAGAACATCAATTCAGAATGGATTACAAAACCTATTTTAGACAGATGCAATCAGATTAGTCAAAACACTTTCTCTAAAGGTGGCATTTCTTTTTCGTCATAAACATGCCTAAACAGATGTCCCTTATTCATATTGTAATTCCACATCAAAGATCCCCTAACTGCACTGCATGATACACAGGAGTATTACACGTAGGTGCATACCTTTACATGCAGGTCTGTGTCAGTGCATGTTTGTCAGTGGTGTTCTCATGCCAAGCAGGGAGGCAGAAAACTGATTCATTTGCCCTTGACATGCTTGCCACATGATCAAGCATGTTAGGCTGTGGTCAGTACAATATATTAAACTGTGCCAACTATTTCCGGCATAGCCGGTGGTCACAGATACCTTAATCACTGCAAAGCCTTTATAAATGGTCAAACCAGGAAAAGTCAGAAATAAGTTCCATCAAGCGAATGAAAAGTAAGAAAATGTCTAGGCAAAGGGGGGGGAAAAGGAAATATCTTAAAGAGGTGAAACATAAGCCCAAAAAATAATCTAACACGCCAAAAGATACATACGCTTTGAAGAAGAAATTTTACATTTTGTTTTCATTAAAAATATCAAGGCAAAGCTAAAAGTCACTCCATGTCACATTAACGAGGAATTTCAAATTTCAACACATAATAGAACTAAAAAGTGCATTTGCATATATGTATGAATTGAGCACATATTCACCAAAATAATTAATCCTTCCATCACTAACACAGCAATATGATAAGGTAGGATCACCAAATTTCAGAAACAGAAAATAAAAAATTCATGTAACAGGACTAGCTGTTATGAAAGGAAATTCCACATGGACCATCTATAGTTGTTGCCACATGAAAATAATGTACTTGGCAAAGTGCTGCCACATTATCTTTAGAAAAGAGTTTGACCCATGGTACTGCTGACACTTCGAATGAACATATATTGCATGACTTGTTCAAATATAATTGCTAAAATAATCTCCAGCAAACTAACAGCATACTCGTTGCCAACCCAGACAGTACAGAGCTTAAGGTTCATATCAATGACCCACAATGAACCTAAAAAATGCATAGCTAACCAAAAAAAGTCAAATTATCTTCACTGTATCTCTTGCAATTTCTGAAGAGGTAATTCCACATTTTCATCCTCTATCACCCTTCTTTGTACCTTTTTCTCTCTCATAACAGCAAGCAAGATGCTATCTCCTTAAGGTTGCAAACCTACATCTGCTACTTCTTCTATCTGAATTGTCTCAAAGTGCTCACATGTGGAAAATTTCTTTCCCTTCGTACCACATCACATTGTTGTGCTGCATCAAAGAGTACTAGAGAGGATCCTTCATCCATCAGAGATAATGGCCATCCAACATCCTATTTCAATGGTGGAAATGATGCATTGATATCATTGCAAGCTTGCTTACAGTTGTCAAAGTTGCAACTGTCAGCTACACCAAAGAATGGGAAACCATGACCAAATATGTAACCATATTTGTTCAGAAAAGACATACAAATCAAAGATACAACGGATGCATATTCAAAATGGATATAAGGCATACATGTATGGAATATGCATAAATCCTTATGTTACTAGAATACAAGGAAAAGATGTCAAATCTATCGATGCTGTTTCTAAAATATAAATATTTAACAGCAAGACAATAATATAAGAATCGGTGTGAGAAAAGAATGTATTTTAGAAAACTAATCAAATGACATATGCTTAAGATAGCGCAATGATATGAAATTGAAACAATATTTTCATAAAATGGGTAATAATTAGAGCAAAGAATGAGGACACAAGCTGAAATAATATCCAAACAAAGACAATCAAGTGAGAAGAAAGTTCAAAGTAGGTCCTTACATAAGGAAGCATATCAGTGTCTGAAGTGCAAGGTCCACACACAGGATCAACTTTGGTGCTTGGTAACAGTTTTTTATCATCTAACCATTTCTTGGCCTCCATAACTGCTGCACTGTGGATATCAGGTGTGCACTTTCTAAAAGCGGGAGTCCTAGGGGAAAGAGAACTCAGAACAGGAGAGCAATGAAATGATTCAGGTAATTCCATATACTGCTTCAAAGATCGCCAATCTCCCAAAGAGTCCATGTCTTTGCTGCCTCTTTCAGCACCTTCCTGAACAAGTTCTGACGGGGATTCGATAACTTGCGATTTTATCAACTTTGTCAGTCTGTCGCATTCATACCTAGAAGCAAAATAGCAAAGTTTTACTCAAAACATTATAGCTTCAATAAATTCTAGATAATAGAGAACGTATTTGGTGTATCTGTTCTGTGCTCTTTCTGTAAAAATCATCCAAAACAGGTTAGACAATTCAGACCAATCTTACCAATCACCCGCACCAAAATTCAAATGTTTACCTGGGTACCCACATGTGTTTGGTTACATGGACAATTTGATGGCAAATTATACCCAGAAAAAAATCTTCTTCCATGTTTGGTAGAAAAGATTTCTTGAAAATGCTGGTTTCTGGTTCCCATTTTTCTTTGAAAATCTAAAGAAAAACTTTAATAATTCATTTCTTTCCATTTGTTTGGTTAAATTTCCTAAAAAAAGACTAAGATTTAAGATTTCCTGCAACTTAGAGCACAACAGAAAAGGAAACCATCTTCCTTTTTCCACACCAATTCATGTTTGCTTTTCATCAAAAATTTAAAAAAGAAACCTTTTCCATCATGTTTCTTGGAAAAGAAAACTATGTAGTACCACAAAAGAATACTCACTACTATAATATCATGTGATAGAGCATACAAGTGATTGAAACTTCACATAGTAATCACATCACCAATATTTCAAACTCAAATTTTATTTTTTCTAATTATAAGATTGTTCAGAATTTGAAAAGTCAGACTTAGAACTTTTTGCCGAACCTGCTACCATAATCCACATAGTCCAATCCAACAGACCTGATCCTATTGTAATTATTCTTGTAATTATTTCTGAATAGATAGAAAATAAGGTGAATGATCAGGATGATAACAAAGATAAACCATAACATCCAATAATATCACTTTATAGAGCATACAAGACATTATGTTATTTCACAAAGCAATCACACAAAATTTTCAAAATAATAATTAAATGTTCTAGAATAATTAGTTTCAGTATCAATTTTTTTATTTTTTCAATTATAAAATAAGAATATTTGAAAACTTCGAAGATAATAAGTGAAATATTTTGTCAAAAAGTGTGTCGATAAGATGAGAATATTAATATGAATGTGTGTAGCTACTATGAAAGATAGAAAAGGAAATGTTTTCATTTATGAACAATATAGTTTTGATAGAGAATAAAATGACAAAGAATCATTTATAATGGTATCTTTGACATGTGCCAAGAGCTATATAAATGTTGTAGTTAGGAGATGCAAAACATAATATTGGTAGTATGAGTAGAGGAAGAAGTAGACCTAAGAAGATTTTGCTAGAATATATATATATATATATATATATATATATAAAGATTTAAATGTTCTTAATTTAACTACAAATATTGTTTTTTACATAGCTCAATGGCAGTGACATATTGTATAGTGGACTCTAAATAGTTGGGATATTATTGCTTCATGTTGTTTTGTCAAAATTGTATCCTAAAATCCACATCGTCGAAGCCAACCAAACTGATGTGATCCTAATTATTTTTCTAGTCATTTCTGATTAGAAAAAAATAAGGTGAACAATCAGACTGTGCAGGAATTACTCAGAATTACATAGCAACTAAACTGTCCTATTTACTAATATAATGATAACATTTCATCATTTGTCACATTATAAACCATTCCATGTATTATATACAAAGGGAAAGTGCTATATGGTGCATACAGAGGAAATATATGCACACATGCAAAAGTGAAAAGACAAAACTCTTGTCAGAAAGGAGGGTGCCAAGAAAAACAGACAACCCTAGAACAAAGAGGACAATGAGAAATGAAGTTAACTACCTCGAGAAAGTCTCCTGCCTAAGCAACTTCTCAATGGCAAGTTTGGTTTTACTTGTTCCGACAACTGCACAAGATCCTTCCGTGTAGTCAGTAATCAACTCTGGTTTCTTCAGGTCCTGATCATATAGAAACCCATATTCTTCATTCATTTCCAAGAATGTTAGACTCTGATTTAGAAAAGGGAAAAAAACACAACCTAGGCTTTGTTAAGCTGACATCAAAAGCAAGCAAGTTTTTGCAAAACAAGCAAGGCCATATGCTCTGAAATGCTTACTTCTCATGGCCAACATAAACTGATACACCAAGGCCACATATAGCCAAGAAAAAGGAAAAACATAACAACTAATTACTTGATTCAATCCATGAAGTTCTTTAGGCATATCAATATCCTCCGGTTCATCTGAAAAAGTTAATAAAAATCATCAGATAAGCTGCATGTAAGAATTAAAATTATGAGAACAAACAAAAGTTCATCCTGGACCAAGTAAACAAACATATCCAATATTCACTGCAAAGCGAGAACATGCCAGCCATGTTTCTCTTGGCATATAATGACAAGGGTGGATACCAGCAAGAAAAATAAAAGAAAAAAAATCCTGAGGAATGGCCACTGTGATCACTCCAGTGATGTTTTTACTCTTTATCAAGAAAGCTATGAGCATGTACGACATAAATTGCCCCAGAAATCTCCAATGCTCCATTCTTAGAATGATGAGGAAGTGTGATCACAACAGCACATCTTCTAATTGTTGGATTATATATATACTGCCAAACCGTGATAGCACAATTAAAAGAATGGAAATGCAACACAAACATGCAAAATATAACATCTGTGTGCTACATGCAACTCTTGGAACAAACCTCTTAGGATTGTGTTATAAAAAGATGTTACACTCTGGAAATTTACAGTATATTCTATTCTATTCTGTTGCATATTTCCGGTTTCTGGTAAAGTTTGTGGCCACAAAAAGATAAAAGGCATCATTTTAGTCACTATTGCTAAGGTTTCAATGGCCTTCATAATAACTTTTAATCTACTACCAATGAAGGAAAGATAAGTTCACATAAAACGAAAACGGGAGGCATGTAAGCGTGAGTAGTACATCTACTGCATGGAAAAAGAAATAGTTAAAGGAGATAGTTTCTAAGTGAATAATATAGAAGAAAGTAGTGTGCTTCACAAACAAAGAGTTTCCAAACGAACATAATGTAACCACAACTATCTCAGCTTATTCATTAATGACAAATTCTAAAACAAAAACTCTCTTCTTGAGACAATTTCCTGTCACTGTTCCAGTAAACCCAGACCGATTTCAATGCCAACGAAAATAGGAGTCGTTTTTAAGCAAAGTATGATTGCATAGAAATGTATGGTTGCACTAGAACAGGACTACAACATGGTTTAATATATTCTATCACATAGATATCCCACAGCACATACCATGCTACAAACTTCCAATAAGTGTACAATTTAACCTTAATTCGTCAAAAAAGAGAAACCCAATACAAGAACCCTAAAATTCAGTTCACCGATACAAAGAGAACACAAAAAAGAAAACTAACTGCAAGCACCAAGAAGTTCAACACCCCACAACTAATCGAGAACAATGCAACCCTAACAGAGAAAATGAAACGACTCACTGAATCGTGGACTGCAGTCTTCGTACGAGGAGTGATCTGAAGAAGAGGAGGAGGAGGGTGAGCTGCCATCGGAGCGAAACACGGAGGAGATGAACTTGCCAGCGCCAGAGATGAGGCCGAGGAGCCACCTCGGGCTGCCCGTGGAAGCGGGGGGAGGAGGAGGGGGAGGGCGCGCGTAGGGGGCGGACCGCGGGGGTGATCGTCGACGGACGCGGAGGATCTTCCCGCCAGACCCCCGCTCCTCCGCCTGGCGACCAGCTCTAAAGAGAGAGGCCATTGCGGAATGAGGGCAAGGGGAAGAACGGCGAGTGGAGAGGAAAGAGTCGGGCTCCTCGATTGACGTAGAGAAGGGGGGGTTGCTGTGGAGAGGGAAGGAGGAGAAGCCGTGGTTTGACTACCAACAGAGATTTCGTCGCCGGGCAGATAGCCAAGAAAGGATCGAGGGCTGCGTTGGAAGTCGGCGCGGGTCGCGTGCAGCAAGACACGGACCGGCGGTCTTTTAAGACGTCGACCATGACGGCGCCTCCACAACCGCTGACGTCACGACTTAAGCTACGCATTACTCCCCGCCGTTAAGAGAAGTCGCAATTTAACATTTCATGTGATCTTTAATTAATTTTTAAGCAAATATTTTTTGAAAAAAAAAATTATGACAAAAAAATGATTTTTTTTTTGGTATCGAGCTTTGTTTCTCACCATAATACTTTCAAAAAGGATCACTCTATATTTGTTTCCACTTCGATGTTTCAAGGAGTTTATGAATTATATTATTTGATTCAAGAGATGATAGATATAAATTTGAATAATTATATTATTTTTTATGAAATCTTATAGCTAACATGAGATGATAAAATTGATTTGATTATTTGTATCATGTATATTATTTCGTTTCATTTCGAGATCTGGATTATTGTTACTTGCACTTTAAATAATTATACAACGATGTTTTAATTATTTTTTATTTTAAATGGATGTATAAAATATATATATATATATATATATATATATATTAATCATGTTATGCATATAATATGGTTGTCTAAGATGTTTTAGATGTGTTTTTGTCTTAGGTTAATGTGCACAAAAAATATTATACTCATGTTGGACACGTGAGATTATTTTTTATTTTGGGGTCCTAATTTGATGTCTTGTAAAATAAAGGATGTTTCAGTTGTGTTGAGTTTCATAAATGTTTTTTTATATTAGACAGATGAGTTATATCCAAAGAAAAATGTTCTAATCAACTAAGATCAATAATGCATATTTTTTATAAATTATGTGTTAATTTGATAATGTTGGTTGCTTTCAATATTTTTTTTATTTTTTTAATAGAATATTTAATGTTATATAAATAGATTCATCAAAAGGAGCTAAAAAAAAACCTTTTTATTTTTTTATTTAAGAGAGACATGAGCTCAACTTGCTCGAGTCGACCTAATTGGGTATGAGATTTGGCTAGCTCGATCGAATCGATTGACTTTGAAGATTTTTTTTAACTTTAATATATCGTAACTAGTTTATTAAGTATATAAGAATGCTTTTTTTTTCTTTGATTCTACCATTCATATGGTTTTATATTACTAGGCAAGGATGAAAGATAAACAAAAATAATTTTATTAAATTATTATAAATTTAACAATCTGAAAAATTAGGATTCTATATAAGACATGTGATTTTATATAGTGAGCATTACACATAGCTGATCATATTTTTCTTACCTTTCTTTCCTCTTCGTTAACTGCCTCTTAGAGCAGTACAAGTTGTATTGGGATGTGAACTGAGTGTTGCAGGATTTTTTATTTAAAATTATATTAAATAAAAATTAAAATTAGGAAGTGAATAGAGTTGCCTTAAGTTATGCTAATTATATATTTCCCTGTAGTGAGTTACCTTTAGTTTTACGATCATAACATGTTAAGAAATTATATTGACATCCATATAATTATAAAAATAAAATATTTTAAATATATTTATCATAACATCGTTAGTCTTATCAATATAAATATTAAGATAAAAGATAAAAATATTAATATTCCAGATGATATGGATGGTAGTAAATGCTTATGAACTGAGTTGTTATAGGAATTTTGGTTTAAGATTATATTAAATAAATTTTAAAATCTACAAGTGAATATAGTTGTTACATAAGGAGCTAATTATATATTACTTTTTATATTTAGATTTAGCATCGCAATCTCTATAAATAAAAAATTTATATTAGGATCTCTATACTTTTAAAAATAAAATAAATAATTATATTTATTATAATATTAAAAAATATAATACGTAACGTAACGTGTTAGACCAATATGAAAATGACAGACAACAAGATAATTTTAATATTCATTCTATTTCTAACGATTTAATCGATAAAAAAATAATAAATAAAAAAATATTAAAATTATATTTTTTACTTATTATTTTATGTTGATTCAATATGTGGTATCATATGTTTTTTTTTTGTCAATACTAAAATTATTTATTTTATTTTAATATTATAAAATTTTAATATTTTTTTAAAATATAAAAATATATAATATTAATAGGACGGAGATAATATATAATTAGTCCCTCTGTTAGCGCTTGACACGTGACTATGGCTTCGTCACGTGGCTGTGGGCGCCCCCTCCGTCTTAGTCGTCGTCGGGTTGTGTGCCGCCCACCACCACCGCTCCTCCGGTGGACCCAATACAAACCGAGGCGGCCTCTTGCTGTCTGCAAACAGTAGTCATCGCTCGTCAGATCTACCCACACTAGTTTTATCCAAGTGAAAGGGGATAGCATGCGTGCCGTGCCTCAGAGAGAGAGCCAATGCATAAAAAATCGTGCTTTAGATCAGTGATTCTTGGGGAACTGGGCCTCGTGGTTGAACTCTGTCTCTTTGCACGTCCATGTCATGTTATATATATATATATATGATCTGTGCATCTTCTTGTCTCAAGTTTATGTTATCGACAAGGCATAACGCCTCCTTCGTGTCCTATTCGTGAGTTACTCCGTAGTTGTATACCAATGCATTCTCGTAAACGCCAGGTCGGATCTTCATCTTCCTGTCTTGTTCAGCCAGGGTGCACGAGTTGTTCCGTCGCCAAAGAGCGGTGGGCTCCACGGTCCCGAGGTGATGCGAGGAACCTTAGCGATGAGGGAAGGTGTCCCATGGCTGGACTGAGGCAAGCGATCCGAATCAATATCCCTCGGTGTGAAACCCCGAATTTACCACAGAGCACCGCACTCAGTGGCATTTTCGTTATTTAGACGAAAAAAGACCGATGGATTACGAGAACAAATAATAATGTTGGATAAAAAGGCACGAATTCTTCCGCTTGCGCTTTTAGAGAGGGAGAGAGAGACTCAGCGTCGGCAAAAAGCTCGCACCACTTTCTTCCTTCTCTAATGGCGAATCTTGCAGCCTAGCTTTCACACGAGCCACTTCTCACACCCTCTCCTCCCCACTCTACTGAGCCCAAACTGTAAACCCTCGCTTCTCCCGTGCCTTTGATCTCTACTTGCTGGTCTTCGTCCGCAGTCATGGCCGCAGAGACGACACCGCCGCCGGTGATTGGGAAGGCCGGGAGCTACACCGTCTTCATCACCCCGCCTCCGAACCCGACGCCATCCGAGGGCCCAAGATCCCCCATTGCGAGCCCTACGCCGAGCCTTAGTGCCAGCACCCCTGAAAAGGAGGCTCCTTTGCCGGCGAAGGCTTCTCCTCCTCCGCCGCCGCCGCCGGTTCAGGTACCACCCCGGCAGTTCGAGAAGCCTGCCGCCAAGTCTTCTGGATCCGTATTCGGCTTCTTCTGGGACGCCATCGTCAAAGTCCAAAATGGTATCTTATTCAAATTCTTGAAATTTGGGGGTACTGTGGGATCTTTTCTTTTCTCATATTTTTGGTTTTGGCTAACAGCGCATTCGAGCTTGGACGAGTACTTGGCGGATTGGTTTGGATTGAACCAGTCCAGGTACCAGTGGGCGTTGAATGATTACTATGAGAGCAGTGAAAAGGTTACTGTTCTTTTCGCTTTGGTCGTGAAGTTTCGTAATGTTCTTTTGGTCGGCGATGGCTTGAAGGTTACTCTGGATTTGGAATATGGAATTGAACTACCGAGTTTTCGTCATTGCTTTTTTCTTTCTTCGATATGCTGATTTATGATTAGTTATGCTATTCAATGATTTCGATTATATCACCTGGAATTTGCTTGATCTTTTAGCATTGGTGATAGCTTGAGGGTCACTCTGGACTTGGAATATGTGGTTGAACTACTGAATCTTCGTCACTCTTTATGATTTGCTATTTTTTTGAGTGACTTTGTTTTTTCACTTGGAATTGTTTCCTAGAGCACTTTGCTTGATCTATCTTCACTTTCGAATTTTTACAAAGAGATGTTTTTTCTCAGTTTTCTCTACCGGACCATGTGTTCAAATGTCTTGACTATGAGCATTTGAGGTACCTTCAACCACTTACAGCTATCTTTTGATTTATCATGACACTGTGTAAAAAAGATATCATAGGATTGAGAATGACCTGAATCAAATAGTTAAATTTTGATACTAAAAAAGAAGGTCGATTGCTTGGAAGAAGAACAACAATCGGGTTAATTTTCGGAGGGCTGTGGCTGTCGAGGAAGGGGGTTTATTAACTCCTGGTGGCTAATGAGCTGATCTATGCTGATGAGAAAACATCTTATGCAATTACATATATACGCAAATATACACGCGCGACACTGTGTGTCCTTTTGTATTGTTGATGTGTTTTGCCTGGAGATATGTCAAGATATATGAAGCAGGATCAGAGTGTATAAACATCTTGACTTATGAATTTATATGTGTGAAAGTTGGACAAATGCAAGGACATGTCTGTGTGATTTGTTTATTACTAGTTTAACTAGGGGAGTTTGATTTTTCTTGTCATTTATGTAAAATTGTAGGATTTACATAAGGTATTTAGCATGGCATAATAGTCTGTATTGGAGGAAGAAACTTTTAATTGAATTTGAATGCTTTAGCAAAGGTTTTCAAGAACATCTCAAAAAATTATTAATTGTCTATTTTGATGCTTGAAATGTCATTTAAAAGTAATATGGAAATGTTGGAATTTCATGCTTTTATATGACAAATGTAGCATGTTTCCATATGCTAAACCCAGTGAGTCTAAGCCCCATATGACGTTCTTTTAGCCTAAGTTCTTGATTTCCTATCTAGATCTATTATCTGGTCTCTGAATCAACCAAGGTGTCTGCATTTGCATAATTCATTCTGCTCCATCAACTATAAACTGATCTAGATAGTTATCTCCTCATATTGGCTTTTCATGATTTCTAGTGCTTTGTGTTTGCAATTCGGACATGTTTCCCGGCTCCTAATACTGTGCAGCCTGATAAGCATGAGAATTTTGAGGTCTCTAGATGAGAGTGCTCTGGCAGCAAATGATGGTCAACTTTTCCTTTTACCAAGTTTTCATGGTCTTTGAGGATAAGTGGGTGCTAATGTCTGATTCTCAACTGTTTATTTTGGGTTTTATTGTACTTGTAAGACTTCTCTTGTTTAATCCATGCATTGGTCTTCTATTAAATTTGCCTAATTCTTGGAATAAAAACAAGTTTTATAGGAATCTGTACTGCTTGATGGCTTGAGAATGTGAATTGAATTTCTAAATATTTTTCATTGCAGGAAAAGGAAAGTGGTAAAGTTAGTAAACCAAAAGAGGTTTCCAGCAAAGTACAAGCTGTCTAAAAAGTTTTTAAAGAGGTAAAACATCATCTCCGTTTCTTATGTCCATATGCTTATTTCTGACTCTGCTATCATGTTCTTGTCATGCAGTAGACTTCAGCATTGGCATGTGGGTCCTGAAGTTAAAAACATGTCTGATGAAATGCTGTTTATGCTTTGTATATCAATGATCTAAAGCGGTCTCGACGTATTACAGACCAAATGATCCTATGTCAGCTCTTGTGTCATCATGCGGCTGATTGCAGTTAGTTCAATCGACGAGACAGGAATCTGTGATCAATGATTTCCTTTCAAATGTTTTTCCTATGTTAGCATTCTCGGATTACTTCTTGAAATCAGTTGTCTTTGAACATTTTATGAAATCATCTGTCCAAAAGCAATCAAAATGGTTGTTGTTTCCTCCTTGTATGACAATAATAGCTTTTTCTATGTTATTTTTTTTTCAAGATAGCTCTTAATTATTACTTCGAAATGAATGGCTGACTGAAAGAGTAATTGATCTCCGTCCATTTAAGATGAATAACAAGTTACTTGGGCTATCAATCATGGTTGCACTGGCGACAAAATGAACTTATTGTTGATTTTCAACATGAAAATTCAGCTTTTTTACAAGTATTTTACTGATGACATTCTTCTATAAGAAAAGCAAAGCATGATGGGGATGAATTTTAAGTTATAATGATTGTAATAATTTGATAGAAGGTGATTCAAGAATTGAATTTTTTGATGGCTTCAAAATAGTGAAGAAGGGATTGAATGTGTTGTGCATGAATTAAAAGTATCTCTTTTATAGTATGCTAAGAAAGAGTGAAGGGATTGGTTGGATCTAAGAGTCTTTATGTTGGAAAGAGTGAAGGGATTGGTTGGATCTAAGAGTCTTTATGTTGGGTTTCTGATCATCTGCAAATCTATATGAAAGAACTGAGTTTATCTATATAAATAATATTATTTTTTCAAAAAAAAATTACTTTGAAAAAATTACTTTGAATTAGTTGATTGACTTTTTTGTTTATGATTATTATGATTGATGCGGATATGGTTTTTCTCGTATCAGACCCGCATCCGACCCGTTTCCGGTTCTTTCGGGCCGGTGGTTTTAGGTTTTGGCGCACCGTCGATGCGATGAATGAAGCAGTTTTTATCCCTCACCACAGCTAAAGAAGCTTCGGGCTCGCGTGAGAAGGATGTCGGAGAGGCGGAGAGAAAAGGAGAAGCTTCGAGACCGCGAGAGAGAGCGAGACCGCGAGAGGGATCGGGACCGCGGTCGCGACCGAGACCGAGATCGAGATCGAGATCGAGAGAGAGACAGGGATCGGAACAGAGATCGAGACCACCGGAAGCGGTCGCGTTCCAGGTCCCCGTCGAGGTCCCGTTCCCTGTCGGCTGAGCGGCACCGCCGCCGCCACGGCCACCACCGGCGCTCCCCCTCCCCTGACTCCGTCCGCCGCAAGCGACGCCGGGAAGGCAGCGACGACGATCGCGACCGCCGCCGCTCCTCCGCCTCGGAGATCGCGGATAGCGGCGCCAAGGAGCAGAAGAAGCAGGCCGGTGACGCTCCTAGGGGCGGGGAGGTGCCGGCGCCCACGGACGCGGACCCGGACGAGCTGGAGATGATGAAGATGCTGGGGATTCCGATAGGGTTCGATTCCACCAAAGGGAAGCCGGTGGAGGGAAATGACATGAGCGGGGTGAGGGTGGTTACGAAGCGGCAGCCTCGGCAGTACATGAATAGGAGGGGAGGGTTTAATCGGCCTTTGCCTCCGGAGCGGAACCGCTAGAATCTTGATTACAGCCTGAAAGGTTAGGGTTTTTCGTTCATGCCCTAGCTTTTACATAGAACTTTTAGCTTTGTTTTTATTACATTGAATCATTTTTTTTCTTGCTATATAACTAGTTTTTGCGGTAGAACTATTGAAATTGTATAACTTATTCTTTCTTAAAAAGCAATTATGTGAATTGACTCAAGACATGAAAGGTATTCTCCAAGTTGGATTTGGATTAGAAATAAGGCTTGATGTGCTTTTGCATTCAAGTTTCAGTTGTTCAAGAAATGCCACCACTATACAGTTTCCCAAAACTTCACACTTGGTTGGATTGTCTTGTTCCATCCACTATTACGCATTGCGAATGCCAATTGGGTTTATGCATATTAATCACATAGCATGTGATTGGCAATATTGCTGGTATTTTGTGACACGAACATGAAACCCAGTTAGATACTTCCCAATATTTCTAGACAAGATTCTGATGATAGGAAATGGAAGTTAGTAACTCCAACTCAGGGATCAGCACTCGCTTTTGAGTTCCTTAGAGATATAGAATAATTAAATTGATTGAGTTCACAACATATTACAAGCAAATTTGAGAATGTTCTAGTGAGAAAGTATCTTAGTAATGCTTTGGACAACACCATATGTAAATTATTGTCTGCTTCAAACATCCTTGAGAGAGGAATTTGGTTTCCATGTGTTGCAGACTGTCATGGAACATCCACCATATGGGGAAGATTGATTGCAAAACTAAAATGTTATGTGAGGCATGGGGTGTTCAATTGCACCGTCTTATATAGTAACAGGTGCAAATGGATAAGAGTAGTTCACCAGTACACAATGATCGGTACTCTTCGAGCCTACAACTTTATGTTCACCAGTACACATAAATGCTGGTACATTTATGTTCTCCCCTTGTGCCTTATCTTTGGATTAATATAAGGCATCTGCTGTTCCTTCTTTCACAGCCTTTAAGCTTGGCCTACCTTCACTTAATCATTAAACTAGCGTCTGTGTTCTTTCCTCACTTTTACAAAGGAATTGTGTTGTGTTATGCTTATAATGAAAAGTATTGATTTTCTTTTTTTTGCTTGTCTTTTGAACTTGTATAAGCTTTATCTTTCTTTCTCTCCTCGACAACCTTAACCATGGCAATATGATACAGGGCAGAAATTTTGCCATTTGTTGGATTTAATGGCCCAGTATAATTCTTCAAAATTTTCTGTTGCCAGGTCATTTTTAGAAAATGAATCTTGACATGAAGTATATCTTAAGGTCAATAGAAGTCCTAGTTGATGTTAAGTGACAGTTTTTTAAGGATAGAAGTTTGTGCTTAGTTAACTTGTCATTCCACGCGATATCTGAGAATAGTTTTAGCAGAAAAATGTTGCTTAAAACTACTGATCTTTAGTTGGTGGTTGGTAAATGGCCAAATATTTTTTCATCTCATCGAAGGAACATATATGATTGTGAGATTATGCATTTGACCAACAAAAAAAAGAAGCCACCACTACCAATAAGAATCTCCAGTAGTATTTTATAGACTAATTTAGATTTGAATTTGAAATTTTAGTTCTGATTTAGGCTATGGCCAGAGTGGAGTTTTACATGTCTTTCATGGTTAGATAGTCATCAATATTTTTTCCTGTATCAGTAGTTTTGAGACAGGTTTTGCTTCCATTATCAACATTAAAACAAAAAAATAAGAAATATAACTTAGAATAAGAGTTCAGACCAGGTAGTAAGAAAATAAGAATGAGGGTCCAATGCACCAAGCTTGCTGCCAAGGTTTTGGGAAGGTCAAAAGTGTATGAGTGTACACTTCTGTAATAAAAAAAATATTAGGTGATATAAATTAGTATTACATGCAATTTATGACATATGACAAAAGTGTATTAGTGTTGCTTCCACTGTGTTCATTTCATCATTTATGTCCTTGATTGCTATGTGAGCTTGTTCAGGCATAGTGGAAATGCAAGGTTTGCCTGAGATATCATTTCCACAACAATGGAATGAAATTTTTTATTGTATTAGCATTCTGTCCTCCACATAAGCATGTTAATCACTTTTCAGTACAGCTACTTGTTTCTTACCCTTCTTTTACCATTGTTCGTAGTGTTCTATTAATGAATAAAAGGATGTAACTAGGGGAACTTTATCATCAAAGTACTTAGTTTTGCTTCATTAATCAAATGCTCAAAGCTCAACTCAAACTTATTGCACCTTGCTTTTAACATGTTTTCCTTGCTACCCAAAGGGAAATTGTTCATAATTTTATTGATCTTAGATTTCTATTATCTCAGGGTTCTGAAACCAAGCAAGTTGTGATAAGCTGCAAGTCTTCACTTCCCGAATCCAGTCCAGGGCTGTGGTTAGTCATCATAGTATGAGATTCTCTTCTACCCATCATGTATAACATTTACCGCTCGCCTTAGACATTGCTTGTTGAAACATTAATCAGATACTAGATTAAGAGTACTGCTTCATTTCTTCTGTGCACTGCCGGCCTCCCAGGACTGCTGATACGCTCTCAACTTTATTGAAACTATTGGTTATGATGCCAGTTGCTACAAATATCTTGGTGAGCCCCAAGAAATTGTTGGATATGGCTTTGCCCTTAATTTCAAATGCTAACGTTCTACTTTGTCTTTCCAGTATGTGTTGTGCAGAAACCCTGGCCCTAGTGGTAAGGAGCTGATACCCACTCAATGTCTTTTTCATATTAATCAACAGGTGCAGTGGAAACATCTGGGATTTCTTCAGCTGAAGATAGGTCTTTGTTAATGTTCTTGCCTATTTCAAGGCATGTTCCTGGAATTTTTTTTTGTTAACCTAATGGTTAATATGAAATGGTATATCTGATATGCTGCACATCATTTTCAAACTGACCCATGTATAGATATCACAGCTCGTCAATACCCAACTGACTCATGCTTCATGGCTTTTAGACACACCAAGTTGAACTTGGGAGATGCGTTTCATCAGATGCAATGGTCATTTGATTAGGGCTTGTGTGAAAAAAACCAGTCTTATATTTTGATAGGAACACATGGAACGTACAAAGAAGCAAAATGTTACAAAAGAAGCGTGCGCAGTTCTTAGGAAATGTTAATGTTTCTCAATACCACTCAGAATACAGATTAACATCGAAGTTTTTGTTCATCTGTCAGACCTTTGGAGGGTGTATGCATGACATCCACCTCTCTGTTCACTCACATGAGAACCGAGTTGGAGGACTCCGAGAACTCTGTCACTGGGGTAACTTTCTGTAGCGGGTCAGCTTAACACGTCGTTTTTGTGGGGGTAATGCTTGTTCCTATAGGCCTTTGAAAACTGTACCACTCACTCTTCTCTTTGGTCCTTTTTAAGAGCCCTGCATACTCCTATGCTAATAATTTGTTCAAAGATGGCAGGATGACTGCACCTTGCTTGACCCATCACCACCTGTTAGATCCACGCTTTGATCGTGGCCGATACCGCTGCGATTGGCCCATGCCTGCTCATCTCCCTTCCTCGCCTCCATCGATCGAGCGAGCACCACCACGTTCGCTCCTGCCGGAAGAGCTTTCCACCTGGATTGACTGCGATCTCAGGATCAGGTGCGCTTCCTGAACAAGTTGTGGCCCATACTTCTGATTCGTATGCTTCTTTTGATGCCGATAGTGTTCTTTTTTCTTTGATGGTTTCCGTCTTCCAATTCGTCTTTTTGCTATGGACGACGATGATTTAGATGTCACAACAATCGAGCACGGTGCTCGTTCAACAAACATCATCGTTCTTCTTCCGGCATACGATTGCCGCCTAGCCTTTTTCGTTCAGAACTCTTATCAAACATCTCGGAAGCAAAGCTCTATCCTTTGACGAGCGCATCGAGATCGAACCCAAACTGGCCATGGGGCTGAGAGAGCATTTTTCTTTCAGAACTCTTATCAAACATCTCGGAAGCAAAGCTCTATCCTTTGACGAGCGCATCGAGATCGAACCCAAACTGGCCATGAGGCTGAGAGAGCAGAGAGGCACCCGCGTACGCCCCCGATCGCCGCTGTTGTGAGGTCGGGCGGCGTGTGAGGGCCCAATCGACGGATCACGTCGGGGCATTCGGACGAGCACCTGGTAGGCTCAAGGCATGTCGTTAGAGAGCGCGGATTCATCCGGCTGTTGATGGTGGTGTAGCGACCATAGACCGAGGGGGCAATGGGATGGACTACATCTGCATTGTTAGCGGGATGATTTGCACAACAGTCAAATCACCTTAAGATTGTTATGTCAATCAGTGTAACCAAACTAATAATCTAAATCGCGTACGTAAAGATTTCAATTAATGTTGTTAGTATATGGCAATTCAAATATAAGAACACAATACTCGATTCAAGTGAAAACTTTTAAGGCAGCTCAATGAAGATCCAGCTGAGGTATGCAGGAAAACAAAGTTAAACGAGAAGATCAAATCCAAAACAAAAAAGAAATAGGAATCAAGGAGGCTTCCCAGTTATGCTTAACCATGCAAAAAAGATACACCCAAGAGATCTCAATCAAAGTAATCATCCCAAAAAACGATACCCTTTGTCTATTTATTACTAAAAAAATAGAACTTACCCAGAGAAATTGTAAAGTACAACATAATAATCTTTTCACTTGAAAAAAGTGCTTGTATCAGCATAGGGTACCTTTAAACTAGTGTAAAGATGAAGAGGAGTGCCACAAGACTAAAAGAGCATTAAGAACTAAGTAGTTCTGTTAATGAAAACTAGTTTTCAACTACATATAAAAGTGTGATTGTCAATGAGCAACAATAGGAATTGACCTGAAATTTGCTGATCCATGAACACATAATTGATGAAGAATTAATGCCACAAATCTGCATGTAAATAATTGTCTCATAGAATACCGAGAAGAATGGCTCCCCGAGTCTCAATGCCAGAGCTTAGCACAGAAACCAGTCGGCACTCGGGGTGGTCTCTTGCTGCAGACGGTTTCTGAGAAGGTATCCACCAACTGCCCCGCAAGGCTCACAGGATCATCTATTAGAGTATCGACATACACATTAACGATCCTTCTCTCCTGTGGGGTTGCTCGTAAGCTGAACCATGTCAAGAACTTCACCCTGAAGTTGGTTTCGATGTGCCTCTCACATTCCAGCCATCTGATCACCTTCACGCAATACTCGTATGCTCCTTCCAGTGATCCATCTTTGACATTTACACCCTCAAGATTCCCCCCACATCTTTTCTTTGATGAACTCCCAGGTTCCATGCCTGGCTTCATCAAGCCATCTTCAAATTTATTGACACTAGGTTTTCCTTTGCTGCACCTCTCAGAACCTTCTGTTCCAGCTTCCACCCTGCAAGGAGTGGCAGGAAGGGTGGAGTTGGATTGCACAAATGGTACAATCACCATCTCGTTGACAACAGGAGCGTTAGATTCATTCTCTGATCTTGGGATGTCAGATGTTTGGTTATTCTCCATAGAGTTAGTGGAATCTGTCCGAATCGTTGAGTTTGGTTCCTCATCTAATACAGAATCAGAGCGCCCAGGTGATTCATCTCGTTCAGGAACTTCTGCTCTGCTTGTACTGCCCTTGCATTCACTCTTTTGGTGGCCAGCATCTTTCTGGGCATGATCCGTTGATTTTTCTGTCTCAAGGATCTCAGGCTTCTCACATTCATCAAATTCTATTTCTGGCAACTTGTTCAAGTCAGCACAAGCGGTACTGTTAGTATTAGATTCGTCACCCTCTGAGGGATTAGACAAGCCACTACTGTTTGTTTTAGGGCTTTGACAATGTGGTTCTAATACAGCTGTCTGCGGTGCCAAGCCCATAGAGTTGTCCAGTGAGATGCCTTTGGTTTTTGTTCCAACTTCACATGTATCAAGGTCCCCTGTATCGCCGAAGGCAACCACCTTGAACATATATTCTGTAGCTGGAGCTAGTTCTGTTACTAGAAACCTTCTCTTTGGATTTAATAGAGAAAATGAGGCTTTCTTGGGGTATTCTGGGGTGTCAACCTTTCGGTGCCACACGGTAAAGCCAGCTACCTCTTGACCTAATGACGAATTATTCTCCAAATCCAAAACCACAGTAAGAGATGTTTGCGATATCTGTTCAAATTTGATAAAGCTGGAGGATACTGAACCAGTTTCTGCAGGTGACAAAAATTCATGAAGGAATGATGAATGCATCAAAAAGGTACCAGAAATTTTAAGAAACTTGGAGCTTAGACGAGCTTACGCTGAACTTGAGCAGTGGCTGATAAACCACCTAAGCGCATTGTATCTAGTAAATCTACTGCACAGGCACACAGTTTCTGGACTTCAGCACCAACAGAAAGTCGGTTGACGATTCCTCGTGCCATGTTTGGTAAATCATCGATAGACCCAACCTCAGCCTCCAGTTTCTTCTGTGCTGTCTCAACTATTTCATGCAAACTTCCATACCTCTCTGTTAAGTTGAGAAGTTTATGACTAAGAGAAATCCGATAACACAATACATCGACTCGTCGTGCATCCTTTGCAATCATGAGCTGCTTTTTCCAACACCTGCAGAAACAAAAAGTAAAAAAATGTTATAAGTGAATCACTTGTGGGAGCAACTGCGGTTTGATGTGTGACCACCAAAGGAATTTCTCTTCCACAATATGTTTCAGTTGTGAAGTGAGAACAGATCTAGACAATCTAGAACTGATTTACTTCAAAATAACTGTTCATGCCAAAATCTAATGTGTCACACCTAGAACTTAACAAGCCAACCTAAAACCTAAAGGGAAATCCAGTAGGAAGGATCAATGAGAATCTCTCAGGACCAAATAATTGATATGTACAATAATATGGACAAGAATAAGCATTTGAGGGGTACAGAAAATTCACTAAAATAGATGTTATAGTCATCCATGAATTTCATGACAAATGCATACCTGTTTCTGTCCTTGCAGGAAAAAAGTCAGGCAGGTTGGACTCAAGGACAAATTGCCCTGTTCAAGTAATTTCAGGAGAGAGAACATATCGGTCCCCTGGCTGTTCTCAGAGTAACATTAAGTTTGCATAATTTTCCTTATGAAAGAGACATTTAGCAGTTACATAAACTTTCATAAAAAATCTACTCAGGATCCAAAGAGAAATGGAGATAATGGAACCATTTAAATTACCAATTACCATCTGTCTTATCTTTCTAAGTGCAATGGTTAACACTGTACCAGCTAACTGAAATTGGAGAAAAGAGATTCTATTAAAAGAAACACATCAGCTCATGGTCTTCCAGAACCCTTTTTCATAATCATTTTTTGCCATCATTTTCCTGTCCATTTTGCCATAATGGCAATCATGTCTTTCTCCACCTGATGAGAATATACATCCATATCTTTCATGTCTTTTCTTCACCAAATTATCTTTCCAATCAACAATTATACCTTGATGTTACTCTACTGTTCTAAGCCCTCCCACAAGCAAAGAGGTCAAGTCTCTACATTCATGATCCACACTTCCAAACCCTCTGTGCTTATGAATAGAAATACAAAGACAAGCCATCTTATGCTCACTTCTAAAGCTCTTATCTCCTAGCACACAAAGAATGATGCAAGAACGATGCACCATGGACCTCATATGTTGTCTTAGCTCCTATTATGGTATTTTAAGCTATCTAACAAACTCGATGCGGAGTGTCTTGCTAGTAGTATGGAGCTATAAAATTTGGTATAACAACCAACAATTAATACAATTGACAAGATTAACTGATGTAGGATGTGTATAACAAAGGTCAAGTTAAGTCATGCCGCATTCAGGCAACATGTTCTATATGTTTTTATATACATTACTACCTATTTATGATGATACATAAGTTTGAAATTTAATTGAAGTCAAATTGGTAGCCATAAAGTTTGTGAGTCGATAGAGTTTTGTTCAGTAGGAAAAATGAAAAAAACTATGGTCTCTGTTCTCCACTTATTCTCTCATTTTTAATTCAATGTATTGACAAATAACCACTGTTTGACATTTGCATATGATTAAATTCAGTTAGAATCTGGATTTTTTTTTTTTTTCACCTACTGAGGTTTTCTCATACCAGCACCTACTACCTCTTGCTGTAATATCATAACCGCGGCCTCCCTGCACCTGCCGTTATATCACAACAGCAGTTTCTCAGTCAGTTTCTCGTAATTTATCATTGTTCTCCATGGAATTCTTAATTAAATAAAAAAGAACTGGTTTTGCATTTCTCTCATATTCTGATATAGATTACTTCTTAGCTTCCGTGTAAAAATTATGCATACTTTAACGATAAGAAACATATGTCTAAACAAGATAAAAGCAAACATGTAAACAAACTTTCACTAAATAAGGAAGGTTGCATATTATTGAATCCATACAAGTAATATACAAGGATAAACGGGTTTCATTATTCTTTTAAGTTGAAATGAAGTGGCTATAAAAAGTGATACTGAATTACAGGTATTGACCGTTTTGCTTGATGAAGAATTTTCTTTTCTTGTTGCAAAATGCAGTAACAATCCCTCTCTTATTCTGTTACTGTTGTTTCTATCCGCACCCAATCATTCCCATTATTCTAAAGGCCATGAGAAATCAACCGCTTCCATCACAAGCATTCCAAAAGCCATAAATCAACACTTAGGTTTCTATAATAAAGTCCTCCACTGCAACTTTCCATCAGCACTTGTTTCTTCCAAGTCATTCAAATAAAGCATTCTAACTTTAAATGCTATATCTGCTAGTTCCATTCATATTATGTTCATGTTAATCTCAAGAGCCAGTTTATCCTTTATTGAAGCATTCAACATTAGCCGAGTTATGAATCTTAAGAAACATAGATATGACTACTCTTTGGCCTACTAAACAAACACCGACAGAGAAATTTCGCTATTAGATTGTGTCATTGAAGTCTAATTGCTTATCACATTTAAAGAAAAAAAACAAAATTGAGCTCATCAAACTCATCAAAAAAATTATCTGCTCCTAACACTAGCAGACTAAACACTTAATGATGTTGAACCATCACAATTCTTTTAGCCTGAAGTAATTCAGGATTGGTAAGACAAGACAATTAATTAGGTTATTGCACAAGATAAAGTAGATTAGGTGCTAAAGATAAATGGATCAGATATAGACTAAAAGTTTGACGACTGAAAGCTGTAATGAGCAGTTAAATAAAAATGGATGAACATATACTAAGGGGATTATTGAAAACAATTTAACATTATGTTGAAGAAATTACCCTAGCAAGTCATTAACTTTTCCGCAATATATGCAGTAATAGCCCCCATCCAATCTTGTGCACTGCCCACTCTTCATGACACCTCCTTTTTCATGCTTAAGAACACACTCAAGATGAGAAGACAGGCCACATGAGTCACCTTGAGAAAGGTTCTCTGAGCCACAAAACAGCCAAAGACTAGGGTCTTTATTATCATCATATTTGTGACATATACAACATGAGCACCGCTTACAGAACGCATCTTCTATGTTAAGAGTCGCCCGGCAGGCTGAATTCTTGCAGTATCTAATGTTGTCCGAAGCTTCTTCAACATCACCCGACTGCAGATTGACCGTAGTGATGGGCAAACGTGAAGGATGGTCATTCTTTCTCTGTCTCTTAGCTGGGGTTTGAGGGCTGTGTGTACACAGGTCCTGAGCAGAGTCCCTGTCTTTGGTATGTTCTCCAGATTTTTTATCAGAAACAACTCTGAAAAGGTATTCTATCATCTTTTGTTTTGTTAAGCTAGTGTATTTCCTCTCCTTCCCTATCTCTGCACAAAGGATCTCTAAAATGTCACGTCGGCTCCATGTCTGCAGCTTCTCAGGAGCGCTCTCTGGCCACTTCGACAATTCACGGACGAGCTCTCTCTTCTCCTCGATGCTCAACTTACTACATTTAGATGGGTCAAGTACGAGCCCTGAAGAGCAAACTATATCATAATTACTAAAAAAAAAAGTTAAAAAACATACAATGATTGAAGAAGATGCCTCACTGTACAAGATTCCTCTAATGTGGGTCTGGAGAAGGTCAAACTTATGACACCTCACCCCTACTCCTACATTCATAGAGCTATTTCCACAACTCAAATCTGTGACACATGGCCTGCAGTAAGGCACTGGTGCTAAGGCTCACCCTCACAAAGAGTAAGTTGATATGACATTAGGGTTCATCTATGTGCCAGCCAACGACTCAGAGACTACTGTTCTTTGGACACCTGATGTAGCAGGTAAGCTGGAGTCCCAAGTACTAACATTTAGTAACTTCTAACATATAGCATTCTCCTGGCTAACTATTTGAGTGCAGGTTTTTCCTGTGGTAAACAGAAAGGTTCCAGAACTACAGTACAAGAGGCAGAGTATCACACTGAACAAGAAACCTCTGAGCAAAAAATGACCTCTGTAAAATCAGAAAACTATTTGAAGCAAAAGAAAGCAATTTTAGCTCATTGCAATCGAAGATAATGATAGTTCAACAAGTAAATCCTAAGTTTGTGATTGAGAACGACATGGGGATGCAGCTTGAACCCACAGGACCGACGCTTTACCAGCAACCTTCTAAGCTTTAGCATCGACCATAGAATTCCAGAATTCTTCAAGCTGAGGAAAGCCAAAATGTGATCAAGAAAAGAACTCCTTATGGATCATACCACATTTTCCGGTCGAAATAATTAAGAGTTCCATTTCGGTGGACTTTTACTTTTCTTAGACATAGGAGAATTCCTAGCCATCACAATTCGCTGATGAAATCAGCATTTCAATCCGAGGCGTGAAAAAGGAAGCTCGAGATGAGTGGGGGGGGACAAAAGGAAAATTCATCTTCCTCAGCATATGCTAAGCCAAAATTTGGGGGAAAAGAATGCCAACTGCCCCAAACTTGGTCATCCGCTGCACATCACCCACAAATGCAAGGAAGGAGCGGATTACACAAAGAGGTGAGAGAAGGAAATCGGAGAAACCCGCGGAAACCCTACAAAAACCCGATCTTCATCACGCCAAACTCCTACAGATCGAAGAAAACCACCGAGCCCCTTGGGTGCTCCAACTTTGTCGAACCAGGAACCACACCGAACCCGAATCATGCGTTCCCCCTCGGAATCCACTTCAGCGAGCAGATCGAGATCTCCCCAGGCATCAATTGCCAAAACCGCAACGAAGAAGCCACAAACAGTGACGAAAAGGACGAGAAGCGCACCTGAGAAATTCGGATCCATAGCGGGCGGCCTCCGCGCTACCCCCCTTCACATTGCCACCCTCAAGGCTGACCCTTTTTCCGCCCCCTGCACCGCCGCACGCGGATCCAAACCGAAGGAGAGCAATAATCCCATTAAAATGACCGACTTCTTTAATGCCTCTACGGTTACGACGCCCAACCGAGCGAGAGCGAGACAGAGAGAGAGAGGGGAATACCAAGAAAGGAATCCGTGGCTGACCGGGTCTCATCATCTTCACCTCTTGTCCTCCTCCTCCTCCTCCTCCTCCTCCTTGCTTTTAGATTCGGACGCCGCGGTGTGATCAATCTTCAACCCTAACAAAGCAAATCATTTACAATAAACCCCACCATTTTCTTTTTTAGGGCTTTTTTCCCCTCTCTCTCTTTTGTCTGTTTTCTTTGCACTCCATATTTAAGTATTACATCGTCTTTTGACCGTACGGAATAGTATTCTAATCATATATTTTCTGCCTATTATTTATTAAATAATATTATTCATAAAAATATCAATTATCATAAGTTTACCCTTCGTATAAATGATGATATAATATCGTCCATCCATTTCATCATCATCATTATCTTTTATATGTATCAATTTAATGATACTAAAACATAGAACTCAATACCGTTTATTATAATCGATATCAAAAAGTAGATTCTCGATGATTATGAAATATCCTTTGAAATAGGGTTCTTACTATAATAATCAATAATTAGTAAATTATTATGTGACGAATAGTTCCAATTGCCTTTTGTGGTGGTTTCATAAGTTAATTATTATTTATAAATAATGAATGCAATTAATGAATGTATATGATTGACCTCGAGATGGATTCTATATAGATTGAATCGAACTCTAGCGTTGACCAAATCTTTATAATTGCTTCAAATTAATTGAAGTTTGTGTTGGCAACAACCACTTGCATGGTTGCCAACACAAATCCTTATAATTGCTCCCACGCTTTGTTTCATGGCAGCTATTGACTTCGAATAACAATCGGTAAGACATTAGATCCATTATTTGTTGAATGGCCCGATAGAATCTTTGATGAGTTTTACTAATATAGTTTTGTTCTTAATTATCATACTTTATATTTGAGTTGAAGTTAGTAGGACAAATTTACTTTAGATGAATTTTATTTCGACATGAAATGAAATTTAATATGATCAACTTTTAATCGTCAACCTAACATACTGAGTGTTATTATATTTAAAAGAGAGAAAGATATTTTTTTCAAACGATGCGAATCACGCGATTAAACGAAGAAAATTTTTTCTCGAAGATAAAAATATTTATATCTCATATCTTGTGTCGATCTGATTTTATAATAGATTATATACACCGACGGTGTGTCGGCTAATATTCATTTGATAATCAAATCAAAGTTTGTTCATTATTTTGTATGGCATCAATCTTTATTTTTTCTAAAAATAGATATGACATCGCGAGAGAAGATAATTGGTCTTGATTAAATCCACAAATGTACTTATACAATCTCAAATATTATCACGACGCTTGTTATCTAAATTCACGAGAAAAAAATCATATGGTTTAGCTTGCAAATATCATACGATTTTATATATTAAACTAACACTACATTCCTACTATTTAAAAAAAATACTAAGATATTTACAATCTCTTTTTGCACTTCATTTTTATTGTGGTAAAGTAAGAATACTTTTCCCTAACCTAAAGGAGAGAGGAGAGAGAATGTAATTGTATGGATGAAGATGGCCAATATCTAATAAAATTAAATTATCTTATGTGGGACATCGTCTCCAATTATAAACCATATAGAATATATTTTATTTCATGCATCTTTCCAACACAAACGATACAATTGACAATGACCACAAATATTTCTCTGTCATCCCTCCATCGACGTGTCTTAATCATCTATTAATCCAAGTTTGGAGCATCAAGAAACAACACGTTGTATGACAATGACAAATGCCAACCATGACTTGGTATTTGGTAATCTCACTTCCTATATATGGCGCCTTTCACCATATCACCATCCCAAGAAGACTCTTCCGACTCATGGCATCATGTTTAATCATTTGCAATCAATCCTCTTCCTTGTTCTTTTGTTGAGGGAATAAAAATCTCGAAAGAGTGGTGGCCACTCGTTCGACCGAGTTACATGAGTCATGAGTCATTCAAACCCATTGATGGAGGTTGGAAGTCCACTTGAACAAGTTAGGAGGATGAAGAAGATGATAAGGTTCAATTGATGGCAAAAACAGTGGGTTCAATCAATGCTCTTTGGCTCCTTTAGTTGCTACTCCCACATGTGTTTGTGGGGCTAGAAAAAGGGAATAAGAAGGGAAGATGTGTGATGTGTTGTATCAATTTAAGCATTGTTCTAATCCTCAGCACAATCTTTTCACAAAGATAAAATAATTATGTATGTATGTCTGTTGAATTTCTTTATTTTTTTTTATCAATAGTCATTCGATTCGCGACTATCCAATCTACTTAAATTAGTTAGATGATGATACTTATAAGTAAATAAGAGATATATCTACATCCTTAATGGTTAATCGATTTAGAAATTCATTCTTCCAAAATTCTAAAAATTGTATTTTTCAAAAAATCTTGTGCCCATTCCATCCTCTTATATCTAATTATGATATTTATTAAATGAATTTTGAAATTAGGTATATTGTGAACCCCACACTCAATAGCTAAACCTACATGCTCACCACAAGATCAATCCTACATGTCTATTTACAATTACTCCTTTGCTTGATGAAAATTAATAATATTGTAGTCATAATATTACTTTCTCATTGTCAAATTGCTTGTTATTGATTTATAAAATTTTAAGTAATGTATGTATGTATGTTTGTATATGTATGTATGTAGGTATGTATGTATATATATATATATATAGAGAGAGAGAGAGAGAGAGAGAGAGAGAGAGAGAGAGAGTTGTTTTAGATGTCAAGGGGGCTGAGAAGGCTAGTGATAAATGCATGTGATCTCATAATATATGCATGTTAAGCTATTAAACCATAATGATCTCATAATGGGCCCAAAATAGGTGGGCTGGATACAAAATAAAAGTAATACTTGGGCTGAACAATATTATTTTCTGTTTGAAACATATGTAAAGACCACAGGTATAAGCTGTCCAAAGCTTTCACAATATGATTCCTCCAACTTTTTGAATGTGTTTAATGCATTCTGAAAAATGTGATTCAAAGGATTTAATCATGCTTTAGAGAAGTTTCTATTTGTGTTGATTGACTAACCAAATAGGGTAGAATTATTAATAATTGTTGGAGATGGTGTGGGTTATGATAGTGTAAGTTAATAGCCATTAGAAAGAAACTAGCATCAAATGGTGCATGTTCATGTAATGAAAGTCTTCTTCTTTCTGAATCCAGTGGGCCCATCGTTCAGTAGAAGATGACAGCATTTGGTGTGTTTACATGAGATGTTGTCTCCCACACTTTATGATCCTAGAGAGAGAGAGAGAGAGAGAGAGAGAGAGTCAAAGAACAGTCTCCTTCATTCACTCAATGGCCTCTTGGCATTGTGAGAAGCCCTAATTAATGGTCTTAGTGGCAAATATAAAAGAGTTTTATCTCCTCAAGTGATATTAGTATAAGCCACTCTTCTTTCTCTACCATGTTAAAGCACAAACTCACAATGGCAGACAGGATTTATACTTTAGAGAGAGAGAGAGAGAGAGAGAGAGAGAGTCTATGTGATTCATATGGCTTGGTCAGCAGTCTAAAAACTACAAGGGTTCATGATGTCACCAATATGCTTTGTGTTCTCATGCTTTTCCTCTAGCTTGATTGGTTGACAGCTTGGATTATAGGGGTGATGCCTTTGACCTCCAATGACAGACGCAAGAATCGATGTAATTGACGTGTTAAGAGTATAATTAATGATTGAATTGCCCTTTTAGCTGTACCCAACTACTAGCAATGAACTAGTTTGCAGCAGGAGTCACTGGACATGCATCATGAACTAAGTGTGCATGAAAAGATTTCAGCAACACCACAGTCTAAACTCGCACCAAAACCCATATCATCACACTTAAATAACTTAGCCCACAGCCAACAACAAGAATCTCTAATAGACATGCTTTAATGACTTGAAGCAAGGGCATCCTATGCAAGTTCAAGGTTTGATTAGCCCAGTCAAATGTCTCGATGGAGATTGCAGTCATCTGATACTGAACACACAACCCTAGGAACGCAGCTTGACATGGTTTCTACGCTTGCCCAGCGGTAAGCTAGAAAAGGAGAAAGATAAAGCTACAAAAGGTACTTGTTTCCGTCGAGACTGAAGAAGAAGATGATGATGGCAGTGCGGAATCATGTCAGTAAAAGAAGAAGAAGAAAGCAAAAGAAGGTTTGAGCATGACCACGAGCAAAACTTTGAATCTCTTGTTAGTCTTCTGTCAGTCCTCCCATTCCCTCCTTTGTGTAAGTGTGTCAGTTGATATCAGCTTCATAGGTCTCCCTAACTTTGACTGTCTATCGCATAAGCAGCTGCTGTGAGTTTGTCGTCTCGCTTCCTCCCCATTCGCATCATTCCATCCCAAAGATGGCAGACTGAAAGGCCGCCACATGTGGCTTGGAAGCCGGCTGTTGGTAGGACGAAGGTGGTGCAGCCCAACCCCCCATGATGTTGGAACCGTCGTAACTATGACCACCTCCGCACGCAACATAGGTGGCACAAGGAACGGGAGAGTAGCTACTGCTCTGAGATTGTTCCTGCTGGTGCTCTAACATCCCCTTGCTGGAAGTAGCAGTAGCGAAGTCCATAGTATCGCCGGAGGAGAACAGACCAAAGCCTGAGGGTTGATGGTGGAGATTAAGAAGGGACCAGTAGTCATGGTCCTGCTTCATGGGGATGGTGGCAAGCCCGAAAGAGGCCGAAGGGTCCTGATGGTGCAGCTGATGCTTCATATCGACGCTCATGCAATCCGAAGAAGATGACGGCGACGACTCCGAGGCCTTCGACGGCCTTCCGGAGAGTCCACCTATGGGGAGATCATTGTTAACGATGCTGTTGATGTCGTAGCGGCTCATGTCGAAGTTGGTCACCGCATTGAGGCCCCTGAACTTGATCGCCGCGATGTCGTACGCCTCCGCCGCTTCTTCCTGTGTACCTGAATGCACCAAAATCCAATCCATTCTTCATCCACCACCCGTTCTGGTGCTTAACGTCTTCTTATACCAAGCCGTGCAGCTGCATACTTACTGAAGGTTCCAAGGTAAAGGTCCTTGTTGCCCGCCACTCTTCCAATCCTCGCTTGCCATCGGCCATGCTGATGGTGTCTGTAAACACATCAACAACCATTTGTAGTCTGATATATGGATTGATGTATTCGATCAAGTATAATACCTACAGAAACAGACCTGGTGACCCCTCTGTAGATGGAGGCGCCCCTGGAGAACCCACTGCTCTTCCTGCAACAACAACAACCACCAAGAATCAGCATCAAGTATACAAACAAGCAATCAGCATTGTGGCCACCTTCTGAGGGAGGCGACGAACTCTTGGCGAGTCATGTTCTTCATCCCCTCCAGTTCCTTCTCGTAGTTGGAGATCTACCACAGATACAACACGGTCACGCACATCGGACGTACGTATTGCAGAGAACACTAGGGTTCCGGTTAGCTTACGGGGAAATTGGTGGTGGTCGTCGGACCCCAGTATTTGAGAGCTGCGAGATCGTACGCCCTTGCCGCCTTCTCCTCCTTGTCGTACCCACCTTCGCGACAATACCAAAAAGATCACGACTATAAATACGTTGAACGTTACATCTATTTGCGGGAAAATTAAAGCATGGAGGAGAACAAAAAGGACTGCACCTAAGTAGACTGCGAAGGGGCAGCAAGAAGACAAAAGCACGGACAGCCCGAGACGTCGAGCAACAGCGACGTGGAATGGGGCGCATGTTAGCAGGTAGGAGTGGTGAGAAATCTAAAGTGTACTTGAGGTTCACGGTAGCGTTGCGCCGGCGTACCTTGTCGGCCCTTGCGGCTCTGCCCTTCCCGGCGGCAGCTGTTGTCCCACAGGTGCGCCTCGTACCTCCCAGTCCACCGGTGCCTGCCCAAAATACCCGTCCGGGTGTCAACAAAGAAACTTTGCCTTCCCATATCGCCCAGTGCAGCGACTTCTCGCGGCTTTTACCTGGTGACGCCGCGGTAGATGGAGGTCCGCTGGCCGAAGGTGTCCGCCGTGGTCTTCCTCGACTCCACCTTCGGCGCAGCCTCCTTCGCCGAGTGGGGCTCCTGCTGCTCCACCGGGAGGCCGCGCAGGAACCCGGCCGCGATGGTCTTCAGGTCGGAGTCGTAAACGCCTTCGGCGGGGGAGGCAGCGTCTTCAGCGCTGGAGTAACGCCCCATCGGGCCCCCGAGGAAGTCCTCCAGCTTCGGCCCCATGCTCGCCAGCGCCACCAGCTCCGTCGCCGCGCTGGTTTCCTCTTCCGCCCCCTCGATTCCACCTGAAACCAAGTCGCTCCTTTATGCAACGGATATAAGAAATATAGAGGAACAGAGAGGTGCGGAGAACAAGGAAGAGAAACCATGGTGGTGAGGAGGAGCGGCGACCGAAGAGAAGGCTTCGAGGAAACAGGGCTGCTGAGAGAGGGAGAAGGCGAGCCAGTTGTGTGTAGCATCCATGTCCATGGCTTCAAATACAAGCGTTGTTATCGGAAGACTGAGAAGATGGTTGCTTTGAAGAACGAAAGAAGGGTACCAAAAGCTGGAGACTGACACCGAGGAGGGGGAGGAAGAGGAAGATGATGAGGCTCAGAGTGAGAACACGAGGAACGAGGACTGCTGTTATCCTACTGATTTATGATGGGATTGAAATGTAAAGAAAGGAAAGATAAAAAGGTCGGGGGGGCAAGTGGAAGGCTTTCACGGGCCGTTTCGGCGGTCTTCTTGACCGCCTCTTCAGCAAATAGCTGGCGTGCGTATGCTGTTCGTAGATCTGTTGCCAATCAATGGTGACGTTATAGGGTCGGATCCGCAGTCAATTCAAATCCAAACTACATACTATGGAACTCCATTTGATTTTAGCCCTGTGATCAATCCGACTTCGCATCAAAATAACTCGATCCGAACCCGATTCCATACCAATCATCCGAATCCGGTTAGCGGATCTCGGCGCCACTCGTATTCAGCGAGAATACGAAGAAAGAATTGTGTGCATGTTGCGGAGGAAGCAATCAGGGAGAAGAGGGGACACGATACGCTCTCTCTCTCTCTCTCTCTCTCTCTCTCTCTCTCTCTCTCTCGTGCTGTGTCGTATGCGATGCTCTATCGTGTCTCCCCTGCCTCGTGGCGCTCCCACATCCGGCCACGTTAACGTCGGCGCCTCCCTCGCCCATTCGCCTCCTTTAGTCCTCACCCGGTGTCCGTCACCGCCCCTTGCCACGTAGATGTTCAAGACGACGACGGGACTACTTTGCTGTCCTCGTGGTCACACAACAAGAAAAAGAAAACGGCAAAGAGGTCGTGGAACCCACGCCCGACAGCGTCTGATCGGAATCACGCGGCGATGAGTGGCACCAAATTGAGCCCCAGTAAGGATCACGGTCCAAAAGAGCAATCTGACGGTCGTGCGTCGTCCGTCGTCCGTCAACTGAAATCGGCATACGATCGCAACGCGAATGAGCGCAGGTCCAGCGTACCACGGCCGCATGCCATCATGAACGAATCCTACCGTTCGTGGACTGTCCCCATTCATCTGACGGTCGAAGAAGGGCCGCATCCTATCACACCCACGGAAGGCTTACGAGACTACTAATGCTGACGCGAACGAGGGAGAAGCGGGCATCTCATTAGTGTTCCATCGTTCTGGTCGTTGGAACACTCAACAATGGGTCGATGGCACAGGTGAGACGCCAGAGGTGGCACGCGTCGTACGCTGCTGCATGTGCACACGTAGGGGTTAGGTGGACCGTGTCGGGAAGCACGAGACCGTGCTCGGGCCGCGTGGCATAAGGAACACGTAAGCCGGGCGCCCAGTCTCGGCGCCGGTCTCGCACGTGCTTGCATCGTCATGTGCTTGTCGAGTGTGGTGTTTGCTCTTCAGGACACCGTTATATGATCCAATAAGTGAAGCAAAGCTCGATGTACGTGGTAATTGGACTTAAATAGAAATCCGTAGAAGATATACTTGCCATCTTAATTGAAGGCAACTCGTAAATCAAATCAAAATTGGGTGGAATTGGTCAACGAAAACGTCGACCTGGCACCATCTCTCGCTCCACCATACAACAACACAAGACTTGCGACTTGGTCAAACTCCACCCTCCAGAGATCCATGATCGCGGGCGAACACATCCAAAGTTGGCAACGTCCTGCGAGCGTCCATCTCTCTATCCATATATATACCCTTCACGCCTCTTCTGTTCAATCGGACGACATCCCGAAGCCCTCCGAGGTGAAGACACGGCCAAGGCCGCTGTTCTCGATAAAATGGCCTCCAAACCCTTACCCTTCCTTCTTCTCCTCGTCGCCTCGGCTGCGGCCTTCGACGTCAAGGAGATCCTTGACCCCTTACCCAATTACTCCGCCTTCACCAAGTACCTCACCGACCTGAAGCTCGTCGACGTGATCAACAGCCGCCAGACCGTCACCGTCCTTGTCGTTGACAACAGCGCCATCTCCCCCATCTCATCCCTCCCCGCCGACAAGATCAAGACCGCCATCTCCGCCCACATCCTCCTCGACTACTACGACCCCTACATCTTCGACAAAAACCTCAACAAGTCCGCCCTCCTCCCCACCCTCGCCGGCGGCTCCGTGAACTTCACCGAGCTCCCCGGCGAGCAGATGGTGTTCGGGTGGGCCGCGCCCGGCGCTCCCCTCAACTCCAACCTGATCAACGTCATCGGGGCGAGGCCGTACAATCTGTCGGTGCTCCAGATCAGCAGCGCCATCCTGCCGTCCGGAGCCGGGAGCGCAGCGCCGGCGACAACAAAGCCGGCCGCCGCCTCCCCGAAAGCGTCGGCTGCGCCACCGACGACGAAGCCATCGGACGACATCCCAGAGGCAACGGCTACAGCGAACACGACTACTCCCGCCGCCCCTGTGGCAGCTCCAAAGGCTGCTCCGACCACCCAGGCGGAGGCCCCGAAAACGAGCCCCGCCGCTCCCGCGACACCTCCAAAGTCCTCGAGCACCACCACAGCTGCCTTGGCACCGAAGTCGAGCTCCGCAACTGCCGCACCAGCTCCAACGAGCGGCGGCGCCACCCCTACCCCTTCGGCGGCTCCAAAGAGCAGCCCTGCCGCACCCGCCACGACCGCAAAGGCTCACAAAGCTAGCTCCACCACTCCGGTCGGAGCTCCGAAGGCTTCTACGCCGGCCTCCTCTGCTGCTCCAAAGGCCAGCGCCGCATCCCCCGTCGAGGGTCCAAGTGCGAGCGCCGCGGTCGACGCTCCCAAGGGAAGCGCAGGTGCACCAGCTGCAAGTGTCGCATCACCTTCCTCGCCCACGGCAGATTCAGAAGGAACTTCTGGTCCGGCCGCGGAGACGACGACACCAAGCTCTTCAGCAGGGCGGGTCGTGGCAGGCGCGGCACTTGGGCTCCTCGTGGGTGCTGCTGTGCTCGGTGCCATTTGAACGTCGGAGGTTTGGAAGGCAAAGGTCATATTGGTTCACCCTTGTCGTCTTTCATTGGTCCCCTTCGTGCGCCTGCCTGCATGGTAGGAGGCATGTTATCCATTGTGTCTGCAAGGAAGGCTGTTGAACAAGGAAATATATATACAGGGTTTGGTTGATGGATGGATCATATGGATGATATTTTACTTCACCTCTATCTGTCACACAGGTCGATACCATATAATTCGGATTGATTAAGTCGTAAGTGAGAGAGATTCATACAGTTCGATTAGCACTTCTTCCATCAATACCATCAGAATGGGCCAACACATTTGACAAAATCACATCTTGCACATGTTTTCATCGTATCAAAACATCAATATCAATATTAAAACTATAAATATTTTCTGTAATTATTTAGATTTAAAGAATCTTCAACATAATGCTATAATTATTTTATTATTAATGTGAAAATAAAACTTATGAAAATTCATCACTATTCTAATCATAATCTTTCGATCATACTTAGGTCTTATTTAATACTCGATTTAATCTCGTATCAAAAGTGAATCAAAATTTAGACTGATAAAAATATAATGAGTGTAATATTATTAATTTTGATTTAAATATTTTAAAAGTTTCAATAAGGTTAACAAATCAATTTTCACACTAAGTCTGAAATTAGTAATGGGCATAGTAAAAAGCTCGACAAACAATACTATAATTATTTTGTTATTATTATGATAATAAAACCTCTTGATAATATAAAGAGAAGTTTGAAGTTCATCATCATTCTAATCCTAATGTCTCTCGGTTATAATCCTAATATAAAGAGAGGTTTTCTATATTAGCTTCCAAAGTAAATTAGAATTTAAATTGAATATGATGAATATAATATTATTAATTTTTTATTTAAATTGTAATACTTTGATTTGTTTCACATAAGAAGTAGACAAAACTAATTTAGCTTATAAATGTCTAATGAGTATATTATTATCGATCTTAGTATTTTGACTAATAATTTAGGTTAAATAAAGTTGATGGATCAGTTAGTCTATTAGGTCGGGTCATGATATTTAATATCAGAATCGACTTGGTATTAGAGTAAAATGAGAGGATTAAGATAGAAAAGAACTACTCATGAAAGAAGTGAAATAGTTCATCATAATGTAAAGCTAAATATTATAATATCATATTAGCCTAACAGACAAGACTAATATTGACTTATAAGAGTGATATGTGTATTATAATAAAGCTCGAGTCATGACATAAATATTTTAAAAGTTTTAAAAAAAATTAATAAATTAATTATCACATTAGATTATGTTGTGATGATTAAAATAAGAATCAACTAATAATATTAAACATATTTTATTATTACTGTAAAAATGAAACTCTTGATAATATGAAGAGGAGTTGGAATTCATCACCGTTCTAATTCTAATATGTCGATCATAGTATATTAAAGTTTATAAACTCTAATAAAATTATAATACTTTATTACAATATCATTTTAGTACTTTTGATTTAGAAAGTGAGCTAAAATGTAGGTTCGCTTATAAAAATATAATCAATGTAATATTATTAATTTTAATTTAACAAATTTAACATATCACAAATCAATTATCCCATTAGATTAGGTTACTATAATTCAGAATCAATCTAATATTAGACATAGTAAAAGGCTCGACCAATAATACTATAATTATTTTATTATTAAATTGAAAATGATAAAATTCATCACCATTTAAATCCTAATCGGTTTGTCAAGTTTATAAACTCTAATAAAACTCTAATACTTTATTATGATATTATTTTACTTTGATGATTGAAGAGATATTGTAATACTCCTGATTTAGTCTCATTTTGAAAGGAAATTTATGATGAGTATAGTATTATTAACTTTAATTTAATTATTTTAAATTTGTTAATGAAATTAATAAATAATTATCTCATTAAGTTAGGTTATGACAAGTAGAATCAGAATCAACTTAATATTATGTACAGTATAAAGCTCGACCTGAAGATCATTATCTCATTAGATTAAATTGTTATGTATGCCATATTATCCTTTGATTTCGAACAAAATTGGCCCTAAACAAGGGAGATCGTAACACCTATCTAAGTGGATTTAACTTGTAAGTTTGATTTGCAGCTGGGTCAACATTTTCCGAAGGACCGCAACAATACGTTGACCGGTCTCCCTCCAAATTTGGCGGGACGAGAGATCGAAATATAGAAAGCATTCCAACTGCCCCAACTGAAATCCTCCTCGACTTCTATAAATCTTCCTCATCTCCCCCCCCTTCTTCCTGTGAAGTCACCCAAATACTCCTCCTCCTCCTCCTCCTCCTCCTCCTCCTCCTCCCACAATGGCTTCGAGGCCCCAACTCTCCCTCCTCCTCGTCTTCGTCTCCTTCCTCGTCCTGCTCTCCTCCGCCACCGCCCACAACATCACCCGCCTCCTCTCCCAATTCCCCGACTTCTCCAACTTCAACTCTCTCCTCAGCCAGGCCGACATCGCCTCTGAGGTCAACCGCCGCCAGACCATCACCGTCCTCGCGGTCGACAACTCCGCGGCCTCCTCCCTCTCCAGCCTCGACTCCGACACGCTCAAGCAGGTCCTCTCCATCCACGTCATCCTCGACTACTACGACAAAGAGAAGATCCACAACCTCAAGCGCCGGTCCACCCTGTTCACCACCCTATTCCAGACCACCGGCGTCGCCGCCAACCGCATGGGGTTCCTCAACGCCACCAAGCTGTCGGACGGGCGGCTTGCCTTCGGGTCGGGGGTACCCGGGTCGCCGCTAGTGGCCACCTACGTCAAGTCCGTCGCCGCCAAGCCGTACAACCTCTCGGTTCTCCAAATCAGCGCCGTCATCGTCCCGCAGGGCATCAACGGCACGCCGCTGGCGCCTTTCGGCGCTCCAATAACAGCGCCACCGGAGGTGCCGGTGCCTGCACCGGCGCCCGTGGACGATTCGACGGCTGACAGTCCGGCGGAGGCCCCCGAGGCGAGCGCCCCTGAGCCAGCGGCAGACGCACCGGAAGCAGACGCACCGGATGCGGATTCGCCGGCTGCCGGACCTGCAGCAGACGGAGATGCACCGTCTCCTGCGGAGGGGGAGGAGGATCAGAAATCGGCAGCAGTTCCAGTGGCGGGTTGCATCAGCGTGGGACTCACCGTGGCGGGCGCCCTATTCTTTGCCGTATGAATTGTTGGCTGCTTGGGAGGACGTCAGGGGTTATAAGCTAAATGGTCTGCCGCAGGGATTGAAGGAATCCATTGCTTTCTTGCTTCATTCTAACTGTAATAATTGGGTTTGGAGGAGTATATTTATCATTATCTTCATCTCTATGGTTTCATGTTATATATATATATATATATATATATACATAACAAATAAATAATAAAATTACACCATAAAATAACATAAAGTAGTGCGCATCCGGGGAATCGAACCCCGGTCAGTACCGTGGGAGGGTACTATGATACCACTACACCAGATGCGCTTGTTGGTGTTAGGTTATATATGCCTTTTTTATGTGTATTTTCCATGTGGTTCTATGACTCCGCGATCCGTGAGGGGGCTTTGATTTTGTTTCAAACCGTTGGATAAGGTGACCAAGCGTTCGATCGGTTGCGTGCTTGCTTATCTCAAAGATATTTGGGCCTATATAAGAATTAATACGGCCTAATTTTACTGGGCTGAGTAAGGCCCAATATGATACCCTCATCAACACCTCTGCGAACCATTCCTCGACGGAGAAGGCGGAGTCGTTATGTTTCCTGGAATCGAACCCTTAAACCCCCTCCTCCTTCCGGCCCAGAAGCTCACCCTCGGCTGCCCCGTCCTCGACCGGCTCCTCCGCGGCGGCCTCCCCGTCGGTTCCGTCACCGAGATCGCCGGCGAGAGTGCCGCCGGCAAGACCCAGCTCTGCCTCCAGCTCCTCCTCGCAGCCCTCCTCCCCCCCTCCCGCGGCGGCCTCTCCGCCGCCTCCCTCTTCATCCACTCCGAGTTCCCGTTCCCGATTCGCCGCCTCCACGCCCTCTCCTCGTCGTCCTCGGCCGCCGACCCTCTCGGCCACATCTTCGTCGCCGCCGCCCACTCCCCCGACGACCTCCTATCCCTCCTCGCCACCGCCGACGGCCTCCTCGCTCGTCCCCCCACCCACCTCCCCGTCAGGCTCATCGTGGTCGACTCCATCGCTGCCCTCTTCCGCTCCGACTTCGATAATAACCCTAAAGACCTAAAGAAGCGATCCTTCCTGTTCTTCAAGATCGCAGCCAAGCTCAAGGAGCAAGCAAGGCGATTCGGGTCGGTGGTGGTCGTGACCAACCAGGTCGTCGATGTCGTCGGCTCCGAGGAAGGAGCCAATGGGCAGAGGGTGGGGAATTACGCTTCTCTGTGGTCTTCGGGGAGGCGGGTTTGCCCGGCTTTAGGGCTCTCTTGGGCGAATTGCGTAAATACTAGACTCTTCTTATCGAGGAAGGACGAGATTGCGGACGACGCTGGCTCATCGAGAACTAGGAGGTGGATGCAGGTTGTGTTTGCGCCACACTTGCCCGAGGCTTCTTGCGAGTTTGTGATCGTCAGAGAAGGGGTGTCTGGTATCGAGCCGCAAAGGTGAGATCTTTTGTGATAGATACTATGGCATTAGCTTTGGTAATTTAAAGTTGGTTTTTGATTCCTCTGTCAGTATATCCTTCTTTATCTTGAACAGCCCTTTCATCTATATTGCCAATATCGGTATTGATGTTCTTCATACTATTCATTGATTCTTTCCAGATGGTAGAGGGAGATATAGTTTATCAAATTAATGAAATCTAATTAACTTGTTTTTTTCTAGGTTTTTTATTGTAGTCATAACAATGGTCATCTACTTGATGCTTGTATAACCTTAAAGCTCAAAGCACATTCTACAACTTAGTTCCTATCATGGTTCCTGGAGTTGAATAAATTTTGGTAGCATCTGATACACTTTTATTGGTTCCTTCTTTTGATTTTAGAGCATTGAATGAAAAAGAGATCCAAGACCAGGAATTGAATGGCAATGTTTAAAATTGAACAAGCTATGTCAGAATAAACTCAAATAACTGGAGAAATTTGAATCAAGATGGCAATATCTTAATATTTCTAACGATGCCTGGTTCGACCTAGTTTTAATTTGGTCGTAAGTTTTCACTGATGTTTGAGCAAGATATGGATTAAGGCAAACATGATGAATTTATGTGCATGTCTGAGTAAATAGGAAATTAGATTTTCCGAGTCTAGTGTTTCAAAATTTAAACTTTGTTGATAGTTTAATGAGTATACACTGTAGTGGTCCTCAAGCCAGCTTACTTACTGGTTAAAGGACATAATAACATCTTTAATGCAAACGATGGATAGTGCTAGTAAACTACCTGAAGCACAAGACAATTTGAGGGATTATCTCACAGCGTAGTTTTAGTTTCTTCTGTGTATTGATGTTATAAGGCCGTGGTCTCAAATATGTAGTTTAGACAATTTGATTATTTTGATAAATGACAAATATCCATCGACTCTACAATTTTGGTTCAGTTTGGATGATTTTATATTGTGCTAAACCAAACTCAACCGTTCCAGAAGCTATTTCGTTTAAACAAGACTTAAGAAAACCAGCATAAACTTGTGATCATTTTATGAAAAGAATCTTGCTGCATGGTCTTATGTTGGTCTAAAATGTATAATGCAACATTTAAATTTCCATATCTATCTATATAAAATGCAAGCATCCATCTCTGTTTTCAATGAAGTTTCTCTGTCTACAAAATGTTACAACTTATTTCCTTCTTCTTTGGAAAGTTATGTTTCATTTATGAAAGACATCCTAGTTTTGCCTCCAACTGCTTGTATGGTTGTCGACATTAATGTACCATATAAGATCTTTACTGCTTCCAAAGGGCTGCCCCTCTTATCATAAATCATCATGGTTCCCAAGTCATCAAATACATTATTGGTAGCAAACTTATTTTGTCTTCTTTCTTTAACTGGCCTTAGATCTTCCACAAATGTGAGCAATATGCTATACTTGTCTTATAAAATATCATGGAAGGCACTCATTTATTTTACCTAGGGGGCAGTTTGGACTACTGATTTGGTAGCCAACCTAGCTAGGGAGGAGTATTTATCTCAAAAGGTTTTAGTTTGCCTTTTATGAAGTACATATGTAGTTGCATTCTTTTCATTTTGCAAATAAGAAACAAAAATATGTTCTATATTACTTGTTGATAATATATTTGCACTGGATTATTTAGCCTTGAATTTCTCAAACATTGCTTGGGCCACGCTAATGCACTTGTGGTTTAAGGCATATGTTATTTATACTGCTAAAATATCTGCTCTTATGGTTGAAGTTTGATATCAGACTGACCTATCATTAAACATAGTGAGGAAAAGATTTGTAGGCACATCATAATGGGGAGGACTAAAGTAGGAAAATTACGACATATTGGTCCATATCAAAGGTGGAAGAAGAATTTTATGAGAAATTGCTGTGTATTAGCATTAATGTGAACTTAAAAGTATTTTGGATCATAGAATCATATTGAAGTAGTCGATGACATCGTTCTGCAAGAAAGATAGAAGTCATATTTACTCTAGTTGTGATTAATTAAATGAAGATTCTATGATTACAAAAATCCATTGAGGCCACTCGATAGATCCTCAACCACCTCTGCTCTCCTACTAAATTAATCCTGGTTTTACAGAGTCGCCGGACGATGATAGCCGGACTTGCCACCAGCAAAAGTCTTGCCATGACATCTCTGGATCTGACCTCCATCGCATTACAAGGATTTGGCAGTGCGTTAGGTCCTCCCCAACTCCATGAGACGACGATGACTGGAACGCCTTGTACGTCTCTATTAGTAGTCAGAACTCAAAAAGGTATACCCATCGAAGACTGCAGCAAAGACCTAACCAATTTGGAATGCTGCTGCTAATTACACTCCTCAGCGTTTTTGTAGGGGAAAGCTAATCCGTCTGCCAACTGGTCGGTGAATAAGTTCGGCAGCATTCCCTTCTCCAAGTGATGTTTGTCCCAACGCCAACCATATATACATATAGGGGCAGTCGAACCTTTGTAGATCCGTTGGGCTTCCTCGGCAAGCCATGACGAAGCCATCCCTGCAAACTTGTTCCTCCAACATCTCCTTCGTCCTCCTCTCGGCAGCCATGATATCTCTCGTCTTCTTCGTTATCTACCCCAATGAGTTCCGGCTCCAGTCCATGGTCACTTCCCGGCCCTCCTCGCTAACAAACTTCATGGAGACCGTGTCCCTGAAGCCTGACTTCCGTCTCCTCGTCGGCATCCTCACCCTCCCGGACAGCTACGAGCGGCGGCACCTCGTCCGCCACGCCTATGCCCTCCAGTCCAACGTCTCCGATGCTCGAATCGATGTTCGTTTTGTCTTCTGCAACCTCACCAAGGAGGAGCAGCGAGTGCTGGTGGCCATGGAGATCATGCTCTATGATGATATCATCATCCTCAACTGCACCGAGAACATGGACAACGGCAAGACCTACACCTACTTCTCCAGCCTCCCGAAGATCCTCGAGGGCATCAACGGCATTGAGCGGCCGTACGACTACGTCATGAAGACGGACGACGACACCTACTTCCGGCTTCAGAACTTGGCGGAATCGTTAAGGAGGCTGCCGAGGGAGGACATGTACTACGGCTTTTTAACTCCCTGCCATGACCGGCGAGCTCCAAACAGCTACATGTCGGGAATGGGATATGTCTTGTCGTGGGATTTGGTGGAGTGGATTGCGACGTCGGAGATGCCGAGGGATCATCAGGTTGGGCCGGAGGACTTGGTGACGGGGTCGTGGCTGAGAGCCGGAGGTCGTGGGAAGAACAGGTTCGACATGAAGTTGGCGATGTACGACTACATGGAGGAGCCACGACTGTGCTCTCGGCATGAGTTCGTGCCGGACACCATCGCCGTGCACAAGCTCAAGAACAACTTGAGGTGGGCGACGACCCTCAAGTACTTCAACGCCACTGAGGGGCTGAAGCCTTCTAAGCTGTATCATTTATAGACCTTCCAAGGTTTTTCCCCTCTCTGTGTTGTCTTACGCATGACCAAAGCAATGGTAGGAACAAGCGGGTGTACAGAGACTGGTCTGCTCCATCCATCCCATATGGACGGATGATCTATATCTGTTGAGGTGAACCTGTGTCATCATCAACAATGTATTTGTGGGTTTCTTTTCCCATGGAATTAAGAGGCTTAGTTAATTCATAGAGGCTTTTACAAGGAAGATGTCTTATGGTTTCATCTGCAAGCAACAATTTAGCCTCGAGTGCACTGCAAACATCTCTCTCTCTCTCTCTCTCGTATTG